>NW_015622504.1:4220045-4820045 GCF_000836275.1 Exophiala mesophila | reverse complement strand
CTCTTTCACGCGTCGGGCCACGTTCTGATCGAATTCATTTTCCTTTGGTAGAGGGGAATGACCGAGAGCCGGAGCAAATAGCATGACTTGAGATCGTACCGGATCCATCAACAGCTTTTTCTGGACATCGAGTAGCGCGGAAACAGACATCTTGCGTGGATCTTCCGGAAATAGTGAGTGCGCTTTGGCCGATAGTGCATCCACTGTCGGTACCCTCTCTTTTATTTCACGCAATGGAGGACTCATGAGAATGGCTCGGTGGAACAAAGTTTCTTCCGTTTCAGCACCAAGTAAACATATAATGGAATCGGAGCCTGCCGACTGTCCCACCAGGGTGACATTGCTCGGATCACCCCCAAAACTTGATATGTTGTCCTGAATCCATCGTAACGAGACTTGTTGGTCCAAAAGTCCAAGATGTGCAGGGGCGATCCCGGGGATCATCAGAAACCCAAAGACACCAATTCTGTAGGAAACATTGACGCATACTATACCACGTCTCGCAAGATCCAAAGGTTGATAGCAATCGAGGTCGCCTCCTCCCGATATGAACGCTCCTCCATGAAACCAAACCATCACAGCTGCATTCTCAGCATCCACTGGAGCCGTGACCGTCACGTGTAAACAGTCCTCATCATGTTTTCGACCATTTGTCACTGGGCCCATGACAGCCTCTAGTCTGGATGGGAGTTGAGGGCATAGTGAAGCCGGCTGAGTGCAATCCTTGGCTGTTGTCCATTTCGCAGGGTATTGGGGTGGTTGGAAGCGTTCCGCCACAGCATAAGGAACCCCACGTGCTCGGATAATGTCCTTGTCCTTGAGGGCGAGAACTTTGCCGACAGGCAGTTCGATGGGAACGACCTCAGGCTGGGACATGGATGGAAAAGAGTTCTGGGTTGCCCAGGTATTAGGGAGTTTGAAATGCTATCTCAAACTGATATTGAAATACCATGGTCAGCCACCACCAGGTGCCGAGACAACGATATAGCTTGTACGTTCTGGCCAACTGATATCGCTCCCGGTGGGGTACGGTAGGCAACTAATCATTGATAAGTGATTGTGTTATTACCGCCAATTGTCCGCAAGGATCATATATCGGCGATATGCTTCTATCCGAGATTCTGCGGCTACTTTCCCCCGCAATCACTAATCTCGGCTTAATCAAGTCAGCCACGTCAGCTTATTACGCTCAACTGCCTTCTGCTCCCGTGAGGCTAGGCTGGCCAGTTCTAACAGGCGTAATAGCCAAGGAGTAGATTTGGCAGATTTCTACGGTATCACCTTCTTCAGCCTTAGCCTAGAACGCCTCCCCAAACACTTCGACGTCCTGGCATTCTGGCTCAAGGCAATGGAAAAGAGAAGGGTTATATCTCGCTTCAGTCAGATGCATTAAAACTATCGCATGAATATGAAAACATATCGACCCGAAGCGCTCTGTTTCAAGCCCCTCCCTGTTGATCCAAGCAAGAAGGAATGGTCAAGAACCACTCGTGCCACTTCATGCATAACATCCCATAATGCTCACATCTTATGACTCGGCATACTTTGCAGGGATGAGAAGTCATAAGCCGTACTCTGAGTCTTGACCCCAGCGTTGAAACCAGAAACCTGGAATACTTTGCTCTTCTCAGTCAAGTTGGGAAGATCATGGCATTCCAAGCAAGCATAGCGACTCAAAAGAACTGCTGTATGTGTCCGTGCCTCAACTTCAGCTTGATGCTCCTGAATAGCTTGTTCGAGGGGCTTTCCATTCTCTCGCCACTGTAAAAGCTGATAGACAAGACCGGCAGCATCGTAGATGCCGTGATTTGCCGCTTCACCACGATCTATATCCAATTAGTAACTGATTTCAAAGGACAACGATGGGGATATACTTACACATTGTCATAGTATGAGCAGCATCACCCAACAGTGTCACCCTACCTCCATGGGAAGGCCAGTGTTGGGTTGGCCAATCTTCCAGCTTGATCTCAAGTGAAGGAGTGTCTTCAGGAATGCTCAGGATTGCTTGTTTGAGAGTTGGAAACATGCCCGAGTCGCTAATGGCTGCCTCCTTCGCCTTCCTGATTTGCTCGGCCTGGGTCTTAGGCGTCGGCCCATTCTGTTCAATTAGCCAGCTCATGTTGAATTGACCCTCATAGTAGGGTTTGGCGGTGGATGCGCTGCCATTCGTCTCGGGAGTGGACAGCATCGAAAAGAACACAAAGTAGCCGGACCCCGGATGACATCCTTGCCAGAGCACTGGGTGGATATCTCGGAAAGGCTGCATCATGTCTGGAGATAGAGACAGAGTAAATCCCATGAAGCCCACAGGAAGAGGAATCAGTCGCGAGTTCTCTTCTCCCAAGAGCATTCGCCGGGTTCGACTGTTCTTTCCATCCACCGCCAGTAGCAGTGATCCCTCTACTTGAGATCCATCAACGAAATGAACAAGTACGCCATTGGCAGTAGTCTCGAAGCTTTTGAACTGCTTGCCCCATTGAACATCGATATCAGTACTAAGAAGCTGTCGAAACTTCTTGCGATTCAGTCGGTAGTGTGTCGATGATGGAAGAGACGTTTTTTCAAGTCCAGTCTCAAGATCCAGAAATCTATATCGGTCATGTTCTAAGCACATGTCAGATACATATTTGTGACAGGAGTTATCTCTAGAGACTCCTCACCTTTACCACCAGCCACAGGATCTACCTGAATGCTTTGAATCTTGGCGAAGAGCTCAGGTGGTAGACAGGCTTGTAGGGAAGGCAACGCCCAGTGCATGGTGATGCCCCATCCTGCAGGTCTGTCATCGATGCTCCTATCTCTGTCGAAGATCTCGAATTTGAATCCAGCCTTTTTGAGACCTTGGGCCAATGTAAGCCCAACGAGTCCGGCACCAATCACAATGATTGGTTTATTCTCAACCGCCATAGCCAATACGTGAGAAAGGTCGTTGCTATCGTTGGAATTCAAGGCAGTAGGTTTCTACTATGTT
Source organism: Exophiala mesophila (assembly GCF_000836275.1). NCBI lineage: Eukaryota > Fungi > Ascomycota > Eurotiomycetes > Chaetothyriales > Herpotrichiellaceae > Exophiala > Exophiala mesophila. Next base: position 4,817,071 of record NW_015622504.1, on the reverse strand, counting down.
TTGAATTAGCCATACGTATCTTTATTGCCAGTCACCTGTTCGGATAAGTCTGGGCGTCATCCGCGTTCCTGGGATAAGCGCTATCCGCCTTACCATGGCAGCCATTCGGCGAACTCACATGTCGCCGACCAAGGAGTCCACATCCGCTATCGTGTCAACTTGTTCGAGACCTCATCGATATACTTTCATCTTTAAAGCACAACAGGACTGCGGACGCAGGCTTGTCATCAGCCCTAGTCCAAGTAACACGACGACTATCGATAACAAATCAACCCCTTAACACTCTATTCAACACTACCCACACGAGTCCAGGATCGTCTAGTCCAGACCACGTCAACTTTCACATCAACCATGGTTGAGCAAACGATGCTGTTAACCCAACGAATAAATGGTGTTGAAATCGCCTACGACGAATCAGGCTCCGCTGATGGACCAGCTGTGGTACTTCTATCTGGGTGGGCGCACGATTTGCGCCTATACGACGAAATGCTCCCATTACTGGCAGAAAACCATCGAGTAGTCAGAGTTTGCTACCGCGGACATGGCCCAAGTCGCGACGCAATCGATGATTTTGGGGTTGAAGAACAAGTCTCTGACACCTTGGCCCTCTTAGAATCTCTTCACGTCGACCAATTCTATCTTATATCCCACTCTCATGGAGGCTGGCCTGCTCTGGAAATCGTTGATCGCCTTGGACCACAGAGGGTCCTCTGTCTTCTGATGATTGACCAGATCATGACAGCACCGCCACCAGAGTTTGCCTCTGGACTAAAGGCGATGCAGGGAGTAAATACCTGGCGGACAGCTCGCAAGGCACTCTTTGATGATTGGCTCGCCGGGAGCAAGAACAAAGCGGTGCATGACCATTTCAAGTTCTGCATGTCCAGTTATGGACACTTCATGTGGTCGTTGTCTTGTCGCGTTATCGAAGGTGCGTACAAGGCTCATGGATCGCCAATGGGTCGGATGAAGAAACTTTCAAATCCTACTCCTATTCGCCATGTGTTCTCTCACCCTTTAAACAAGCCGGAGTATCGGAAGCTGCACGAAGATTTTGCATCGGAGAACAGTTGGTTTTCATTCACAGACTTGAAGGGAGAGACACATTTTCCGGACCTTGAGATACCCGACACCGTTGTAGGCCAGCTAGAAGACTTGATTGCCCAAAGTGCATCTTAGATAATTTGCATACAATATTTTGTGTTTCGGTTGCAACACCGAGACAACGATCTGCTCGCTTCTAGCCTGTGCGCATCTAGGTGCCTTGCCGCAGTTTCTGTCTAGCGGCGCCCCGAGACCACATTTCGTCAATAAGTGACATCTCTATCAAAGTGTTTGGAGGATTCATTTCGCGGGGGAAGAGGAGCGGATGGGTGGCTTGCTTGAGTCCTGTGCTTATGGTGATTGCTTATCGTAAGGCTTTCTCCAGCAATTGATCCGTCTCAATAGTGAGGCTCGGTAGCGACGACAGTGCAAATTAAGAGACATGGTCCACGACTGGCGACGTCCTGTACAATTGAGTGAATATGGTGGTTGAACGCTGTGGGTCTCGAACCACGCTCGCTATTGGCTATTTTGAGCATAACGCCGAAGAATTTTTGCAAGTCGGCGACATGACTGTTGTTCATGAAGCCGAACCTCTTTCACAGAGATGCGGTTATCAGCCTTCGGATCGTGTTGTGGAGGCTACTTCTTATCAAGATGCTTGTAAGCGTATCTCATCCAGTGGTTTAGTCTGTTGCAAGACCAGAGCAGAGGTCATGCAGATCTACAAAAGTCAGCGTGACCCAGCGGAGTGTTGACAAGTTCATCACACCACGAGCCTTTGCCAAAATGGCAGATCACCAGACGGTAAACGAGAAAACCACTATGTCTGACGTCGAGAAGAACATGGAGAAGCCAGACTCTGAGATCGGGGGAAAGGGGGAGGAGGTGGCGATCATAGAGGACTTTATCACAGGGAACAAGGTGAAGTCACTTCTCACCAAGCTGGCCTCTGGCGGAGTCGAGATTCGAGGCTTGGAGCCTGTTCCTCCAGAAGCCAGGACTCACACGAAGTACTACAACATAATGACGCTCTTTGGAGGTTCCTTCATCTCTATTTTGCCGTGAGTGCTTGAGGTGTGCTGGTGACTTTGATTTATTGCTGACTGTCGGACGCAGGCTAAGCATTGGCACCACGCCTACACTGGTCTTCGGACTCTCTTTGAACCATGCGATAATAATGATTATCACGATGCAGCTGTTGTTTATCCTTCCTACACTCTACATCTTGACTTTGGCGCCACTTCTAGGCATGAGACAGTCTGTGCAGTATCGCTATGTATTCGGGTAGGTCAAAGCCGTCAAACGCTGGAACGTGGCTAACACACGACCCAGGAAATACCCCAATGCTCTTGTGTGTGTCATAATTATCATTGAGATTGGAATTTTCGGCATCCTGGCTGCAGTCGCAGGAGGGGAATGCCTTGCCGCAATCCGGCCTGGCACGCTCCCAGTCGAAGCTGGCATCTCTATCATCATGGTCGTCGCCATATTCATCGGTTTCTTCGGGTACAGATGCCTCCACATTGTTTGCCAATACATCTGGATTCCAAACTCGATTGCTCTCTTCATCCTCGTCGGCTGTGGTGCGTCAGGCTTGCACAACCGAGTACCTACGACTTCGAGCGGAGCAGGGCCATACCTCTCAACAGTCGCGATCTGCGCCTCCAACATGGCGACTTGGGGTACTATCATCGGAGACTACGCCTGTTACATGCCACCACGCGCTCCCAGGGCTCGCTTAGCCTTGTACTGCTTTACCGGTCTATACATCCCTTTCACCCTCATGATGATTTTTGGAGCTGCCATTGGGGCTTCGATACCAGCCAACGAAACATGGCTATTGGCTTATCAGCAAGGTAGCTTGGGCGGGGCCCTTGGTGAGATCCTGACTTCACGGGTTGGCAACTTTGGAAGATTTGTCCTGTTCATCCTGGGATTCTCGATTGTGACGACTTCGGCACGAGATATGTACAGCATATCCTTGTTCGCTGTCGGAGTTGTTCCTTGGCTTCGCAGAATGCCGCGCATCATTTTGGTTTTGATTGTTGCAGGGGCCATGATCGGACTTGGTATCGCTGCCTCGAGAGCCTTCCTAGCTGCCCTCACCACCCTGGTCAGTATCGCCGGCTACATCACTGGGCCCGCAGTCAGTGTATTCTTGACTGAGTGGTTCGTCTTCCGTAAGGCGGATCCAGCAAGCATTGACCCCAAGATTTGGAACAGTCACGCCTTGTTGCCATCGGGCATTCCGGCCGTCATCGCAACTGTGGCGCCTTGGTCACTCATCATTACTTCAATGTCCACGGCCTGGTATGTTGGACCAATTGCAAGGCACACAGGAGATCTTGCGTACCCGCTTGGCGCGGTCACATCAATCCTGTTGTATCTTCCCACTCGGTGGCTCGAGATCAAATACAGAGGTCGCTTGTAGAGGTAGCCCGATGGTGATTGGGCCTTTTGTATAATGTAATTGGGATGAAGGACGCCGGCAATGGCCTTATACTATTTAGTAGCACATAGTTGAGTACGTTCGATATGATGACCTCTCTGAATACTGTCTAGATATTGTTCGCATCGGTCTCCACAACAAGAACTACTATGTATTCATAAGCATCCAGGAAGGCATCACAGGTGCAGTGAAAATACTCTGTTCTCTATCCGGGGCCCGTCAACTGAAATGAACAGTTACACTTCAAGGCCCCAGCAACCTCACATGTGCATCGGTGACTCGTGCACGCCAGTATCGAGCTGCACACCTGAAGCGTCTGGGGAATACTCAAAGACATTGACATCCACTGGCCAGTCATCAGGACCTAATCCTGCATCTTCAAATAAATTCATCATGGGAAACATCAAAGGCATGTCGGAACTCATCGGCTGAGGACTCTCAGCATACCTTGTTGTACTGTTATAATCGAAACGCGGCTGTGGTGAGACGTGCTCCAGTGCAGACGGTCCTTGATTATTCCCGGAATCGAAATCCGATAAACCCCATCGCTCCACTTGCGGCGAAGCTGCTGTTCGTATTGATTGTTGCTGTTGGTGATGTTCAGCATGAGACACATGCTGTGTAGCTCGGACTTCAATTGTCTCCGAGCATTGTGTCGCTGTTGATGAATACGCATTTCCTAGTGAAGGAGAAATCGACTGCTTGAGCAAGACATCCAACAGATGTCTCGTCCACATAGCCATAGGCCAGATCTTTTCGAATTCTGCAAGGATATGCATGGCCAGGCGGGCTCGATTTTCCGCGACTATCCCAGTATGGCTGTCGACCTTGCGTATATGCACGATGTTGACCAAAATGGACACAAATATCGCTGGAAGGGTCATGAACGGGGCACGGTACAATGTTCCAGATGCAAGAAGATCTTCCAGGATGCGGTTGATCTTGGTTGCAGCGATAAACGTGAGATTATGGTCCAAAGTGGCGGACAGCATGCGGTGGAATACAATGCGATAGTCAGAATGATACAGGTGAATCAGCGCTGGCCAGTATCCATTTTTGAAACTGATGTTCGTAGGTAGAGAGCGGAAATCAGGCTCTAACTCGTTTTCGAAATCAACAAGCTGCTGGTAACTTTTTTGCTCGACCATTGGATCGTGTACCGGAGAGAATTTAGCAGCGAGACATCTGCTCACATGTGACGCCAGGTTGGCAGAATGGACGAGGTATGATCTGCTCTGAGTCGTCAAGTCGAGCACATCAGCAGGATAATCTGGAAAATCAGCCTCGTTTAGCAAATCAATATCGCAATAGTCCTGATGTATATGAGGCGGTCGGCCATAGACAGCTGCATGGTGTACGTCGTTGATCTTGCCAGTAATGGTTAGTCAAGCTCGGTCGGTTTCTCGTTTTGAATCATCCACTTACGTAGAGAACCCACCAAGTCCGCCTCCATAAGCTCCGTTGAAGGGGTGGAAGAATTGCATAGGATTTGCTAACATTGAAATTAGCATGTTGCATGAGAAGAGTTCTTAAACCCACTTTCTATGCATGCCTAGAGCTTGTGCAAGGCCGGCAGCGAGACCCAGCCAGTGCCATGTATCCTTTTGTTCCATTGGGCCACCCCACCAATTTGCGAGCAATATCGTCGCTTGCACAGTGGCGATACTGTCTGATTCGAAGTCTGCGTCGTAAAGGGCCTTCGCGCGCCGATAAAACATCAGGCAAGCTAGATACCTTGAAGACGCCCCAAGATCTCCTAGGGTGTCTTCAGGACAATGGAATGACGCCAGCATATATATTGCATTCAGCACCAAGGGTGATAAACGCCCGGATGCATGCAATGATGCAAAATCTGCTCGATTAAACAATGGGAATACCGGGTAGGAGTATTCCAAGAAGGTGGAGAACAATTGGTCGGATATTTCTTTGCGAGGAAAATCGAACGCACCAACACTCTTCAAATGCTGCTCATCACGGGATCGTAAGCTCTTCATGGTCAGTTGAGTTGCTGATCCCAGCTTCTTGACCATGTAGTTCTGCAGGTTGTCTCCCCATGCTGAATACTGCTTGTCGATGTTCTTGAATGGATCGCCGACTTCATCAATGACGTACTTCATGTTGCCAGAATCGCCCATGTAGACGATCTTGCCCGTAGAATTGCCAGAATACGTGGAGAGCGCAAAGTCTGGGAGAGAGGGGCTGACACATCGTTGCCTCTGCTCCGAAGAGCTGGTTTCTGGACCCGAAATTCGTGCACTATCCACCGGCGTCGAGTCGAGACTTGGGCCTCGTGCCTTGGAGGTTGTTTGTTGTGCATCAGATTGCCGGCTTGGGCCTGCCCGCTTGTGCCTAATGTTGTGAGGGTTATCACCTCTGCGTCTCCACAGCGAAAGGTGGACGGAAAACATACTTTCCTCTTCTCGACACGATGAGTTCGCACCTTGTCCCGGCTCGCCGGCAGTTGGAGCACGGATTGCTCGCAAGAGAGCGGTCGCATTTCACACGACGAGCATTACAGCCTTTGCAGGCTACCCGTACACGATGGCTGGCCTCGGCATCCGGCATCGCTATTGAAAAAGCTGTAGGGCTATGACTGCGTTTGGTAGTTTATGTAGATGAGACAAAGCGGGTCACCCATCGCCCTCTAGCGAAAGACGACACGGAGATGTTGAGCCGTTATGATTCATGGCAGACTCGATGATTCGAAGAAATGAGACATAAAGCAGCTTGCCTGAAGAGATAAGAGAAGGGCTGTGAGGGGCTGTCAGAGGAAGCTAGCGCCTGGGCCACACGACCAACAATTCGGCCGAGACGCCCATTTAATTGCAGCTCTGGGGAAGGCCTAACGCGGGTACAAGGACCCTCGGGCCCAATGCATCAATTGGAAATACGCATAGGCCTATATAATATGATTGCCTAGCTCCGCGCCAGGCTATCGTTGATTCGTTGCAAATCCTGACAGATGAACAAGCATCGCCCAAATGCCATAGACCTCTTTGAAAAGACCCGTGGATAATTCATTCATACATATAGGTAAATGAGTTCAAAATGGGACCTAGCAATTTGCTGCTGCTATATCATACTCTAAAACATTTGAAATCTGTGTATCTCAATTCCCAATACGGATAGATGTTGAAGAGAAGTATCTATGTATGAGTATATCCTCGTACGCTCGTACTGTCTCTCGCTTTCTAACCCGCCAATTCCACATTCAACACATTCACGCTCATCGAATGTAATGTGTGGATAGACAGCAACAGGAGTATCTCTTTCGAAAGGCAGGGGCCTGACGCCAATCACGATATAATATAGGCAGTTAGAAGTCTTTACTTTTGTAGATCTTAGGGTGACAGGGATGTACTAGGCAAGATTTGTGTATCGATTCGGAGGTAGAATGGAGATGGAGGTCTTTAACGCCGGAACAGAACAACTCACTCGTACGAGTGGACTCGGAGTACATGGAGAAGTCAGTGCCAAGGCGCTGACTGCCATCGAAGGTACCAGTGATCAACAGCGTTCACTCACACATAGGCTTTTGTTATAAAAAGCGAGAGTTCTGGCAGTGACCTGGCCTCAAGGGTGATGTTATACAAGTACTGCAACTGGCTAAGACTTGCCATTGATAATTGACCTACCAACAGCTTCGATCGACATGTCTTCTTATCTCGTAACCGGCGGTGGCCGTGGTTTAGGGCTGGAACTCGTCACTCAACTGGCCAAACATCCTGATACCTCCGTCGTCTTTGCAGCCACGAGGTCGGAACCATCGGAAGCTCTCCAGAGCTTGGTGACATCATCAAAAGGTCGAGTCGTCCATCTCAATCTGCCCGTCACAAACAAAGCTGGAGTTCAAGCCGGAGTGAAAGAACTAAAGGGGAAACTCGGAGGGAAGGGCCTGGATGTTTTGATCAACAACGCAGGCGTGATGCCATTCTCACTGAATGGCATTGCGGCTATGGACAATCTGCGGGAAGCATTGGAGGTCAATGTAGAAGCCGTACACAATACGACGGCGGCGTTGTTACCACTGTTGCAACTCGGCACAAGGAAAACGGTCTTGAACATGTGAGTACAAGGACCACGCCCGGAACTCTTCTGAATACCCATTGCCTCCACCGCGTTGAGCTCTTCGCTGCTGATCCCGTTCTTCGAGCAGATCTACCACGCTTGGTTCCATAGGATATAGTGAGAATTTCCGAGCAGCTCCAGTTGCGGCGTACAAAATCTCCAAGGCGGCTTTGAGCATGTTGACTAAACAGTACGCCTTCGAATATGAGAAGGATGGATTTACATTCTTTGTCGTTTCGCCAGGGGTACGCCCACTCCTATCCTCGAGCCCTCTCTGTCGCACGAAGCTAACATTCAGTTTTTGTTCACATCAAGTGGCTTCGAACAGACATGGGTTCGCAGGACGCGGACTTGGATGTCAGTGTTGGCGCAGCCGAAGTCATCAGGATCTTGATGGAGAGTAACCAGACGACCAACGGAAAATTCTTGAACATTCATGTTCCAGGCTGGGAGAATGCTGAAGGGCCTAATAAATATGATGGGGCTGAGGTTGTGTGGTAACGACATCACCCAAAGGACCAGGGCAATCGGAGAAGATGGTGGAAGAGGGAGTGAGAGTTTCAAGCCTGTGTAGAAATCTTCTACTCTCTTCCAGACGCCACAGTCTGTCTTATGAAACCATAAAGAATGGCTCTGAAACACATGGCAGTCACTGGGACGAGATCAATGGTCAGGTTTCCAGGTCCGTTAGGCTTTACATATGAAGAACTAGAAAAGTTTTATCGATATGGAGACGGCGGAAATGAGGATGCGGATTTCTAGGACTCCTTGGAAGGCCTCGTACACTGAGACAGATGGACTTCAAATGAAAACTACGACTAGGCACTCCAACTGTTCGCACAACTAAGAGAGCAAGGATTGCATGACTTGACTTGGGAAGAGGAAGAGCGGCGTCAATGGGAGCAACAGACTCGCTGGGCTTCACGTTCTAGGCACTCACTTAATGTTCAGTGCCGATACACTTCTATACATGGGAGGTATAGGGGACGAGCCTTGTCACGTGATTGCAAGTGAACCTCGCGTTTTATGATTATACGGCGGATCACAAATGTTTGTTCTTGTTGCCAGATATTCCTCAGTCTGTAGAGATCATCCACGGCCTATCGCAGGATACTTGATATATTCCTGCAAACGCAAACCTCAACAGTTGTTCTCCAGATACAAGACTAAAGGCATCGAATCACATCATAAAATGGCTTCTTCCGAGGATGCGCTCGAAACCTACACACATCTCCCTCTTCACATCGACCCTCAGACCAAACAGGTCACAGCCCTCTCATCGGACAAAGAATTGCAAGATGCTCTTGCAAGTCTAAACAGTCTACACACAACATTCAAATCTCTCGATACTCCGAACAATGTCCCACCTCCGCCGATGCCAGTCAATCCCAAAAGAACAGCACAGATCCATAAACTGCGAGACTCGGCCGCTGCCTCGTCGAAGAAGGGCAATCACGCCGATGCCGTCCGTCTCCTTGGGGTTGCCATTGACATGGCAGCCTCTCGACCAGGCTGGGAACCAATGGGACTGGTCAAGGAAGAGCTGGCTCTGATGTACCTGTCTCGAGGTGCAGCGCATGTCGGGATTCAGAACTGGCCTGAGGGCCTCAACGATGCCGAGTGCAGCATAGAAGCCAAGAGCGGCCCCAGCCAGGGACCAAATGGTGAACGCATGCCTGGAAACCCAAAGGCTTGGATTGTTGGTGGGAAATGTCTGATGGAGATGGGACGGTGGACCGATGCTGTGGACTGGCTGGAGCGTGCTCTAGAAAAAGAAGGCAGCCAAGGTGACGATTGTCGTCAACTGGTTCAAATGTTGATGGAAGCAAGAAAACGAGTTGGTGGGAAAGCCTAAAAGGAGTCGCATATATGCTTCCAATCACTCCAACCAGGGTCACACTTTTGATCCGCCCTTCTTGATCTCCTGACCAAAAGGACTGAAAGGGTACACCGAACGGTGAACACGTCTACGAGAGCGCAGGTGGCAGTCCGTCGTCGTGCCGCACACTATCGAACCAAACGAACAGAGCCCTCATGAGAGCGCCAACAGCCGAGGAACACACATTCGTGGGAGTTTATCGTCAGAGACAGAGCGTGCCCGGCTTCCTGGTTGAAAAGTACTGCTCCTCCCTCGCACGGAGGAGGTGGACTTGCTGCTCGCGTGTTGGTGACATGCTCCCATAACAATTGTTGATATGGCGATACCTTGGTGCAGTCCTCATCTCTGAGAGGCACTCTACACTGTATAGGCAGGCATGTGGCTGCCTCGGTGGTCACTGGTTGGGCAGCAGAAAGGACTGGGTCTGTTCTACGATGGAGATCCACATATTGCGGACATGTTTGTTGGTGGTCCTCGTGTGTCCTGCTATGGCTCTGGATAGCTAATGTAACACCCACGACAGGCAACATGGCCGCCAAGTCAGTGCAGTAGTTAAGTTATAGGTATGAGAATGAGAACAACCAAAATGTTCCTTTAATCCATGTCGCCATCGGCGTTGCTACTCAGAATGTGAATGTAGGAGAGCAAAATCTGGGGTGCTCGTGAACCGCGACCCACCTGCCGAGCCAATCCTGACTAGTTTCCAACACGATGAAGCCAAGTCCATCGTGGTACCACAACTTGCATACACACCGTACATAAATCAACAGTACTATGTGCCTATCTCGTATCAAAAGAGGCTTTACACGATGAAGATGACTTGCGCGTGACGCGTTCAACTTAACTGTACGGGGAGGAAGGAACGCTGGTCAAACATGGAAGGCACGCGGACGGATATTATCAACCCACAGTCGCGACAGCAAATACACGACACCCCTTGACACAGGCAGATCCTCCAAGCTCTGACATTCTTCGATGCACAAGTACTAGTCTAGAATTCTCCGCGGCATCTTTGAAGCAATGTATCGCCCAGTTCTCGATGGTCAGCTGGTCAAGCCAAACAGTGCTTCGACCTCGACCCGCCAGAACAACGACAGCGACAATTCAGACAATACCGTGCCGGGGCTGCAACAAGTCGAAATCGCTCGCAAGCGCTATCTTCAGGCCATTGAAGCAAATGAGGAAGCCAGGCGTCAGTACGCAGAGGTTGCAGCACGGGCGCAAATATTTGGCCATGAGGATTCCACTCCCGCTAGAGGGGACCGGGAAGCACGGCTGTCCCTGCTCATTGCACGACGCCAATTATTACGGCTACAGGAACGACATAGTAGCTTGGTGTGTTTAACAGAAGATTTGGATGCTTTCAAGCATTCTCGAAGTGTGTCGACTTTGGATATTTCGGGGTCCACAAATGCAACCACGCATCAACCCGAGGATCTTACTGCTCAGATTCAAGAGGCAACCGATTATGTCAAACAGTTGGTGACGGAACTGGAGTTTGCAGTCCTTCGAGCACGACATCAAGCCAAGTGGCAGAGGCAAGCACTGGATTCCTTGAAGCAGACCCAGGATTCATCGACTGCTTTACCAAGTGAAGAACAACGTCTGTCAGCATTGCAGCAAACTCGAAGTCAACTGACAACTTGGGTGGAGGAGAATTTGGACAAATGTCAACATGGAAATGATGAAGATCGAGGTTATGTCGTGGAAGAATCTAACGGTGACGAGCCAATATCATGGGAGCAGGTCATCGACCACGAGTACGAAAATTACCTGGAAGCAAGAAGACAAGTGGTTTCTCTCGAACAAAAGCTTCGGTCTGAGCTTCCACGGGCGCCCAAGAGTCTTGGACTTGATCAGTCACAGCCTCTGGCGGCAGGGCAGAACGGTGCAAGAAATGATCAGGCAGATCTCGTGGCCATTCTGAACCTGATTGAGAAAACAATATTGCCGCTCCGACAACAAGAAAGCAGAGCCAATGCCCACAAAAATCTGTCAGACGAGCAACAATCAAGTCTGGATGTCAGGTTGGCCCAGATGGTCGATAGAGTCAGTGACGAGAGCCAACTACTACAAGCTTTCCCGATGCTGGCGCACTCAGGGCGTCTCAAGCATGCCGCGACGGTGTTTGGCAAAATGGAAGCTGAGCATCAAGATGATATCTCGAGTCGTCTTCAACCCTGGCTTTTTGCCGCCGAGGCGGCTGATATCGCGTCAACAGCCACTCTCGACACGCATATGAAGCAAGGCAATGAGGCTATGAATTCTATCTCACGGAGTTTGAACGAACTAAGGCTACTACACGAGGCCGACGGGTGAATATATGCCGGGAATTACTGCTTTTTGTTCTGGGCGTAGAAAAAATTGGCCCCGACCACAGTCAAATCATTCTGGTCTGCCCAATCCCTCACCCCGTGTCGGACCTTGCCATATCCCCAGTGCTGTCGGTCTGCTGGGGCAGTCAAAGAGGACGAATCGCCTTGAAGCAAGACAAAGACATATCGATGAGGTCCTGTCTTGGGAGGAGGGCCTGGTGGCAAGTACTCCTCGAGTTCGCCCGACTTTTTCCCCAGGGTTTCCTGGGAGTCGAGTACGCCAAAATTTGGAGATGGGTCAATGAGTGGCAATGACAGGTTGGTGACAATCCAATGGCACATCTCCGACCACTTGGGATCCTCTCTCGACTTTGCATCTGGATCAGTAAGGATGAGGGTGAATGTGGCATTATTGGTTTCCACGGCGGGTGACGCCGCCGTGCTCAGAGGTTGGAAGGTGAAGACTGGGCGGTGTGAGACGAATGGAACAGGGATGTCGTTTCCCAGGCGGACGGATTCATGATGCTTGGGGTAGGTGATATCGATATAGTAATCTGGGGTGAAGTCGTCGAGAACATCTCCTATGATTTGGCTATCCTTGAGTGTATCACGAATGGCGTCTCGGAAGGTGTAGTCATTTTCAACAATCATCTGGTGGCCCAGGTCTCTCAGTGGTAATGCCGAGGAGACTGTAGCTATCACCAGCCAAGTCAACAATCTGTTCGAGAGAAACTTCATGATTGCGGGTATATTGATGTTCAGACTGGGACCATGGTGGGCAATGAAAGCTTCCTCAATCCGACGGGGTGAGGACTACAACTTGCTGGTTAGAACATGTCGTAATAAACCCCGCAAAGTCGCGCAATTGATCAGTTGGCCTGGCTCGTTTAGGATGAATCAGGTTGGTGAATACATGGCCCTCCGCCCGTTGGGTGCGAAGACGTCAGAGCAGTTTGATGGAAGCCTGGGAGGGGCGAATCATGAGAAAGTCAATCGGAACATATGTCTGACGAATAATTGGAGGACACAAAGGGCAAGTCAGGGGGTCCACGGGTGCATTGGGTTCTTGTCAGACTTGAATTATTCGCTCTGCTTTAGCAAGGTGGCTTCTCTCTCCAAATCCAATCATGAGGCATTCAGCCACAGGCGCCCGATTGTGGCCGATGCTGATGCCGATGCCTACAGGGAGCTTCTCAGGTGGTTTTAGGTAACCCCTCAGGCACCTCGACCCCCATCATCTCCCCCGGGCTCTACAACCACCCAGTCACAGCGACTGCAACTGCTACTGCGCGACTCCAGACTCGGCACTGTCCATTTTTGATGCGCAACCCGCGTCGCCATCTTGTCTCGTGCGGCAGCTGCGACCAACAAGTTTCCAATATCCTGCTGCTCCTGCCTCTAAAGATCTCCACAGTAAACATGTGCCTGCGCTCTTGATTGCTGCCCTCCATCTCCATCTCATTCTCTATCTTCATCACCATTACCATCTTGTCTCTATTCACCAGCTACTTCTCCTTTGTACAGTCTATAATTGGTCGATACATCCCACCCGACACGACACGAACGACACGCACAAACCCTCCATCGTGTCTTTCATCCTTCCCTCACCCACCTTGAGGTCACCACTCTCCCAAACCTACCTGCCAACTTTTCTTCCTCTCCCCATCCTCTCCCTCTTTTGACACGTCCCCTGCCAATTCGGCCACGGTCGTCGACAATGGCCACCCTCGGCGACGATCTCCTCCGCACCGTCAACAAACTCCAGGATCTTGTCTTCAACACAATCGGCAATGATTCTCTCGATTTGCCGCAGATTGTTGTTGTTGGCTCCCAATCCTCGGGAAAATCCTCCGTTCTCGAAAACATTGTCGGCAGAGACTTTCTCCCCCGAGGTAGTGGTATCGTTACACGACGACCGTTGATCCTGCAGCTCATCAATATTCCTCCCGACGATGAGGATGTCAATGGCGAAAGCGAGTATCTTGCACCCCACACCCCTGCCAGTGTCGCGTCACACGGCGAATGGGCCGAATTTCATCATATTCCCGGGCGCAAATTCACAGATTTCAACCAGGTCAGGGCTGAAATTGAAAACGAGACGGCGAGAATTGCGGGCAACAACAAAGGCATCAACAGGCAGCCCATCAACCTGAAGATATATTCTCCTCACGTCCTCAACCTGACCCTGGTCGATTTGCCAGGTTTAACAAAGGTCCCCATCGGAGACCAACCCGCAGATATCGAGAAGCAAACTCGCACCTTGATTTCCGAATACATTGCCAAACCTAACAGCATCATCCTCGCCGTCTCTCCAGCCAATGTCGACATTGTCAATTCCGAAGCTCTCAAGCTCGCCCGCCATGTCGATCCCATGGGAAGACGGACAATTGGTGTTCTCACAAAACTGGACCTGATGGACCATGGTACCAATGCTATGGATATTCTCTCCGGCCGCGTTTACCCCCTCAAGCTCGGATTCATCGGTGTCGTCAATCGATCACAACAAGACATTCAGACCCAGAAGCCCATGTCAGAGTCCTTGCGGTCCGAAGCAGAATTCTTCAGACATCACCCTGCATACCGGAACATGGCTACAAGATGTGGAACGCAGTATCTGGCAAAGACCCTCAATACCACCCTGATGGGTCACATTCGCGACCGACTACCAGACATCAAAGCTCGTTTGAACACTCTCATGGGCCAGACACAACAAGAGTTGGCCAGCTACGGCAGCAAACAGTTCAGCGGCAAGGAGCATCGAGGTTCCTTGATTTTACAACTCATGACCCGTTTTGCAACCTCGTTCATCTCCTCCATCGACGGCACATCATCTGAAATCTCAACAAAGGAGCTGTGTGGTGGTGCCAGAATCTATTACATTTTCAACTCGGTCTTTGGCAACTCCCTTGAGACCATCGACCCCACGACCAATCTCTCCGTCCTCGACATTCGAACTGCCATCCGGAACTCGACAGGGCCCAGGCCCAGCCTTTTCGTGCCTGAGCTGGCCTTCGACCTCCTGGTCAAGCCTCAAATCAAGCTCCTCGAAATTCCCAGCCAACGGTGCGTGGAACTGGTTTATGAGGAGCTCATCAAGATTTGCCACACGTGCGGTTCAACCGAATTATCGAGATTCCCAAGATTGCAGGGCAAGCTGATTGAAGTGGTGTCGGATCTCCTGCGAGAACGACTGGGGCCCAGCTCAACCTACGTCGAATCCCTCATCTCCATCCAGCGAGCCTACATCAACACTAACCATCCCAACTTCCTCGGAGCTGCCGCCGCCATGTCCTCGGTCATTGCGAGCAAGAACGAAAAAGACAAGAAGGCTGCCCAGGCAGAGGAGCGAAGGAAAAGAGAGAAACAACGACAGAGGCAGCTTGGCGCGAATGGGGTTGCTACCCCTGACGATGAAGAGGCCGAGAACGAAGACAAGCCAACATCTTTGCCCGTGCGAAAACACCCCGCACTCAGTCGAAGCATGTCACCTGCCGTCGCTCGAGACCGGGAAAATGGCAGCATCTCAAGCGTAACTGGAGCTCCTGGGGCCAAAGATTCTTTCTTAAATTACTTCTTCGGTAAGGACGGCAGTATCCAGTCCGCCAATCTCCCCTCAGCCACAGCGACCAATGGACCAGGGGCGCGACATGTCAGTCACAGTGCCGAGCCCAGTTTCTCTCAGAGCATCCGCAGACCAGAGACTCGAGGAAGCTTCACAGATCGATCCCCGGCTTATCCACCAGCTGTGGTCGATGATTATGGAACCGCTCCCTCGGAGTATGGCGGCGAGTCCAACTCATTATTCGTAAGTGAATACCCCATGTGGGAGATTTCCAGCTCTAACAGCAATTCACAGCCTGAACATCCGGCGGAGCCGGCATTGACAGACCGAGAAGCCCTCGAGACCGAGTTGATCCGGCGTTTGATCAGCAGTTATTTCAACATTGTGCGCGAAACAATTGCCGACCAGGTTCCCAAGGCCATTATGCATCTATTGGTCAATCACTCGCGGGACGAGGTCCAGAACCGACTGGTCAGTGAGCTGTACAAGGAGGAACTGTTTGCGGACCTTCTGTACGAAGACGACGGTATCAAGAAGGAACGAGAAAAGTGCGAGAAACTGCTGGCCACATACAAAGAGGCGGCCAAGATTGTCGGCGAGGTCCTGTAAGATGGCGTGTTTGAAGACTAGGGATGTACCACATGTAGAGTTTGGTTGACAGCTATAACCAAAAGGCGGCGCTGGTACAGGAGTTCACAACGAAACGAGGACTGAATGAACCGTGGAATGGCACCGCAAGGCTGGCAAGGCCGGCTCACTATTGACGGAGCGTTGGATCTCTCAAATCATGTTTTATCATATCAGACATTGCGACTACCTTTGCCCTAACCAGAGGGGCCACACCGATAGGGGTAGGTGCTTCTCAAAGGAGTCTCGACTCATCATATCCATCTTGTCACATTAACATCATCAATCAACCCATATCTCTCTAAACTCTTCCTTTTCCCAATCATCTTGTTGAATCAGTCCATCCATTCATTCATGGACGTATGAATATAGTACACACCATGATTTTTCATCTTGAATGTCCAAAGTCGATAGAATGTCTTCGCCGTAGATCTCGTTGTCAAATTCATCCATTCAACTCATTACTCGTGCTAATATTACAGGTCGCTGTCTGTAGCATTGGCCTGATACTTTTGTTAGGGAGGGACGGTTGAAGGTGCTGGCTTTGGATCTGAGGATGGAGCTTCTGACGACGAGGAGGACTCCGGAAGAGGAATAACAGTGACGATGACGGGTAGGTCTGTAATCGGTGAAGAAATATCGCCTTCTATCGATGTGGTCGACGCCAGCTGCGACGGACATGTGACAGTGGTTGTTTGAGTGGGAGAATCAGTAGAAGAGGTAGTAGTCGGAGCGATCGGAACTGGAACAGGTTCGAATGCTGGTGCGTAGGTGTTGATGGCGGTTGTGGGAGGCAGAGTGAGGATTCCATCCGGCAGGCTGCCCCTGGAAGGGTCTGATGTCGTCACTGGTAATTCAACACTCGACGTCGTTGATATTGAATCAACTGTTACGCTAGTCGCAGTGCTGTCGTCGCTGCTTAATGGGATGATAGTTATTATGGGTATCGGTCCCAGGGAATAAAATGGGATTGCCGATGTCGAGGTGTCTGAGTCATTGTCGGTGGAGTCATGATGGTCATGCCGCCGTAATCGTGGTGTGGTTCTGAATATCGCGGTTGCTGAGTCTGCCAATGCAACTGCGGCGACCGTGTCGGTTTGAACATTGAGTCCAAACACAGTAAAAAGTCCTTCTAGGCTAGTGCCGAGTGGCATAGTCGACACACATGTGATGGTCAGTGTACTGAAGACGACAGCGAGATTATGGATGGTTGGCATTGTGATGGGCGTCGTGTTCAGCAACAGGTAGAGTTGTCCCGCCTGACACGCGGCGAAAGAGTGAGTAGGAGGCTCAAGGTAGCTGTATCGAAAGGAAAACATGAACGAAGGCAGGATGCGCAGGAAGAAGCGCCGCAGGGAACAACAGGGCAAACTTCTAACAGAGGGGCAATGAAGTCATGGTCGCGCAAAAATCAAAAAGTCCAAACCTGGTCTGAATTGCCTACACCCTGGCGCCAACACGAACAAGGGACACGCCGTCGACCAAAATCGATCATGACCCCTTGGAGATCCCTGTCCAAGCCATCACCCACGCCACGATGGACGTCATCCAAAGGAAGCGCTGTGATGGTGTGCATTGCCGGGAAGTAGGTCTGCGTAGACGGGTTGATGGCGCCAGCTCGGCTGGTCGTCAGGCCACTGGCATGCTGGCGGCAATACAAGCATCCCACAACACAAGGTGCTTACCGGTTGGATTGGATGTCGAGAACAAAACTGGCATTGATGATTGAATGGGAATCGCCAGATTCTTGAAGAGGGAGAACAAATCCAAGTCTGAAACGTTGGATGAAACGCGGTAGAAGGGGAAAAGGGGTGGGGAAAGAGCGACAGCCAATCAGAGTCCATCAATGCATCAGCGCAACAGGACTCATGAGGAAAGAACGAATCATGGTAGATGGGCTGCAGTGACTCCTTTCCCTTGCAGTGGACCAGCGATATACGGAGAATGTTCTGTACGTGCGTGCATACCAACGACACCTTAGGCAAATATACATATACTTGTACATATCGTCGTTGAAATCATCTGTGGTCGTTGTCTGTCAGAAGTGGCAACGACAGTCAGAAAGTGGCTGTCATTGTCATATCTCGATGTTGAGTCTGGATTCTCTGTGTTCAAGATCACTGACAAAGGTCAAGGCTCTCTCCCTCAGTAATATCCCCTGTCCCCTCCTCCATACTCCTGATGCGTTCCTGGAAATGCTCCGACTGGCTGCCTAGGGTCGCTATCTTCATCTTCCGAAGTCCCGACATCACCCAGTTCAGTCTCGTCAGGAGGCGCTCTCATGGAAGCCAGTTCGTCCTCTTCGAGCAGGTGTGGTTTCCATCTTTCATCAATCGGCATGTTCATTCCGCTTGGGAGCATGGCCAACAAAGGCTTCCATTCGGGCACCAGTTGAACATTGATCGTGTCGTTTTCTTTGCTCATCTTTTGGTGGAGGAATTCAACGATCCGCACCTCTTCAAGCTTACCGCCATCCATTCCCCAATGTCCACTTCCTTTCTCAATCCGCTTGTCCTCCCTCCTCTCATTCCATGACGCTTTGAGCTTGCCAAGTCCAGATGGTTTCGAGCCGTCCTTGCCCACATCCACCCCAAGCTCATTCAAGGCTGCTCTCAGCCACGCGATGCCTCTCCCTGTGCTTCCTGATAGATCTTCATCAATGGCTTGAAATCTACAAGCCTTTGCACGGGCGGCTCTCTTTACACCGTCGCAGTATTCAATGAAATCCTTGGAGACTTTCGATCCTTCAATTTTCAATGAGGCACTCGCCGCGGTGGCATGTTCTGCGGCGCCAATACATAACCTGGTGAGGACTTGAGCCCGGACTTTGGGTATCTCTGGGGCTTTGATCATCCACTCTCTATCGTCTTTGTTCCGAGATTGTATGAGCAATGCTGGGTATGGGTCATCCTTGAGAACACAGAGAAGATTGAATTCGGCGTGCGCCAGACGCTGCAGCGCACTTTGCACTGATGGAGAAACATCAACAGCATTGGGTGGGAATGTTGGTGGGCCATCACTGGAGGAATTTGCTCGTTGGATGAGGTAGAAGTGAATGGAATACGCCATTTTAAGGCATTTGGTGGCATTCTGTATCAGTGCCGTCCGCTGTTCTGGACTGGGGCTTGATGATGCAAACAACCCGAGAAGTGATTGTCGAGCCACGAGAGTCTGTATCGAGGCAAGGGTATGATGGACAAAATAGATTTCATAGTCCAAACCTTTTCCTTTGACTCGCTCCAATTCCCGTCCTGGGATATGGTTCGAAGTCAAAGTGGGCCTCCACTCAATCTCGACTTCCTTGACCAAGGCTATGTCGACATCTTCCCCTGCTACGGGTTTCCCACTTAGTGCAAAGTCGAGGGATAAGAGATATCTGAGATAGTTCTGAGTCGTCGAGGCAAGACTGACAAGGTTGGCCGCTTGATCAGCCGGGTGAAGTCTCTTGTGATCTTTCAACGCTGAGCGCAGAATTGCTCTCTGAGATGTGGCTGAAGAGGGGAACGATGGATGGGTAGCTGAAGTCAGATGAGATTGGAAAGAGATGTTGGATGTGGTGGATAGGACGAATGGGAACGGCATTATGGAGGGCAAATTACTACAGGCAACATGACAATACCACAGATTCGATCAACCTCAACATGAATAGAGAGTTTGTCTTGGAATCTTTGACCAGGTTCAACTTGAGAGTTGACGATGCCGAGCTCATGGACGAATCTTAATTCCATGTCACGTGAACGTCATGTGACGTCGTGAAACCACACGTGACTTTCTCTGAGTGACATTTGGGCTCTCAATTCTAGATCCAGACAACACGGAGCTCTATCTTTTATTTCAGCCTTTAGGCCACAATGCCACACAATATATCCTACCAGAGGACGCCTACAATTTAAGCCGACAAGCCCCCGGAATAAGGCTACGTCCTTACCCACCGGAAGCAGATTCTATATCCAGAACACTAACCCGATGGGCCATGAGCCAGCTGGACTTTGCAACGAGCACTAACTTCAAGCACGCCATCGACACAAACACCGTGTACGCGCCGACCTCACCTGGTGTTTCTTCTGTGTGAAATGTCGGTGTCTCACCCGTGACAGCATTTCATCAGTCCGAATCCCATGCTATTACAATGGACTTAATTCCCACTTCAGGTCAAGATATTCCGGAACTTACGACACATCGGGACCCCATTGAGCTTCCCATGTCTACGGAGTATGTCCGAGGTGGGGAACCTTGTGAGATGACTTTGACTGGCACGAGTAAGGGAGTGCCTGGGAGGTTGTTCCGCGATGTGGGGAGCGGGACATGTGGTGGGTGGGACTTGCCGCTTACATAACGAATCAACCTCTCCTCACAACATGGAGGGTACCTGAGAAAATCGCAGATCGGTAACCATTGCCCACGGACAGTGCCCTGTGGGTAGAGTGGTAGGACTCTCATTTGTAGATGAAGGCTCAGCTCGCACAAAATGTGCTTGGGGCTGTTTGTGGATGGTAAGTCCCTGAACGCATAAACCAGCAGGCCTCGATGGAAAGGTAAGGTACAACTCGGAAATTCCGGGGCCACCGACAAACAACAAAGACGCTCCACATCTACGCAATGCTCCGACGTCGTCCAAGCAAGGGCACCAGTCACCGCCAACTGCCGAGCAGGTTAGTTGTGTGCGAATACTCTGGCCCCTGACGCATGGGTCCATCCGTTTCCAGTGGATGAGAATCGGGTGGCCGGATATGGTAGAGGATCTTACCTGTTTGGATCGACTCCTCAATATGCATGAGACACGAGCCCTGTATCGCAAATTACCCCTCCTCAGCAGCATTTCCTTACGTCTTTTCCGATCCAGGAGCGGGTTTTTTTCTTGGATTGCTGATCTTTAGGATTGAGGAGGGGTTGGGTTAGATAAAAGAGGCCGGGTCCTTCCTCTGTGGTTTCTTTGGATTCTATTTCCACATAAACTCTCTCCTCGACTCCAGCCCAACAACACCTACCATCCCATCCATCACCGATTCATATATATCAACAAGAACAAAAAGACACAAAAAGCAATTCAAAATGTCCTACTCTCTTCACCCCAACCTCGACAACGGCTTCAGCAAGGGCGACCCCAACTTCGTCGGCGGCAAACTCCACTGCCTGTGCTCTAGCAACCCAGTTGAGGTTACACTAGACTCTAATGTCCTTCACAATCACGCCTGTGGATGCAGCCTGTGCTGGAAGCCCAAGGGCGCCTTGTTCTCCATCGTCGCCGTTGTTCCCAAGGAGAAGTTGTCGGTGACCGCCAACGGCAGCAAGTTGCAGATTGTCAACCCTGCGGCGACCATCCAGCGATACGCATGCAAGGACTGTGGAGCACATCTGTACGGACGCATTGAGAAGGATCACGCATTCAAGGGTCTCGACTTTGTGCACGTTGAGTTGAGCGACGACAAGGGCTGGCAAGAGCCCCAATTTGCGGGCTTCGTGCCTTCTTTGGCTGAGCAGGGATTTCCCGAGAGCAAACTCGACGAGGTGCGCAACAAGTTGAAGAGCGTTGGTCTCGAGTCATACGATGCCCTCAGCCCTCCTCTGATGCAGGCTCTGGCCGACTTTGCTGCACAGAACAAGCTGTGAGTGGTAGATGATTGATGAGTCCATCTATCAGGGGGGGCTGCGTGGGAGGAAGCATACAGGAGAAATACATTGTAGGAAGTGAAGTATATTGCTAGCTTTCTACCACAATTTACAGAAAAAGTAGGCCTTTAACAAATGCACAACTCGATCTTTTTGTTCAAATCACATGTGGGAATTGTAGGGGGTGTGGTGAGTTGCCATATTTCGCTGTGCTTACTGTAAGAAGAAAACCACAGCGAAGGACTGTGTTCGAGGGGACATGACGGCCCGAGTATCATGTGATATGTTGTCAAAAATGCTCACACGGGAAAAATATGAGAAGAGAGGCCAGGTACTCAATGTTGACAGTACAGTAGTCGTGAACAGAAAGCCCGTACCTATCCATGGATGGTATACATGCCTACGATCCGGTGGAAAGATGAATCAGGAAACGTGTTGATCGACAAAACTGGGGCTGGTCAAGTTTACGCATTCACATTGGTGCAGTATTTCTTAGCACCAAGGAGGATTGAGTGGTACGACGACCAGCGTAAACACCGAGAAGAACTTGGATGTTGGTCTACCATTATTGCAAGTGTATTAATAACTAACGGACTTATGATGAGGTTCGGTCCGACGTTGTCTCCGTGGTCTGTTGAATTGTACTATTTACGCAAGAGTAGGAAGTATTTCGTTACGCTTGGAGGTGAAGCACTGGGAGCATTGAACGTCCGCTCAGCCCCACCAAAGTTCTCCTTCTGAATTATTATTAGAGAGACCGTGTTTATCCGAAGCAATCCACATGTTGATGGTGATGAGGATGTGACATGATAGACTTCCAAAAACCTCGCGATCAATTGCCAGCCACGGACAACACCAGCGAGGCCAACGTCTGACCCTGACACTAAGGGAGAAGTTCTGCCCAGCCATTCATAATCCCTGTTCGAACAACGACATAATGAGGGGTTGCTGGGCTTCTCCTCGACAAGAGCCATGGCAGACAATGTCATCTTCGGCCGTGCATTGCTACTGGCTACTCAGTGCCTATCGTTGAAACCAGAGGCCAGAAGATCTCGCGGTAAAGTCGGGAATAATATCTGGTCAATCATGTCTTTTTGTATGAATTCCCCACACTCCATTCAGGCCGGATCCCTACTACAAAGGTATGTACAGTGAGTGCAATTGGATGCTTGATCTGGGTGTTTGAGCTGCATCTTGTTGGATTGCTCCCCGCAATCTGTCTAGTACAAAACATCGCCGCCCTTTCCAGTGGTGTTTCCAGGTCGGCTGTCGGAGCCTGCTGTGCCCTTGGCCTGTTGAGCAGTAGGATAGTTGGTGTAAATCTCAGGGCCACCGGCTGGACCGTCGACGCCTGGCATGTAGTTTTGCTGTTGGCCTCGGTATCCCTTTTCTCGGTTTTCTTTTAATAATTGAAGGTATCGTTCTGAGCGTTCGGCGACCAGGTTAGTACTGACTCGCAGATATGTGGAAGAGTCTGGACCAAAACTGGCCGTGCATACCTCTGTATTTTCCGCACTTTTCCAAGTGATTGACTCCTTCGCGGGCGTAGCATTTACCTGCAAGAAGGTTTGTTAGCCCTGTATTCTCCGAGGTATCCATCATCTTCATTTCAAGGGAGACGTGTGCAAACTCGAGGGAGACTCTTGACGTCCAGCACCGGATGACTGTAACCATTTCTCTTCCATATACTTCCTCGAGCACCCCTCTCCTCCCATGAAACCAATTGTAGTCAAAACGTACCCATTTCTTCTCCCACTAATCTCCTCATCATCACCGTGACCCATTGTTCTCTGATGATGGCATCTCTGGCATCGACCACGGCCTGGTGGTCGGCAAAGTCAACACCTTGGAATGTAGGTGGAACCTTGGGCTTCTTCGCAAGAAAGGCTTCGGACTCGGGAGTAGGCATATTGGTGAATGAAGAAGGGAGGAATGCGCAAAACCTCGGTCTGTTGGTCGTGACGGTTTCGGGTTGAGTGATTGGTGATTAGGCGCAGACTGCTCTTCTCGCAGCTTTTATATCACCCAACGCCCACGCGTCTAGACAGTCGTCAACAGGCAGCTGGTTTCTTCCCGTTTGACGTGAAGGATGAGGGCTGGTTGAGAGTAAGTTGTCGATGTCTCGAATGCGTTCCTGACATTGAAACGTCTGTGATTTGCTACGGTCCAGCCAGAGCTCCGGACGCCAAGACTGCAGTTGCACCTTTGTTGCCTACTACTCCGCCGGGGAACTGCGGCGCAGCAGAAGGAATGTTGCCCCGAAGACATGTTGTCAGGGTGTTATCGAATCTAATCTGATGGTATCGATAAGATAAGATTGAATAGGAATAGTTTCATTGTAAGAACCATCTCATTATTGTTCATTCCGTCAGTGGCACTTACTATCTGCCTTACCAAATATATTTACCAATTGTGTCAGTTGCGCAGTCTTCATTGATTCCAATTATGCATGTTTGGCTTTTCACTATGGTCACAATAAAGACTCCAGATTCCATGTTTTCTCGCTCTATATCTTTTCATTATTGTTTATGTTCGCTACCGAATACGGTCGATTCTAACCGATCCTCTGCCTCAAGTGTCAAATCCACCAAATGACAACACAGTCCTCGACACCCTCTCTGCCCTCGGTGAAGCGACCTCATCAAGATCCACCACCTTCACGGCAGGAATTGGACCGACCGGTGTTCGCGATTTTGGAGAGATGGGTGTCCCAAACCAGGACAGTCGATTGGTCTTTGGGCTTGAGAAGAGAGTCGAACCATCAATCGAGTCACTTGACTTCCAACCCACCATTCCTCTCATAAAATTACCGACCGCTGCTGAACTCGCAGGACTCGAAATTGTGCTAAAACTGGCTTCGGACTCGACAGTACTGCTACGACGGGGGGTTTCTGGCGCGGCAACGGTAACTTTGACCGCTGGTGAGTCCGCCGACATGTCTGAGACCGCAGCATTCGTCGAAGACCGTGATCGCGACAAGAGCGATGGCGATGTACTTCCACCGGTGGCACGGAATCTTCTACCTTGCCAACCGCTGACGTTGGAGCCCATGCTTGAGATCCGCGAATTCAGTCGATCGTTCATGTCCTGTTGCGTCCGCTGCCAGAATGCTTGTAGACGAGTCTCTCGGTCTTCAATGCATACATTACACTGTCTCTCCAGGCTGATGGTATGCATAGGGTGGATCAGCTTCTCGTGACATTCGGAGTCAAGAACAGAGTCTATAGCCGTGCCTTGTTCTTCTTGGTCCACGGGTGGTGACTCGATCACCAAGTTATTGGACATCCCGTTTGACAGGATTTCGTCCTCTTCTGGATGAGGTATATTCCGTCTAGCATATTCGACATGCACCGCTGTCTCTATAGATGAAGGAGGCGATGCGGATGTATTGCTCTGTCGGCTGGCACAGCGTCCTCTAATCAGGATTCTCTTGGAACAAGGTGAGTTATGGACAGGGAACTCCGACATTGCAACATGGCCGCATGTCATGAAGACATAAGCTGTGTAATAACACATGACTGTGAGTGGAGTTTTTGTTTGTCGCTATTCCAAGATGCGCTGAGTGATATTTTGTGATTGCAATCTATGCAGAGTCTTTAATCAATCCGAGACTGCGCAGAAGCATGTCAGCCACTATAGGAAAGATGACACATGATGTTGATATTTTGTATTCAAAGTTGAAAGCAGCCGGCGAATCAGTCTGCTTTGTCGTGAGTCGTCAATGAACAGTGAGCATATCTTTGTTTCTCACCAACGAAGAACAAACACCTGCATTGTCTTTGTTGGATTCTAGCTGACCAACGACTGCAAACGATGTCCAGATACGACTCGAGATATGCCATGGAGGAGTTTAACATCAACGTCTTGCCAAAATGATTCATGTCAGCCTCACTCCTCCTAAGGAGGCCGATGGCTATCTACGGTAGTGAAGACGGAACATGCAGAAAATTACCGAAGAATGTTTGAAAAAAGTACACTGGGTATCTGTCTTTCTGTATGTGTATAGCTCCGCTGAGTTGATCATCTGTTGCCCTGCTTCCTAGAAATACATCGCAAACTCAACGACCCGCTCACCCATCCCTATGTAACCTACAGACTCAGTCCTCAGCAGCAAGAACAACGCCCGGACGAGCCTGATCATCTTGCCCCAAAGCCTGAGCAATATCCGCTTTCTTGCCGGTCCAATCCTCGTTCTCCTGTTCTTCTTCAAGCTCCTTTCCCGTCTTCTCACCCATCTTATGCAACTCTTGCGCATGTTCTTCAGTCTTGCTACCCAGATTCTCCGTCAACGAGTCCGCATCCTGATGCCCACCGCCACCACCACGACGGACCGCCTGAACGACCTCACCCTCGCCGGGAGCGCGCATCTGTTCGCCTTCAAGATTGCTATCTCCGGTCGAGTAGCCCTGTCGGTCGGATTCAGGGATTGATTTTTCCTTGAGTGGGCCCGTGTCGCCAGCGCCCAATGCCGACGGCTGGGCTGCTTCCCCGTGAGATGATGGGACATCGTGCGTTGATCGGTGGTCGATGGTTCGTGACGACGTTGCACTTGTGTCTTGTGATTTGATCTCTTCTGCGGATGTCTTGCTTGCTGGGTTGTTGGCTTGGTTTAGTCCCGTTTGCTGCCCTGGCTGGGATGGGCCTGAAGGGTCGAGGGCTGACATGATGGCAATGATGTGGAGGTGAGGGAAGAGGTTTACTTGATTGTAACGGCAGCTCTCGATGGGGAGGCTGTTTGGGAGAAAGTGAATTAAGGACGAACTGGGGAAGTTAGAAATTTCCGAGTGCGGTAGATAGATAGATCTTGGTTTTGACAGGGCGGCAGGTGCAACGGAAGTCTCTAACGGTGTCGTCTGATACAGCTAGGGCAGGAGTATTGGGAATAGAGGTGAGTATCTCGGGTGCTCAAAGTTATTGACCTAGTAGTGTATAAGAAAGATTGGGATGGTTAGTGAAGGGTGGTGTCAGACTTTTTAGAAGCACTGCTATATTGCTATGTCATTGCATGGTGTCATCTTGAGAAGGCACCCCGAATGATAACGCGACAGTCTCTGCAGGGCCTCTGCAGGGCCATTGCGGTGGTGGTCAACCATTCGGTAGATGGGAAATTGGCTACAATGACATCACTGAGGTTGGAAGGTTGAGATCGACAATCAATAATGATGATGACGTGTGGAGGAGTTTGGAGAGTCATAGGGCTATCACGTGACTTACACAGGCATCAAAGACTGCACGTGACATGGCATCCACCCCTTTCGACAAGGCTGAGTCATCGAGATAGGATAGACACAATCTATACTACTACTACTACTTCAACAGGCTGCTCTAGGTCAAAAAAGAGATGAGTTTGGTTGTGTCAATTGTGATACACGCATGTCGACACTTTCACTATGCCTGTCATGTGATCATTGAGATGCTAACACAGTTTCCGCCTTTCGTAACAGTTTGACTCCGTCTTGTCCTCAACTTCACGGATGATATATTGACTGTAGAAGTTGTGAGTCAAGATGCAGACTGTGAAAGACAGACAAACGAAGTGTGCACATGTCCAAGTTCAGAGTCCATCCCATTCAGAATCAAAACGGTGAATTTCATTCCTTCGTTTGTGAGATTTCTAGATGTCTCACGTTTCCCCTTCCGCTGCACGACATGATTGCAGTTCTGTTTTCAGATCTTGACTCTTTTTTCTCTATCCGCGTCTCGAACATTTCTTTTTCCAACCCCGCCTTTCTTCTTCTTTTCTGCCTGTTCTTGATTCTACATCAACGGATGATGTCCCTTTTTGAGCGATTCACCATTGAAGCAGTATTGAACATGTTGGCGGCATCGGTAGCCAAGTTACCGCCCCCCCTTGAGTAAGTCCTCCACCAGCGTCGCAGACTAGACTCGTCGCTAACAAAAAAAGTCGGGAGCGTATATTCAGCGTCTTATCTGCGGAGGCTGTAGTGCAGAATGAGCACCACAAACTGCAAAAGGCCGTTGATACAATCAAGGACCACAAGTTCATGATTTATGGTCGTCAATTCAAGCTCCGAGAGACTGTCATCCCAGATGCCGTGAGTGATCTTGAAACAGCCAGAGTAGATATGTGCCAATCTGATCTTAGATCCTTGCCACCGCTTCCGCCACCCCCCCTGTGCCTCAAGGCATCTGCAAGCTGCCTGCCGAGCTACAAGACATGATCTGGGCTTCACTCGAGGTCCCAGACCGTGCCATACTCGCAATGACGTCCAAGAGCCATGCAGAAGCATACAACAGTCTCAAAAAGGCCTTGATTACCCGTCGAGGCGACACTGTTCCAACTATGCACAGACTTCCCCGTCCCACGAAAATCACCAAAGTTCATCGGCTCAAAGTCCTGGTTCGGTTGAGGAGTTGGATGCCGATCAACTATCGGCTGTGCTACTCTTGTGTCACGTTTCTAGACCTTGTCCAGTCATCCAGATCCAACGGTGACTGGGGAGGCGATCAGCAGCTGGTCAGCTCTGGGCTTGCAACAGAGGCGGCCATGATGAGAGGCCCCCATTGCCCTCTCTGCGTGAAACGCCGTCGCATTCGGCTCGCCAAGGATCGCAGAAGCTACAAAGCCTACACCTCGGCAATCAACAAGATTTCTCTGAGGAGTTGAGAGATGGGGTTCGTTGTTCACACGCTTTGATGATATGCCTTCGGATGCTAATAATTGAACGTCTAGAAGGCAGAAATAGCCAAACTCACACAAGTGGAGAACGGTATCTTGATTCTGGGCGCACCGTCAGTAAGGACGATGGCTGTCGGGTCGACTGGGACGATATCAGGGGATGACTTCAAGGCACAGCATGCAGCGCACAATGGCCTTAGCTTTCCGGAGGTTGACTCTTGATGCGAGGATCGGTGTCATCGAGCCTGTCGGAAAAAGGGCGATAAGGCGCGGCTATTGCGTGTGGCTGTGGTTTGGCTGATCCAGGGTGTGGCTCTTGACCAAAACCTGGGTAGTGCTGCTGGACTTGATGGAGGCGATCTAGTGGCTCCCCCACAATATGATACTTCTTCCACTCGATAGGAGGCGTTCTTGCTATGTTCTGCGGAGTCGGAAACCTGCCAAACTTGGAGGTGCTATCCGCCTGACTTTGACCTGGTGATTCGAAACTGTCCGAACCAACGCCTGGATTGGATGGCCGATTTAATTTGCCTTGCTCGAGGTCAAGGACAAATTGATCTGGGTCTTGGAGCGCAGCAGCTTTCATTCTATCGAGATCTCGCATGTCCTTGAGAGCCTGCTGACGTTGAATTTGAAGAATGGAGAGGGCGGCTCGCAGAGCAATGGCATCGGGGTTGTCATCAAGACTGAGCGGTAATGCTTCAAGGTCGGCTTCATCCACCCATTGAGGCGGGGGCGAGGCTGCACCAGTCGCACTATTGGCAGCCGCACTTGAATGGGACAAGGTGGGTGTGACAGGAGAATACGAAGGTCTCTCTGGACTCCCTGTAGACTCGTGTGCTAGCGTGGCGAGACGGTGTGCTGCAGGATCTGTAGAATCATGTGCCCCAGTGGCCTGGTTGATGTGGTCTTCGGGCATCACCAACTTGAGCGGTGCAGATGGGGACGTATCAGGACCACTGGTGTCCCTGGGACCGGAATCGCTTGGCGTGGTCATTGGAGTGAGGGATGTGACAAGGAGCTGCTGAAAGAGCCCGAGTATTGCGAGCCGGAGGTTGGTGAACCAGGTTTGGATGATGCAAAAGGAGATGTTCTAGGCACCGAGCAGTGGGGATGGTCAACGGGCAAGGAAACGGTTCAACCTTTGGGCGTGGTGGCTGGCGACTGATTGGCGAGCCGGGGAAGAGGTCAAGAGAATGGGGCCGAGGGGCTGAATCCAGCGCGAAAGAGTCTCTCAAGATGCGTGGCAAGTGATAGCGGGGTGCGTGGCAAGGATGCAGGGTGCTGGATACCCAGAGTTTGAAGAAATTCGGATGTCTTCGATATTCTGAACCATCTAGACGGAGAAACAAAGCCGCCGTGAGACAATACGTGAGTGCGCACGATGTTTGATGTCGAAGTTTGTTATGTTGATTGATGTGTGAACAAGAAAGTGGATGATGAGTCAAAGCTTGGAGCGACGAGTTTACTACTTGTGGCGCTGGAAGGCGCAGATGCAGCCTCTAACCTGGGCAAGAAACTCAGGTGTTGCTTGGAGTGTTAATCTGAAGTGCCACCAGTGCTTACATGGGTTAGAGACCTGCGGAAGTGCCCCCCGGGGACCAAGCGGCCCCTCGGCCTGACTCTAGTTATGATTTGGGCGCCAAGGCACCTGGAATGAGCGACCAATACCCGCCGGAGATAGCCTCCCGCCATTTCGATTTGTCTCTCCTCAGTAACGCCATATGGAGCGTATGACTCTACTTTGAAAGATGTCTGTCAGATGTACTTGGGCAGCACTCAACAAGTGTATCCTGTGATAGCCAAGATATCATATCAATATCACCATAATCCATCAACATGGTAGGCAGTTATCCCTCCGTAGCCTGGTCGGATTCGCCAGGCAGCTTGAGATGCTTTTTGCCACGTGCCAGCCCGTAGACGACGTGGGCTCATTCTGCCCTGTGCGTGTCCCATGAAACTCCACCCAAAGCCCGAAAAGAAAAAAGGGCTGACCTTACATAGGGCTTCAGGGCCTGAGGCAGCCTGCATGCAATATCAATTTCAGCCCCCCTGCATTTGTACTCGGGGGAGGCCAGGATCCCCAGACAAGCACTTTAACAAGGAGGAGAACTTCAATCGCGACAATGTCTCATTCTGGACGCCCTCTCCGGGGGTCTCAAAGGATTTTCGTGAGAAATGTATCAGATTATACTCCCTTGAGCTACAGTCGAACCCATCAAAAGGGCTCCACGTGGATGCAAGTCTGGTTTGGAGGTGGAGAGTTGGGCTTAAGGAAAGGGACGACGATGTGCCTGCCAGGAACCTACCTGTCCTGTCAAGAGAGGGGGCATGGGAACATCCGAGCAAGGACGCTGACAAGCCACCGAACACTTTCAGCTTAAGATTACCGAGTGATTCGGCTCTCGGGGTGCGGATGCGATGGGGTAGCCCCCCGATCTGATCGAGATCTTAATTAGCGCGGCGATTGAGTAGTCTGTAAGCGTAAGCGTAAGCGTCGGGCACGAGAGCACTACCAATGCTACCACTGTATACTGGCAAGACTTCTACTCCGTACAGTGTATGTAACGAGTGAACATGTTACAGGTCTCCAGGATCATGGATCAAAGGATGCGCTTGACGCTTGACGTGTCGCAGCTCACATGGCAATGTGTCTCAGGGACAATCCCTGTGGCCCGTGCAGTTGAATTGAGACAACAACGCGCTGGATGGGAATGTGGGGAAGAAGAAGGGTGCGACCTACTAGACTCCGTACATACTCGTCCTCCGTATGCATTATGTACAGGATTTTAACAGAGTCGCGTGGCGTTCTTTCCTGCTCCCTGTCAAGACTGCAGGCTGCAGCCTGGGCACCAGCGCCTGCCACTTTTCACACGAATGACTGGCAGTTGCTCAACACGCAAGTTGGAAGGTTGGAAGGTGGGAAGTCTCAACTCCCAGAGCTCTTTTTGACTCTTTTTGCTTTCACTTTCTGCTCCCCTCTTTGTTTCGAATCAGGGCTCCTACATGGACGAATAGACTCATGCTGATCTCCGAGATTAAAAGCCTGCCACGTTGAATGCAAACTTACTTCAGCTTTTGCTCTGAGGCGTTTAAACTCCCTGCCGCAGTTGCCCATTGATGCTGTCATTTACGTGTACTGCCACCAATCCGAACCTCCACTTGCGTCAGCCACTCACTCCATGTTCCTTGTGTCCAAGACTTTCACAGTGGAGAATCATCTTCGCACCTCTCGCCTTGCCTCGAATGCCATCTTTTTTTCTCTCCGTCTTGGTCCCGAGCATTCAACGTCGGCTTCTCGTCATCCACGTTAATTCTCATTCCTGCTGCGGCCAGCACTGCCAGATCTGCCCTCGTGCCCACGTGCCCTCCAGTACCCCCCTTGTTTCTGCTACCCATTCATCCATGTGGAGCTTTACCTTTGCTTAATGACAGCCAGCACGTTCCTCTTCCAGCCATGTGCATCCCATCCCCCCTGCTGCCTCTCTCTACTCTATCCCTCACTAACCAATCCCACCCTCACCTCGACCTCATCCCCCGGCTGTTCGCCATTTCCAGCAACATGCGTAGGCTGGCGTACAGTAGTAGACTTCGGTAAGAGCCGCCGCAACGCCCACCAAAATATGAGATGTGTTGCCACTGGTACGTCAAATCTTTGACGCGTGATCTACGATCTTAATCCACCCAACGCCCTATGGCCCTGCCAATATGAACCCACTCCCCAACTGCCCACGCCAAAATCATGCCTAATATGAATTCTCCTTGACGGCGTCTTCTCTAAGGTTCTTCGTTCCATCCTCCAGCGTTTTCGACACCCATCTCTACTCGAGCTTCACATCTTCCACTTCAACCAGGATCACTATGACTTAGGAACTTCAGTGGCCACCGACCACAGCATCCCATTGCCACTTGGCTCACATTGTTGCTCCGACGGTGCATTTCGTCGTTTTCGAACTCGGCCAGTCTCACACTCAGTTCGGTGGCCATCATGTTGAAATAAACCATCGATGCTATAGTTTCGTCGAACTATTAGCTGCCGACGTAGCCATGCAACCGGCACCCGTTGGCCGTCGCAAGGACGGCGCTTCTGCTGCAGTTCCCAATTTGAAGAATCGCCAGTCCTTTCACTCACAAGAAAGCGTACCTCTCGGAGAGCTCAGCAATGTAAGCAAGTCAAACTCACGGTCCAAATCCACCACTCGTGACACAGACCAGAGTGAAGAGCGGGAGAATCTCGTTTCGCCCCAACAGCCGAGTGAAAAACCCCGCATGACCATCAAGGAACTACGGCAGGCTGCCCAAGAAGCTGCTCAAAGGAAGTCTACTCAGGTTGAGCACGGGGGCAACTCAATTAACAATGCACCTCTGGCCAAAAAGAAACCCTCTTTGTTTGGGGGCCTTTTTCAGGTCAGAGAACCCACACAGGTGGCCTTGAACCAAGTCGCCGCTCAAATGATTGCGCAACATGGTTCTACCAATCCGGCCAAAGTCCCCCATGTGAGGATGGAAAAGATGCCCGATTATGTGCCCAAAGTCAACAGCAAATGGGATGGCCTACCTGAAAGCATCAAGCAGAGAGACAAAAGGGACAAGGATGGTTCCAAAATGAAGAAGATGGATTCTTCATTGTTCACAGGACTAGGAGGTGCCAGAGCTACTTACGACAGGCGGAACTCCAGCTCATCTGGCTCCTTTGGAAGTCGTGGAAGATCTACACTTTCGAATAGAGAGGCACCCAACACTCAATTCTACGCCCCTTCCATCAATTCCTCCGGGGACCTTGCCATGCAAATGCCTGGCCAAGCCCGCAAACGTGCCGGCTCCATGAAATCTCAGAGCTCCTCCTCCAAGAGTAATCCCGAGAGCTCTGCTGGGCAGGCAACCGACGCATCTATCGAGGAGATGCCCGAAATACCAGCGTATCTGCGCGAGTTCATTGGATCTCATTCAAATCAAAACACTAGCAGCCAAGACTGCCCTCCTAATAAGGCAGTCTCTGGGCCTTCATCCTCGACCAGGCGGAGGGCGATTCCGGACGTCAAGTCCCCGCCGACCATTGATATGGTCCCTGACTATTCCATGTCACCTATTCCCTCCCCTCGCGATAACTTACCTCTGACTCCGTCCACACAACAGACCGAAGAGGACCCTATCCTAGTGACCAACGACTCGTTACACGATCAAGTCTTGCTCCAACCTTCCCAGCATTCCAAATCCCCACGCTCCAAACCTGTACAGAAGCCCCTTCGGAGCCTCGACCGGGCCTTCTTGGCCGACGAGGCGCAGGAGTTGGTCCTCCCTCAGGACGGTGTCACCCAGACCCGATGCTCAGATCTCCCATTACGCAATTGGGACGAGGATCTACCGTTGAGGCCGGGTCATTCATCTTCATCGGCCAATTCCCGTAAACTGCGAGACCTTGAGAAGAGGCCAAACAGTTCCCGAGCACGCATAGGTCTACGAGCAAGTCTGTTGGTCGACACTGACGATGATGACAGACCTTGGACTGCACAAGAGCACCAAACGACCTCTGCAAAAGGCGCAAAGCCTTCAGCGACTTCATTAGTACCCCATCGTCCGAAGAAGTCAAAAGGATTTGGGCTTTTCGGCAAGGAAAGGCCCGCCGGTTGATCATTTACGCCCTTGAACACTAGCAATCTTGCAAACGAACCTGGATATGCCCAGTATAGCGACGAGGAAATCTGCGATACCCAACTGATTCTGGAAGTACATATTTCGCGGCAACGACTCTTGGTTGGCATATGAAAGCGGTGATTTAGCGAACTGATTTGAGCGATTGAGCATAGTTTGAACTCGGCATGATAGTCCAGATGACTTGAATGGACTTGTACATATCTATCGAATTGCATTGAACGCTATGTTGAATTGTGCCCATTACATCTCGTTTCACGTGATCCTTATGATGCTATTCCACATCTTGTATGAATTCCCACATAGCTGCATGACTTCTTGTGCCACCCTCTTCCGGGACTAATTGAGTTTTGTCATGTCGATGTTCCGGCCAGAATCGTTTCAAGTGGGAATACCTCAAGTCCCAGAAAGTGGTGTGACTGAACCAAAAACATAAGTTTTCATCGATTGTATCATCAGACGTTGGTTGCGGCGACCCACATTTTTATTTCTTCTCCACAGCATAAATTGATACTTTTATTTATTGTCCATGTTACAAGAAATCCTTCACCTACAGTAGTTCGAACCTCGCTGT
This sequence comes from Exophiala mesophila, assembly GCF_000836275.1. Lineage (NCBI taxonomy): Eukaryota > Fungi > Ascomycota > Eurotiomycetes > Chaetothyriales > Herpotrichiellaceae > Exophiala > Exophiala mesophila. Next base: position 4,782,648 of record NW_015622504.1, on the reverse strand, counting down.
CCCGACCGGCGGTTCTACTTCAATCTGTACGGCTGATTGTAAAGGACTAAACCACAAGCCTCATCACCATGAAGAGGCCGTTAGAACATGCACAGGTTCCTGCAGCCAAAAAGCGGTCGACCTTGGACATCGACACAAAGTCAGCATTCCGCAACGACTTATTCGAACCCAACACCCAGAAGTCGTTCCGCTCCTACTACGAACAATCCGGTCCCTATCCTCATGCCGTTGTCCCCTCTTTGATCCAAGAAGACCTCCTCCGCGCCGTGCGCAACGAGATCACGACTCACATCCACTTTACTTTGAAAGAGACGGACATCTATCGAATCCACCAGTCTGGCGACCTAGCCAACTTGTCCAACCTCGACGCAGAAGCATTGAAACATCTACCGAGCCTGGTCAGACTTCGAGATGCACTGTATAGTTCGGAGTTCCGACACTGGGTGTCTCATGTCACAGGCGCAGGAAAAGTCTCCGGGAGCAAGACCGATATGGCGGTCAATGTCTACACTCCAGGGAGTTACCTGCTCTGTCATGACGACGTCATTGGCAGTCGAAGAGTCAGTTATATCTTATACTTGACAGATCCAGACCATCCATGGCAACCGGAATGGGGTGGAGGATTGCGATTGTTTCCTACGGAGCCGAAACGGAACAAGGCTGGCGAGGACATCAAAGTCCCTCTTGCAGAGCATAGTCTCAACATCCCACCTTCTTTTGGACAATTGAGTTTCTTCGCCGTACGACCAGGCGAGAGCTATCACGACGTCGAAGAGGTATACCACCCCAGCGAGCCTGAAGTCGATGGCGGCAGGATCCGCATGGCCATCAGTGGGTGGTTCCATATCCCTCAAGAAGGCGAAGACGGGTTCGAAGAAGGAATCGAACAGGCACAAGCACAGAGATCCAGTCTCGCACAACTGAAAGGCGCTGCAAACGAGTTCGATGAACCACAGTTGACATTCCGACATTTCGACGAACCTCGCAATGTCATGGACAGCAAGGCCGCAAAACTCGAGGTTGACCCCGGCGATGACCTCGACACAGAAGATGATCTTCTCACTGAACAAGACCTCACTTTCCTCCTTCACTACATCTCACCGAGTTTCCTAACTCCAGATATGATCAGCGACTTTCAGTCCTTTTTTGAAGAATCCTCCAGCTTGGAACTCGAACAATTCTTCAACGCCAAATTCGCCGCCGAACTCAAGGACTATATCTCCTCAGTTGAACAGGACAGCTCACAATCAGACGACACAGCCGTGGAGCAGGTATCTGCTCACCCATCCAAATGGGCAGTCGCTCGCCCACCCCATAAACATCGATATGCCTATCTTCAAGGCTCGGAAGCCTTACATCAAGACAAAACCCCCATTTCACGCATTCTAACCGATCTGCTGCACTCGCACGCATTCAAGAAATGGCTCGCTCTCGTGACCGGCATCAGAGCCAAGAGTCTAGTCCGTCAGAACGCCATTGCAAGGAGATTCCGTCGTGGTAAGGACTACGCACTCGCGAATCCATATCAGGGCGATCAGCCACAACTGGAATTCACCATCTCCATGACTCCAAGTGAGGGATGGGAGGCGAAGAACGAAGATGAAGATGAGGATGAGGATGAAGGCGGAGATATCAATCATCAAGAAGACCATGTCACAACTGCAGCTATTGGTGCGCACGAGCGTTTGGCCAGTAACGGTGGATCTAAAGGCCACATTAATGGCGATGTCGAAGATAAATCCACGGGGAAAGGGAAAGGCAAAGCCCTCGAAACCCCAAAAGTCAAAGTTGATCAACCATCACATATCGAATTCGGAGGTGAAGAGGCATATATGGCAGGTGACGACGACGACGACAACGAAGATGACAATGATGACCAGGATAATGATAGAGAGAACACATCATCATCCAAACCATTACCAAGTGTTGGCAAAAGATCCGACCCGGCGGTGTATCGATCTTCGAATGGCGGTCAAGGTGGCGATGATGATGATGGTGGTATTCTCTTTGCTAATTCACCGGCATGGAATAAATTCTCGGTCGTGCTCAGAGATAAAGGTACTTTGAGGTTTGTGAAATATGTTAGTCGTGCCGCGGCGGGGGATAGGTGGGATGTTAAGGGCGAAGTGGAGTTGGCGGAGGATGCTTTTGATGGGGATGGAGAAGAGGACGAGGATGGGCCTGAGGATGACGATGAGGAGGATGGGGAGGACGACGGGGATGAGGATGATGAAGCGGAATAGTGTGGTCCCAGAGATGAGATAGATGTGGATGATGATAAGCAGGACTATCCTAGGATATTCTTGTCAAGTGAATGGACGACTAACAGCGAGATACGCTTGCCACAAATGGATGAACATGGTTTGGAAAGAAGTGTGGATTGTTCTTTTGGACCATTGCAAAAACTATGGTCTTCTTCTATCAATGCGTCATAGCTATGTGATACCCAGTGCTCTGGGCATCATTGCAGATCAAAGGGAAGTCTCCCGTTCCCCCATATCCCTCATGACATGTCTTCCTGGTCAGCGAGGTCCGGCATGAACTTCTCGAATCTTGGATAACCTAGTCTGGTAACGTCTATCGAGATGTCCAAGTCATGGGCGTTGCACGTCTCGTCTCGTCTCGTCTTGTGGGAATCATGGTATCGAGTGGACTTCATAGTCAGGTATCCGAGAAATCCCTCGTCTGCATCATCAATCATTCTATCCCAAACGCCTGCAGTGCTGCGAGATGGGCGAACCAGTATGTCTTGCAATTTTGAAGTTCAGATGCACACATCTCCCTGGAGAAATCCCTCTCGAGGAATTTTCCTCAATCAATCGGTGTGCCAATCACAACAGGCCATTCATCAAAATATGACGCAGAAATGACTCGGCAGTAGCAGATTGAGACTCTACACCTGTCCCATAGAGACCATCTTTTTCCGCAGATGGTTCTTGTATTCTCCGATTGAGCCATCCCATCGGCGCACCGTCTTGTTTTCGCAGACCATAATGTCCTTTGCAATTTTGTCGAGAAGTCTGTTTCTGCGTTAGCTAGTGCTCGGATGTTGTTAGGTAGGGAGGAACATACCGGAAATCGTGGGAAACAACGACCACACCGCCGGAGAAGGCATTGATGGCATCAGCCAGCGAATCAATGGTGGGAATATCAAGACCGTTGGTGGGTTCATCGAGTAGCAGCATGTTGGGGCTTTCAATAGCAAGAAGAGCAAATACAACACGAGATCGTTGCCCTTCAGATAGTGTGCCCATCAGAGCCGTCTGTGCTTCACCAGACAGTCCATATCGGCCAAGTTGTTGTCTCCAGTATTGATAATCCTGAGAAGTGGAAGCGTACTTGTCCCGAACAAAGTCCAAGGCAGACTTTGTCAAGTCCAGCTGATCAGCAGAATGCTGCGAATAGAGGCCGAGTTTCAAATGTGTGTGCCGACTGACACTTCCACTGGTGGGACTGAGTTTGCCCGTCATGATACGTAGCAATGTAGATTTGCCCACACCGTTGGGTCCGACGAGCGCGGTTCGACTGTCCATGTCAACACCAAAATCGAGGTTCTCGTAAAGGTTGTCTTCCTTCTTTCCAGAGTAGCTGAAAGTGACATCATCGAACGACAGGACTGGAGGCGGCAGTTTCTCGACATCGGCAAATCTGAAAGTGAAGACACGGTCTTGATGAACGGGCTGAATGAAACCATCTGCCTCCATTTTGTCGAGAATCTTCTGTCTGGACTTGGCTTGTCTGACCAAGTTGGCATATGTACCGGCGGAAGCGATAAACTTTTTGATGTGTGCAATTTCTTCTTGTTGCTTGACGTATGCCTTTTGTTGGTTGACTTCTTGCTCAGTTCGGGTCTTGATATAGGAATCGTAGTTACCACCATAATACATCAATTGTCGTTGGCGCATATCGATCATGGTAGTGCACACTCCGTTCAAGAAATCCATGGAATGGGAAACAAGAATCAAGGTCTTGTCCCATTTCTTGAGGTATTCTTCCAGCCACACGCAGGCTTCGAGATCCAAATGGGCAGTTGGGTCATCGAGGAGTAGCAGAGAAGGCTTGACGAACAGAGCACGGCCAAGAGCCACACGCATTCTCCACCCACCAGACATGTCCTTGGTCTTTTTGTGGATGGTCTTTTTGTTGAAGCCCAAACCGGTTAGAATGAGTGAGGCTCGGACTTCGAAAGTATTGGGATCCATTGCTTCGGAGCGCTAAATTGTGTTAGAGTCACGTTTGTTTTTGAACATCTGATGCACGACTTACCTCGTATACATCCATAAGGGCAGGGCTCTCAGGGCCCTCTCTCTCCAGGATTTCCTCTGCGAGGTCATCAAGTCGTTTGACTTCTTTCTCAGCTTCCTTGACAACCCATTCCAAAGCACCTTGGTCCGTGGGAGGAGCACCCTCATTGAGGAGGTAGATATCCAAATGGTCGGGGAAGGGAAATTCTCGTTTTTCGATGGCTTTGAGCAGCGTCGATTTGCCGCAGCCGTTCTCTCCCAAGAGACCATATCGTCTGCCGGCATTGACCTCGAGGGTCGAGTCCGAGATCAAGACCCTACCGTGAAACACAAGAGATGCGGAAATGATTTTGACGTCCCGGCTAGACTCAACGGAAGCCAATACACCGGTGGTGACTCGATCAGATAGACCGTGCTTGTCCAGTTGATCAGTTAGTTGTTTGACCTTGTCCATTTTATCGACGGATGTGGCGGGGGCGTCATCTTCATCCTCTTCACCGTTGACGGAAGAAGCCTTGGAGCCGGCGGTGGAGGGGTTTTTGGAGCCAGCCTTGGAAGAAACTCTGGAGGCAACGGTCTTCTTGTCTCCCTTTTCGGCCTTTTTGGCCAAACGGGCAGCCTTGGAGGATGACACAACCATATTGACTGTTGTTTTAGGAAGGCAAGGATGAAGGATAGAGGAAGGCGAGAGGAGGCAGTGGTGGCGGCGGTGTTGTCTTATCAACAATAGCCAGCCGCAGGCAGGAGGGGTGGTTCAAGGGCCAATTGAGGGGTATAGAGTCCGAGAGATTGACGACCAGACTGTCGATGAGACAGAGTAACAAGTCGACAAGAATAACAGTGGAAAATTGAAACAAGTCAAGATGGAGTCCTGTCTTTATGAAAGACCCAGGGATAAACAGGCAGTGGTGGGGAGGGAACACTGGCAGACAAAAAGGTATGTCTGAAAATTTGGGTGTTGGACTCAATCTTTTTGCGGGCCCAGGGTTTGGGCGGCGAAGTGTTACGATAGGCTTAGAATTGGAGAGTCAGGCAATGGACGCTGTGCATAGGCAGCAAGTGGCAGCGGGTGGGCACTCACCACGTCACTATGCCAAGTCCACGAACACAGAGGCAGAGGGGTCAACCAGTCAGTCAAGGCCACTTATGAGGAGTCCCTAACTTAAGAGGCAAACACAAAGAGGTCCGTACCACCTACGAGCCTCAACGCAAACGGCTGGGGAAGTTTCACTTAGTTTTCACATGCTCATCCGTATATCATGTGACTTCTGCGAAGCATAAAGTCCTCTAGCTCATCATGACACTATTGCTTTTTGGTCCAGGTACCGATGTCTGCTATCTCGACACTTGTAAGGGCCCATTGGACCTGATATGAGCTCCAACATTGGGACTAGTCCAATAATTCCCGCTTAGATTTGCTGTTGTACCCAGAGCTTGCACCTTAGGTTGACTGTCCGCATACACCATTCATCATCGTCGCTAATCTATTGGTGGATCGGCCTTCTTGCTGCAGCTGCTCCTGCCATTCTACTTGCTAAACTCACTGCCACTGCTCTACTTCTCAGCCATCATCACCAAATAATTCCTTCTGCCTCCCGCTGCGCTCCCCCAGCACCTCTACACTCTCCTCCACCTCTCTCTCCTCCACATCCTCCATAGGCCATCATCATGGCCGACACCGACTTCCGTGCACCTTCAATCAAGCCGAGACTAAAGTACAACACCATCGGGGGTATCAACGGTCCTCTAGTCATCCTCGACAATGTTAGTTCCGCATCGAGATAAAGCTTCACTCCCCGGTGACTGACACGCATTCCCCACCAGGTCAAATTCCCTCGATATAACGAAATCGTCAGTTTAACCCTCCCAGATGGCTCCGAGAGATCAGGCCAGGTGCTTGAAGCAAGAGGTATGTTACTCCTCGCCCCTGCGCCACACCAGTTCAATGCATTACCCCCAAGTTCCCCGCTGATATACGTTGCGTATAGGGAACAGAGCTGTCGTACAGGTGTTCGAAGGAACCCCGGGTATCGATGTCAAGAAGGTCCTTCCTCCTTAACCCGCCGATCTACATAGAAGCTCACAAACTACAGACCAAAGTCGAGTTCACCGGCCACAGTCTGAAACTAGGTGTATCCGAAGACATGCTTGGCCGTATCTTTGATGGATCAGGAAGAGCTATAGACAAGGGCCCCAAGGTGCTGGCTGAAGACTACTTGGACATCAATGGTTCTCCCATCAACCCTTACTCAAGAGTACACCCCCTCTACTCTCCTGCGCCCCACGAATACTAACCGGGATAAAGGTTTACCCCGAAGAAATGATCTCGACTGGTATTTCCGCCATCGACGCCATGAACTCGGTCGCTCGAGGTCAAAAGATCCCCATCTTCTCTGCTGCCGGTCTTCCCCATAACGAGATTGCTGCTCAGATTTGTCGACAAGCAGGCTTGGTCAAGAAACCCACAAAAGGTGTTCACGATGGCCACGAGGAGAACTTCAGCATTGTCTTTGCCGCTATGGGTGTCAACATGGAAACTGCTCGCTTCTTCACACGAGATTTTGAAGAGAACGGTTCCATGGAACGGGTCACTCTCTTCCTCAACCTGGCCAACGATCCTACGATTGAACGTATCATCACTCCTCGTCTCGCTTTGACCACGGCCGAATACTATGCCTACCAGCTCGAGAAACACGTCCTGGTCATTCTCACTGATCTTTCTGCCTACTGCGACGCTTTGCGAGAGGTGTCTGCCGCCCGAGAAGAAGTGCCTGGTCGACGTGGTTACCCTGGTTATATGTACACTGATTTGTCCACCATTTACGAACGAGCCGGTCGTGTTGAAGGTCGAAACGGGTCCATCACTCAGATTCCCATCCTGACCATGCCCAACGATGACATTACGCATCCCATTCCCGATTTGACTGGTTACATTACCGAAGGCCAGATTTTCGTGGACCGACAACTCGACAACAAGGGTATTTACCCGCCCATCAATGTCTTGCCATCATTGTCGCGTCTCATGAAATCTGCCATTGGAGAAGGTCTCACGAGAAAGGATCACGGTGATGTCTCAAACCAATTGTATGCCAAGTATGCCATTGGTCGAGATGCTGCTGCAATGAAGGCTGTCGTGGGTGAGGAAGCATTGAGCTCTGAAGACAAACTTTCGCTCGAGTTCTTGGAAAGGTTTGAGAAGCAGTTCATCTCGCAAGGTCCATACGACAAGCGCACCATTTTCGACAGTTTGGACATTGGCTGGAACTTGCTGCGCATTTTCCCCAAGGAGCTACTCAACCGAATCAACCCCAAGTTGCTGGATGAGTTCTACGCTCGCAAAGGACACCAAAAGAAGGAGCCCAAGGGCAACAAGGACACGAGGGACAATGCAGAGGGTGAGAGGCAGGTTAACGGCGAACCAAACCTCTTGGATGATTAGAATCGGGCGTCAAGGTCAATGCCCCGAGTGGCGTGGCGAGGAGTCGTGGTTTGAGTCAATAGTGCTATAATGGCCGTACACCAGCAACCGACCGCCGCAGCAGTGGCATGATGTGTGGTCGCAACAGTTTGTACGTGCACTGAATCATTCCTAGACTATTTGTACTGTTTGATCTGCAAGTTTCATCGTTTTTGGTAAAGAAGATGGTGGGTGGCATGCCCATCCCTTAGGAGCGTGTTTTGCCAGGATGGACGTCTATTCTATAGAAATGTATGCACATACACACAAATATACCTTACCTCAGTAGTCTCCAGATAGTGGAGGCTGAGGTTCTTCTACTGACACCTTATATTACGAAATGCCTAGTATACGTTGTACATACATATCCGAGGTCCCGTCATCTCCTGTTATACAAATACATTGAGGATGCACCACGCCACCCTCTTGCCTTCCAGCTATGTAGCTAGCTAGCTCTCTCTTTCCAATCTTTTAAAACTTCCACACCAAAGCCAACAAGTAACATCTCCCCCCTCCCTCTCTCTCTCCCTCTCCCCCCTTATCTGCGATCAAACCCCACGCCCCTCTCCGCGTCTCCTCCTTGAATCAAAATCTCATCATCGGTCGAACTGCGATTCGTATAACTATGATCCACCATTCGATTCTTGGTTTCAAATCCAATTGCAATCTCTGCTCTCGTGTCGTCGGATTCTAGGGTATTGCGACGGTTATGTTTTGATAGGGTCAAGGATGAGGTTCGTCGAGGATTCGAGTGGGTATGTGAAGGATTGTTGTTTTGTCGTCGTGATGGAAACAGCCCGGACTCGAATCTTAACCGTCGGAATATGGCTTTACATGCTGCGAAGCTCGTTACTACATAGATGATGAAATTCCAGAATCCTTGTAAGGGGAGAACTATGCTTGATGCGAGGTCGAAGCCGAAGATGTTGGCGTCGGGCTTTATGAGTGCGTGGACGCGGTTGATGGTGGATGGGACCCTGGAGATCATAAGATGATGGTTAGGTCGGTGTCTAGCATGAGGTAAGGTAGGGCAGGCAGAGGGGAAAGAAGGTGAGGGACTGGCAAGAAGGTAAGGTATAATGGTCGAATAGATCACGTACCATGTACAGAGAAGGGCAAAAAAGAAGAGTAGAGATGTCTTGCAATAGCTTAATGTCGCCTTATTGGCATCGAGAGTCCGAATAGGAGGTCGCGCTGCTGCCACGGTAGTCTGAATTCCCCGGAACGATGGCTGGGACGGCGTGATGACAGAGTGTCGCTCTCGTATTGCATCAGGTACCTCTGTCTCTTCGATGTGTGTGCTCCGTGGAGAGTTCGGGCCTTGTGATTTTGAATAGTAGTCTGACGTATCGTGCAACTGACTGGTGACGGTGACCTCACAACGGATCTCCGACCCTTGTGGCGGTGGTGGTGCAGGTGGTGTGAATTCCTTCATTGCAAAGTCGCGTGACGTGCTTTCGTTGATGGAAATGAGTTTCTTGCGCCACTTCAAGATGACGACCCCGACTCGTATATAGATAACTATCGTTGTCAAGATGACGATCCATACGGGGCCGTAGAATGCGGCGATCCGGAGAACGCTCCATTTGGGTGAAATCCAGCACCAGAGCTTTAAGACATTTGTTAGCGTGGAAATATCTTTGGAGAGTTTTGGGTATAGATAGACAAGGACTTGGACTTACCACTGCATCCCCATAGATCTTGCCTCTGCTTGGTGTGCTCACAAAAAGAAATGTTAGAGCTGGTATCAATGGAACACCATAACATGCACCAAAATATGTCCATTCTAGCCTTCTCAACTGGCTCGAGTCATAATGGCGAAAGAAGGATAGATAGACATTACAGGCCATAGCAAAAGTCCAAAGTGCGTCAGCTGGCATGAACCTATTGCAAGATCAACAGTCAGCGTCTTGGGCAAGAGAAAGGGATAGAGGAATTGTTGTGTGACTCACCATTGGATGAGAAATGACTGAGCCTGGCATAATGGAGAAGTCGAACCCATATGGATGGCGGACCTCGAGATGAGAGTCCCGACATTGGCCAATAGATTGCCCCATGTTGCGAAGAAAACGAGTCGATTGATAGGTTTCCTGAAGTTGCTATCCAAGATAAACGTGGTAACTATAAAGGCAGTGCCGAGGAGAGAGAAGGTCGAGGCTACCCTCTCGACGATTTCGAGTGTTCGTCCTTGGGATTCCGAGATTGGCATGATGAGAACAAAACGAGGGGAGAACAAATGCCAGATTCGTAACGAGCATTCCGCGTAGAGAATCAGAATCAGAATCAGAATTTAACGCCGAAGAACTGGGGTATGGGTAAGGGGTAAGAAGATGTTATATTTTTCAATTTGTGGGTGAGGCCACATGGGTTTGGAGGGGCAGAGGAGGCATCAAGATGCTCCGTACACACCAAACGAATTTTTATCGATGGAAACGAATTAATTTACCACCATCTGTTCATAAGGGACAAGGGAGGCATCATGGTGAACAATGCCAAGGGCTGGTTGCATTTCCCCAGGAGGCTCCATAAGATTTCCCCGTAACCTGGAACTAGAGTGCGGGTTGGTAAGTAAGTGACTAGGCCGCGTTTGCAGTGAAGTGTGAGCGCAGTTGATTAGCTTGCATTGTCTCAGTGACAGACCAAGCTTTCCTCTTGAAGCACATGGCAAGATGATATGAAGCGTGGAACAAGAGAGGGAACTGTGGAGGCGGGTATGCGGATTCTTCGCTAGGACTCGCTTGATCCGGGACCTTTGCTTCTTCAATGGGAAATATCTGCATACAAGGGGCCAGCGGCCTGGTGGTCAATCATATCAAAGCATGAACGATAGATAGCTTCGTATAGCGTGAACCAGAAGTGCAACTTGTCCTGCATGAGCGATTGGATGTATTGTAGAATCGACCAGACAGGGATCGCCACATGCAGAGACCAATGGTGGTGTGGACCCGGGGCAATGGGAAAGGCGATTCCGTCATATCAAGAACTCGTTAGTGTAATGAGGATGCTTCTCATGGTGTGACGTTTTCCATGTGCGTCTGTCCGCGGTACCTGCCTTGTGTATTTGAGGACTTGACGTTTGAAAACCTCGCCTGTATAGCCTGAGTCTATTGAAGACACGGAAACGCTCCGAGGCATGCTAACAACTAGTGAGTCCTTGGCCGCGTTGACCTTCCGAGGGGCCGGAAGGTGTGGCCGTAAAGCGAGGGCTGATTGCAGGGTCAAACGGACAAGGGTGTGCGTCTGACTGTTGTTGAGTCGCATCTATGAGTCGCATGGCTGTTCGAAAGTGTCATGATGATGATTCTGGTTTGGCTCGCCGCCCGTCGGCCGTCGATCATCAGTCTGTGACATGCTGTTGATTGACAGCGGCCAGAACCAGATGATGATCATTGACGGCGGAGGGTAATAATGGGTATGACAGCTGCCACATGCCGGGATAGGTCAGAAGACACAAACCAGAGAGTGTGACATTTTTCGAGAAACATGAACGACATCAGGCTGATAGTAGAGTTGAAGAAAGAGGGAGAGGCCGACCACGCCTAACAGGAATGCCAAGATTCGAGCCTACGATGCCAAAGCAGGCCGCTTTTAATATGGGGCCCAGTCTAAACTGAAGATCTGCCATAATTACGAGACTGAAGGGCATGACCAAGTCGTTGCATCCCCAACAACCTTCCAATGTTGGTGAATATCAAAAGCACAATGGACAAGCGGTCAATGCATGTGTCCATTGCACTGATACAATACATAAATCAAGACTTTATTCTGCAAGCATTGCGGTGTAGACATACGCTTCGAATTAGAGAAGCAGCTCGAAGCCTGACCCAATAATGACAGGTCGACTTCTTACTATGAAGTACACATATACTAACTTAGGGGTTGGGTGAGCCAGTGGTGAACACAGGGCGGCGTCACCCTAATCCCAGACCAGGGCGAGTTGCCTGCAGGTTTGTTGCTGTAACCTCCCATGGCTGGAAAGAGCGACTAGGTTCGAAGGTGCAATGGAAGGTGCTTATACTGTACATGATTACAGAGGCAATTGCGACCGGAAAAGGTCCCAAAAAGGACTTCAGATGATTTAGTTCTTTGATACCTACCTGGGAGGCTGATTTGCGTCCTCCCCTGAAGGGCGGGCCGTCCCCATCGTGAGACACAATGCTATTGGACATGATGGTTGCCATCTCGTGTTACCACCCCAGGATAGTAAGGTGGGATGCAGAACCCCGTTGGAGAAGCGTGGTCTGGCGCACTCGTGAGTTGCAACTTGTACGGAGTAGTCGTAACTTACTCCGTACAGGACGAACTCATGGCTCGTCCGGCACGAAACGAGATTCGCTTAGATCAGGGACGATGTCTCGATAGACGCATTCCAGACTCGAGAGTCATCCTGTCAGACGGACGAGTGGAGCTCGCTAGCCCCGGTACCTGTATCTAGTTCTTCCGGAGTAATGGGGTCTAACCCGCAAAGATAATCTCTGCTTTGCGGAGTGCAGCTATCCAAGAGCCAAGCGTACCAGCGTGCCAGCATACAGAGTACATCGCAATGACAGCCCCCGACAGCAAGGCCCACAAATCTACCTGAAGCTTGCGGTAGGGAAGCCTGTGTGCGGTAGACTAGGCCGTTAGTCGGTTACGTTAAGCGATAGTACAGTGGGCATACTCCGTACTTCGCCCACAGTCCTCTAGGCCTGTATCTTTGGGGTAACGAGGAGAATTTGCTCGCGCCAATTCTCGTCGTGAGACATCATCTCCCACGTGTTCACATGAGAAGGTAAAAGATCTCATCGAGTTTGACCCATAATGTCCTCAAGACTACCTTCGCCAATGTTGTAGCCAAGTAGATGCCAGACATTGTCCCATAATGCGAGAGAATAGAGATCCACTGCCATGTGTGGATTGCAATGTGGATCTCCATACATTTCGAGGCTTCTTTTCTATTCCCTGCAAAGTCAAATGAGACCACCAAGACAGGTGTCAAGCCTTTGATCATGGCCCCTTGCTGCAAACATGTCTCTCAGGGGTTGATAAACGGGGCAGCCGGTGCTGCAAACCGGTGGGACTCGCAAGTACCGCTCTGGACGTAGGGGATAACCATTCGCGAACATGGAACAAAAGTTTTTAGCCGAGGAACAAACGACCGTGAAATCGGGTCGCAGACCCGCCCGCCGTTGGTCTTAGAGGGGTCAGTGTCGTTGTGGAAGCCGAGGTCGAACAGACGAAAGGTGACCAAGCCCTACGACAAATTCGTGTGGGCCTTGCTCGTGTTTGACGTATGAGACTGACAAATGTCCAGGGCATGGCGGCACATCCTGGAAATTGAAATCAGCGCCTTCAATCTTGGCTGGCAGATAGGCTATCCAGCCTACCACGCTCCATGCCATTTAGCTGGTCTTGTTGGTGGAGTATTTTGGCATCTTTTCGTAAGCATTGGGACTGGGCTTCCTCTTGCCAGTACTCTTTCCCTTTCCCTTGCCACCGGAGTCTCCAGCATGATCGCAGTCATCTCCATGTCCATGACCGTGATTGTGGCCAGCTTTTCTTCCTCTTCTATTGCCGCTCATTCTGGCGCCGCCGTCGTCAGGGCTGTCGCTTCCACCAGCGTCACTGTCATCGCTTGAGTCGCTGGAACTGTCGTCCTCACTTGAGCTCTCTCCAAACTCCCTCGTCTTGTGGTATATGCAGCACACCTTGCTGGATTTGCGTCCGAGACCCTCATTGTCGATAACGTCTTCGGCCCATGTGATTTGACGTCGCGGGCTTCGAGTAGATGCGTCGTGTGCACCGCGGAGACGGAGGACGAGGCGGTCGGGTGAGGGTGAATGGGATGAGGAAACGTCAGAGGATGTAATTGTCTGGGTGGCGGACCCAGCTGCGAGTCGTTGTCCACGCATAGGGCTTCTTGTGCTTCCAGTCGTCCCTGAACCGTTCTGAGGACTGAAAGGGGTGCGCGACTGAGATGATGGGGTAGGAGAGGATCTTGATGAGGCCATGGCTGTAATGTGTGTTGATTTAGGTGGGGGTTTAGGCTAGTCTTCTTTCTCCTTCGTGTGACTATGACTTGGCCTGCGTCTTTGTGGTGGCGAGGAGGTTCGACAATTTCAAAGCCTTAAATAGAAAGGCGAGGAACACTGGAAGGGTACTAGAACTTGACCGAATCCCAGCTTTGAGGTTACTGGGGTTGATAACAGTTGTCAGATCACACCCATGCAGGTGCAGGGTAGTGGCACGTGTGTGGCGTGTAGTCGGCTGAGGTGGTGGGATCTGATCGTCGTCGGTAAAGGTCGGGTGGACGTTTGGAAAGAACTTGGAATGACGGTGAGAGTGAGATTGTCGACCAAGGGCCACGAGACGAAAAGACGAAAAGGTGTAGGGCTGTCCAAGAGAGGTCAAGTGACGTTGATGATGGGTGGTAATGGAGATGGTTGGAGATGGTGGACGTGGTGGACGTGGTGGAGGGGACCATGTTTGCTGCAGCCAGCCGCATTAAGAAGGTCAGGCGCAACCATGCCCTTTAACGACTCGACGGGCGCTGCTGGACGATCCGCCTCCACCTCCATCCTTACCTGTCATGATTGATTTATGGCCAGACATGATGAATGCTGATACAATTCTCTCCTGTCTTGAACCTTTGCTGTATTCTAAACCTTTCTCACGTCTTACTGCATATGCATGCTTGAGAGGTCTGGTCAGGAGATGACCTGCGTCGTCATCTCCTGTTCTGACCAGCACCCCAGCAAGTTTCTACCTAGACATCCACCACTTGCCCCAATGCTCAGTCCTGGCCCAATTGCACTTTTATGGTATCTTGACAAGGCCGAAGAAATAGGAAACACGTCATACAATGTAATCTCTCGTCTGCTCGCATCCGAGCCCATGGGCGGCGTCCCCTCTCCCGTGCTCCGTCCTGCCCCGGCTGGGCCCGTCCCGGTCACATCACATCTGTTTACACCTTGTAAAACAGCCATCCGTCTTCATACTCGTCTTGTGGACTGGGCTGCTCCATAGCATAGTGTGCGACAGACGGTTCCTCCGGCTGTTCTCCCGAAGGCTTCACGAACTCGGTTCGTAGTTCTTCTTCTAGTCACAGCTCATCATCTTGATCTAATTCAGATGGCTTGATGAGGCCTCCGACCTTCATCGCCCTCTCGCGCTCAGCGTCTGCCATGTTCTTCTTCTCCTGTTCTCTCTCTTCTGCGTAGAGTTCGGCGTTGTCATCCGCAAACTCTTTTAGTGAGATCAAAAAGTCTCGGAGGTGTGTCTTGAACTTGGTAGCATCCTCATTCAGCGCAAACAAGCCATTAACAAAATGCTGAATTTGGACCTCCTTGAGATTGGAAAAGGCATTCTGTAGGAGTCGTGCAGTGAAGTCGCTGACGTACTGCTTATTCGAAGTTCCAGGTGCTGCTTGATCTGGCTGATACAGCGGCTGAGAGATCTTGTTCTGCTCCACTAATTGAAACATGCGTGCCAACAGCATACACTGCGACTTGAACCCTGCCTTGTGGTCAGAGTCTGTAAGAACGAAAAACACGTCCTGGAGGATGGAGATGTAGAATTGTTGGAAGAAGATTCCTGCTGTCTGAGGCTCGGTCTCCGCCATGTTGTTGATGAGCTCAAGACACATGGAGAGACCGGTGTTTTCGACTTCGCGGTTGTCGTGTTTGCTGGCCCACATGCAAGAGTCAATGACAAACTTGAACTGTCGTCCATCTAGTTTCAGGAGAGCGGGGAAGCAGAAGAGGTTGATCGCTTGCAGCAACTTGAAAAATTCGACTCGGAACTCTGGGTATTCGTGGAAATCCTTGTTGATCATTTCAAGGGTACATTCAAAGATGCTGTCCATAATTGGCGAGACCTTGTCATCCATGAGATTCTGCAATCTGTTAGCAAATGTTTCCTTCCTTGCATCACTGCCTCTGACCATGTGCCGAGATCGCTTGGGGCTCCAACGTACATGTAGCTTGTGGATAATTGTAGTGGTGACACTCAACACCTCGGCATCTCTCGCATCTGGCACATTGCGTTGGTAATCCAGGAGAATGGCGTCCAATAAGGGTGGCACCATGCTGTCATTGACCATTTGCAGATCATCGGCCTTTTGAACATAGATGTCGACCAACTTCAAAATCTCCTTCTTGATGGTACGCAGGCCTCGAACTTTAGGCGTCTTTGTGGCGACATTACCTGGGATATTGTTAGCATGAGAAAATATGGTAGCGAGTGGGTCCTTACCGCCTGATGCCACCGAGTCAGAAATCAATTGACTCGAAGCCCGGTACATGTTAAGCATGTCGTGGTAGATCCGGCCGATCTGAGAATAGAAGTAACTTCCAATAGACGAGCAGGCTGCGACGTTGGTCTTCATGATGTTTCCCACAACCTTGATCGTATCGGCGTCTTGTAAAATCGAAGGATCGGCATTTGCTTGCTGGATCACTGAATCCCAAGCCTGGTTGGGAAGACTCATCAGATTGTCAATCAGACGATCTTGCACGCTCTTTTGGCCCTGGGCACTAATCATGTAGCCACAAGCTTCGTAGAAAGTATGGATCTGCTGGGGGGTCAAGTCGCAGGTGATCTTGCGCATGTTGCGAACAATTTCGTCAATGAATGGCTCTGTCTCACCAGGTTGAAGAGCGACAAAGTGACGCTTGCACTTGTTTGCGATCTTGATGAATGTGTCGCACGCCATATCTTGCACGCCCTCGTGGGTCTCGTGCATGAACTCGAACAGCTTATTGACGACTGTCTTCAGAAACTTCCAATGAGCCTTGAGAAATCGAGGATATTGTCCCACGATATACATGATGTTACTGGCCACGACTGCCTTGTTGTCCTTGCCGCGCTTCATTTCGGTCAGACCGAGGAGATCCTTGATTACCGTGACCAAGAAGCGCTTCTCGGTTTCTTCGTTCATGGCACCAGATATCGAGCCGATCGCCCAGCATAGGGTGTTGCAATTGTTCCAGGACCATTCTGAGCCATCCACCTGTCTCTGCAGCTTGTCTGACATGATATTCTCGGTATCGACGACGTCCAAGTGGGTGAGATAGACCAGGCATTCACGAGTGGTTTTGTACAGCTGAATGGTATCACTCTCCTTGACGAATTCACGTACAATCTCTCCTTCGTCATTCTCGACGATGAGCACTTCTTCAGGACGCACCATCTTCTCGACCATCACGGAGCGAAGGCTGGACAAGACTTGAGCATATTTGTGCTTACGGAGGGGATAATTCGCCAATGTGCTGGGGTGTGGAGCACCGCCGTTGGACAGTGTGCTTCCACCCATGGCCACAAGTGGGTTGATCTCATTGATGGGAAGTTGCTGCATCTCCTCGTACAGCTCCTGGACCAACTTTGTCCAATATTCGAGGCAGATCTTGAAGATCTCTCGGTCGTCAATCAGACTGATCTTGATCAAGTAGAAGTGGCCATGCAGGAGGTAGTCGGTATTTGGCAGTCGTTCAATGGTCTGGAGATGGACAGAGAAGTAGTTGCAAAGGAAGATGGCGAGGTTGAGAATGTACTCCTGCTCTCTCGGCCCAGCCCTGGCATACGCATCGCGGAAATCGGTTTCGAGAGGGAGTGTACGCGCAACGACGGTCAATGTTTCGGTAAACATCTGGACGAGCTTGTCGTCGTACTGGTATTGTTGGCCAAGTTGCAGGCCTCCAATCTCGGTCAAGCACTTGAGGGTGATGTTTCGGAACTGATCGACTTCGAGGAAGCGCGAGACGAGGGTATCGATGAGTTTGGTCTCGAAGATGAAGCCCAAGGGGATCCAATTGAGGAAACGGAGGAGGGTTTCCAGAGTGGCCTTGACGAGAGAAATGGAATTGGCGGTGGTGAGGACTTCATTGCAGAGTTGGAAGATGGAGGAGAACTCGGCGCACATGGTGGTCTTGAGGTTCTTAGCCTTTGTCGAAGTCATTTGGTCCTGGGAGAAATCAAAGACCTCTTCGGACAATAAACGCAGGATGCTCATGTTGTTTTCACAGACGGACAAGCCGGTGTGGCAGGCGGAGATGATCTCATTGATGAAGGTGGGCCAGTTGTGTGGCCATTCTTGCTTGAGGATGGTGACAAGAGTTAGATCGAGTTTGTTGATGAAGAGCTTGTTGGCCTTGAGAGACTCTTCGGTTTCTGAGGAGGACAGGATCTGGTTGACCACGAAGTTTCGGATACCCAAGCATTGTTCGCGTGGGAGAACCTTCCAACGAGTGTTGACGACATCGTCAAGCACCTGCAGACCGAGATATTTTGTGGGAAGATATGTAGCCTCTTGCAAAATCTTATCGACCATCAACCAGGCATCTGGATTGGATTTGAACTCGTTGAGCTTTTGCTGAGCCTGTTTCTGTAGGTCGCCTTTGCCTTCTTGAAAGGCCTTGACGGTGGCGTCAAGCTCAGCGACCGAGACGGACATGGCTAGAGGATCGGGGAGAGGAAGCGCTCGGCGAGCGTGTCAGAGCACGGGTTGTGTGCCAGTAATGGTGGAAAATGGCTGAATGGCTTGAGGTTGCTGTAGGTAGAGCAGAAGTGCGAAGGTCTGATGATGCGGCGAGGCGGCGAGGCGATTTCAGTGGTGCGGAGTGGCCTGATAAAGGAAGAAGAGGTGGTCAAGGACAGGGTTTGGCAGATGAAAGACGATGAGGAACGAAGCAGGTGGTGGCAGCGCGTAGACAGATGAATGATGTATTGTGCAGGTTGTGAGACTGCGACGGTATTATTAGTAAATCAATCTGTGATGTTGAGTGCAGTTTGTAGTCCGCATTCACCGCGTAAGGCAGCGTCACGAGGGGCTGGCAGTCTGGCCGGTTTGGCAGTGTGTTTAGTCTGGTTAGGTTCGGTGGTACTCCGTACTTGTTACTGGTGAGTGTAAGGTAGGCAGCATGCCAGGGTAATTGGCCAGTCACACTCTTCACTTGGTGGGGTTTAGTGGTTCAGAACTTGGAGGCAAACTGCGTGGCCAATAGCGTGGCAAATCCAGGCCGAGGAGGCTATCGTCGGGTACCCGAGCTACGGTGCTAAGGACCTTTAATTATGAGACTTATTAGGTAGATAGGTAGGTGCCTATAGGTATCGAACAGCCAACCGCCAATTACGCATATCCAGGGTGCACGGGCTACGGTCAGGCACCTATACACAGGCAGTAAGTACTCCGTAGTGCTTTGTGCTTAGCACCTGGCATTATGCCTGCCTCAATGCCATTTACCCCTCTTTCGTGTATACTCCGTACACGCAAATGATACAGCACAATGGTCCCAGTACAGCCACAGAACACATCATTTCTAAATCACCCATTCACCGTCCACGTCCACGTCCACGTTCACTGTCCCTTGGCCCTCGACAGCAAATGTTGAATAGTGACCACTGACTGGTACAAACTGACCACATTATGTAAGAGGCATACATTTGCAAATGGTACCTCGGTTCTGGAGCTCCAAGTCACACACTTACGATTATCGGTGATCTGTGTTGCAATTACGACGTCCAGCCATGTCTGATATAGCTATGTAGACCTTACCTACTCATGAGATAGCCTGGCTATTCAAGACCGTCATCCCTGTCTACCAGCATTGAGAGGAGTGACCAATAAATGATGCGTTGCCTGCTGAGCCGCACAATGACGCAGCTGTCTTGTTCTTTCCTCTTTTGAAGCATGACTCGCGAGGCTGCATGACATGGCTGGCACGAATGGTCGAGTATGTCGATGGCCATCGAATGCACTGCTACATGAACCATGCCCTGATCAGTCAACTCTAAGTGATATTGCACAGAAGAAATGAGTAGCAAGAATATGATTTGTTTGGTATCATAATCAAAGCCCAAGGCTACCGTGAATAAAACAGTCTAAAGAACATGGAAATTTTCCCTTTGGGTTTCGTCACCAGATTATTTGGTTCCAACACCGGTGGTGTGTTCAGAAGCTTTCAGGTCACGCTCTTCACTGTCTTTGCGATACTTTTGATAGGCCGCTGCCATCTCCTCCTTGGATTGCATTCCGTTCTTCTCCGTTATCAGGTCCTTCAGCCATTTGTTCTCCATCTCTAATTGGTTGACCCGCGCCTCGAGTTTGGCGCTCTTCTCTTGAGCTTCTCGGACGGTCGATTCCAATGCTTGCTCTCTCTGCTTCTTCTTGATTCGAAATCGGGCGCTGGCTGCAGTGTTTCGACGCCGCTTATCCTCTTCTGCAGCTATTCGTGACCGCTCTTCAGTGTTCAGATTGAGGTTGTCAGTTGACTCGGCTTTGGGACGAGCTGGATGCCCGCCGCCTGTGGTGGAGGTTGGTGAGGAACGGTTCTCCATGTTCCCATAGCCGGGAGTCGGGGCGGGCTGGATGGGAGTATTGTAGGAACCGAAGAACTGGGTTGACTCGGCTGCTGTTGTTGGGATTGTTTGCGGGTGGAAGCCTTGAATGGGCTCGGATCCACTAAGGAGATCTTCGTACTTGACGCTGGTGTTGTTCTTGGACTCGTTCAGATCGAAGTTGAACTGGGCATCATCGGCCAAAGGGGGAATATCAAAGTGGGTGAAGTCAGTGTTGGTGAACATGGCAAGATCGTCGATTTCCTCGGTTTGGAATTGATCTGGGTCGTAAGGAGAGGGCAACGAATTGAGGTTGTTCAGGTACTCGGAGAAGTTGGGCCCGGTTCGGCCTCGATAACTTGACATTGTATGCTGAACGAGAGAGTTTGTGGCCTATATTCCTCACTCACGATGAGGAAGACGTGGGAAGACTGGAAATCGGTGTGGTGTCGGTGAGGATGTGGTGAGAGGATCAGTTTGAATTGCTACTCAATGCACTCTCGCAATCCGTGCGAGTTTGTCAGGTGGGGGGTAAAAGAGCGATCAGGTGTGCGACATGAGTGACTCCAGACCCGACATTCAGACTGAAAGAGTGAGTATGTCTGTTGGCGCTGGTGGAGGAATAGTTGGGCGACAGTCGCAGTCGCAGGCGCAGTTTGTAGATGGAGTGATTTTAGCAGAGGAAGAGGAAAGAGGAGGGGAAGAGGGAAAATAGTAGTGGTGAGGAAGGCGAGTGGACAGACCTCAGCTGCACCCTGTCGGGTAGGCTTGGGGTGGGTTGGCCTGGTGGTGCAATTAGCGAAGACGAAGCGTGGGAGAGAGACGGGCACGGCGGGGCTGCACCGGAACCTACAGCCTGTACAATGCAATGTGCTCGTACAATTATTATGAGGTGTGAGGGTAATATCCCGTGCCCTTGCGCCCTTGTGCCTCCCAACCCTCGGTGTTCGGTGTGGCGGCGGCGCCAAGAACTCGGGAATAATAGTCGTTTGTGGGAGGAACTGCTGCGGGTTTTTGCCGCACGAGTCATCACTTTGCCCTTTAGGCCTAGAAAGTGTGGCCCGTGGGCGGTGGGTTGTACATCAACTGCCCCCCACTACCAACCACAAACAGGCCAAATTCCCGGACATGAGTGCCCCTCAGATTGAGTTGTTTGGCTGTCTCTCGCCCGGAGCAACTCAACAAAGCCGCGGTGCTTTCTCCGAACGCTTACCGATCCCACACACTTTACACAATTCATTCAAAGACTAATCATTTTCCATCAAAGGGATACAATTACCCCCTGGATAATAATATTTCTCTTCTACATAAAAGCATCACAGGTTACATTACGCGAGTTCTTTACGCGTTAGCTGGTCAATGACTCAACCTTCTGTACCTCGATATCCCCTAAGTCATGCGACTCATCATCATCATCATCCATAATAGTTCATCACATTCAAATGTCTGTCTCCGGGCGAGCGCACAGAGTCGACAATTTGACCAAATGACGCGAACAAAAGGTTTGATGATCGAATTAGGAGAAACATCCCACCAGTGATAGGCATTTATGGCAATTTTGGTGTCGTTTCGTGACGATTCGACTGGTTACCCACTGTCGAGGGTTCCCATAGACTGTCTACTGGCTGTTACTGGCTACAAGTTGTCCAAGGACCCAAGGGGCCTCCCGATTGTGGGTCCAGACGGTTCTGTGGCCGTAGTTTTATAGGGCGCTTTCGAAGGGCATCCCGCCGTGGATTTCTAAGCACATCGAGAACCTAATCACATAGTACAACGTCTCTGACACTCAAAGTCTGGAGCATCGCTTGAGCGTTGGACAACAACGCCGAGGGGCTGTTTTGGGTGCACCGGCTTTTAAGTACAACTTCACTTAGCTTTTAGTCATGTCTCTCCATGCTCAAGTCTGGAGGGTTAGGGTCTGCTCAACTGAGCAGCGTCCTTCTTTGTCCAGGCGTGGCATGTCCGCAGGGACACGAGGAAGTGGTGCCCTTTTTGACAGAACTCGTCAGGAAAGGAAACGTCTTCAAAGAGGTCATGCAACTAGCGTGGGCATGCGTGCATGATGGGCATCGTGATAAACTCATGACCTCGCTTGTTCATATTCAGAGTGGCTGTCTCGCCATCGCACAATACCTTGATACTATGCGCAGGGCCGGAGCCCCAATGCCCCAGGCTTGACTGGTTCGTCCTGCGAGGCTGTCGAATCCACTGCCCAAAGTGTCACTTGGTATTTATATTTCGTCTTCCTTCAACTCGACCTGACAACGTTTAGGACGTGTCTTTCTCAATTCAGCAACCTGCTTAATCCCAGGACAACTTTCGCCTACTCCACCATTCCAAGATGGTAGTGCCGAAATCCAGGCCCATTCTCGTAAAGAACCCCCATCGTGGTCTCTAGACGGATCGCGTCATGAATCCATGATCTGATTGGTTTACCGGCATCACGTTGATCCTCCCTCTGTCTCCACAAGTTGCTTTGCAGCACACCTTCCCAGAGACATCCCTTTTCCGGATGGTTGAGCGTCTGGAGATCTCGAGAAGCATGTGCTGTTCACGTAGTTGACGGGCAGGTTGTTGCAATCGCCCACCCCACACTGTCAAAGAACCACGGCGAAGCACAAAGTGTCGTGTACGGTCTACTAACCTTCTAGTATAGAGTGATACCGACACGTTCTCCTTGTGCACCACGTCGAGGGACCATCAATATTTCACCTCTCAATTTGATACATAAACACACACAAGCTCCAGGCAATGGTTGTAGAGAGCAGTCCAGCTTGATATGGCTTAGGAGATCGAATTCACATTTCGAAGCAGGTATTTGCCAAGCCTCGCTTAACCTTCCTAATTCAGTATGGCATCTTGTTTGTTTACAATGACGCTTCGAGCAGACCAGCAGGCTCGACTTCAACTTCTAATACACAGTGTTCTTTCATTTTGGCAGTCATGGCCTCAAAGGCCCTTTACAAACTGTCGCGAGATGCGATCGTGGATCTTGCTATTCAATGGACCACCTCAACCAACCCGTACCTTGCCGGGAACCGAGGGTTCGACGAAGCCGAAGAAGAAGACTACCTGCATGCGCCGGCCGAAGACATTGGAGCGTTGAACGACTTTTGGAAAAATTTGAAAACAGATCCAGACGAGCTCAGCAAGAGAGATGTTATTGATCGAATTGTTGATGGGGACTGGAGACGAGGCTTGACTTTACAACAATATGCCATGATTGATATGGCGCACCTCGAGGCAAACGATACCGCATTGAGGTGGAGTGCACTCAAATTAGTGCCACTTGAGTCAGAAGACAAACAAATCGCACAAGACGAAGGGGACCGGGGCAGAAAGAGACGGAAGCTGAGCCATGATACTTCTGAGGCTGATTACCCACACATTTCCGCTCCTACCTTCCTCGCCTCACTACGCAGCGAGATCTCTCCACTCGTCAAGGCACACTATCATCTACACCGACTACCAGCACCAGATGACATGTCTATCATCCGATTGTTTATTAGCACAGGAACAGCTTTCACTCCGCGGGGGGCGCGAGTACCCCGAAGAGCAAGGCATGCTACAGACAGCGGAAGAGTTATGTATATCGCACTTCCAGGAGGGTGTCCCTACATCTACGTGTCGGTTTCTGGATCCAAAAGCTCTCCTAGACAGTCAAAAGGTATGCATGACAGTTCAGGTAGCCTGTCAGCCAAGTTAGACCTTGTGGCAACCAAAAGAATTATCCTCGAAGCGATCCCCAAAGCATTGTCACGTGCGCAGCAAAGATGGGCTTTGGAACCAACTAAATTGACAACCAAATCTCTTCGCACGATCAGAAACTTGAAAGGGAATGGAAGACCAGGCACGGGCGGAGGGGCATACAGTGTTTATCATCTGGATGCACAAGTCCAAGCAGAAAAAACCACCAGCCAAGTCCTACCACCGAAATCTCGAATTGAAGCAAAGTCTGAGGACGTGGAAATCCGATTCGGACCCGAAAACAACTCTCAGCATTGTGCATTGGATCATTTTCATGTCACAATTCAAGATGCCCAAAAGAAATCAGTGGAGCAAGATTCAAGGCCAGCGCAAGACGAATCAGCACAAGTTAATCTGAATTTCTCTGGCAGCGATGTCTTTCATGGATTGCGCCAGATGGCGATGATGGGCTCTAGCTATATGAACCTTTCAAAGGTTCCATGTTGGATGACGGGCGAGATGGGCGTGAGCAGTTTCAAGGTCTAGACATTTGGAGCGGGCTTGTGTTCGTGGAATGAGTGCTATGACGAGACGAATGTGATGACCTTGATACCCGATCTTGAATCTCCTGGGCAATGGTTGGAGTCTACCTGTGGAGGCTGATGAGAGGAAGGTACCAACCTAGATAGATATCTACTTAGGTACCGTACTTGCATGTACATACGGATGCACTTGCAGTCGATCAGCATTGCTAATCATCATAATTCCATGGAAAGAGCGATCTACATCCTTGACAAGTACCGAGGGAAGGAGTGCTATCGACCCCGAATGGAAGGTGCTCTCATTGTCACTCCTCATTCGACTTCAAGAAACAACGTGACCACCAGGCACCCTCGGACTTGGTAGATGAGATGGACATGATAAACAACCGAGTGTGGTCAGGGACCTCTGGGACACCAGGGACATCAGGGACATCTCACATCGGTGCATGAAATACCGTTGATGTGCTGACTCGTGGCAACAAGCCACTCCTGATCTCGACGTCATGTTCCACCACTCCATCTCAGCCAAGGCTTCGCCTCCCCTCTTACCGCGCTCAAGAGTCTCAAGAACCTCATCCCTCACGGTTTCTTGCTCCAATTAAGCACCTGCTAGACCCCGCCAAGTTTGCTTCTCCGCACCTCCTCATAACATACCCTGGCCTATCCTATTCCTAGTCACTTACTCTATGCAGAATTGTATGAGTTGAGGTGCCGAATACCCACAAACCTGACAATGATCGACATGCTTTCGTCGTCATGTCGTGGGTTTCGTCATATCAAGATAAAACCCCGAAACGAAATTGTCCCATCTTGAAATGGAGTAAAACGCCCCTCTTGATACTGTGCTTCGCAGTTTCCTAAGCAATCCTACCTCTTGTTATAGGCTTTGCGAGGTACCTAAAAGTAAAGAACGATACTGTGCGAATAGACGTCCTGATGGCAGCTCGTGACGACTCATCCACAACCTCCACGCGAGTCGAGCAACCCTCGCCTGAAAAACAAGGAGAAACCTTTCAGGAGAACGCTCAGAATGCAGAAACCGTCGAGGATATAGATCCCGCTCTTAGCAAACGCTTGGATCGTAAATTTGACAGACACATAATCTTCTGGCTCTTTGGCATCTGGTGAGTGCCCTCCCCCCCCCCTCCACTGTTCTTCTCTATCGCATCTATCCTATACTAGTCGAGTAAAGCTAATTCGCGGCTTGACAAGGCTATTTGCCTTCATTGACCGGTCCAACATTGGCAATGCCAGAATTGATGGCCTTGTAGAAGATCTCAACCTGTATGGGACAAGATTCAATATTGCTTTAGTCGTCTTCTACGTCCCCTACATCCTCGTTGACGTCCCTTCGAATTGGGTCGTCAAATATTTCAAAGCTGGCAATTACCTTCCAGCTTTGATCATTCTTTGGGGTTTGTCCTCGCCTTTCTATCCACCAGTTCTCTTGTCATACGCATGTTTCAGCTCCTCGTCTAACCTTCATACTCCTAGGTCTCGTCTCAACGTTCCTTGGGTTCACAAAATCTTATGGCGGGCTCATCGCCGCCCGATTCTTCTTAGGCTTGTTTGAAGGTGGCTTGCTAGGCGGCATGATTGTCTATCTCGCCATGTTCTACGAAAGACACCAAATGCTGTTTCGAATTGGCCTCTTCTATTGCGCAGCGCCGCTCAGTGGCGCCTTTGGTGGCCTACTCGCGTCCGGTCTGGCCCAGATCAAGCATGGTGGCTACAACCGATGGCCATGGATCTTCTTCATTGAAGGTGCAATCACAGTGTGTTTTGGACTGCTTGCTCTGTGCTTCATGCCCCATACACCGGCCCAGTGTAAATTTCTCACCGACGACGAGCGCCTTCTTGCCGTAAAGCGAATGAGACTTGATGCGAGCGGTGCAGCCACGGAACAAGATGTTGATCATGAGAAATTCGACTGGCATTGGGTTCGCATGGCATTTCTTAGCCCAAATACATGGTTTTGCTCGCTGGCCTGGTTTTTCCTTCTGATACCCTTATATGTAACCCTACATCATTCCCCCATTACGATTCGTGACTGACCAGTCCTTAGAGCTTTTCGCTATTTTTGCCCACCATCATCAGTGCTCTGGGATATTCAAGTACAAAAGCTCAACTGTTCACGGTACCGCCTAACATGGCCGCTTTTTTCCTGGTCCTTATAACTGCTGGTCTCTCCGACAAGCTCAAAGTCCGAGGCCCCTTCATGATTCTGGGCTGCGTGTTGGCAATCGTGGGATACGTCATGCTTCTCGCCGCTGAGCGCCCATCTGTGCGTTATGGTGGGACGTTTTTCGTCGCCTGCGGCGTGTTCCCGTGTTCACCAATGTGTGTCTCCTTCCTGTCCCCCACAAACATCCACTTACTACATTGTCAGGGTCATGGGTTGGCTTTCTAACAATACAGCCCCTCATTTCGTGAGAGCCACGGCTACAGGCTTCGAGATTGCATTTGCGTGAGTCCGATAAACCTATATTTTCGCTCTAGGCTGAACCACAACAGCAATTGTGCAGCTTTCATAGCTACCTTCACCTACTTGTCAAAAGATGCGTGAGTACAACATAGTCTTTCTTAATTCTTTTCTGACTCGGTTACCTCAGCCCAGATTATGTTTTAGGACATAGCATCAACATCGGCGCCCTTGTCTTATGTATTCTGACTGTTGCGAGTGGTATAACTTATTGCCACTGGGAAAATGTCAAGAGAGCGAAGGGTGACCGGGATTATCGTCTGACAGAAGGCAAGGAGAGCATGCTAGGCCATCGCCATCCTCGCTTCCGTTACACACTTTAAGGTCCACCTATTGTCACCGAGCCCTGTGTAACCAATTGGTTTGCACCTAAACAACGCCCTTCGAAAAGATTGTTTGAAATTGTATTCTTAACATCGGCAGAAATGCACCTCGACCATGGTGTCCTCCTTACAAGGACCTGCCAGAAGTCATCTCAGGTATTGGCAGATCATCACGTCTTTCAGGCTCCACCACAAGCATCCCTGCGCAGAACATTCAGATGTTGTACCACCGACCAGGTTCCAAACTATTGATCAAAACATTCTGCAAAGTTTGGTTGTGTGTGAGTGACCGCGAGCATAGACCTGATGGATGTCACCCTCTGCGAGCAATGATTTCTTCGGGTTGCTTTGGAGTAGATCCCTGCACCACTCACGTTTTACCTTTGACTTGTAATGTTTAATAGGACGGCATTGGGGAGATCATCTAGAGCGTGGGGCCTTCTTCACAGTTCACCGACCTAGATAACGACGCCAAAGGACGGATAGAAGCATCCCTGCGGTGGCCTGGTTGTCGTTCACTCAATATGTTCATAACTTGACTGGCTTGGTTGTGTTGTACTCTACCACATACCGGGCGTGCAGGAACGTCGGATTGAGACACCCTGTTTGTATTGTACTCCCCCTGGAGACAACACATTCGAGTCTACTATATACCGACTTTTGGTCGTGGCCACGAGGATGCAACGTGATCTGTAGGTACCAGAAATGGTGTGTTGAATGTCATTCTTAGCTTCCAGGTTGTCCGACGATGGCTCACTGCCCTGGTCGCCAAAGCAAGGCACACTTAGGACTACGAAGATGCTGTGTAGTGATGCTGTACATCTGGACTACATCTGACCACCAAGCTCAGAAGTTGCCCCGGAGCGACACAGCGTCAGGAACAATGATGTGTTCGCCTCGAGACTCTGTTCGTGGAAGGTGAACAAGTCTCCAGCAATACAATGCATGAACATGTTTTTGGCGCTTTGTATATATAACCTCGAACCTCGCCAGCATGCCATGAAAATCGCTTATTGACCAAAGCCTAGAGGTCGGTCGATCTCCCAAAAGGACCAAAAGAGCGCATATACAGACGTCCTTGGCCAGCATGCATGCCTCACTTGGCCAGTCATGGCTCTTTGCCATATGCTCAACAAGGCAAGTATAGTTTCCCAATATTTACAAGTTTTGTCAGAGGGTGTCAATTTTATAATTGAAATCTAGAGCTCGACATGACGTGTTTGCAGCAACTTGGCTAACAGCAATCTAGCATACTCGCATCTGCCAATCCACTTCAGATTCGAGGCGACTCGGTGACAACTACGAGAGGCTACGATGGTGGTGGAGGATATGGTGGTGATGGATACGGGGGTGGAGGGTACGGGGGTGAGCAGAGCAGTTGTCAAGGCAGTATCATCACAGTGACCGAGAGAATCACCACCGATCCTACATTTGGACCTACTGCCTCGACCGTCACTGTGCCAGGTCCAACTGTCACGAGCATAGGCTCGTTCGGAACAGTGACATTACCCACAACAGTGGTTTCCACGATCACAGTTCCTGGATGGACTTCTACAAGCATATTGACATCCACTGTGGTTCTCACACGCACCGTTGCTGGAGCCACTACGATGGTCACGAGTGCAGATAAAAGTGCGAGTCAAGTAGATGCGACATCGACGGTGGTCGGCACTGGCTCGACTTGTGTTTCGGTGATCACATCAACAGTCCAAGGAAGAACGAACACAGTCACTGTTCCTGGACCACCAGGACCGACGTCAGTTTCGACAATTACGATCGAGAAAACATCTACGTTGGTTTCTACAACACTTGTTTGGACTACGGCCACGGTAACCGGTACATCTGTCTTGGTCAAGACTGAGTCTAGCTGCACGGCTACAAGCACTGCCACTGTTACGACCACATCAACGACGCTGGCGATACTCAGGAGTACAGTCACAGTGACATCAGTTCGGACAACAGGTGTACCATCCACTACATTGACTGTCGTCTCAACAGCTGTGAGGACAATAAATATCCCTGAGACTACACAGACTGTGTCTCGTACGCTGACCCCAACGGTAAAGGCGACAACGACACTCGTCAGCAGCATACTAGGGAGCACCGGAACAAGGACGGTAACTTCAACATCAGTGTGGACAAGCACGTTACCAAGGGTCACTGAAACAGTGTATCAAACCAATGTGTCGACAGTAACCAAGACAGTGCCAGCCACTACTGAGATGAGTGTCTCCACCGTGATTCAAACATCGACTGTGTCGAGCACTATCATTACCAGCACATTTATCGTGACGCAAACATCCCAACAGCCTGCTGTATCGACTCAAACGATCACCCAGACACTAGCCACCGGTTGTACGTCCTGGACTTCAAGTTTGGCGACTTCATCGACCGGATCGACATTTTCAACAGCGATTACAACCTCAACAATCACCGTGACAACAACAGTGACGGTCCCTGATACCTCGCCACCTGGATGGCGGGATTGGCGAGGCAAGCCAACTCCAGTCTAGGGAGACAGGCGATTTTCTAGTCATAGTTGTTATGTTCTGGTGGTGCTTGATGAGCGAACTGGCTAAAATTCATCGAGCTTGGGATATTGATAGTGATGAAGATGAAAAGGAATTTACAGAAATATTAATACAAAGACCATCACGTGAAACTAAAAACATGATATTTCATCATTCAACAGTCGGTGTGCTGGGATTGCGCTGATTCTTGGATTCGTTGGCTTATCTCGTATAGCCAAAAGAGCCTCATAATCATCGCCACGCGTCTTTCAGGTCAGATACCTAAGATATGTTGATTCAACTCCAAGAAACCTTGGCCGCAGGTTCCGACGTTTCTATTCGGCCCTTCTCAGGCCAATCGCTGATAAATGAGTGCCTCCACCCTCCATGTCACTTGGAGTCGACCCGCTTTCATGGAGTCTTCGTCTTGGAAGATGAGCTTCTCTATGGAAAGACGTAAAGACTAAAGATGTATGGAGAAATTGTGGATTGAGGCGCTGATATCTACGGGGTTGCGTGTCTGATTGATTACCCGTTGGTGGATTTCTTCTTCTGAGTCTCGCTTCTTCCATCTCTCGGCCTTTTCTTATTTGAGCCTCGAAAGGCGATGATCTCACTGGCTATCAACATGTTCATACCTGCGGGGCGCTTCTTACCGAATTCTGAAGATTATCCGCCTGATAATGTCGCTCCACCTTATTGTTGATCATACATAAGATGGTCCGTCTGGTCGCGTTACATTTCCTTCTGGCTGGGGCCACTTGGTTCGTTACTTGCGACGCCCGCAGCATTACATGGCTGCTCGTCCCCTTCAACTCAAAGCCCCAGGCAGCCTCGCAGGCACTTTGGCCGAGTACGAAGCCCCCAACCAGTCCTCCGACACCTCTAATGCGCCAGTCGACTCCGAACCTACCCAACCCGAGATCCCCGAACGACCAGGATCAAAGTCACTCTATGAATTTACTCTTCCTTCATTGCATTTTCTACGCTGGCGACCGCTATACCACGTCCAAGCCCCGACAGGGTGGATGAATGATCCCTGTGGCCCTGGGTACGATGCGACAACTGGACTATATCACCTCTTCTTTCAGTGGAATCCTCGACGGAATCTTCACGGCTCCGTTGCTTGGGGCTCCATCCATTGGGATCATGCATTCTCCAGGGATATGATCAATTGGACCATATCAGGTATCAGCGCTCTCACACCTGAGGCGTGGTATGATAAAGAGGGCTGCTTCACCGGTTGTCTTGTGCCCACAAGTCCTGACGGCCAGCCAGGTCAGTTAACAATTCTCTACACCGGCGTCGGTCGCCTGCCGTTACATTATACCCTGCCATATACTCGAGGGACAGAGACATTGGCCCTTGCAGAGTCGTCAGATGGTGGCTTGACCTGGTCTAAGACGAAGGCGAATCCTATTCTGCCAGAGCCACCTGTTGGAATTGATGTGACGGGTTGGAGAGATCCCTATGTGTCGAGATGGCCTGCTATGGATCGATTATTGGACATTGACCCATCAGAAGATATAATGTACGGCATGATCTCGGGCGGTGTTCGACACCGCACCCCGACTGCATTTCTCTACGCTGTCAATCCATCCAATTTGACTCAGTGGAGATATATAAACGCAATCGTCGATGTTGGTCTGAATCACAACATCTCAAGATGGTCAGGTGATATGGGCATCAACTGGGAATGTGCCTGCTTCATGACATTGAGTGACCATGACAACGAATCTAGCAGAGAATTCATCGTTGTTGGAGGAGAAGGCACAGACACTTCTCACCCTGAGTCAACATTTGCTGCTTATCCTCAAGAAAGTACCAAATTCCCTCGAACAGAGCGTTCTCTGCAGTGGATGTCGGGGACATTAACCACCAATATGAATGACCAAGGCCAAAAGGTGCCCAAGATGGAGTACACTTTTGGGGGCAAATTCGACCATGGGCTCCTCTACGCCGTCAACATCTTTCGTGATCCGGCGACATCCAAACAGATAGCATGGGGTTGGATCACCGAGGAAGACTTACCACAGAAATTGGTTGACCGTCAAAATTGGAGCGGCTTACTGTCATTACCTCGCGAATTAAGCTTGATCACGTTGAAAGGTGTCACCAAGGCACTTAATTCAAAACTGAAAGAAATCACTTCCCTGGAGGTCACACCGGAGTCAGAGGATACATTTATTATCCGGACCCTAGGCGTTGCACCCGCATCGTGTCTCCAGGCACTACGAAGGGACACTCGGCAAGTAGCGATCGAGGGATCACCGACCTTGACACCGGTAGGAGACTGCTTCATGGGGGTTCAGACTTGCCGCTTCGAGCTGTCCGCTCTTCTCCAGGTTTCAGACGCTTGTACCCGCATCGGATTGAGCATATTTCATAATGAAGACCACGACATTACGTCCTCAACCTCCATATATCTTGTTCCGGAAACGGAAACACTCCAGATTGAACGACCAGATTCTACCAAAATCGACCCCAATATACTTACCTTTGCCGAGTCAGCTCCTTTTACCCTATTCTCATTCAAAAGGGGCGGTTACCAGGAAAGAGAACTGCTGGAATTAAGAGTGTTTTTCGATGAATCGGTGGTCGAGGTGTTTGCAAACTCGAGATGTACCTTCTCGACAAGAGTATACCCTGCATCGAAACGATGCTGGGGACTGAAATTTTGGGCCGAGGATGAGAGTAGACAAAGTACACTCGTGCATGCGCAGGCATGGGATGGGCTTAGAGCTGATATGAAAGTCGCATAACTAGAGATACAAAGTCCTTAGCCACTCGATCATATATCACAATTGTCTAATGAGTCTATCGGCATCACCATCGGGCCAATGATTGCTGTTATGATAGAAACAATGGCTGGAATTATACATATAAGCCATGACGTCATAAGCTCTTCACTCTTTCCTCCATAGTAAAATTCCAGACGCCAAGTCTTGAGCCCGCGCTAACCCCTTCTGGCAACATCCCACCTGCATCTTTTTTTCTAGACCATCTCACAAGTCGAGGACGCAGTGTAGACTATGTCCCTTCTACCCTTCAGATTCAAAGCTGGAGACTCGGGGACTACAGTCAAGATGGCCCCGACGCAGACTTCTGTCCACCATCATAGGAACACCACCAAAGTCGATCATAAACCATTCAAATCTCGATTTGCCTCCAAGAGTGCTTTGAAGGATCGCGCCAAAGGTATCACCAACTCCAGCCCAGCCCATGCCGGGACTGAATACTGACTGTATAACAGGCAAGGTCGAGAGTTCCAGACCGGAAAAAGGCAAAAGAGGAACACCCCATCAACAAGTCATGTCCAAATTGGCCCGACGAAACCAAGCCAAACAACTGCGTATGCACCATAGAGAGAAACGCAATCATGAGGAGAACATCTTTCAGGGTGCCGACGGTGCCGCCAAACATATCGCTGTTGTCCCTCTGTCGAGCCAGGTCGATGTATATTCCGCCATCGGAGACCTGAATGAGAGTGTCGATATTTCCAGACCAGAGTCCGCCACGGGGACCGTCCCCGCCAGAGTCGATCGATTTCGTCGCAACTTGCTCTATCTTCCTGCCCGATTCGACCTCCTCAATGCCCTTGATATTTGCAAATTAGCCGACTGGGTCATCTTTGTCCTCGACGCAGACCAGACTTTTGGACAAGAGGAGGACTCGTTTTTAAGAGCCATTGAAGGACAAGGCATCACCAATGTTACCGCTGTGGTCAAAGACTTAGACTCGAAGGTCCCTGCCGCGAAACGGTCCCGCCACTTGACTGATTTGAAAATCTCGATTGGCCATTACTTCCCCAGCCTGGATAGACTTTCAAATCTCGACAATAAGTCAGACTGCTCAAACTTGGTGCGGAGTTTGTGTACTGCCTCAACCAGGGGCATTCGCTGGCGAGATGATCGGAGTTGGATGTTGATTGAGAATGTGGAGTGGGCTGCCAACACTGAAGGAGGCTCGACGAGCAATGTGACGGTGTCCGGTACCATTCGAGGAAAAGGTTTGAATGCTGATCGTCTGGTCCATATACCAGGATGGGGTGATTTCCAGATTGAATGCATTAAAGAATCACCCGCCCAAGGTCACAAGCGCAAAGCAGATGAGATGGATGCCGACATACCTGTCAAGACATGGTCACCATCAGCAGAGCAGGACGATCTCGCCGAGCTCGCCCCAGAACAGGTGGACATGCAAGATATTGCGAGCACTGCAGCAACCAACGACCACAAGGGTGTGCTCCTCGACGATCACCATTATTTCTCCGATGACAACTCCCATATCCCAGCACGACCCAAGAAACTTCCCGAAGGCACCTCCAATTACCAAGCGGCCTGGTATCTAGATGATGTGTCAGATTCAGACTCGGAGTTCATGGATGATGATGTTGACCGTGATATGGATATGGAGGCTGAAAAGTTAGGTCCTGAGGATGGATTTGTTCTGAATGAAGGAGATGGGATGACTGAGGGTGGTCTTTCAGAATATCCAGAGTCAGAGATGCACGTGGATGCCGACGATGAAGAAGAGGCACGACAATTGGAGGAACATCGAGCCAGCCGAAAACAAGAAGCCGAAGAAGATCTTGAATTCCCTGATGAGATTGAGCTGCATCCAGAGGTCGCTGCTCGAGAACGCCTTGCCAAATATCGTGGTCTAAAGAGTCTCAGAACCAGCGAATGGAATCATGCCGAGGATTTACCATATCAACCGTTGGACTACAATCGTCTCCTTCAGATTGCCGACTACAAAAAGTCGTACACTGCGGCCGTTCGAGAATCTTTCGGTGGTGGTGTTGTGGCTGGGACCAAGGTTGAGATCGAGCTTCGAAACGTCCCTACGTCCCTCCAGACAACAACTCCATCTTCATTATTCTCCCTCCTTCGTCACGAACACAAGCACGCAGTCATCAATCTCAACTTGACCCTCCATTCTCTCGTTGAAGGCCCACTCAAGTCTAAGGACGAACTCGTTGTGCAAATTGGCCATCGGAGACTACTGATCAACCCTATTCTATCTGCCTCTGGACAGACGCCTAACGATGTACACAAATTCGACCGCTTCCTACATCCAGGTGGCACCTCCATTGCCACTTTCACTGGGCCTCTCACATGGGGATCTGTACCGGTGCTCGTGTTCCGTCGCGGTTCCTCTGCCACTGACGATCAGCAAGACCCACCACAGCTCATTGACAGCACTACACCGAGCACCAGCAACCCCTCAACCTCTCCTCTGGAATTTATTGGAACTGCAACCACCATCCCACCGTCACACACGCGCGTCATCGCCAAACGAGTCATTCTTACTGGCGCACCATTCAAGATTCACAAGAAGCTCGTGACAGTGCGATACATGTTCTTCAGTCGAGAAGACGTGCTCTGGTTCGCCGCTCTTCCATTGTGGACCAAACGTGGTCGCCAGGGGTTCATCAAGGAGCCTTTGGGTACGCACGGATACTTCAAGGCCACATTTGACGGAAAGATCAACCCGATGGACGCCATTGGTGTCAGTCTGTATAAACGGGTCTGGCCTCGACCGGCAACAGTTTATGAATGATGAAATAAAATTTCATGTAATGAGCAGCATGACACAATGAAATGAAAATGAGGGAGATGGAGACTTTCTAGATACTCCGAATTATAGGCGTCGAGATTTATGTTCATTTAACCATCTTTATGGATCGAGACTTGTAGTACAATCCATTACGATCCGTGAATCCTCCTCATCTAGATGTAGCTGACTTATCTTCCCATCCATCCCTCCATCTCTATCCCATTTCATCACATTTCATCCCTCTCTATCCCTATTCCCCTCCCCCCCTTTCCAACCTCTCAATATCCTCCTTCACCGCAGTAATCCCCCCCTCTACATCTCTATACCTCATCCCCAACGCCCTCATAATCTTCCCTCCCGGATCCACAGCCTCATATTCATCGCACACTCTCTTCAACTCGTCCACCTTCTCATCCAACCCCTCCTTCTCCATCCTCAACTCTCTCAACCTCGCACCCGCCCACTCATTCATCTTCGCCCCTTCCACCACATATCTCTGCCTCGCCTCAAGTAACATAACCTGAACCTTTAAATCCATCGTCTGAGCCACAGCGACGAAGAAAGCCGCTCGAGCAAGACTATGCCGTGTTTCGATGCCGTGTTTACTTTTTTCGAGTCGGGTAAGTAGGGTTTGCAGGGCGTGGAGTTGAGAGGTTTGGAGTTTGAGATTAACTTCGTGGAGCCTGGTGAGGGAGGTGGGGAGGGAGGTGGTGTGGAGGTGGTTGAGGTGCTGGAGTTGGAGGGTTAGGTGGGTGGAGAGATTAGAGGGTGGTGTTTGCGGAGAGTTTGTGGTGGGTAGACCGGTTGTGGTTATGGAGAGTTTGTCGCTGCCAGTGTCATGACCATGACCATCACCGTTGCCATTGCCAACGGTGGTGGCGAGAGATGCGAGTTGAGCGAGTTGAGCGAGTCGCTTTTCTGTAGTGATGAGATATTGGCCTACGGCCGAGGAAATTGTGTCCAAGTTTGCTATGAATCGGTCACGGTCTTCTTGGGGTAGGAGAGTTTCGTCGTCTTGTTCGAGAGATGTCGAGACGAGGAGAAGAATGTCTTTGATTTCCGGGGATAATGTTGCTGAGTCTGTCCATGAGGTACCGCGGGTATGGTGTTCTTCTCGTGACAGACTTTCTTCCCTTGATGGTCCGTCGGTAGAATATGCGGCTTGACTCAGTGAAAACGACAAAATCTCGCGCCTTGCTTGTCGGATACGGAGATCTTCGATTTGTTGGTCGATGTCCTTCCTCTGCTCCTTTTTTCGCTTCTTTTCCGTTGGACCATTCCAATCCTGGGGAGCGTCGTCTTCTCCGCCTTCTTCTTCGCCGTCTTGGTCTTCTTCTTCATCTTCCTCATGATTATCGTCCGTCTTGGAACGATTTAAATGACTCACCGCATCTCCACCAGAGACAATATTGTCCGGCGCTAGACGCGGAACCCATCGTCTTTTTTCATTGAGACTCTTTTGCGACGCGTCCACGTCAAGAATCTCGGTCGTCAGGTGCTTCCATAATTTTGCAAACTGTGGATTTTGCTCTAATATCTGTGGTGATATTGGCGGAACCATGGTCTCAAAAAACTATGATGATGCGGACACCATGTTTCAATTCGCGACTAGTATTTGCTGAAGAAGGTGACTGCTTGCTTGTTGGGTCTGCGTACGTACTGACCCGCTTATGTGAATTTCAAGCATCAAGAACTTTGACTTTCCGTCTATGGAAGCAGTCTTGATGAGGTCGAGGTCGTAGGTTGGTTCTGGAAGCTGATTGGAGAGCCGAGCGGACATATATCGTGTTTGAATTTCTCGTTCTGTCTGATTTTGACAGACGACTTGAAGTCACGACAGGCGGAACGGCCTTTACTGGGCATTACTAGAGGTGTCCACGATGTCCACTACTAAATCCTGAGGCTCTCGCTCTAGACGTTTCTTTGACATCATGGTCATTACACCTACATTACTTCTAAAGTCAACAACAAGCAGACGGCTCCTAACTACAAAAGATGTCCATCCGCCTTCGGTCTTCGAGTAGGAGACTCTTATTCTTCTATACGCCTCTTTAAAATCACAGTTATTACAGCTACATTACATTGCCCCTCAAAGGTTATGACTGAACCCTTTGATCAACGACAACGATCCCTTATTATCTTCATCAAATTCATTCCTTATTACTTTCACCAAGTCTATTACTTATCAAACCCCCCAACAAAAACATCCAAGGTACGTCCGAGCAAGAGCCAAGTTTGTAGCCGCATTCATTTGCATGGATGCCATACGGTTTTGATGTGATACTTCATGTCTGTTTCAATTCATACCGTGTGTCAGGGCATGCTCGCATTCTTCTCTCAGCTTTCTCATGCATAACTTCAGATTTAAATCCTACAGCTCCATCAATGCCTCTCTCGCTCTCTCTCTCTCTCTCTCTCTCTGAAGCTATCCGAGACCCGGTCCCGGGAATTGATATGCAACTGCTCTGTTGCGGGTATTCGTGCCAATCGACGGCAGTGTCCATTGCAACGCTATCAACGCAAAATAGCCCTTGTCTCACAAGCCATCAAGTCCAATATGCACCAATCTACTCTTCTTCACTCTCCTCCGACCCATCGTCATCGTCGCTGCTGTCGTTACCTTCGATGGACTGCATTGCGTTTGGCGACACAGCTCCACCATACGCGCCAAGCTTGCCTCTCAACTCTTCGATTTGAGCTTCTTGCTCATGCTTGTTCATTGGCTTGCTCTTCTTGGTTTTGGTCACAGCAGGCGCGTTGTACACATCCTGTTGCTCTGGCCGAATCTCGACTGGTGGTGGACCAGCATATTTCTTGACAAAGTTGAGCAGTCTGAGAAGCGCATGAGTCGGAACCTCCTCAATGTCCAACTCAATCTCATTCTGGTCGCTGTTGGCCAAGGACGGCACGCTGGACTGGATGATCTTCAAGGCCTCTTGCATCTGCTTTTCCGGGAGCATGGCAATGCCATTCGAAATATATTGTTTCTCGGCAAAAGTCACAGCACGGTCCTTATCCGCCTTGGACTTGCTGGGCTTCTTCTTGTCCTTCTTGTCCTTTGCAGAAGACACAGCGCCAGGGCCTTGTTTCTCCTTCTTGCCGGCTTTCGCTTTCGGCTTCTTGGTCGATGGAGATTTGGATTTCTTGGGTTTCTTCTGGGTCAGACCTGCCATCTGCTTTGACATTTCCTCCATTTGCTTTTGCAGTAGCGCAATCTGCTGTTGTCGCGCCGCCTCTTCCTCGTCCGAGTCGTCTGCTGCCTCCTCCTCGGATTCTTCTTCGGCATTTTCATCGTCCTCGGCTTCGCTCTGAGGCTCCGAAGGAGGCTCGCGACTAGCAAGCCACTCATCTTTGGCGGCCCACTTCTGATTGAACAGAGCTTCCAGCTGATGTCCAGATTGGTTGACGAGATCACCCTCGGGATTGAATTTGAAACAATTCTTGAAGATGAGCCGGACATCTTCTTCAAAGTCTTTGGCCTTTTCATACACATTCTGATCTAGGTTGGTTTTGACCGTGCCAAGATCCATAGGTTTGCGGATGATCTGGAAGTACGTTGGGATATTCAAGGCCACAGGATCGACTGGATGAGTGAAATATTGATTGATGGTCCAATGTCGTGGATGCGAGATCTCCTTGAGGACTTCTTCACAGAATTTGAGTTGCAGCTCATACTTCTTCTTCTTTGGTCGCCCACTACCAAATTCTTGATTTCGCTTGGTGGGCACAATGGCTCTCTTGGGACGGCCATCCGCCAAACTTGAATCACGGCGAATCAGTGGGATACCATCAGGACCGGGAGCAAAAGACGGTGTTGCTGGCGCGGCAGCCTTGGGCGAGGGATTGGCAACCACCGGGCGTTGCACCGCCGTTGAAACCGACGGGCGACGTGGAGGTGCCTGTCTGGTGGGCTCCTGCTTGCGAGCCGCCTTCTTCTCCTTGGAAGGGTCCTCAATGCTGGCTTTGGGGAGATTCGCCATCTGCCCATTGAACGAAGACTGCATCTTCTTGGCTTGTTGCGAAACACCATGCTCAGGGCCATTGAAAGCGAAGCAATTGCTGACAATCAACTCAAAGTCACTCACGAATGCGGACACCGAGGTGTACTTGTTCTGCTTCAGTCGCTGGTCGATCGTGCTCAGGTCCATTGGGTGTTTGATGATATCGGGGTAGTTTGGAATGTTCAAGTGGACATAGTCCACGGGCAGTCTGAATGCAGACGAGGCGTTGCTTTTCTTCAAGTTCGAAATAACTTTCTTCATGTGGGCGAGTCGCGCAGTTGTCACCGAGTCGTCGCCGTCAACTGGAGTACCAACGCTGCTTGAGACACCATTGGGAGCTGGGGAATTCTGGCTGACGGGGGCGGGAACATCAGGCACCTTGAACGTCGCCTCTTCAGTCTTTTGGTCTGGTTCGTCTGTCTTGATGCGTTTCGCAGCGCGATCTTGCTCCTCTCCGTCATCTTCTCGTTCGCGAGCTTGTTTGACTACTGCAGGGGGGGCCTCAGTCATGATTTGATCCTCCAGTTGGATGTTTGGGAGTGTCATGACAGCAGGAGTTGGTGCAGGTGCGGCCGGTTCCTCGGGCTGGGGAGGCGCAACCTCGGCAGAGACGACTGGCTCCGGAGTAGGTGATACTGCTGCAACTGGGGTCGGTTGTTCGGATGTCAACGGAGCAGATACCACAGTTGGCTCTTCGACTGGCTTCTCGCTGGGCGATGTCGCTGGTTCAGGCCTAGGGGCAGGTGGTGGGGACTGCGCAGGAGGAGAGGGCAAACCCGTGGCAGTTAATGGTTCCGCAGGGGTAATGGTCACAGGTTCAAGTGGACTTGCTTCGGACGAAACAAGGTGCTCGACCGTCTCGAGTTTGGCAGGCGCGATTGGATCATCAGCGGCATTATCAAGCTTGTGTTTTTCAGCCTCAACAGCCGCCACTGCGTCCGCGGAAAGAGCGTCTGAATGAGGCTCTGTTCGTAGGTCGGAGATCGGTGGTTGAATAGGGTCAGCAACGGGCTTGGCAAGCTCCATTGTTGCCTGCGTGGATTCGATTGGAGTGGTTAAGGTTTGTGACTCGGCGGGTATCGAGGAGGGGATACCAGAGTCAGTGGGGTGGTCTTCTTGAGCCAATATTATTGTTGTTGCTGTGGGTG
The DNA here is from genome assembly GCF_000836275.1 of Exophiala mesophila. Taxonomy (NCBI): domain Eukaryota; kingdom Fungi; phylum Ascomycota; class Eurotiomycetes; order Chaetothyriales; family Herpotrichiellaceae; genus Exophiala; species Exophiala mesophila. The sequence goes on along the minus strand of NW_015622504.1, from coordinate 4,742,383 downwards.
GTGGTGGGAGTGGCACGGTAGGTTCATCGGGAATTGTGGAGGAAGGAAGAGAATCGGGGATGGTGGTAGATATACTGGTCTCTGTTGGCTGGGCGTGTTCACTGATACCATTCACTGCCGGTGTCGTCACTTCTGGAGGTAGCGCTGGTATTGTGTCAGTAACTGCTTCCGGTGCCGTCTGTGGTAACTCGGGCTGCGGTGAAGGTTCTGCCACAAAGGGTTTGGGGGGAAGTGAATTGAGAGTTGCCTCAGAATTTGAAACTGATGCGGCGAGATTTTCGGTAAGATGAGATTCTGGAGGTTGATTTGATGTGGATTCGAACTGTTTAGGCAGTCTGGAAAACGTCAGATCATGTGACAGAAAGATCGGCGGTAGTTCAACAAACCCATTAGACTCCAACTGCATCTCAACGTCCATGATGCCAAAATGAGAGTGATGGCAGATCGGACCAGCCGAAAATCAGAAAAGAGGCAGGATTAATTATTAAGTGTACTGTTATACAAAGTACGAGGTGGCGTTGCAAGGCGATGGAAGTGGAGAGAAGCCAATGAGATCTTCGAGGGTCGATCGCGTGCGCGAAGTCGGCAGGGTGAGTATAGCTGACACAATGAAGTGGCAACCGGGACGAGAAACTCTGTATCTCTCAGATCGACCAGCCTGATGATGACCAGTACACTGGGAGAGTGGGAGTTTTATTTGGCGGAGATAAAAACCCGGCGCCGAAGGGTCATGTGACTGTGGTAAGTGCCAAGAAGTTGGTGAGAGAATGATGAATAGGCTGCGGTGCTGCGATGTGACAAACCAGTGAAGGCGTGTGTTGGAACAGGCAGCAGTGACAGGTTGGTGGCGACCGTTGAAGATTGAATTGCGAACCAGAATAATGGAAATGCAAAACGGTCGGGTGGCGCGGGATAGAAGTAAAAAACGCGATTGGAGATGGCGTTTGTTGTTTTGGAGTTGGAGAAAAAGAGTAGAGGAAGAAACAAAGACGACCAACTGAGCGCGTCAAATTGATTCTGGGATGCGCGAGGATAAATAAGACGGTGAACAAATCAGATCGTGGCTTGGCGGGAAATGGTAAGACCGTGACGCGAATTGTTTAGTGGTGAGGAAGGTGCAGGTGCAGGTGCAGGTGCAGGGTAGATGCTAGGTAAAGGAACGATGGCAGGAGCAACCAGACCAGTGCAGGGAGGCACGCGATTGTGAGGCAGGTGCGGTCGTGAGTGGTGGTAAGGGCAGGTAGGGAAGGTTAGGCGACAAATCGCTCGCAGGCAGGTGCACCACACTTTGAGGAGTAGCGAATTCGAGGGGCGCGAAATGTTTCTCTTAAGTAGCCTCGGTCTTTGCGACGAGGCACCGACCCGTATCCCTGCGGCTTGCGGACCCTCAGTCCCTCCACCAGAAGGCTTTTCCACCAATGGTTCCATTTGTCCTTCGATAATCCCTGCTCTCCCATTTCCGTGCGTGGACCTTGGACCATTTGATTGATTCTTCAGGATCCACCATGACTCAATAAGGCAAGGCAAGGCCAAGGAAGATTCAAACTCTACGTGTGCGAAATGCATCTGTGCGCCACTTGTAGCAGCCCTGCCACCTCGAATCCTCCGCCCGCCTGGGTCTGGTTGTCGCATTGGAAAGCTTTTTAGACTCCATCCTACTAGTTGAATGCTACTTGAACATAAGAAAATAGTGGGCTTGCCTCGACATTTTTGACTACTTGGTCGATCTCTACATCTACTCCGTACAAATCGATCTTTTTGCATTCTTCAACAAACATGATATGCTTGGTCTATTTGTCTTCTCTACGCTGGTCGCATCAATAGTCAAACGCGGATACGAGTTTCGTCAAACGGTGAAAGATAGGCCATGAGTCCTGATTTAGATCCAAGTACCACAATCCAGGCGCCACTCGTTCTGCGGAAATGTGGCACGTGACACATACTACAACTCCAAAAATTGGATTGCATCACATGACCACAATCAGACTCCAGAACCACTCCGTAGACAGAGTTAACTAGCTGCAAGGCTAGATTTTACATCTAACAAGTCCCAACCTCACTCTCACCTTAAACTCCGATGTACAACTGCATGCACCTGCGAAACAAACTTGCTTGACTCTCAGCCGCTGATAGCCCTTGAATTATTTGCGGTTTTCAAGCTTGGATCGTTATCGCAGCCTGATGCGCCAGGCAATTTCCGGCGTCTTCCGAGCTTATCTGATTAATCAGTTCACGCTCCTTTTCCGTATGAGAATCGTGTTCTCTTGAAGAAAGACCTTTTGGGTTTCAACTCATGATATTCAATACTGGTTGGTTCTTCAATGAGTAGGGTGCTCTGCTCCTCCCTGAAGCCATGTTCCAAGGCAAAGCTCTCACCAAATAATGAACCTCAAGGACGGAGCATCCGCCCCCTCTTTACCTCCCTGACCTCCTCAGACCAGGTGTCCATATTTGTTGACCCTACGCAACTAACACATAGAAGCTATTCTGGTCCTGAACCGTGGAAATGCTGCTTTCCGGAAACTGATTTATCCCTTTTGGGTCCAAAGTCAATGTTGCGCACCATCTCTGAAGGATCCGTAAGATACCCTTAATGTATCGTGCCATTTTGCGAAAAAAGAAACATGGTCGACGTTTCAGTATTTAAAAGAAGTCCTGGGAGGATATGAATTGGCCTCAACGAGAGTATGTTTCCAATCACGGGCAGAATGAACATCCATTGGCCCTGAACGCTCAACGGGCTCCAAGAAATTCTTGGTTCATCAAAAACACTGAAAGACTCGAAAGTGTCACAAGGCATGTACTGCCGAGTCTGTCCTTCTGAACCAGTTGACATCTCTGTATTGCGTTCGTTGCATCTACGGAAATTTGTCGAGTCCATACTCGAATTGGGGCGCCAAATCACCTCACTCAATTGCAGACAAAGGATGTGGCTACCAGCTTAAAGTTGAGTAGTTCCAGCAGACGGGCGAGCAAGTAGACCATTCGAAGGCAGTTCAATGAAAAGATCATGAGAGTTGCGATCAAAGAATGAGCAAACCAGGGTGCATTCAGGGCTATGACTTGCTCTCCACAGCACTGCCTGACGATGTCTGTCTCTAAGATGAGAAATAATCTGGTTATCTTTATCCAAGTGCGTAGATCTTTATTTGAGAACAAGGCTATGAGGAGTGCGAGAAGAGGTGTTTCAAGTTTGGACAAGATGAATAGATCACCGTCGTCGTCCTCTGATGCCTCAGGTAGACTGGCAAGATTATTCCTCCTAATAAAGCTAGGCTATGACCATGTTTGGAGAAACTATTGCCGATTTCAAATGACAGGTCCATAGCCGCAAGCTAACCGGAACGGATCTTAGTCTGCCCGTCTAAGTGGTATCGCTTCTCCGCTCCTACTTTTTTTCTGCTTTACAATTGCGTCGACATTCAAAGTCGAAATTTCAAAAGGTGCAGTTTGAAGCAAATTTATTCTGCTCCCCATAACAATCCTTGACGACACCGCGATGCCATAGTCGTGGTTCACTGTCAATCTATCTCTCTTCTTTTCTGCCACCCTTCACCATTCAGGTTATCGCTGCAATGGGTCCCAAGCACTCCTCCACCGCCGTCCCCAAAATTTCCTCTGCGGCTTCGCCCTCAGTTTCCTCTGCGACAACCTCTTCCCAAAAGTCGTCCATACTAAAATCCGCTTTTGCTCCATCCCAGTTTCAACTTCACTTGTTTGCGTCCGTCATCCAGAGTTTTGATTCACAACAACTGCGGATACATGATACATCCTCTGGACGCCTACGTTGTCAGCATGACACCAAGCCAGGAGCGAGGATCACAAGTCTCGACTGGGGCTACTACGGACCGGACTTCCACGACCAAAGACAAGGGTCCGACAAGAGGAAACGTAAGCGAGACAACGCTGCCTCCGAGTCTGCGGTAGTTGCCTACGCCACCAGTACTTCAGAGATCTATTTCTTCTCACCTGCAGAGGCTAAAGTCGTGGGTACCCTTGTTCACGGACATGACAGAGGGGTACGCGACTTCAAGTTCACTCCTGGCGAGTACAAACAAGGTTGGAGCATAGGCGAAGACAGTGTCCTTGTGCAATGGGACCTGGTCAAGGGCCAACCTATCAGGTATGCTGTCCATTCTATATTCCAAGATTGAGTTGAGACTGACCACCCTTCTTCCAGATCCATTAATCTTCCCGATCCTGCCATTTCAATTCTTGCTGTTCCATCGACACAGTCTCCTGAAATTCTGTGTGCATCATCCTCCCCGTTCGCAATCCATCTCACCGCATCCGAAAACATTCAGATCGACCGATTCGATGCATTCAAAAACCCCATTCACACCCTTTTCCGTTCTGGTTTAAGCGACTCGGAAGCATCGCCATACTTTCTAGCAGCAGACAACGAAAAGTTCCTGAACATTTACGACATTACGCAGAAATCTTTGGTGAAGACACTGGTAGCGGGAAGTGGGGTCGTTGAGGCACATTTTTCCGATGCTCCTGTCTCTTCCTATGGCCAGGGCCAGATGGTGGCGGCTATCACGAAAGCTGGTGTCGTCGAGCTGTTTTCGGATCCATTTGCTCCAACCACCACGGCAATTGGTGAATCTAGGTCTAGCCGACAAAACCTCACCAAGAAAGCTTCCGCGTCTGTCCGGCTTATAAGTGCCGACACGAAATCAACGGGAGTTACAATAACTGCGGCATCTCTCCAAGGCCCAGATCTGGTGATTGTTTCAGCAGTAAGCGGAGTGGACTTGTGTTTCCAAAAGGTTAGATGGCAAGACGAAGGCAATGGTGAACTTCTATTCGATGGCGTCAAGGAAGTGGTCCGGACCAAGTCGGCATCTACCTTGAACACAGCCACCCTCAATGGCGTCAAGGACATGGGCAAAGCACATGTCGACGACTCAAAAACCATTGTGGTCAATGGTGGAGCAGCCCCCGAGTCCGATGCAGTCGAGATCCTCAGCAGCGACAGTGAGGCAGAAGATTCCGCTGATGAGGACAATGAGAACATCGAAAATGTCGATCCCAACTCGAATGAAGAAGATCCTGAAGCTGGCTCAGACGAGGAGATGGAAGAAGCAAATGACAATACGGCTAATCAAGACCAAGACCTAGCCATGGTCGATGCTGCTCCTGAAGTTTTGGAGCCCTCGTTCGGAGAGATGCTCTCTTCAAAACACCCTGAAACAATTACCATCATTGATGCTTTCGGAACCGACGCATCCGCACTGGCAGTCAAACCCGGTCTTCCCAGGATCCCCTCGGGCATGTCTCTCGGTACTGTTCTCACGCAATCACTTCGAACCAACGACAACAACCTTCTGGAAGCCTGTCTACACACTCTCGACATCAACATTGTCAAGAACACCATTCAACGTCTCGACAGCTCTCTTGCCGGAATCCTGCTTTCTAAACTCGCCGAACGACTCTCCAGCCGTCCTGGTCGATACGGACATCTCATCACATGGGTTCAATGGACGTGCATTGCTCACGGCGGAGCCATTGCCGCCCAACCAGATGTGAATGCCAAAGTCCGCACTCTCTACAATGTCCTCACGCAACGAACCCAAACACTCGACAGTCTTCTCCTTCTCAAGGGTAAACTCGACATGCTGGACGCGCAACTCGCATTCCGCAAACAACTTGCTGCCCAGCGACCAGCTACACGTGACGACCAAGACGAACCAGGCGTCATCTACATCGAAGGCAAAGACACCTGGGACAGTTCTGACAGCGAAGACCTCGACGAAGACATTTCCCGCCCATTGAAGAAACGCGTTCAAGGCCGTGGCAGCGCCAAAGCAACTCGCCGCGCTCTAGAGGATCTAATCGACGATGATGACGAAGAGTCCGACGACGAAGATCCTTCACCTCTTCTCAACGGAAACGTCGACTCTGACGACGACGACTCTGACGACGACGAGTCCGAAGACGATGATGAGGACGATCTCGCCGTTAACGGTGGGAAACGCTCACTCATTGATAATGAAGCAGAAGTTTCTGGTGCTGAAGACTCAGATCCCGACGACCAAGGCGACAGTCTGGGTGAGGACTCTTCATCCAAAGATGGATCTTCCTCCGATGACGATGACGATGACGTTGACGAAGAGGAAGAAGAATCTGACTCGGAAATGGACGATTTCATCAACGATGGCGAGATTTCATTTGCAGAAGATGAAGACGACGTCCATATTTCCGGCGATGACGACGACGAAGAGGGAGTAGATGTCGGTCGATCGCCTGAGCCGAAAGCCTCTGTATCAAAACAGAAGAAAAGCTCCAAGAAGACGAGCAGCATGCGAAAGTGAGAGATGGAAAACCGACTCGCTTTGGAGGAGCGGACGAGGGTGAGGCTGTCGACTGGACGAGGTTATGTTCGAGTGAATTATTGATTGCATAGACTGGTGGTGTACGACATGTTCTACGGAGATATGGTTAAGACCTATGTATGGTCGATCGGCTATGCGCGATGCAGAGGCAAGAATGGTTCCCCCTTTCTAGAGGGAGGCGTCTCGACCAAGACCGACCGTGTGCCTACTGCGTTGCAGATATTTGATGAGGGGTACGATCTTCCAGCGAGGGAAGACATGACAGGCTTCGAAAAAGCCCTGTCCTGTATGCAATGCTACCACATACAGCGCGTTTGTTCGATAATGATATCCGATTCAGAGACTATCAAAAAATTAGGCCAAGGGCGTCCCAGCCTTGAATAGAAGCCAAATGCTCCCCTGCGTGCACGATCTTGTGGGTTCTCGTAGTGATAGATTCGTCACGTCCCTCCGTCGAGTTAACAATATGACCAGGATGGACCGAGACGGCTCCATCTTTATCGAATAACTTCTTCTCCAAACCCTACCTCATCCACACCAACAGCTTCACACCACCCTTCCAGGACACGGCTGCCACCAAGAACACCCTCTCGATTCCCCAGCCCACGGCCGGTACCCCTGCTCTTACCTGCCCACACCTCAAAGAACTTCACCGTCTGGTCACAGCAGGCAATAATCAGGCTTCCTTCCTCTTCTGTCCGGCTCGCCCATGTCTCACCTTCGCCTCGGAGATTTTTACGATAGGCATCACGTGGCCGGGACCAGGAACCTGCCCGCTTCCACGTTGTAGATCGACGTGCAACTCTGAATTCCCGTGAACCGTCACCAGACCCATCAGGGCTAGGGGCAGAACTTCGCCGTAATCGAGTGTCAATACTCGCAGCCGCCTGTGCGTATCTTCGGCTTTGCTCCAATTCTCGTACTCGCACAGCCTCCTAAGCGGCAAAGCCATCCTCCCCAGGGTCTTGTCTTCTCGTAGGAACCGCATCGTTGGGCCCGCCAGGATACGGAATGGCCCACAAGGCACGCCCAATCTCGCCATTCTGTTTTCTGTCCCAAGGAATGCTCATAATACAATCACAACTGGGCCAGCTGAAGACTGCGATCCGAATATCGTGCTCTGGTTGTGAGTATCCAAAAGTCGCGACAATTTCTCGCCTTGTCGTGCTCCAGACTAGACTTGTGACCTGAGAGAATACATTGATCAGAGCCAAGGTGGCACCGGATTCTGCATGAAAGAAATGAATTTGACGGTCATTGCTTCCACCCCCTGTTGCCACGAGTGTAGGCTGCCAGGGCGCGAAGGCAATTGCTTTGACCGCGGCCGCATGGTAGAAAGAATACATATGGACATCGGACATGGCTATGATACCAGAGCCGTTGGGATCATGGTGCAGAGGGGAACTATTCGTGGCAGGTAAGTTGTCTGCTCGCACATTGACTTGCGAGGCAGCGAAGATCGGCGCCGGTCGACTTCGCAATGGAGTAGGCGGCGGGCTGGGCAGCCCAATCATTTGGATGGGTTCGAAACTTCGCCCTCTGGAATTCGACTCGTCGGGTAAAGATCTTGGAGATCTACGGTCTGGTGACGCTTCAGGAGTCATCACTGTTCCGACCATCCCATGAATTCCATCCTCGCCCTGTTTTAGTCCACTAGTTACTGCGACTTGGCGGTCAGATTGAGAACTTGAGGTCTCAAGGACAAAGTCAGCATCAAACAAAAGAGCGCGGTTATCGTTGCCGCCGGACATGAAATATCGGCCATCTGGAGACCAGGCTAGACCGCAGATGTTTTGGCTGTGCGCATCTATCTTTGCGAGTAAAGTCAGAGATCCACGAGCAAAGTTTGGCCATTCGAGAGAATAGTAGTGGATTGTGCCAGTGTCGTCTCCGACAAGGAGGTCCTCGCTCAAAGCCATATGCGAGGAGCGGGCTGACTGCCTCCTCGTTGGACTTGGTTTGAAGGCGACGCAAGTTGCTGGCGAGAGATGCGGAGCTTCAAAACGAGGACGCGATTCTAGTAGGCTCCAGAGGGTAACAGTTCCGCTGTTCCGTGCTACGGCAAGGATAGCTTTGCCTCCTTCTTCGGATGAGAATGCAAGGGACGTTACGAAATTTGTGGCTCTCACAGGCGGAATTGGAGGATAGCGCACGCCATATTTCTCTGTCCAAAGATAGACCTTTTGGGTCAAAGCGACAGCCAGAGTATGGCAGGTCCGACTATACGCAAGAATGGAGCAGTAGTAGTCGTCCTTGAGGTTCGGGGCATCCAACACGCGAAAAGGAATGGTTGGCACACCCTTCTCGCGCCGATTAGCTGGGACGAGAGGTTTGGGCGAGGCTAGAGCTAGGTCTAAGTCAGGAGATCTTCAGCGGAGAGTGAGAAGCTTACAATGTGGATCGAATTGCCTCTTCCACGCAGTGTCTGTCCATACAAAGGGGCTGTGGGCGGACAGGACAATATCTCTGGCCTTGTGATCTTTATCGTGAAATTGAAGCAGAATACGGGTTGCTGGGTCGATATTAAGAGCCAGAGCCAAGCGTCGCTCGTGATCGTTGACCTTGTCTTCTCGTGTCGGCCGGTCCAAGAAGTTTGCAGCGTGCAGTGGAGCAGTTGAGCCGCTCACAAGCAGCTCGGCCGATGCAGAAGTGATCCCTTGGAGTTGGCCAGGTTGTGCAGAAAGCCTTCCGCCCACCGTCCAGAAGCCACCACTGGGTTGACGTAGGTCTTGCGAAGCATTGTTTGCATCAACATGGGCCGGCGTAGTATCATTTCTATGGATAAATGAAGGAGTATAACGCGGGGGCCGGAGATCATATACATTCTGAGCGCGTCTCTGTCTGACCAGATCTCGCGACCTTGTACCGCTGATGGACCGAAATGGACTGAGAGTGGTGTCACGCTGTCTGTGGTACTGCTCACGGTGCGGGAGGAGGACTGGCGGATGGCTGGTCTGATAAGATGACCTCTTCTCAACATAGATCGGCCTCTGAGGGATGAAGCGATCAGGTGATGCAAACGAAGCTCGAGCACGGGCAATGTTGCTGGTTCGAATGCATTTTCTCTGCTAGAGCTTGCCAGTGGTTGGGGTACTCGGCTGAGCAGAGTGGACTTCTGGGACAGATTGCGACGTTGTGGGATTCTGCCGAATGTCGGCTACTTCGATAGGCCTCGTGGTTGAAGTCCTAAATTCCTGGAGGTCGGGAGAGGGCTGATATCGAGCCATGAAAGAGGGATCATGAAGGTGACTCTCTGGGAATGCCGAGAGGGACATTGAAGGAGGTCAAGTCCGTGAAGAAGACCGCAGTGCGATATGTAGACCACCGAATGAAAAGTGGTAGGCGGTATGGTTCATGCCCAAAGATAGCCCATCAAAGACCAAATGTATTCTGCTTCAAAATTCATGCTCGGTTTGTGCAGAGGCAGAGCCCAGCAGAGACGTGGAAGAGATCTTGGTGCAGTCCTAAGAAGAATTCACTGGTACACAGAGGGCACAGAAAGGGAGAGAGATAGCGTGCTGTGCGGATGTAGGTACCTATGAAGAATGTTAGCTGCAGGGCATCCCTTGCATGAAGAAATAGTAGTGTTAAGCATTGGGTGCATAGTGTGATGGCAGATGGAGGACATGAGATGGAGGGGCGATGACGAGCCAGAAGATGCGGTAGTGGAGTGGAAGAGTGCCTTCCGCATTTGGCCGCTGGGCCAGGCAACATCAACCACATCGCTCTTGCCACATTCTTGTACTTTCTCGACCTCAACACGTGTCCCATTTTGAGGGCAACGACCTGCGGCTCACTACTCGTACCCTTCCAATTGATGACAGTCTATGGCCAGTGTAAGCAGATGATGATATTATCCCACAAAAAGCGATCTTATTGATGAGGTGATTCTAGCATGGCGTGCCGCGGACGGCGGTGCGGGAGGAGCGGACCACTGAAAATCGGGAGAAAGAGCTCCGAGAAATCCAACAGTATCAAGGCCTTGTCGAAGAAGTCAATGAGAAGGTGAGATGAATTTGATGGGTAGCACGAGCTAACGAGCTAACGGAATGGGATAGGTCGCGGCGAAGGACTTTAGCCCCGAGTTGCTTCAAAAGACGGCAGAGCTGTTGAAGAGAAATCCAGAATACTACACAGTATGGAACCATCGACGGCGGATCTTTGTCCAAGAATTCTCCGATTTGGACAAGGCAGTCCAAAACGGTGACAAGTCGCCGGAAAATCGCATCAGCGAAACGTTGGATATCATTCAGATGGATTTGCAATTTTTGTTTCCGCTTCTCCTCAAATTTCCCAAGTGCTACTGGATCTGGAATCATCGGCTCTGGCTGTTGGAGCAGTCAAGCCTTCTGCTCCCATGTACGCAATCGCGGAAGATCTGGGAGGAGGAATTGGGGTTGGTGGGCAAGATGCTGAGTCGGGATAGTCGCAATTTTCATGGTTGGGGGTATAGACGGTTGGTGGTACAAAACCTGGAAAGTCAGACACTCCAGGGCCAGAGCATGGCACGACCAGAGTTCAATTACACCAAGAAGATGATTGGAGCAAACCTGTCGAATTTTTCTGCATGGCATAATCGGAGCCAGCTCATCACGAGGATCCTAGCCGAAGAAGATGCTACGGATGAAGAACGGAAGCAAATGCTCGATGAAGGTAATGACGAGAACGATATTTGGTGCGATTCGTCGACTAACATGAACAGAGCTGGAATTAATTCACAAGGCACTTTGCGACCCATATGATCAATCGCTATGGTTCTACCATCAAAACTTGATGTGCACCTTCGATGGGGACCGGGCACCAAACAGCATGGCACCACAGTTGACAGATGAGCAGCGAAGAGACTACCTGAAAGGAGAGCAAGAATATATCGAGGAGATCTTGGAAGATGCGGATGATTGCAAATGGGCATATTTGGCACTCATTGATATCGCTTTGATGGCGAAAAAGCTAAAGAAGAATCCAGACGGAGACGAAGATGAAAATGATAGCAGCCAGGTTCTAGAGTGGCTCCAAGCGGTGAAAAAGTTGGATCCGCTGAGAGCAGGTCGATGGGATGACCTGGAACGAAACCTGGTCCAGAACAGAGGATAGGGGGCTTTAAGCCTGGTTAGAATATGGCCGATCAGATATAATTTACGGCGAGCGTGTGGCCAGATTGAGGTCAATTGTTACTCAAGAAGTTGAAGGCGCAAATGCACTGATAATCAAAGGCCTTTAGAATACAGGGTGAAAGCAGGGTCATCCAAGCATGATGGCATCGTACGTAGAACTTGACTCTCGAGGCGCCGTTGACGATCAACGTCTGCCAAGAGCATGAGCCACGTTGCCTTCATGGTTCAAATCCAAGTCGGCACGCTCGGTTGATTCTTGATGAGATTTGTTGGTAAAAGAGCCCGAGGGGCCCCTCGGCCCCCTCGGCCCCTCTAAGTAGTGGCTTGTTCTCGTAGGCGAGGTCTTAGGACGTGCGCCTGGAGAGGAACCCCCAGTGTACTCCGTAAATCCTGTCTTGTCCCTATTCCAGTAGCAACTGTCGTATAATTGGTGCCCACTCGGTTCAGGACTGTCAACTTGTCAAGTAGCGGCTCCTTGAAAGTGACAGTGTCCGCACAAGTGACAATAAACAGTCAGTGACCCTTTTAGGAGGTTATTTCATAGAAGTCGAGTGTCATGCGACCCATTTAGGAACTACATATTGGACAGGGAGGAACTGGAGGGTGAGAAAGTGAGAGAGAAGAGGGAGAGTGGTAATTAAAGAACCATGGCAGCCAAAATGAGTTCGACGCGAACAGACGCGTCACACTTGTCGAGACGCGCCACACACGCAGAGTGCCTACCGCACTTACCCTGACACCCTTTGTTGGTACTTCTTTCTATTCTTGTAGAGTCTGTCCAACTTTTCTCTCTTCCATTGCTGCAATGTTGCAGTACTGCAGATTCATTCGGTTCTTGGAGATGAAACCACATTGCATCACACGTGTGCGCTCTGTAAATAGAAACAGTTACATGGTAGACAGGGATTCCTGAAAAGGCACTGATCGAGTCCCCAAGTGCACCGCCGCCACAAAGGGTCCAGTCTCAAGTCTCGGACCTTTCCCCATGTGCCAGGTTTCGCATCAGTTCCTAGGGTGCCAGTCTATGCCTAAATACCTTAGTTAAGGACTTAGTCAAGTGCTTGGCCAATTACCCAGAACCCAATCCCCATCAGGCCCTGTACTTTTCGCTGTAGAGAGTATCCAGGGTGCGAGTAGGGAAGATACTGGAAGGACTTGCGAGCAGCCCGTGGGCCTGTTACCCCTAAAGCTAACGCCTAAAAATGCCGATCCAGAGAACTAGCAATCCGTCACAGGCTCAGCGGCTCATACTTCATCTTTCAAAAAAGTGCCTTGCTGTTTGCCCATTATTAGACTTTCTCAACACCAACATACGTTGACCCTCCACCGTGTGCTCTTTGTCCTCACCATCCTCCGTCCTTGTTCGAAACGACATGTTCTCAAGTCTCTGTCCGACCATCTACCATCCAAATCTCGCTATATCCTTCACCTCATCAACCCTTCCAACTCAGTGACTCAGCACCTCACACTCGTTTTCTCCCTTTCCCCGGCGCATTGGTCCGGTTGGACGCTGGCTGCCAGTGCCTCCCTCACCTGCAGTTACCGCATTTGATCAGATTTCAATCCAATCTGCAACTGCGTCGTCCTCGATCCCCAACCGCCCCATCACCAGATTATTCCTCACCAATTGTCACACGACTCTCTCTCAGTCCTTCGCTCGACTCCCTTCCCTCCTCTCCTTAGAGTTTGCTGAACCATGGTGGTAATTCCCTGAAGAAGTACCTCTTGAAAATGGAAAACAATCAGCCGAATCCAGAAAATCCCGAAAAAGAGGATGTATGGCCATCCCCCTTCTTAACCGCCTCTACAGAGTGACTGATCAATTCTAGAAATTTGAGGATGCTAATGAAGACACCAATACCCGCTCGACCTCTCGCAGAAACTCCGCCGCCGCCGATTCCCCCAATGTCTCTTCTGCCCCCGACTCTGAAACTGGACCGAGAGATAGCGCAGGCTCCATAGACAAGGTTGCTTCGCAGCCGGTAGCAGACCAAGGAGAAGTCGACAGTGACAAGCCGCAGGAACCTCCTGAGGACCAACAGCCGCCTACAAAAACTGGCGAGCCTGTCGAGTCAATCGAGCCACCTGTAGCTGCTGATGCCCCTACGGCGTCCCAGCCTGTTGATCAGCCAAAACCACCTCCACGGCCGTCCAGATTTCAAGGCTTTTCTGCCTCTCTGCCTTCTGTTCCTTGGGCCGCGCCCCCTGCCCCTCCCAAAAAAGGAGATGCAAGAGCAATTTCTCCTCAGCCGCCACCGGCACAACCGAATCCCCCGACAGGTTTTGGTCGCAAAGTTACCACTCCCTTTGGATGGCTGAGTCGAGCGACGGCCTCTCAAAAGGATCTGAAGTCTCCCCCCATCCCCTCAAGGCAAGGCATCGACGCTCGCCGCAACACTGCTGCCTCCACCTCCACCCTCGGAAGCAACCCCGACCTCCCCACCCGAATCGCAGAGGATGGCCAAGAGAATTCAAATGGACACAAGCACTCTTCAAGGGGATTATTACGAGAACAATTCAAGTTGCTGAGACTGCGTGAGGAAGCCGGTGTTACCAATTTGGACGACCTTGACAAGCCAGAGGCAGGGGCAATAGCAGGGTTGGTGGGAAAATCAAGCAGTCTGGGTGCTGGTCTTGCAAGTCCTGCTAGCATTGGGCCAAATGAGCATACCATCTCCAGCCCCATCTTGTCTCCCACATCTCCCTTGACCGACTCCGTTCCTGTCAACCCAAATCTTGCCCCTGGCACCGTTTCTGGTGTTTCGGCCGCTCCCGCCGACCTGACCACTCCGATCGATTGGGATTTTTGGCAGCAGGTCGTCAATGAGGGTCCCCAGGCGGTCGCTCGAACAAGCCCCGAAGAATTCACCCAGGCTATCAGCGGCGGTATTCCACAAACCATCCGCCCTGTCATCTGGCAAGTTCTTGCAGGAAGCAAGAACGACGACCTGGAAGCAGTCTACTGGGATCTCCGATCACAAACAACCTCCCAAGAGGCAAAGGACGCCATACCAAAATCGCCCCTCTTGAACGGCCACAGCACTCCCACGACTCCTCATCCCACTATTAATGGGGTTGGCAAAGAAAAGGATTCGGTTGCATCATCGAGATCGTCTATACGATCTGACCATTCTAATCCTGCCACTAGCGCCAACCTCCCAGTCGCATCCCCTTCCCCATCCGCTGAGTCTCCTGACCCTGTAAAAGACGCAAAGCTACAGACCGAACTGGCCGCCCTCCGAGCGAAAAAGGCCAAAGACGATGCCGTGGCTCTCGCCAAGCTCGAGAAAGTCATCAAACGCGATATGGGTTCAAGAACGAGCTACTCCAAATACGCAGCCGCGTCTGGTCTTCAGGATGCTTTGTTCAATGTCTGTCGTGCCTATGCCCTCTACGACGACGCGGTGGGCTACCCCCAAGGCCTCAACTTCATTATCATGCCCATTCTCTTCACTATGCCTGAAGAGGAGACGTTCTGTTTATTGGTGCGCCTGATGAACAAATACCAACTGCGCGATCTTTTCGTCCAAGACATGCCCGGGCTGCACCTACACCTCTATCAATTCGAGAGACTCCTGGAAGACTTGGAGCCCGCGCTCTACTGCCATCTTAACCGAAGAGGGGTCACACCAAAATTGTATGCTACCCAGTGGTTCCTCACCCTCTTCGCTTATCGCTTTCCTCTGCAGCTGGTCATGCGTGTCTATGACTTGATCTTGTGCGAAGGCCTCGAAGGAGCCATCCTCAAGTTCGGAATGGCTGTTATCCAACGAAATGTCTCGACCCTGCTCACAATGAACGACATGCAAGCCTTGACCAACTTTTTGAAGGAGAAACTTTTCGACGTATATATTGACTCGGCACCATCCTCAAAGTCTATCCTTGAATCGGGCTTCTTTGGCAGTTCCGGTGGTTCGGATAACGAGGTATATCGAGCCGACCTCCTTGTTCAGGATGCATGTGCGGTCAATCTGACACCAGAGATGCTCGCTCGCTACCGAGAAGAATTTGAAACCACCACCAAGGCCGAAAAGGCCAGGGAAACCGAACTAGAGAATTTGAGGACAGACTGCGCTACCAAAGCTGCTCAAATTCGCTCGTTAGAAAAGCGAGCCGAGAAGTCAGACGCCGAACACATTGAACTCGCCAATGAGCTTGTGCGGCTCAAGGTGGAAAACACAGAGTATCAAGATCGAAATGAAAGTCTGTCAGGACAAGTCGAGGAGCTCCGGAAAGTGGCCGAAAGTGAAGCAGCCAATGTCGAGGAGAGAATGCGAGCCACGACGGAGCAAGTCATGCAAAGGAACATTGAAGTCCAGAACGAGAATCGTCACATGGAAGAGCAAATGGCCGAGATGGAGCGTGAACTAGTCGAGTACAAGATGAAGTATGCAGAGGTGAGTTTGTTCAACCTGGTCAATTTCTTGACCGTAGAGCTAACGGATATACAGCTCAACAGCGAGTATGACTCTCTGAAGCTGAGATGGAACGATCTCAAACGAGCACTCGAATGAACCATTTGCTTCTGATCCATGGGCCTCTCTCTCATGATGAATCCAGGCGGATACCTTCGAGTCTGGAACGCTGTATGAGAGCGCCTTGTCTCTCAACATGCAGGATTCGGGTGACTTGTCACCTTCCTATGTACAACACTAGCAACGACTTCGATAACGTCAACCAAGGCGACTGGCACTGTGGCGATGCGACCCACCACACAAACGACACATATAGCATAGCGCTGGCGGGCGGGAATTGGGCAGATGGGTCAAGAACCACGATGTTGTTGTCCGGAGTTTGAAGGATCTCGATGTCACGCTTCGATGACATTTATAGATTGGAGGAGCGACACGGTACGTCTGTCCTACCGGGTCTCCGAAATTGGTGAATGGCGCGAATGAGTCGGCCACCAGCTGAATGAAGCAATGGCCACTTTGTTGTTGCGAGCAAGACCTTGGGATTTTGGCAGTGTAGGTTAAAGGATGACACGATGGATACTGATTGAAGGCAGCTTCGCAAGTGTTAGGGCAGCTCGCTATCGATACGTATGGTTATGGGTGAATGAACCAAACAAATAGATTACGACCTTTCCATCAAAGATTCTTCTCTTCACTATAAGCGTGAACGTGTCTAACAGCGCCATCATGTAGTGGAAGGTTGGATGGATGATGTTTTAAGTAGTACCTCCTGATTGATGTCCTGTAGATTTAGTCTCCCGTCTGCATAAATATAGATGGAATTGCCATATATTTATCCAAACAAGCCAGCCCGCAAGACAGACAGATAGACGATCGCTATTAGTATAGATGGCTCTACATCCGTGCCACCTGTACGTATAGATAGCTCTCTCTTTCTCTCTCTAGATCGTCATCCATACACACCACTATCTATAGCTTGACTCTCCCGGCCTTGAGATCCTCCCACTCCTTTTCATTGTACTCGACGTATTTCTTAGCATTTGGAGGCAACCAATACATACGGTCTTCTGGACTAGCCTTTCGAATCTTCTCGAGGTCGGCACCCTGGGCTCTCAGGGGACCTTTTTGTAGTTTCATGGTTCCTGTGTATTCGAGCTGAGGCACCACACGGATGAAGATGGGTACGGCGTACCGAGGTAGATTCGAGATGGCATGTTCCGCCAGGCGTTGCCAGTCAATCTTGTCGGCTGACAGACCCTGCACGGGGACAATGGCGGCGCAGCCAGCACGTCCGTCGGCATGAGGTACCGTTACGCCGTAGACGTTGGCTTCGGCGATCTGATCAAACTCGCCCATCACGTCGCTCACCTCGTTGGTCGACACGTTCTCACTGCGCCACCGGAAGGTGTCGCCCAGTCGATCCACAAAGTAGACCCGTCCGTCTGCGTCTTGCCGCATCATGTCTCCAGATCGGAACCACATGTCACCTTTTTTGAATACATCGCGTAGGAATCGCTTCTGACCGGCCTCTGGGTTCTTGTAGTATCCCCGGAACACTGCATCGACATTGTTCGGGTCCAGAATTCGGTGCAACACCTCGCCAGGTTCGTCGGTCTTGCATTCGATGGCGAACCCGTTCGAGTCTCGTATAATCTCTTGCGAATCAATGTCTATGCGCACTCGTTTTTCGTTGTCGCTGTTTAGCCAATGCCAGTAGGCCCCACGCAGGGCAATGGCACTGCGACCAAATTCTCCACGGTTCTCATTGAAGCTTGACCCCAGCCCATCGGTCGCGGCGTACAACTCGTTGATGGTCTCGATGCCGAAACGTTGGCGGAATGTCTCCCATACGTCAGGTCTCATCCCGTTACCCCAGGCTTGCCGTACGTTGTGGTTCTTGTCATCTGGGGAAGGCGGCGCGTTGATGAGGTACCGGCAAAGCTCCCCAACATACTGAAGGATATCGGCTTTGGATGCGCGAACTTCAGGCCAGAAGGTCTTATGGGAGAATTTGCGAGAAAGAACGACGGTGCTACCACTGAAGGCTGAGGGAGTCACACAAAGTCCGTGTGCGGCTCCATGATACAGGGGTAGAGCTGTATACATCCGGTTGCCCGGCTTGAGGCGGAGATACTTTGAAACGCCCCAGGCGGTGACAAGTTCGCGGGCACGGCCCATCACCACTCCCTTGGGCATACCGGTGGTACCACTAGTATAGATCAAACTGCATATATCATCGGGCATGATGCCTGCGTGTCGAGACGCCGGAACAGGTGTGGTATCGGTCAGTTTGGCGAAGAAGGCTTCGTCGTAGTAGATGGTCTTGACATTGCTTTCTGAGATGGCAGCCTCGCATGGCTGGACTAATGGCTGAGTTGCAATGTCGGCAAGGAGATATCGGCAATCACAGAGCTTGACACTGTGGGTCAAAGGGCCAGCAGTCAGATTACAGTTGATGAAGGCCGGGCATGCGTTGATCGCCTCAAGGCCGAACCACAGTAGCATGAACTCTGGAGAGTTGGTGCCATCGACGGCGACAATTTCCTTGGGCTGAACGTCGAGATCCTTCATCAACCAATTGGCGGTTCGATGGATGTCGTCGAAGAACTGCTTATAGGTCCAGGAGCGATTCTCGAAGATGAGGAATAAATTGTCGGCATTGGAGCCCTCGGCATGATCCTTGAACACGTGGTACATGAGGGGTTTCCCTTCCTTCCATCTCTGCGCAACAAACTCCAAGGCTTTTGGCCCTTTGGGCAACGAGGCACCTACTAGGTCATGGCGGATATGGAATTTGGCATCCAAGTAGGCGGCAGCGGCTAGCCCACCTGCGACTGCTGCTGCGGTGACTGGAGTTTTTGTATTAGTCACTGCCAGGTGATGGGAGGCTTGAGACGGGGTCATGTATACTTACGAGCCATTGACGAGAGTTGGCTATAAAGAAGTGAGGGACATGTACAGAATGGAAAACAAAGAAACAATCCACATTGAAGACGTCCATAAGATTGAGAACCGAACTTCACCAAAGTCCGATCGTCCTTGCTCAGCCGAGGTCTTTAGACCCTGACGTCGGTTCGGCTCTGACTTGAGATGAGGAGTTGCAAGAGGACCGTGAAGGTGGGATGTAACTGGCTGCTCGAGCCTCCTTGGCCGGGGTCTCCAAAGCTAACCTTTTGGCCTCATGGTTGACAATAGAGTTGGCGGGTCTCACGGAGCAGTGGCTGTTAGGATCTTGTGCCGGGAACTTGGCATTGAGGCTTCCCCACGTTTTGAGACACTCGAGGGTGCCATACTTTGGTGGAGGTTTGCCGCTTATAATTACACAAGTGACGAGAAAGAGTAGAAGAAGAACGTACCACAGGATGTGGGCGTTTTCGTACCTGCTCCCCGGAGTCCCCTCGCTTGGCTTCTCTCCTCCGCACCTTCCTCCAACACAGGTGTCAAAATACAGCATTTCATTGGTTGTCTAATCAATCAAATCGAGGCAGGAGTGGGGCATCGAAACCAACTGACTCGATTCAACTCGGACCTTCCCACACCCAGTCTTACAGCCTATTCGCGGGTAGGTAGGTACCCAAGGTAGGTACTCTGAAACTATATGTACTGTACTGTACCTATCCATACAATACCCCCCCTACGCATAGAGATTAGGTACCTACATACCTAACCTCGTTATAGAGATAGGTATCAAGGCATGCGTATCACTCAATGCTATCTATTGTCGGTCGGCACCTCGGCTCCTAATCCAAGATCGCCCAAATTACACCAGTGACTACTATTGGACTACATAAATACACATTAGTTGGCAGACACAGTAGCATTCTTGTTCAGCTACTGGCATTGCTTCATTGCTTCATTGTTTTATTGTCTGTAATGACTCAGCACTGCTTCCAGGTCGATACCCTGATTCATGAAAGCCCCAAATTCAAGCCCAATTCAAGCCAAATTCATTCTTGTCGTAATGTCCAGCTCTGTTGCTCCCCATCATTGTACTCATCACATATCCAGATCCCAAGGCCAATGCTTGTGGCAGCTTCCTGCTCCGGCGCCTCCAAGGATTGCTATACTCAAGTCATTTCCCTCTCCCTTGCAAAACACAAATCCAAGGCAAGCTGTCCATTCAGCTGCTGCCTGCTCGCGGCCCGATTCTCCATCGTACTCCATCATCGCTGGCGTTGCATCAAAGCTCTTTTTTTGTATATTTTCGTGTCAGTCAAGACCAGCCTCTTAACACCCTCTTCACATTCTCCCGACCTTGGCGTGCGTGCATACAATGTCCGGTGTGGTATTGACTGTTACCATGACAAAGAAGCACGAAGAAGTCGTGAGCTCACAGCTAGTAACTCTGTGTAGCTCAACGCCACTAGCGTCCTTGTTGCCATGCCGGACCTGCACCTGGGTATTGGCCTGGTGCTTGCTGTTGGTCAGTACCAGGATTGTGGCTATTGAATGCTCCCTGATACTGGTAGCCTTGGCCACCGCTTGGAGGCGGCATGTATCCCACGTTAGGGTACCAGACTCCGTTATACATATACGGGCCCGTGCCAGGTTGGACACCGTTATACAGAGTTGGAGCCATGTCAGGTTGGACTCCATTATACATATTCCGATTCATGCCAGGTTGAAATCCTCTGCGAATGTTTGATTCCATGGCTCGAGGCATCGTTGGTGGGAGATTGTTTGGCATATTTGGGCCAACAATCGGAGGTAAAACATTGGCCATGTTTGGTTCGACGATCAGGGGCAAACCGTTGTACATGTACTGCCCTTCGTTGGTGTAGATGCCATTGTTAGGACCCTGAGCCATCGGAAACATAGGTGGGTGGCCTTCCTGTGCCATTCCATGGACAGGGTACCTTACCTCGCCTTGCTGACCTTGGTGCGCCATGTTTGGTTCGATTCCTGCATAGCTTGGATAGTACATGGGAGGAGGAAGGGTACCCTGGTGCATAGCTTGCCGATGTCCAACCCCCATGTTTGTCTGCAAGGGTTGATACATGGCTTGCACGATGCTCAATTGTGACCTCATGATGTCGTTGTGCTTTTTCTGTTTTTTCGGCGACAGTGTTTGCTCCTTTGGCTTATTGACATGATTTTCATCTGCTTTAGAAGGGGGCTTCTGCCAGTCAGGTACGAATGGTTTCTTCCACTCGCCCACCTCGCTCATCAAGCCTGTTCCGACCAACTCTTTACCTTTTTCTTCAAATGTTGGGTCGGTATTCAGGAGAATGTTGTGACTATTGTAGTAGTCCGGTGTAAGCCCCTTGGAAAAGGGAGGGTGTACTTCGTCGAAGGGGTTTGCCTTGATCACTGGTCTGTCGAGGGAGTGAACCTCTGGGGCGGCCTCTGTTGCATTCTCTGTGGCGGTCCCCTGGTCGGTCGCCTGGTCGGTCTCTTGGGTGGCCTCTGGGTTCACTGGTTCACGCGGAGGGGGAAGGAAATGACCCGATTGGGCACGGGCAGTGTGAGAGTGCCGATTGTCTTTGTTCCATTGATACTCCTCCATCTTAGGCCATTCCGCAGTCCCTCCTTCTCCGTGCCAGACTGTCTGTTGCATCAAGACTGGGCTCATTCCGTCACTGAACACTTTTCCACCAAAAGCGGGTCTGACCATTCGCAGTCCTGGAGGAATTGACTCCCATGCCTTCATCTGATCTTTTAATTGTTCCGCGTCCTGTAAGAGCTGTGTCTCTCGCATCGCCATAATGTCCTTTTTATGTTTGATGTATTCACTAGCGTTTCGTGGAAAGATCTCTGACGGTCCAAAGGTGGGTTTGGCGATCGGTCGAAGCTGTTCCGGGGCGAAATGCCGCATTCGCTGCTTAGCCCGCTCGTATTCTTCCTTCTGTAGCACGGCCGGACTCTTCCAAGTGATTGACGCGGTGTGAGAAGGGCCTGGTGCCAGTATGAGAGCCTGTGAACCTCGTGGACCTTGCGGAGCCTGAGGAGGACTGGCCCGTGCAGCGTTGGGCTTGGGCGATTGGGATGAAGATTGGTTCGACGATGAGTGTGATTCAATAGAGATCATGTTCTGGTGATTATGCTCTCTACCACGACCACCACGACAGGGACGAGGGTTCGAAGCTGATTCTGTGTCAGCACTCTCAGTGTGTTCAGGGTGCATAGCAGCGTCGGTGGGCAGACTGTCAGAGATCGATTGGCGCAGTCTGGTGCAAAATGCTAGATCTGCTGAGGATTATCGCCGGAGATGGGGTCAAGGAAGCTAAGGAGGAGCAACAATATTAGTAAAATGAGGTTGGAGAGTAGGAGAGTGTTGTTAGAAGACTGTTTAGCAATCAGAGACTCAGAGAGGCAATAAGAAACAGCGAAGATGACGCGTTTTTGTAGTTGCCAGAGGCAGAAAGTAGGTCAGGGCAGTTCAACTTCACGATCGTCTATCACTGTGATCACACTCACGTGAGTTACGTTAATATCTGTCTGCTGTGACAAGAGGCTGGTGCTGGAGTGAACATGTGAGGCCTAGGTGATGCCGCTTCTCTCCTTCTAAGTCCTCTTTGACTTGAAGATAATGGCAGGACTAAGATCAAACAAAGATGTCGAGGCACATTCATGTCACCATGTAGTGTTGAATGAGGCCTTGTCTGGTCCCTTTGTTGTAATAGAATGACTCGACTGAACGATGTCTGGGCGAACAAGATACAGGTCTGTAAGATGGGCTCTCCAGGTTTCGATAATGGATATCACTTGGCTCAATAGCTTCAGAAAACGGAACCTAGATTCAAGAGTTGCCCCAGAGGAGAAAATGATGACTAGGGTGGGGTTAATTGCAAGCAGACAGATCAGATTCATCATCCCTCGTCATCGCCGGTTGAGCGCGAGCATGTTTCAGTCCTCGACTCATAGAGGTGAAGCATATGCAGGACTCGAAAGCGTTGACATTCGGCTTTAACCATTGGACACGGCGATGAAGCTATCTGAATCAGGACTCTCGATCCAGCTGATTGGCCGACGAATCAAACGAACAGGATCAAAGAAGTCTCGTAGTCGAGGCATGAGTGAATGGAATGAACTTCACCGGTTTCTCGCCCTCGCGCTCACAGAATAGATGTAGTGTCAATTGGAAACGGTCTAAAGACGATGGCCATGCTCAGTGATTCCAGTAAAGATCCACTGCCCGGCATGTGGGCGTGACTCGATAGAGAGAGAAAAGTGTGCTTAAGAGGCTTCTATATCAGCCGCACATGAAGTGTCGTAATTAACGTCTTGTCTTGCCTTTAGTAGGCCTCGACGACATGTCCTGTTTGTTTCGGATCTTCGACTCTGGCTTGCCAGCATGTCCTTCTGGAAATGCTTAGAAAGGTCAAGAAATTTGACAGACTATCGCAAAAATAACCGGAGAAAACATTAACAGTAGTAGGTCTTTGATAGCGATCAAAGGAGCGCCATGGTGCGTCTTCTATAGGGAGAGAAGGCATCATTTGGGCTTACCTCAATCAGAATACAACGTGGCCGGGAGATCCATACGCGGGGCAATTTGAATTACTCATCCTTCCAATGTGAAGATCTGCCTTAGTGCCGAGCATCTTGATTCCTGGTCTTGTGAACTCAGATCTTGGTCAACTTGGCCTCGACTACTGTGCTGCATGCAGCGTCGAAAAGGGTTCTCCATGGTTCCTATCAATCCCACCATCAATAGAGTGATAGAATTCAGAATTCCTCTAAAGCTACTGTGTGATGAATGATGTTGCACTTGGTCAATGACAAATAATTTAGCTCCTGGTCGACATTTTTCAGAAGAAGTCTCGAGTTTGTGTAGACATGTCGTTGAGCCTTGGCACGTGATTTCGTGTTCCTCGCCTGAAGTTCCACTTTTCCGCAAGCGGCGCAGCCTAACCCGTCGCGAGATCGGTCGAGATCGTCTCTATTCTGACATCTTTTGTTGACTCTTTGGCTCGAAGTATGCACCAATTCTAGCACGATCATGCCGTCCATAGACTTATTCCTGGACGGACGGGATCCGGGGATTGATTCAATAGGCTCCAATCCACTCCCTTATACCTTACAGACACCTTCCGGCCTGGCCATCGTCGAGATCCAAGGAACCATCCACACTCCGATGTCGACTGCGCAAACTGACACACTATCATCCCAGGCTACCTCAAACACACCTATTGGCCGTCTTGAATTCCCTTTCTACGAGAACGGCGACCAAAGCGAAGGGAAATGGATGAAAAGAGTCTATCTATACGTGGGAAAACATCAACGCCTGACTGGCGAAGTCAAGAAACTCCCCAAGCCTCTGGGAGTTCTCCGAAAAAGACCGGTTAACGCGGTTACTAGTAGTAGCCAAGTTGCGGACGAGTCAAGTGGAGATCTGGACTTGGTTGATGTGATCAAGTACAAGCTCCTATTCAGCGGCAGGCCAGAACCAGTGGGCGAATGATAGACACAATCCTGTGTATACCCATGTATGAATATTCAAACAACTCGGCACAACGTCAGATCTCCAGCCGTATTCATGGAGACTCTTATCCCAGGAAAGGGAGGGCCAACGCATGAAAGCTCAGGAGAGTTCCCATTCTCAATCACAGTGGTTACAGCGGTGGCTCTACAATCTTAACACGGTCGACATAACCATGGCCAGGGAACCATCCAAACATTGCGGCTGACGACTGTGGAAGATACTGGCTTCTTTACCTCGTCTCGGATGTCATAAATACATGGCTCCATTCTATCTGATCGAAGCGGGCTGAAAAACTATGGACAAAGCACCCAAAACCCATACGAACAACTATACTAACAGGCCGTTACTCTGGTTGGCGAGACTATGACGACATTTTCTTATCCATTGAGCGCTATCCAGATTGTCGATCCCTGGTTTGATGACAATCAAAGGCCCATTTTCTCCGGTTGAGGTCATACTCGCCTAAATGGCGAACCGCTGCAGCCGCTCCAATGCTCTGCGCAATAGGGATGGATTATGGGGCACAAAATGTAAACCTGGTTCCAAAGAACCCAGGACTGTAGGTGTGGAAGGCTCCGTGGTATCCTGAACTCCACCTACCCCAGTGTCATCCCCAACATCTGGGAGTGGAACATTGGTGGGAATGCTCTGGTCGGTTGATGGAAGTTCAGTCGATGCTGGAGGTTCAATCGCTGAGCTCGGGACGACATCTGTGCCATTCAATGGAGGTAGTGCAGCAGTAGTGCTGTTGGTGGTCGGGTCAAGGGATGGCTGTGCATTGGTCGAGTTGGTACTCTCATTACTTTGGGTGGAGTTTGATGGAGGAGATGGGTCAAACTCGATGGGCAGGAAACCAGAGTTTTTGGGATCACTGAGGACCTTGTCGGAGCTTTGTCGCTTGGCTTTCTCGGCGAAGTGACTATGTTCTGGTGTGCGTTTGTCCAGCAACGCTGGTACAGGTTGACTTGGAATCTTGATATCATTTGATGTCGAAGAAGTGCCCCCAATTAGCTGTCCGCTTTCTCCAGATGGGATGACCCATGGATAAACACTTGTCGGCGCTCCAACGAGTAACAAGGCGGCAACAAAGGATCTCGAGTCGAGTCGCATTCTTATAACGTTCGTGTCAACGGAATGCTTGAAGGGGTGAGTGATAATCAAAGCGGCTACGCCGCACAAAGGATAAGGGTAGAATAATAGCTTCAAAAGGGCTTATAGTACAGAGTTGAACGAGAGTCTGGAAAATGAATCAGTCTATTAGCTATTGCGGGAAGGATGGTAATGAAGTAGTTCTAAGGTCTCTTCCTCTCTGTGGCCTTGACCGCACGTCTGAAACATGAGGAGAGAGCGCGGGTCAGTATAATGTCCAGCTCTTCTTTGTGGCACCACATGTAGAAGGACTAAGCCATTGACCGGCCTCTATGGCCAAATTATCATCAGAATGTCGCATGCTCAAACAGAGATGGTTGGCAGGGGATTGAGTGCCGGAAGGCAATTTGATAGCGTGGCTTTAGGCGCTTACTGACGGCCAGTCGGTCGAGACAGACACATAAATTTGGTGCGGGGTTTCAGAATCTGCCTCGTTTCTTGTGTTTGAGTGGATGAGAGAGACTGAAGAAGGCCAACCAATACTTGCAACCGGAATTGGCCACCGATCAACCGGTCGAGCCTATTATCCAAAACACGACGATAGTTAGGCTACACCCGTTAAAAACGTATTCATCAATGGGCGGTTCCATGGAGACTTATCACGTGAAGTAAAAGGCGAGGCCCGCTTTTATTTTTGGTAGAGATATGGAAAGGCTGAGCTAGACCCAAACAAGATGGTTCGTGCCAAGGTTTCTCCGCAGTGAAATTCAAATTTGGAGTACGAGTAGAAAGAACCAAAAAATCATTCTCCATTGTTCAGTTTGGGCAAGGGAGATCTATGGCCGTGTCTAGGCTTCTTCACACTTTCTAGAAGCCTGTGTGCATGGTCAATTGATGAACCAGTTCCATCTCACCCAAATTCACAATCCAACATGGAGAAACTTGTCGAAAATGGCGACGGTCAATTGACCATCCAAAACTTATCCCCGCCTGCAAAGCGAGCACCGACTGGAATCCTGACCAAACAACAGAAGGAGGAACAGAAACATCTGGCTGAGGCCCGCAAAAAGTACGGAAGAGGTCGTCCGGTGCGGATCAACGAGGTGAAAGACAAGAAGCTGCGTGCCAACCTCAAACGCATTGAGAACAAATACCGCTCCGCCGTCTTACATGCTAAAGATGCGGAAATTCTGTATGAGAACACCGAGGGTTTCTTGCAGCCAGAGACGGAGCTTGAAAAGACATACAAAGTTCGACAAGACGATATCCTGAGCGCAGTCGGTGTTCAGCAGGCCAAAAAGTCAATCGAATTCAAATTAGATTTGGGCCCCTACACAGCCAACTATACCCGCAATGGACGAAGTCTGCTCCTGGCGGGACAGAAAGGACACATTGCCACATGTGACTGGCGAGACGGCAAGCCAGGTTGTGAACTACATTTGAACGAGACAGTAAGAGATGCGAAATGGCTCCACAACGACCAATACTTTGCAGTGGCGCAGAAGAAACACACTTATATCTACGATCATGCTGGTGTCGAGATCCATTGTCTCCGAAAATACGTCGAGACGACACACCTAGAGTTTCTGCCATATCATTTCCTCTTGGCTGGCGTGGAGAACAGCGGGTTCCTGCGGTACACAGACACCTCGACGGGACAGATTGTGTCCGAATACTCGACGCGCAAGGGAGCACCGACCGCGATGAGCCAAAACCAATACAATGCCATCTTACACGTGGGACACCAAAACGGTACAGTGTCACTATGGTCGCCCAACTCAACGACTCCACTGGTCAAAATCCAAGCCAACGCTGGCCCTGTGCGCTCCATCGGAATCGACCGTTCAGGACACTACATGTTATGCGGCGGACAAGATCTACGACTTAAACTCTGGGACATCCGCGCCATGAAAGAAATCCACTCCTACACCACACGACAACCAGCATCCAGCATCTCCATCTCCGACCGAGGCCTAGCCGCCATCGGCACCGGCACCAGTGTGACAATCTGGAAAGACCTCTTCACGAGCTCAAGCAACCGCGAACCCTCAAAAGTCCAATCCCCCTACCTCAGCTGGGGCAACGACGGCCTTCGAATGGAACGTGTCGAATTCTGTCCTTACGACGACATCCTCGGCATTTCACACGCACAGGGGTTCAGTAGCATCATTGTCCCCGGCGCAGGCGAACCTAATTACGATGCTTTGGAAGCCAATCCCTACGAAACCACCAAACAACGCCAGGAAACTGAAGTGCAATCACTCCTCACTAAACTCCAACCGGAGACTATTGCATTGGATCCTCATTTCATTGGTAATTTGGATGTTCGGAGCGCCGAGCAGCGTGCGCGTCAGAAGGATCTGGATGCCCCGCCGCTGGATCCGTTGGCCAAGTTGAAGGATAAGAATCGTATGAGAGGGAAGAATAGTGCGTTGAGAAGACATTTGAGGAAGAAGGGAGGAAAGAATATTATTGATGAGAAGAGGTTGAGGTTGGAGGAGATGAAGAAGGAGAGGTCAGATAGGGATAGGTTGAGGTTGGAGAGGGAGAAGGCGGATTTTGGCCCTGCGTTGGCGAGATTTGCAAAGAGAGGGGTTTGAGTATAGAATAAAGCGAGTGTCTGGTGTTTGGGTGCGCTATTAGAGGAAGACCAGACTAGACTAGACTTGACGCTGCGTTGCGTCCATCGTGTATGATAATATACCTGATGTGAATAAGTGTGCTTGAACTGCGCTTGAGTCTCCGCATTTCTTTAGATTGGTCGCATTTGTGCTATCTAGAGCGACGTCTTGCCCCGCAGGTCTATAAGAAGTATACAGAAGTATACTATAGAGGTGTGTTGTCATGAACTTTTATATAACCCAACTCAATCATGAGGCACATGAGAATACCGACTGACAGTAGGCGACTCACCACTTCCCCTAACCGCACCTTTACTCCATCTCCTCCTACTCTCGATATATCCATCTGTACTCTTCCACGCACTCAACACCATATCCACCGTCTCTTTAACACCCACACCATGCTTTATCACTCCTCTCACCACCGGTCCCCCCTCTCTAATCTTCCTCGCCTCCCTCTCCATCAAATCCACATCCGCACCGACCGCTTCACTCAAATCACATTTATTAATAACCAATAAATCACTGCCTGTAATCCCCGGCCCT
Source organism: Exophiala mesophila (assembly GCF_000836275.1). Lineage (NCBI taxonomy): Eukaryota > Fungi > Ascomycota > Eurotiomycetes > Chaetothyriales > Herpotrichiellaceae > Exophiala > Exophiala mesophila. The sequence continues at coordinate 4,713,835 of NW_015622504.1, read as the reverse complement.
CCTTTTCTCGGCACCTTATCCCCTCCCGCCACATCAATGACATAGATGATAAAATCCGCCAATTCCCGCGAATAGTTGGCCGCCAGATTATCCCCTCCACTCTCAATCAAAAGAATATCAGTCTGAAATTTCGCATGCAGGCCCTGTAACGCCAATAAATTGGCCGAGATATCTTCTCGCACGGCGGCATGAGGACATCCACCGGTTTCAATGGCGACGATTCGTTCAGGTGCTAAGGCGCCGTGTTTTGTGAGGAATTCTGCGTCTTCGCGTGTGAAGATGTCGTTGGTCACGGCGGCAATGTTGTATTCTTTTCGAAGGGCGAGGCAGAGTTCAAGCATAAGTGCGGTTTTGCCTGATCCTACGGGCCCACCGATTCCGACGGTGAAGGCTCGGTCGGCGAAGTCGCGTCCGTCAACAATGGGCATTTCTCGTTCGAGGTACGAGCCAGGGCCATTGTAGATTTCGTGCGTGTGCCCGTGAGGGGGCAGTTGGGTTGAGTGGTCATGGGAATGGTCGTGCGAGTGTGCGGCCCCGCCGTCGTGAGAGTGTGTTGCCATGGCTGATGGGTGAGGGAGGGAGGGAGAGAAGGTAGCTGGGTGGGAAGGAAGGGAAGGAGAGAGAGAAGTGAGGTTTGGGCTTGGTAAAGGTGAGGTTGGGTATTCGATCTGTCCAAGTTCTTATGTTCTTATCGGAGTAATGGACGGACGAGGGGATGTGATGTGGGATTCGGAATAAAACCCAATTTGTGGTTGATGTTGGTGGGCAAGTAATTGTTTGGGATTAGAAATGTACTTCGGTCAGAAAGCTCTAACAAAGACTCCCTGGAGTAAGTTTCAAACCAAGAGCTGATGCTGAATGTACTAGGTACCAGGTATGGTGAATAAAGTATCAAGTTGAAGGGCATTGAAGATAACAAATTATGCGTAGCTTGTCATTACAAGTTCAATGAGGGGCAACAGCGCAGACTGCCAGCGTTGTTCTTATGTCAATAAAATAATAATAATTGCTTGAGGGCTTGCCCCGCACAGAGTCCAAGGATGGACAAGGATGGGGGGCCGCCTATCGAGGATATTGATGTTGTATATACATGTAGAAATCCTTGGGCTTCGAGTGAGTCAATCACCTAAATATATCGAGGTACCGTTGAGAGCAGCTATAGGTTACGAAGCTACAGAACGGTCTCCGCAGCCTTAATTGAATCGGAGTTCCAGCTTCCATACTTGTGGTCTCACCATCTCGAATCGTAAAAATATATACACCACCGATCTCAACCACCAACTTAGGTACCTACTTAGGTACTGTACCTGTACCACTTGATCTACCCACATCTCATACATCAACAATACTTCAAAGTCAATTTCAACATGACACTCGTCCATATTGTCTTATTTAAACTCAAATCGTCTCTTTCTCAGGACGAAAAGAAAGCGGTAAGTGCATATACTCTCCCCACCCTTTCCTGTCAGAGGAATATACACTATTGTGTGACATACACTGACAACACTACCGCCCCTGTCCCAGGTCTGCGACGACATGCTCAACCTCAAGGATACATGCATCCATCCAACCAGCAATAAGACATATATTTTGTCGGCTTCAGGTGGGGTGGACAATAGTCCTGAAGGTGCACAGGTGAGTCATATCAAGTTGTTCAATCCGACTAATGGCTATCACATCTAACTCCGCGGCTGTGTTTCACATACAGGGCGGTTTTACTCATGGTTTTGTCGTCGAGTTTGCCTCGAAAGAAGATCGCGATTATTATGTCTCGCAAGACCCGATACATCAGGCCTTTGGTCAAAAGAACGGTTCCAAATGGGACGATGTGAGAGTGATTGATTATGAAAAGGGTATCTTTTAAATATAATCTGCGGTCTGTTCTGCCCGTCTTTCATGACACGCTAAACGACTCTCCACATCCACATTGTTCTGTAATGTTGGGATTCTTGAAGACGAATCGTGCGCTCAGTTTATCTTCCATCCAGTCCATCTCGCTGCCAATGATGCTGAATAATGCCTTGCTGTCAATCAGGACTTTGACTCCATCCTTTTCCACCACTTCGTCGAATGCCCCCGCCTTGTCCACATATTCAAGATGATATGCAAGTCCAGAGCAACCTCGGTTCTTGACTCCCACGCGAATCATCTTGGGCTCTGGTTGATCGAGTAATTCTTTCAGATGCAAGATTGCCGTGGGTGTAATTGACATGGCTGCCTTTCTAGCCCGTAATTTGCTCCGTCGAGGCTTGGTTGGCTTGGGTTCGGTCGCTTCGGTGGCTTTGACCTCGGGCGCCTCTACCGGCTTAGACTTCTGCGCTTCGCGCTCTGGTACTTGTATGCTTGCGGCCTCCTGAAGATTGTGGTTCTGCTTCCCTAGTTGTTCAAACGGGTGGGGAGTTGGATGTGGCTCCTCCGACTGGGATTTTGGCCCAGCAATAGAAGTGTCCGGGACATCGGTGTTTCGGGGTGGGAGAGGGAAGCCGGCGGGCAGGCTGTGAGGTTGATACGAGGGGACGGTGTATAGTTCTCTCTTGGAAGACTGTCGGACAAGTCTACTCGATGAGAAAGTGCGAAAGGCGTGAGAGCAAGACCGGGCAATAGAGGCTGATGCGAGTGCTCGGAAGAAGGTGGCGGATGACGTTGTAACGGGAAGAATGTATGCACCGGACATGATTGCTGGTGTTTAGAGGGAAATGATTGTTAGGGGATGATCATGGAGTCGTTCTTCAATGGCCAGAAGGAGTAAAATGAGACGACTGAGTAACACAGGTTGAAAGTGAGAGACTGCGTAAAGGTTGAAGGTTGAATTGAATGACTGTGAGGATGTTGAGTGTTTTTGGCAAGGAAGGAACCAAGGCCAAGATTGAGGTCATTCGCTCCTGCTCTGCCATCTCGCTCCGAGTTTTGTCAGCCGGATTCCGGGAAGGCGCTCGGCCAACTGTTCACGGGGCAGGAACCGGGTGCGATTGGTGCCTGAGTCGCTTAGTCCAGGCTTCCCTCCAATCAGCATTAATGCAATTAAAATGCCCCTTCCAACACTTGGTTGCCGCCATCTTCCCCTTTGTCGTTGGTTGTGAATGTGATTCCATTCTCTATGCATGTCACTCATATCTTGCTTTGAACAAGATTGCTGTCTTAATGCCGACTGTGATGCCTTAACATGGCACATGATTCTGTCTGGAAACCGCACAAGTCTGCCCTCTTCCCAGAGTCCCAACTCTTACGTACTTTGCCCTCATAACAGCGTCCAGTGGTCCAATGACTGACCCAACGCCAAGAAGCTCACATACCCGCACGCCCTGCTCTTCATCCTCCACTCCATCTCTTCTCTAGGTGTAATCTGGCCCCAGAATGCTTCTTGACTATCTTATGCCATCACATTGAAAGTCCTATGTGACCAACACGCTATTCTCTTTAATTGATTTCCTCCCCTTGAAAGGACATATGATGTTTTCTGATTTGGGCACGATACCTTTATCCCGCACACTCCTTCCCCAATGGATTCTCCCTTGACCCAACAATTACGCCCAGACTCCTTCGAACCCAAGATTGTTCAATTATATCTTCATCTCTTCAATGTCCTTGCGAATGATGATGTCCTCGACTCAGTGCCATCTGAGGGCTTTTGGAGGGAATTCTTCCTGCTCAAACCTGACAGGCAGAGGCTCTATCAAATCCTTGAACCAATGACAGCCTTCGATCTCCTCCATATGCAGGTATGCTCAGCCTTGCGCTTCTATCCCCTGACCCCTGACCTCTCACCTGACTCCTTCGCCACATTAGACTCAGATGCAAGTCTTTTTCAAACGAGCAATCGTCGAAGCTACGTCAGGCATCAGTCCCCGGGATGAGAATGCTCTTGAGGTGGGTTGTCTCCCAAGATGTGTCTGGCTCCGTTTTGACTAGCCAAGAACCTCACCGCATTCCTTTGTGCCGTGTTCGATAAGAAATATCCTAATCCCAACACCGATGTCATCGATGTCCTGGCCGGCTTGGATACAATCGACAAATCAATGTCCGATCTTGTCCACAGCCTCGAATCAATGATCCGTCTGGCCAGTAACCCGGTACTTCGCACCAAGGCTGTCGACACCGTCCTAGCGTTGGTCGCAGGTGGTTTCCACACGAGCCTCGTCTCGTATTTCATGCACAGGGATCTATTTTCCGCCTTGATGAAGGTGCGCTACAAAGTCTCCATTCCTATTTCCTCCTTCTGACTTCCATCCAGTATGTGCATGATGTTCATTCACAATCGCCCGGTGCTACATCCAAAGCATTTGTCGTCGTCGGAGTCTTGTCAAGTTACAACAAATTCGAATCTCAGAATGTCTATCAGAATCGTCTGGAGGATTTTGTCAACGAGGACACGATCCGGATCCTGGTACAGCAATTTGCCAAAATTTCCCTCAGTTCTCGCGATCGATATATCGAGGCTCAGGACGACTATCCTCCGCCGTGGAATCTTAACTCGACCTTGACCATGGTTGGGCTTCGAAGTCTATCCGGCGATGCCAACAAGCCTCCTCCATTGACAGAGGAGGAAGTCAAGGTTTTATTTTCATCCTTACCAGACTACGATGCTTCTTCTATTTTGTCTTTGTACTCATTTGTCCATGCCAACAAGTTGTTCGCTGCAAACCTCTTCAACTCACCCCTCGACAAAGACAAGCTGGCCCCGTTTTCGACTTTCCTTTCCTCCACCTCATACATCTCGCATCATGCGTACCGAGGCCAACGGCAGTCGACCTATGCCGTGCTCAGTCTGTTATCCCTGAGAATCATGGTCGAAGACACCATATTGGCGAAAAAGATGTCCTCGACGGACTCGAAGATGACGGTGCGGTTATGTCGACAAAGGGCTCCTCACTTACCATTAGTCACCTCACCGCGGATTCCAGCAACGGGGATCCTTGACCTGTGCACCGACATACTCAGTCACAATCTTCGCAAGAAGCTCGACGTCCAGTTGTATGGTCTGGCGCTTGGTATCATCCTCCGAGTAATCACCCATCTTGAGCAATACAAGATCCGATTACAACACCACTGGGCGTACATCTGGGGCTCGCTCATTTCATTGATGCGATTTCTGACACAATACGCCAGTGATTTGAAATATCTGCGATACATTCACCGAGACTTGTGTAGTGTGCTGGCTAATCTGGCAGCCTTTTGTCTCAGCAAGGGCGACGGCTTTCTCCCTGATCCAGCAAGCTTTGACGATTTGTTCTACAAGTTAATTGAGGCCAACGAGGTTTTGATCAAGTTCAAACAAGCATATTGCGATTCCAGCTCACCATCAGATCAGCTCAATGGATCAGTCGAGGCCTTGCTCAGTGTGTCAACACACTACCACAATCTTCTCCAAGCTCAGCATGGAAAAAAGACCCATCAGTCTCCAGCTGCAATACAGAAAGTAATCAAGGAAGGCTATGAGACGCTTAATCTCGAGTCTGACCAAAGATTTGGTGAATGGGAACGATGGCGAGAGAGCAACTGGAAAGCCGAACTCAAGAAGATGATGCGAGTGGCTGTAGAGGATGCGAGGCTGCTGGCACTCCAATGATAATAATAGTTGTTTAGATGTATGATGTGAGATGATGAAATGTGAGATGTCTTTGTCAGCTTGGATGCCCACGCACGGGCCCCGTCACGTGGAATGTCTGACTAGCGCCGGACATTGTTTCTCGTGCGTGGAAATTGACTATCTCGGCGCCCATCAAGAAACACCCTTTCTTGTACCACCCTTGATGCCCAGAAGCGACCCCCTCGCCATTCGCGCGAAATCTCGGGCCGTTGACAGTGTCCGATGCGATGCATGTACGAAATTATTAACATGACCAAAAGCAGTTGTTGATACTGGCAGATCAGGCATTGACATGGAGATCAGGACGACATTTGGGTAGGCATATAGTCCAGTCGTTGCTATGTATGTAAATCACTGCTTGCCTGATATCTGACGTCCTGAGGCATCCACGCCATTTGCCTTTGCATGTTGATATCGATTTCAGGCACGGCTTTGAATGGAGCTTCACCGCCTCCAGATACCAAGGATGTGGTGAGCCACCACTGGGCTGGGCACGACAATCTTGACGAAAGGATGGTGGACGAGTAGTGACGAGGGATTCCCTCAACAAATTGGCAGTATGGAATTCATTCTCAAATGCAAGTTGTACAATTAATATTCCGACTGGCGAAAGGGTCTCACACAGTACGATCAACGGAGGTACGATCCAATACAGTTGTTGAACACCGAGACGGAATGACCCTACGAATCTATTAATGTCCCTTGACTAGGTTCAAGATCTGGCTAGGCCTGCATTATGTGTGCATGGAGTTTTGAAAAGCATCATTTTGAAGGCTGCAAGCTCGGAGGCCGTTGTCATTATTATGAGTGATGCTTTCATCATTGTTATGATTATTTACTGTACATACTCTACGTCCTGCAGAAAGCCATGGATTCACTCATGGATCATGAACTGGCCCAAGAACTGTCTGGTGCACGATCCACCTACCACGAGATTTACTGGGGCACAGACATGCGAGATGTAGACAGTGCATGCTTTGTTTCTTCGAGTCAAAATCCCCTGTAGACAAAAGGGTGCCCCTGACTGCTGCTGTTGCTGCTCGAGGGGCCCCTCGGCCTGAGATACTCGCCCAACATCCCACAGAATGGGGCACTGGGGCGCATGTCTTGGCTGTCCGCCACGCCCTTCGGCCGAATTCGAGGAGTTTATAGGCGTCCTCTCCTCTGTACAGCCTCCAACAGTCAGGCCCCTGAACCCGAAACACACCTGGAGAATGGAGTGCTGACAGCATCATTGAGACACAAAGAGGCCTGAAGAATTTGGCGACCAGATGCTGATGATATCGAGAATCAGAATGGCATACTTGTGATCTCGTGACTAGGCGAGCATATGGTTGTGGGATGCATATTGTATATTTACAGGATCCATCGGTGATGGATTTCTACTACTGTAGGGTTAAGCGATAACTCCGTCTTTGTACATCGACAACCTTGGTACAAGATAACATTCATTGAGATAACTTGTTGACGACACAATCATCTGAAAACACCATTTAGGCATTCTGTCTGTAAGCAAAATGGATCTCAGGCTCTCTACCATTTACAAGGCGACCGATAGATGCATCTGCATCTGCAGCTGCAGATGTACGATATGTGTGTGTGGTTTGTTACACAATTCGACCCTCCTGTGTGGACGGACCCTGACAAGGTGGCACGGTGGCATGGTGGCTACGGCCTGCGGCCAGCCTCCACTGGGGAAAGCCCTTGCACTAGCCTGCGGCTGATGATCCCCTAAATAGCATCGGCACAACGAAAAGTGTCCTCTTGGGGGCGGTTTTAGTGCGAGGACTGGAGGACCAACCCAGGGTGCAAGGACCAGGACCCGCGGTCCCTGGCTTTTGACTCCGTTGGTGCTGGTGTTTGTGTGGATGCGTGGTTGTGGATGTGGATTTGGGTGTGGGTGCGGCTGCTGGTACTGCTGGCAGCGTGTCTCTGTGATCAACACCTTCCCCTCCAACAACAAAAAAACAGTTGTCTCCTATCCTGTCTCATATTATTTTATCCTATCGTATTCCTCCAGTTTCTCCCTTACATCTCACCTCCATTCAAATTGTATATACTCCCCTTCTCATCCCATCTACCATCCCATCTTCTCCTCGCCTTTCATAACTCATTTCCACCCACCACTTTTAACATCTTACCCTTACCGCTCCCCCCAAAGCACTCACCGCCACCATGTCTGCCAAAGTTGCCAACGGTACTGAGGCAAGCCCTAGCTACCTCCTCACTGGCAAGGTCGCCCTCGTCACCGGCTCAGGTAAGTCGTTATCATCTTTTTTTCCCTGCCGACAAATACTCCCCTCGTCCATGCTCTCCAACTCCACCGCTCCTTTACCCCTGAAACCAAATCCTCAACCCGGTCACGACCTCAACCCCTCAAAGCATCACAACTGACCATGATTTTCTTGTACAGGCCGTGGTATGGGACGCGAGACTGCCCTCGAACTTGCCCGCCGTGGAGCTGACGTCTGTGTCAACTATGCCAACTCCTCAAAAGCTGCTGATGAGCTCGTTGCTGAGATCAAGGCTCTCGGACGTGACGCTATTGCCGTTCAGGGCAACGTCAGCGACGTCTCGCAGATTGTGAACCTCTTTGCCGAGGCCAAGAAACATTTTGGAAAGTTGGACATTGTCGTGTCCAACTCAGGTGTCGTCTCATTCGGCCATCTCAAGGATGTGACCGAGGAAGAGTTTGATCGTGTTTTCAACATCAACACCAGAGGTCAATTCTTCGTGGCTCGTGAAGCCTACAAGAACCTCGAGGTTGGCGGCCGCATCATCCTCATGGGCTCCATCACCGGCCAGGCCAAGGGCGTTCCCAAACACACCGTCTACTCCGGCTCCAAGGGCACAATCGAGACCTTTGTTCGCTGCATGGCCATCGACTGCGGTGACAAGAAGATCACCGTCAACGCTGTTGCCCCCGGTGGCATCAAGACTGACATGTACCACGCCGTGTGCAAGGAGTATATCCCCAACGGCGAGAACCTCAACGACGAGCAAGTCGACGAGTATGCTGCCACCTGGTCTCCCATGAACCGTGTCGGTATGCCCATTGATGTTGCCCGTGTCACTGCTTTCCTGGCTTCCCAGGACGGTGAATGGGTCAACGGAAAGGTCATTGGCATTGACGGTGCTGCCTGCGTAAGTTTCTCATCCCAGCAGACTGAGATCACGAGACTAATTCGACTTTTTGTAATAGATGTAAAAAAGTGTCTTCCTCACCTTCCTGAACGGAGATCATATTCTCTCATCGCCATAACCACCACCACCATCTTGCATTTGGACGACCCTGCTGGATTGAGTAACAGAGAGGGAAAATAGCATGGATGGTTGGGATATGTGGACATGTCTGATGTTGAAAGATGGACGCCACAGTTGGGGGAAATATTATTCAACGAGGACCTGTGGCTCGTAGATCGTGACCGGGGGAGGAAGTAGGGAGCAGGAAGAGCATCTTGTTCTCCCTTCTGTTCCGCGTCATTTGGATCTCGCCATGTGGGGTTAGTCGATTTGATAGAATTTGTTCTTTTTGTGATTGTTTTCCCCAGCAAAAAGATATTCTGATTTGGGAGAAGAGAGCTTATATTTTCATGTAATCAAACCTGTTGGTCCTGATCTTGTTTCTCAATATTGAAGTCTTGTTGTTTTCTTATCGACCCCGTCACAACATTCGACCTGCGCCCACTTGGGTTGACTGGAATGTGCTGATTGTGTGCACATGAGGCCCCTCGGCCCCCCCTCCATTGCTCGTAGACCCTTGTCACGATCCGCTGTATGTCCGAAACACATCAGTCGTGATCAAGGGAGCATTATGGTATGTGTATAATAAACAAGTAAGATGGACGACCAATCAAGTTATCTACTTTGAAGGTTTGAAATAATAAATTATCAAGTGCCGGATTTATCAGGATGTCTATAAGGGGTATCAATCGGAATTCAAATCCGCATGGTAGGAGTAGGCGTGCAAAGTCATCTCCTTGTATGGTAAGTACTTGATCCTCGACTTAATAATCCTTCTCTGGTACGAGGAAAGCATAGCGTGAATGGCGTGAAGTGGCTACTAGCGCGTGACAGCGGGTGACATCAACGCATGATGGTGATCATGACCATGGTTCGCCTTACTTATCCGCCAGCCCCTCTGGCTAATCGAACTAATCGATCATCCAATGCATATGGATCTCCTTGGACGCCAAACACAACGTCATCCTCGAGATATACCAATACTCCACGATTCCTCGCCTCAGCATCCTGTAATCGGTACAACATCCGGCCAAAAGTATCGGATTTATGGCTCGAGTGTAACAATAGATTATTCTCGCTGCACCAATCTTCCACGATGGTCTTGAATGAAATTTCGTCTTCAATTGTCGAAGTCTGTTTCGCAGCAGCCGAGTCTGATTTGAATGTCGATGAAGAATATGTCTGTGAAGCAAGCTTGGATCTCTTGTCGCCTTGACTGCTCTTGGAGCCCAGGAGCGGTTTCCACATTGGCCAGCTGTCGCTGTCGACTTTGGATTTGACTAGGGATTGGAGTTCGGGGAATCGCTCGAGGTCGAGTTCGGATGAAGAGAGGAGGGTCCACCAGTCAAAAAGCCATTCGTGTAGAGGGGGCGCTTTTGTCGATTTAGACCGTGATGAGTTTGAGGTGGTGAGTGAGGTGGATTCAACGGCTCGGGGAAATCTTTTGACGCCCTCGATGAGTCGTGGGAGGATGGCCTCGTGAAGAAGTTTGTACAGAAGCCATGATGGTGCGATTGGTGAGGGTGGGAGTTCGGGTGATGATTCTGAACTTGGGGAGGCTGATGTCCATGCTGTGATGAAACTGACGGCTGGGTCGGGATCGTAGATGTTCCAGCTTTTGGTGAGTGTGGCACGAACAAGTGGATACCAATGTAGGAGAAGCAGGGACTCGAAATAAGTTGTTCGCTTGCGGTGTTTGACGTTGATGGACTTGTCGACTTCTAAAAGTGGAGATATCGATCTAAGCGATGCGATGAGGTGGGTTGGATCCCCCAAAGGATCCCATTCCGCCATTTCACGACGAAATGGAGTTTCGAGACACGAGGCTGTGAGTTCAGGTAGGGAAAGGTCCTGGATGTAAGAGGCATATTTTGACTGAATCGCCTGTAGTCGGGTTATGCAAGAGCTCCAATCGCGGGATTCCAACGAATCATCGACTGTCACTCGTTCGAAGGCCGAGGCAATCTCGTTGTAACGTTGAATTTCTTGGTCATGTAGTGTCAAGGCCGCTCCAAGTTGTGTATCTTCTGTCTCGAGCCGAGCCTCGAGCTCTTTTGTCGAGTCCCAGGCATCGGCAAATGCTTGCAGCTGGAGTTTGATTCGCGCGGTGGCTTTGGCAGCTTCCAGGTTGGGACCAGGAGACGCCTCGCGCGTGGGAGTGGAAAAGCCAGACAAGGAAGTCAGAGTCTTGGTTTCTGCGCCAGTTGCATCAACGATGATCTGCCTCATGGTCTCGGGTATATGAAGACCACGAGACTCGATGGCTGTGACAGCATACTTTGCTTTCGGAGGGGCTTTGATGCGTGGAGTACTTGCACCGGGGGTCGACGTTCTGGAGGCTGGCTTTCCTTCTTTTCGATCGCTTTTCTTTCTCGGCTCTTCGGCAGAGCCTCCTTGACCTAGACCAGCTCTGCTCGAGAGTACTTTTGCCTGGATAGGGGCAGTGATTCCTTGACCAGTCTTTCCCAGACCCTGGCCCTCACTGTATCCCATCTTGGCCATCATGCGAGCAGCGAACGAGTTCTTCTGGATCTTGCCCCCAGCACCAAAAGCAGATGGGCCCTGACCACTAGGCTTTTCTGGTTGGGATTGAGCAGACATGTCGTAGGATTCGTTGGTGGCATCGGCTTCAGCATCTTGGTCATACTCCCCAATGTTAAAGGAGTTTCGAAAGCCAGACATGCCAAGTCCAGCCTGACGACCCAGACCGGATCCCAGACCCATAGAGGGTCTCTCATCGTCTATGTCGTCCTCGTCCTCATCTTCCTGATCCTCCTCTTCTTGAGCGGAGGATTTGACAAAGGCGGGGGCACGATTACGAAGAATCTTTGTGGTTTTTCTTCGTTTAGCGGGTCGATCGTCTTCGGAGTCGTCTTCATCATAGTCGCGGAGGTCGAGAGGCTGGTCGTCATCTGATGAGTCACTCATCGTCACCAGTGGGAATTGTGAGAAGGATGCGACGTGGTGGTGACTTTAGAGGGGGAGGGGATATGAATTTTTTGGCGTCGGAGATGACAATGCGCAGGCAGAATCTGGGGAAAATAGATGCTAACCAGAACAGGCAGATCAACAGCGAGGGTGGAAGGAGCGAGTCCGGAAAAGGAAGAAATATTGATCCGAACTATGACGAAATCAACGCTGACGTAAAATTGGAGGTTGTTGCTCGGGGAAGTTACGGCGGTTCAATTGCACCCTGGACCTTCCACTGATATCTAGAGCTGCCCCCCAAGCACCAAATTGATACCTCATATCAACAGCCTATATCCTCGTCCTCCTTCAATCTCCCTGTCAACTTCTTTAACCCAAGCAAGCAATTTTGAATCCTCTTTTTCCTCATCGACGTCCGCAATGGCCTCTCTCCTCAGATCCGCCGCTCGTCCATCCACCCTCCGAGCTACTGCCTTTGCTTCCAACCCCCTCCGGTCCGTCACAAGCGCGGATAGAACCTTCGTCCGAACAAAGGTTACCCTTCCAGACTTGGCTTGTATGTTAGAACCATGTCCATCTATGCTCAAAGCTGATGCATGAATGCCACAGATGATTATGGCGCCCTGGAACCTGCCATCAGTGGCAAGATTATGGAGCTACACCATAGCAAGCACCATCAAACATATGTGAACTCATACAACGATGCTACCGAGCAGTTTGCGGCTGCTGAGGCTAGCAACGACGTCCAGACTAAGATTACCCTCACCCCGGCCCTCGTCTTTCATGGTGGTGGCCATATCAACCATTCCTTGTTCTGGGAGAATTTGGCACCAAAGAACCAGGGAGGTGGTGAACCTCCATCGGGAGAGCTGGCCCAAAAAATTGACTCGACCTGGGGAAGCCTGGAAGAATTTAAGAAGGCGTTTAATAAATCTCTTGCAGGCATTCAAGGCTCAGGCTGGGCCTGGTTGGTCCAGCACCGTCCGACTGGAGTTATCTCGATTCAGACTCGTCCAAACCAGGACCCTGTCGTGGGAGAAAATAAGCCACTCTTGGGGGTTGATGCGTGGGAACATGCTGTAAGATTCTGTGGTTAATACGTTATACAAGTGGACTCCCTCACTAACACAGTCCTAGTACTATCTTCAATACCAGAACCGAAAAGCCGAGTATTTCAATGCCATCTGGGATGTTATCAACTGGAAGGCAGCCGAGAAGAGATTGTCCGGAAATTGAGATGCATGTAACATCAGAAATGTCCATTTAATCATCATATCAGAGAGCCAGAGGTAGCTTCTATACTGTATCCTGGTTGACATGTTCAGGTCTTGTTTACTGTGGACTCCCCTCGTTCAACTTTCAGACCTTGTGCCAACGATGTAACCAAGTTCTCGTCCACTGCATCTTCTGTATATGACAAGACTTGCGGATACTTCTGCCATTCCAACCAGTCCAGAATCCTGGCCTCTCGATTACTGTGCGATTGCAAGAGGCCCAAACTGAGATCAAGGTCGTCCAAGCCATGCTTGTAGTAGAACACGGATGCTGCACACCTGGAACAGAAATAACGATCCACCGACTCTGATGTCTTATAGTGAGTCACCTTGGAAGAGTCGGATAGATAACTCTGTAAGTCCGTAGCGGGAGTCATGATCAACCGTCGAGGCACCGTAATCCAACTCAAGATCTCAAACCCCGTCGCTGTTCGACAGGATGTACAAGTGTCGAAAAACGAAGGGAATTTTCCCGTGCCTTCATTGTAATCTGGTTCTGGCCGGGTAATATCAAAGTCGACATTCCCACAATGACACCGAACCTGGAGTTTTGTTTCGGCCGTTGACATCGACATTGACGATGGCTTACCACCAGAAGTCGCACTCCCAGAGTCCAGCATGGCTTTGACCTCATCATCCATGACCATGTCTGAATCTCTCCCACGCCGAAATCGATTCATACCGCTCAACTTACCCGCATTGATCCAACCAACAGCACCTCCATCGTCCTGCACATCCTCCACCCAAAGCTGTACTCTATCCAATTTCCCTGTAAGATCTGTCTTTGCATTGTCTCCTTCCACCGCTCCTACAACTCCATCCTTACCATCAGAGGAAATGCACAAACATCCAGTTGCAGCCTCCCATTCCAAAACCTCTCCCTTCCCCTCCCCATCGACTCCACTGGCGCTGGATCGTTCATACTCGACGTTTCCCAGACTTGCACCGCATACACGACATGACACACGAGTAATATTCGGTGAAGATTGATATCTAATCACCTTGGCTGTGCCATCATCACCGTCACCACCACCACTATGGCTATGCTGGAACTCCCCAGGCACATCCGCAGGAATCACCGCAAAAGTCGCAAACATCTGCCCCGTGACATGGCGGCAGGAATGACAGTGACAGAGAGCCGATTTCAGCGGTAGACTTGCCGTTGGAATCGTGGCGTTTATACGATTGGTTTGGCAGTGGCAGGAGATTGTGACGGTGGTGATATTGGTGGTTGACGATGGCGGTTTCGACATATTGATTGATGGATGAATGTATGGATGGTCGACGCCACGGGGGCTGAGTCGACGTCGGTGTTAGTCAGTCTCTCGTCGTTTGAGGTTGGGTTTCTCCTTGTAGATTTGGGTTTCTCTTGAGGAAAGTATAGGTGTTACATATGGATGCATATGATTTTGCGCTCAGACTTGAAATACGATCAATCCTGTCACATGTGAAACAGCAAGTAGGTTCAGTCACAAAGAGGCTGTGCTGCTCTTGCAGACTTGCAGGCGTATCCGTGCATTGATTGAAACTGAATCTTCCTACCAAAAAACAATTCTGTCATGACCTCTGATGCTATTCTGCTTGATGCCTATGACGGACCCTGATCGACATCCTGCTCCCATGTGATACGAGGGTCTGGATCAAGGGCGTGTTTTTGACATGCGGGGTTTGAGCTTGAGGCTGATGGATATCTACATCCGCCAGGCCTCCATTCACATTCGTGTCATCCTCTACAAGTGTTTGACGCGAATCATGTGGCCCCTTAACAATACTATATGCTACTAGGTACCTTAGTAGTGAGCCTGTCATGAGCGGGTAATGATTGGTTGTTCATTCATTTCAAGCCTTGAGCGCCATCATTCCGCTAGCGAGTTTCAACGTCATGAACGCCCCTACGTCTCTACGGCTCTGCTACTCTACGGGCTAAACCAGATAGTTGCCTCCCAAATAGCCGACCTGAGAATGCCGTACTCGCGAATCCCGCATGTAACCACTTGCTTCCTGCACGATGCATAGAGAAAGCGACACCACCCCATACCAGGACCAATCAAGATATATCTCTGGCGGGCATTAGCGACGAGGGGCATGGATTCAAGCATGGACGGTCATTAGGCGTAAATAAAGGGTAGAACTGACAGGGTTAGCAATTGATAGGCTATCGATAGCTCTGTTCAATGTCTCACGAAATAGAGATGAGATGTATTGAATTCAAGTGTTTTACGCGGTTCTATCCAACCTCAATGCGATGGCACTCGTCAATTTAAATAAATACCTGTCAACCATGTGTGTTGAAGTGCTTCAGCAGCTGCTGGTCGATCTCGTGGGTCAGGCTTCAGTAACATTCGAATGAAGTCCTCATCTTCAGGATCCAATACACTTGCCAATGCATCCGGCCATCGGTTGGGGTAGAATTCTCTCGAGTTGTACAGCTCTTGGAGCTCTGCTTGGGATTCAGCAGGCAAAATGTCGACGAATTGGTCTGGAAATGGGCCGAAACACTGCATCTGGCATTGGAGGACTTTGCGGTTGACCATCTTGTCATCTCGACTGTGTGGTTTCGGTGCAAAAAGGTGGTCGCCAACGAGGAAATACAAGGCCTGGGTGATTGTTAGTAAAATAGGTTTCTTATGATGAATAGTTGACTCACAGTTGCACCCAGAGCCCAAATGTCCAGTGAAGTTGTAGGAGGTGCTTGTAGAATGACTTCAGGGGCTCTGTAGACTGCTGTACCAGTTACAAAGCGTTGTGGACCCCGAGAGGCATCTTGAATAATCGAGTCGCCCAGATCGCAAAGTTTGATGTCTTTGAAACGAGATGAACCTTCTGCGCCACGATTGGCCAGGATGTTGTCTGGTTTGATGTCTGAAAGATTAGATCTACGCCAAACAGTGTTTTGGGACGAATTAGGAGATAAATTTACCACTATGAATTCGACCAAACCCGTGTAGAAGTGAGAGTCCATGCAACGAGGCTTTGATGGCCTGCTTCAAGTCGGTCTTGTCGAGTTGGCAATGACGTGAAGCTGAAAATAAACTTGTATCTAGGTGTTCCAGGACCATTGTGGGAGGGGATTCAGTGGTGTCAATCAATTGGCGGACATACGGACTTCCCTGACAGAGTCGAAGTGCCTCGATCTCATTTTGAAGTTGACCTGGGAGGGCTTGCTTGATGACAACCGGCTGTCTGCTTTGCATAGCACTTTAGGGCGTCAGTATCACCGTAACAGACTGAGATAGGGGAAAAGGACTTACAAAGCAGGCCACACATGTTGGTTGTTCTTGCTGAATAGGCCGCAAATTTGATAGACAGCTTTCTTTCCCTGTAGCAAAGAACCAGAGCCAAGCTTGGAGGTTCTGTTTGCCATTGATAGTTGCTTGGTATCTCAAGTCCCACTACATTGGTTGCACAAGAAGATCGGCTTGATGCTATCGAAGGTGTGACTGTTTCGACCAAAAACAACCAGACACTGAAATTTGAACATGTCGTTTCATCTGGAGTGCGATGGACAGGAAAAGATGGGGAGACCGATGAAGGGTGAGGCAAGATTCAGAGACATCGCGAACAGATGTGTTTGCGCCGTTGGAACATGGTGGTTTGAACCATTCAGTGTGCCGAGAAGTGAGGAGCACGCCGCACGCTCACTCACACTTGCAGCATGAACTCGACAAAGCATTTCACGATACGTCACGGGAAGTTGGTTGTTGTGTACAACGATGATCGCCGGGAAAGTCAGGCTCATGATGCATCCTTACCTAGAGGCGACCTTGTCAAAGGACATCGATGGAACTGAGGCCTGGTTCCCGCCCTTCGTAACCAACCGCAATAACATGCGAGCCTGAATAAACTTGTATGGGTAATAACGGTCCACGTCAAGATACCTCTGCACCCATTCTGGACGGAGGTGTACCAACGAAGGTAGGGTATCGGTGACGACTGAGGCCCAACAGTATGACTTTCGTGGAACGGTATAGCCGGAAATGATAGATCAAAGGCGATTGAGAGGCTGAACAGCTGGAGTGAGGGAGCCAGGCATCTCAAGACCTACATGTAGACATACTCGACTGAGGTAATGCAAGGGTCTTGTGCCCGGAGTGGTTTACTCGAGCCACGAAATCTGAGACTGAAAACATCATCGCGAATTGGCCATGACGATTGTCGATTAGCGATTAGATTAGCGAGGATGAGAGTATCACAATGTTTCCATGTTGTGAGGACACGCAATGAGCGGTTTGGAACTTGGAATCGCGATACACTGAAGAAGGCTGATCGCTTGGCAGCCCCTGGCGTGTGTCCGTATACTGAAGGCTGTCTCCAAGCACACTCACTTCTCACTTCAGGACCCAGAGCGATGCATAGACACGAGAAAGGTGCACAATGAGTTATCAATCATTTTTGACCCAGTAGCTACTAGGTACTGTTCACTGTGAGTGGTAGCAGACTCCTCCGTCATTGCTGCATCACTGTACATCTTCGCACATACTCATGATTGGGGTCGGAGCACTTCTGTTAGCTATAGCATTGTTAGGCTACTGACACTCGCTAAAGCGCCGAAATTTCCAGGTTTCAAGGGCGGTGGGAATCAACCCCTAGGTATGCGTGGCATCCTACGTAGGAATCCCTACCTAGGTAGGTAATTGTGACTTCGGACTCTTTTTAGTGGTCACCGATGGCCTGAGAATCAACCCCGACGATTGGCGAACCGTGGGAACACCTTTAGGGTTGCACTTGCCTATACTTTTCAGCCCAGGCAGAAGACGCGTAACCCTTTGGAATATGGAAGGAGCGTAGAAGAATTCCTTCTTCTTGATAGGCAAGAGCAATGACATACAAACTTTCTCGCCCAGCCATCACTGTTCACACAGACCCTTTCGCTACCAAACGACTTGTATCAATGCTTACCCTTGTCGCACCCAACAGACTCGATTTACCCATTCAACTTGCATCCTTATGGTCATGTCAACATCTCTGTCTCCTAACAGACAATGAGAACCATAGAGTACATCTCCGTGGCGTCATTTTCGCACTTGGCAGCCCAACGCGTATCTGAAACACAGGATGCACGTGCCGGTCGTGCCTGCCACAAAAAGTGCTTCATCTCTTGCTACACTCCAACCAATGAAATCTCAGCCTTGAAGATTGTGCATCCTGTCCCCAAACAACCTCCCCATCGTCGCCCCAGGCTGTCCTGTCAACTATCGTCAACAACCTCTATCCCCGTATCAGCCTCCTCATGCCGTGTTTGAGATCCCATATACCTCATGTTCACTTGGCATTGGTCATTGGACTCATCCTCTCATCTCCTTTGCATCCTTAACCACTCATGTTGCTTACCTGACCTCATCCTCGTAGCGTGTTTGATGTTCTTCGAGGATCATGTCGCTGCCCTTTGCGCAGGAATTCCTTGATCACCATGAAAAGGAGAAGATACAAGGCAAGTCCAATGGATTTTCTCACTCAAGCTAATTCCACCGTGGTACAAAATGACCTGTTAGCCCACCTGGCCTCATTCTCTCCAGCCCTGTACTGTACTGTCTTTATCTCTTCTTTCATTCTTCTCGTTCAATTCATAGACTGCGGGTCAGTCAGCCATTTTGAAAATGCCTCGTTCAACATGCTCAAATTCTCTCGTCACACTCCTGCTCCTGCTCAACCGTAAGTCAGATGGATGCTCACCCAAGCCATGCCTCGACCTGTTGCTGACCCCGCTAGTCGCTTTACTCGTCTTCAGCCAGGGCTCCCAGTTCATCACAGGTCCTTGCACAAGTGATGCTGACTGTGCCTCGGGATGCTGTGGTTTCAACTCTGGTAAATGCGCAGGCCCCGTAGTGGCCCAAGAACGCGACGGAGGTTGTGGCTTTGGTGATGGCACACCCAACGACAGAGCTGCTCAAGCATTCCGCAATGGAGGCGCCACCTCTCCTGCTCCAGCCAACCCCAACACGGGTGGTGGTAACACTGGAAATAACAACAACAATAATGGTGGCAACGGTGGAGCCAACCCTGGCACTACAGCCACAGGAACTCAATTCATTACCGGTGCATGCACAAGCGACGCTGATTGCGCGTCAGGGTGCTGTGGCTTCAACAGTGGAAAATGTGCTGGCCCTGTAGTTGCTCAAGAACGTGATGGTGGCTGCGGGTTTGGTGACAATGCCCCGAATGACAGAGCGGCACAAGCTTTCCGAAACGGTGGAGCCATGTCACCAGCCAACCCCCCTCCTGCCACGGGCAACACTGGAAATGCAGGCAACACAGGGGGAGGAAATGGCAATGGCAATGGAAACACGGGTGGCAACGGCAACGGCAACAACATCATCGACACCAGCATCCCCGGATCACAAAACGTCGGCAACGGGAATGGAAGACAGTTCATCACCGGCCAATGCTTTAGAGATGCCGATTGCGCATCTGGGTGTTGTGGATTCAACTCTGGCAAATGTGCCGGCGCTGTCATTGCTCAGACACGGGATGGTGGTTGTGGATTCGGCAATAACACTCCAAACGACGATGCTACTCGGGCATTGGGGGCCAAAAATAGGAGAGACATTGAGATGAGGGTCTAAAGCAATGGAAAAGCATACGCATAACATGGCATTTTCAAATCTATTGAATATCATTTCATTTCGAGCATGCATAAAGTCTTGCATAGATGGAGTACATTTGGTCGTCAAGAAGTTGAGTTAAAGACCTATGCCAATGCCATCCAAGTATTGATTTCTACATACATGTTCCCTACTTTCCTTCCCAACCATAGCCCTTATTGTAGCTCATCATCTCATTCCATCCTCTGTCATCGCCCCGACCACGACGAAGCAAAAGAACCAATCAAACGAAGACACCAAGCCACAGTCCTCCGACACCTCAGTAACTTATCCTGATCCAAACCAAGCATCCCTTCCCACGTAGAACATGGTACCACAGCCGTCGAAGATGGAGTCGAGGGTGTATCAATATCGATCACCCATTCCGGCACAACACCGAAATGTCTTTGACCCTGTAGTGGTATTGGTGATGGACGACAGAGATCTCGTGCCTCATCGCAGCGACCTTGTGATATCGCTAGCATGGCTAATGTCAGACGCGTTAAGCTGATTTGCAGAGGTTCTTTGTCATGATCGTGGCCAGCTTTGAGGTTCTGGTTGTGGAATTGATCACCACAATTCCCCATTCCCATTCCCATTCCCATTCCATTTCCACATGTCAAAAGCAATGAATGCGCAATTCTGGCAAAGACACACCCGTCTTTATTCCATTGAGTTTCTCGACTCGATCCAGAAGCAGATCCAGTGCCCGCACCCATAGCTAGCATTGCATATAAGAGCATTCTATCTTCAGCTGTCTTGGTACGACATGCCATGACCCATGGCATGACGAGGTCGCGAGGAATGCATTCTTCGAGTGTAGGGTCGAGGTTGTGTAGGAATTGAGTGATGTAGTAGATAGTTAGGTTGCGGTCGATGATATAAGGATCGAGATCGGGTGTGAAGTGGAGACGGTGGGTAGGGATATGGTCTGGTAAGGACGAGGGTTTGGTTTCTGGAACTATGAAGTCCTTGGAGAATTCTGCTTTTCCTAGGTTGACGGTGTTCTTTGGTCTTGAATGATCAATCAACGATTGCCAGGAAATATCTTGCTGCTCCAGAGGCCAACTATCGTTGCCGAATGGTTGATTTGGGCTTCTTCGAATCGATGGACTGGGAGATAGTCGTGATGATTGGTCGGAAGATGGAGATACCGGGCTATCCTGCCTTGATGGCCGGGTATATTCAGGCCGCAGCTGCAATGCATCGGGTTTTGGACGACCAATACGAGGTCTGAGTCTTGGTTAGTCGGACTGTATAAAGATGTCGACGATGTAGAATAGAGTCCTCAGGTCTCGACTTACCTTGTAACCAAGTCACAGACATAACCACGCCTCCAGCAGTGTGAACACATGGGATTACTTGGCTCACACTTTACCTTCAATTCACGACATCGTGTACAAGCTCGCTCTGATCTTTTTCTTGGTTTGCCGGCTTTCGTGAGACTCATGTCTTGGTGTTCAGAAGGATGATCAGCATGGACATGTTGAAGCAATGAGCTGAGTTTAGGAAGAGCCGTCTTGTCGTTTATTGGTGTCTGGGAGATACCGCGAAAGTCATCTCCAACAGGATCCCAGGGTGAGATGCGCAAAATAGGCGTCATCTCTGGATGTAAGGGAGTATGGCATGGTGGGCTTGAAGATGAAAGGAGACCTTGTGTTAAAGGCTTAGGAGAACTCGAACGTGTCCCTTTATCGTGATATCCAGAGTGATCAGAAAAGTCTGAGGGAATCCCATTCTCCGACAGAAATTCACTGAATGATGGGAGCACTAAAAGGCCCGCTTGCAAGCTGCAGGACGGATTGGAAATGTAGTGGGATGTCATGTCGTAGTTGGTGGTTTTTGGGCAGTCAAGAAGTCTGCCAGTTGGGTTTAGCTACGTGAAATGATCATGTCCGCGGTCAGTAATGCTTGGAAAATATCGAGACATGGTCCCTCGACGAGACCACAGGAGTATTTCAAATGCATTCTTCTCCTCAATGTCGGAAATTCGCCCCCCTACGAAGTGCTTACGAAATGCTTGCACACACACAGCGTCGCTTCAATGAACCACAGATGCAGTCATGAATGTTAGAGTTAGAGTTCTGGGAGGTAAAGTGGTCAATCCAACCGTCATCCAGCTGAATGGTCCTCAAGAAGAAGGGATGGTTTGGAGATGGCGTATGATGACATGTACATTGTCCAAATAACAAAAGGTCAGGAGTTGGTTCCAGTTCTACCTCCTGGGAACCAGTGACAGTCGGCTGAGGAGTCAGTCAAGACATACCTGGCCCAGGCTTCATTTGGACATGGAGGACGGATGATTTGCACCGTCTTCTGGGTGCGCTGCCCCTGCAGCCCTATTACTATTTCACTCTTCCCAAGCCAACCTTCCCGCCCCGGCCAGTTCCGACAAGAACAGAAGATTGGTCCAAAAGAGATTTCGACGTCAGGCAGATCATCAAAGATGGCACAAGGACAGCCCAAGCTGAACCTAAACGTGTCGAACCCTGTGCTTGAGACCTCTTGCATCTCGTGCATCTGCAGTTGCGGATGCTTATCTTGCCGCGCTGTGACGCTAGGATCTCGGTTGACGGTTGTGAACGAGTGGGCGAGACAGCAAGACACGGGGAAAACAAACTTCAACCAAAGAATGAGGCCGAATTGGGGAGGTCCAATGCGAACATGTCAAACGGAATATATAAAGATTGAGTGGAGTTTATGGTTGGCATTCCAGGATGTCCGCAGATCTCGGCTGAACTCAAAGCATGATCAGTCAGTCTCCAGCATCAACTCGGTCATCAAGCTCGAAACTGGGGTCATCCACGGATGGAGAAGTCTTCCGTTATGTCTCAGTGCAAGAGGAGAGAGTCCATCCGAGAAAAAGAGATCCACGTACTCTGACACATGACAAATCTGGTGATCGATTCTTCACTTACGGAGTAGTATCGGGCGCCTTGTCCATCTCCACGTCGCTTCATGCACAATTTCCGAGAAGATCTTCACCAGACTAGGTTAAAGTTCCCACGGTATTCTAGAGTCCTGTTCTGCAAATCTGGGGCTGAAGATAGGACCGAGGGCTTCTCTATGCATAGAAATGGAGACCATTTCTGTGGGGAGCATCGATGAGAAGTGCCTCTCTGCTTATGGGCCCAGTTCCCCATTGTTGGGCTTGTTGGACTTTGGATCAGGTCGAGTCATATCTGTTGCACTGGTAATCGATGCCATTTGGCGTGAGGATTGTGTCATGCCAACATCAATTGGCCATAATATACACGATTCATCAAGGTATGTAAAGATAGATTGTTGCAAAACTAGCCTCTTGCACACGTTCATAGCATCCAGACACGCCAAATCCACTTTTTCGCCTGCATCGATACAAGCAATGCAAGATCCCATAGCTCAACACGCGATGAATAAGAGTGTCTCTGTACTAGCCACTCTGACCACCACTTACTCGCCTTTCAGCTTGTCCTGCATGACGCTGAAGGCGTCCTCTAGCAGTTGATTTTCTTCTCTGACATGGCTAGCCTTGAGACCTGTGGCTACTGAAGCACTTGGGTCTCTGCCCGCATACATGACGTGTCTCCTGTTGTGGTGTTCCGTCTCATTAAGCAATGTTTCGATACGAGGTTGGACGAAGCTCCAGGCACCGGCATTGAGGGGTTCCTCTTGACACCAGACAATGGTTTTGGCGTTCTTATAAGTGTCCAAGTTTTCTTTTAGCTGTGCCCATGGGAAGGGGTTGAGCTGTTCAATTCGAGTGATGGCAGTTTTGGTGTGGCCCTTCTCGCCACGGTGCTTGTGCAATGCTGCATAGACCTGGCCAGTGCAAAGAACCACGCGGTCAATCTCCTCAGGCTCGGCAATGGCGTTGCCGTGTTCTGGATCCGGGATGATCCACTGGAAATGAGATTCTCCGGTAAAGTCTTCAAGATTAGATCGTGCAATAGGATGTCGCAGAAGAGATTTGGAAAAGAAGACGATTAGTGCTGGGGAAACTGTTAGCCATTTTTGTTTCACTTTCTGTGGAGGCTGGACTTACGCTTTCTGAATTGACGGTTCATCTGTCGTCGGAGGATATGGAAGTAATTGGAAGGAGTGGTCATGTACGCAACTTGCATGTTGCAGTCTTGATGTTGACGGTCGAGCTTCTCAGGTGAGGGGAAGATGCGAGGCTCTTCGTTACACAATTGCAGGTATCGCTCCATGCGGCCTGACGAATGCTCTGGTCCTTGGCCATCGTAGCCATGGGGAAGGGAGCAGACAAGTCCTGATCTTTGCAGCCACTTGACCTCACCTGATGCAATGAACTGATCGATGATGCATTGGGCGTTGTTGGCAAAGTCACCAAACTGGGCTTCCCACATGACGAGGGCGTTGGGTGAAGAGAGAGAGTAGCCATACTCGAATCCAAGGACACCGAACTCACTCAAGGACGAGTTGGAAATAGTGAAAGCACCTTGTTCGCTGGACAGATTGTTCAGCGGGGTCCAGGTTCCTTCATTTTCTTGGTCGTGGAGCACAGCATGTCTCTGGGAGAAGGTTCCACGCTCAACGTCCTGTCCGGAAACACGAACATGGTGGCCCTCGAGACACAGGGTGCCAAAGGCCAGTGCTTCGGCAGTAGCCCAGTCAATACCCTTGCCATCATCGATGGCCTTCTTTCGGCCGGCAAGGATACGTTTCAGATTGCGGTGAACGGTGAATCCCTTGGGTGTGTCGGCAATCTTGGCTCCGATCTCCTTCAGAATGTCGGAGGGAACGCCAGTTGGAAGATGGGGAAGGACTTCGGTGGCAAGTTCCTTGGGTGACTTGAAGCCGTTCCATGCAGATGTCAACCATTCCTTGCCAGTAGGTTGATAATCTTTGCTACGCTCAAAGCTGTCGTTGAGCATGCCCCAAACCCACTTTTTGTGTTCTTCAATATCCTCCTTGCTGAAGGTGCCTTCATCCAAGAGTTTTTTGACATATTTGTCTAGTTGAGGGACTTGAGATTCGATGCGCTTGTACATCAGAGGTTGGGTGAAGGAGGGTTGATCAGTTTCGTTGTGGCCTTGCTTGCGATAGCATACAATGTCGATGACGCAGTCCTTCTTGAAGTCAGCACGCCAGTCGGCGGCCAATTGACAGACAAAGTTGACGGCCTCGACATCGTCACCGTTGACGTGGAAAACAGGGGCATCGATGGCCTTGGCAATGTCGGAGCAGTAAGGGGTCGATCGGGAAAAGCGAGGATCAGTGGTGAAACCAATCTGATTGTTGACGACGACGTGGATGGTACCGCCGGTAGAATACTTGGGGAGGGCGTAGAAACCCATGGTTTCGTAGACGATACCTTGACCCGCGAAAGCAGCGTCACCGTGGAGTAAAACGCCCATGGCGGTTTGGTGCTTTGACTCATCATTGTTGTAGTGTTGAATGGCACGTGTCTTTCCCAGAACCACAGGATCTTCAGCTTCCAAGTGGGAGGGGTTGGCCACGAGAGACAGTTGGACTCGTTTGCCAGAAGGAGTAGGCCTTTCGAAGTTCATGCCAAGATGGTACTTGACGTCCCCAGAGCCTTCATCGGCGGCTTCGGTGGTTCCTGAGAACTCGCTGAAGATTGACTCGTTGGGCTTGCGCACGACGTTGGAGAGGACGTTTAGTCGACCTCTATGGGGCATGCCGATGATAATGTCCTTGATGCCGTAGTCGACGCTTCGATCAATCATGGCCTTCATACCGGGCACTAGGGTTTCACAACCTTCGAGACCGAATCGCTTGTCATTGGGGTATTTGGTGGCCAGAAAGCTTTCAAAGCTGGAACTCCAGATGAGACGGTCGAGAATGCGACGTTTGTCGTCGGTGGAATATTTGAATGGGGTGGGCACCTCGACACGACTCCGGATCCAGTCGCACTGTTCACGGTCGGGGATGTGAATGTACTCAACGCCGTAGCTTCCACAGTAAGTTCTTTCACACGCGGCGATAATGTCGCGTAACGTCATCTTTTCTCGGCCCTCAGTGGCAAAACGAGGAAGGATACCAGGACCGAGGGAAAACTCTTGGTCGAGATCTTTTTCGGTGAACCCGTAATGATCGATTTCGAGCTCTTTGGGCTTGCGGTATCCAAATGCATCTGCCTCGCCGCGGATACCAAGGGGATCAGTCTTGGCCTTGTGGTGACCAGTTGCCTGGTATGCTCTGACGAGTAACTGGACTTTTAAATGATTTGTAACATCTCCACCACCGGTAACAGCGGATGGGGCGATTCCGATGGCTCCTTCTGCCTGTGAGACGAGTCCCGGAGGAGGCTGAAAGGCGCGTGAGACGGGCATGGTGCCATCTTCCATGTTGCGGAAGTAGGCTTGCCAGGAGATGTGGACGGAGGAAGGGTCTTCTTTCCAGGCTAGGTACATTTCATCGATATAGTTTGCAGTGTTGCCCTGTAGGAAGGAATCATTGGGATCCTGGGCTAAAGTTAGCTTGCAATACATTGAAATAAACGGGCGCAAGAGCAACAAATGACATACAACTCCTTTATTAGTATCCTCAGCAGCAATGGCATAGCTTCTACGCGGCACTGAAGTGCGGAGAAGGAGAGCCAGCGGTTTTCTGCCACTGGAGAGACATGTCCTTTGTGTTGTGGAGATGAGTTTAGCTTCCGAGGCAGTATATAGGGATCTCGAAGCTCTCTGAGCTCGAGGGGGGAGTTTGGCGACGGCGCATCGATACATGACGGAACGAGGTCAGCTTGTTGGAGCTCAATATTCCAGGATGCAGTCCATAGGAGGTGAGAATGACAAAGAGAGAATGGACGCGAGCCTCGGAAAGAGTGGCAGCAGCGAGGGAGTCTAGGAACAATGACAAGGGAAGTGAGAATAGGTGTTAGGTGGTAGTGAGGTAATGAGGAGAAAGAGACGAGATGAGGTTTGAAGGTGTTTGAGGTCACTAAGAAAGTCCGGAATGAGAAGTCGAAGCAGTTGCAGTTGCAGTTGCACTTGGAGTCGCACCTGCACCTACTTCATTTTGCTTTGTATGTGCCTGCCAAAATGGGGTCGGCAATTATGATGCAGTTTGGCAGGTGCACCTGCAAGTGAGCACCAACGAAGCGACGAGATGAGCACTTAGCAACGCGTTAGTGGCCACACCTACTTGGCACTAGGCATTTAACACGTCCAAGGAACCAGTCACGGCTCCCCGTTTGACAATACCACTCAAACGCCAGATTTGCGGCCTTTTGGGGTTGCTTTCCGCCTGGATTGATCCACGACGGTGCAACTTCCGGGCGTCTGGGCTCCAATAAACGCCTGGGGCGTTAGTCATGGTTGCCGCGTTCGAGCCCAAAGGGGCCGCCGACGATGCTGTTTTCCAAGACCTCGTGGCCCTCTAAGCACTCTTCTGAAGGCCCCTGTAGCCGAAAGTGCGGAGGTGACCCCAGCGGCGCCACGTCCCTCCCGTCCAAATTCTTGGAAGATGAGATCTTCAATCTAAGTACTGTACCTATCCATGTCAACACGTTTCGAGTCTGAAGAATTGGCTCAACGGAGACACACGTGTATCATACAATTCAATAGCACCACGAACATACGTAGAACCAATCTACTCGTCGACACATCCATTTCCATCTACCCCATGACGCTCCGTCCCCGTCTTCCGCGGATAAAAACCTCAAGGGATTTATTGCATCCAATCACGACCCCCCAAAACCCCAATTCCAAGTCTCCATAACGCCGTGAAAGCTCCGCCCTCAGCTCCCGACCGCATCTTCCGAATTATCTGCGAGGAATGAATCCATCCAATTCCGCATTGTTCATCTCCAGCTTCATAAAATTGGACCAGTGTTATTATTATTTGCATAACAGCTATTGTAGAAACGGACGGACCAGTGCGTCCACATGTAAGATTTCTCGTCCAAACAATAACCCTCAATATCCTGCGCTATGCTAGAACTACTATAAGACGGCAGGGCTATTCAATTCCAACATGGGTATCTTGAGACGTTGCTTTCGCTCAACCAATCTATTTTGCACAAGTATCTTCACTTGTTACTCGCCTTTTCATGTTTATACTGTCAGATCCGTGTGCCTGCGAGGTATTCGCGGTCCACTGTTTCATCTCCAGTCTCTTCATCCGTTCGTCGTCTTTCCAAAACCCACCTTCCATCCATTTCTCGTTGATAACTGACGCTCTCGGCGCCGCTACTATTGCGGCTGTGATGGCCCTTGCGCCGTTCTGCTGGGACTGCCATTGGAGACGAGGGCAAATCTTCTTGCGACTGAAAGACCAGAGGCTCTGGGATTCTTTTTCGTGGCGTATTTTGCGTCAAGGTCGGACGACCATCTTCCTCGTCCTCTTCCTCCGACTCCGGAATACCCATCACGGGCGACGATCGCCCGTGGAAGCCTGAAGACATCCTCACGCCGTGATGATCCCCGTGACCGAAAGGGTGGTGCGAAGGGTAAGCCAAGGGCGAGCTGATTTGAGGTGGTCCACCTCCACTGTTCAGACTCGACGAGCTGCCCCCAAATGCTCGACCACGAAGTCGCATCAATGCACTGAAGCTCATGTCCTCATCATATCCAGGAGAATCGAGCTCCAGAAGCTGAGCAATTCCTGGGCTGGGGATTGATTGAGCCGATCCCGGAATACCACCGGGCATCTGGAGCGACACCACCGAATTCCTTGTGCTCCACTCACTTCGTTCTGTAATCGGCGTCAGGCTGGGCTCCTGAAAATTGGCCTTGCCACTATGACTTCGTTTCACCCCACTGGATCCTCTTTCGCCAAAATAACCCCCATTCACAATCTCGGTACTGCTTTTGGTATTCGATCGGGCATAGAAACCAAACTCTTGACCATAGAACCCGTCCTCATCATTTTCCAAGGCTTCAGCGTTCGCCTCGGCGATCATAGGATCATCGTCCATATCGTCGTCGAAAGGGAATCCATCGTCTTCAGCAATTCCCATGTTGTAGTTAAAACCGAAGCGACTGTCTGCTGACACGATTCCCTGTCGGCTGTTTTCGAATGACTGTGACGTGTCGTCCGAGTTCTGACTGAAGCTCACCTTGCGATCAAATCGCCCTTCTACGGCAGCTTGGTTGGCTGCCATGGCGAGTGCATCGTGATATGCCGCCAGATTAGTCTCAGTCAGACCGGCCAGGCTATTGCCTTGTTCTAGGCTTGAATCGCTCACTTGGCGCTGGTGATCATGCTGCTTCCATTCGAGATCGTCTTGGGGCGCATGAGCCGTCGGCCCATCCCAAATCGGTGCAAGTTTTCCATCATCGTTTCCAACGGCGTGGTGAAGTGCAAGAGCCAATTTGCGAGCATTCTCCGCTGGGATGTTCCGAATCTGTCCACTCTCATCGTCCAAGGTTTGTTCGTCGAATGTTGGGACAATAGATTCAATCCCAAGATCCCCAAACTCGCCATCGTCAAAGTAAAGATCGTCGTCATCAAAGACTTGGGCGTGTGGCCGTTCGACGTGGTTCGACCGTCTCCGAGGACGTGCAGCCGGCGTCGTGATTCCGAGGCCCCCAATCAGCGAAAGCTTTTCTATCTCGATACCAGCATCTTTCTGTTCCAGGGCATCGTGACTTGCTCGGGAGGATACTCTGGAGTCGGCAATTCCGATGGGGAATCCTTCGTGATCCCGTGGCGTGGGTTGGGAGGCGTTGTTTGTACTGGTGGGACTAAATGTCAAAGATTGAGGGGTGAAGTGGAAGCCTTGGAGCGAGTGGCGATGTAACGTTGTTTCCTTGATCACAGACTCAGGCAAAGATGGTGGTGATGTAGCATAATTGGGCTCCAGTACAGGCTCTGGTCCGACCTCGGCTTCGGGAACACCTGTGCTCTCGCTTGGTAAATACTTGGGAGCCAACAGATTGCCTTGGGGAAGATCAGATGTATCAAATGGGTCTTCGTCGATGGGATAGCGTGCAATCAGAGCGCTGTTCTGAATGCCACTCAGTGTTGAACCTCCATCATGGTATAGATCAGCATTGAAGCTGGGGATTTCCTCCTCGAATCCATCGTCCGCATCAAAGTCGTAGTTTGCATAATCGTCGTCCTCCTCCTCTTCGACTTCTCCGACCGGAGGTTTCCGCGTTGCTTCGTGTTGCTTATGCTTTTCCTCCAAGAGTCTTTCCTGGACAGAGGAGCCACTCCCGCCCATCTGGAAGCTGAAACGAGATGAGGTACTCGTCATGTGCTTCGGGAGAGCAGCTGGAGGAGGGGGTTCAAACTTTGGTGATGGAGTGCTTTTTGGAGGAGGCGATGGAGGAGGAGGTGACGGCTCTGCAAGCGGGATTTCCGCTGCAGCTTGATGGTCAGTTTCAAGTAACGATGAGTTGACTTCAGACTGAGGGACTACAGCAGGGAGCCGCTTGGCAAACGCCGGGATATTGGTGGGATCTTGTGAGTCGAAGGATCGGTTGTACGCTGCATGGTTGTGCAAGTAGCCAGTACGCTCCGGCTGCAGAGAGGTCTGGTCATCTTGGAAGTTTTCCTTGAACATAGGACTGTGGGAGGCGTTTGAGACCCCACTTAGAGGGCCATTTCGACCACCAAAAGGATCCTGGAGGCGACTCGAGTCTGGCAGTCCGCCTGTTCGTAGACCAGGAGACTCGACGAAGCTGACATCTGATTGAGAGACTTGCCTACGTGAACGCGGCGCGGAAAAATCATGGACGAGCTTTCCCCGGATGCTGGGCTCAAAATTGTCAGGGAGAGCCGGCACGGACAGAGTATTAATGGTGAGATTGAAATCATCCAGCTTTTGATTCTGTGACGATCGGCGGCGAGCTAATAGACTCATCGGGTTCAAGAGATTTAGCCTGCTCTTCTTGGCGGTCGAACCCTTGGACACAGCGTGGTCGTCGAAATGGGATCGATCTTGCGGTGGGGAGGAGAAACTGTAATTACGTAGGGTCGGAGAGGAAGTATTGTCGGTGACTCTTGAGATGGGCTCAAAGGAGGATCGCTCTTTGTAATCGACAGAGTTCGATTGAACGGACACAGGTGACGGGCGTGCGCCCAAAGTGGCTGTGTATGGAGCAGATCTGTTCGCATCGCTTGTGGCTGGTCGGTGAACATCTTCGGACGGTCGGACGGTATCCGTGGTGGCATCTTCCGAGGATCTTTGGTAAGGAAAGGAATCTGTCGGAGGATATGATTGATGTGGGGAGAGGGGAGCCTGAGCAGGATAGAAGTCGGTATGGGCCGGGGTAAGACGTGGCCTGGGAGAGCGTTGGTCGGACTCAGGGATCAGAGGGGGCGCATCTGTAGGACTGAAGGGTTCGCCATGCCTATTGAAGCGTCTCGTATAACTAGGAGAGGTGGGAGAGACATGATCGGATCTTCTTCGCATGCGACGTTGCAGCGGTTGGTATATATTCCCTGCACTCATGCTGAGGCAGGTCACAGGTCACGGCCTGGCTGAGGCTAAGGAGTGGCAAGGCCCGCGAGAGTTCGCATTTTGAGGATTCAAGACCGAGGGTACTAGCAGACTCGGTGGTCAGGCAAGTGGTGAGGATGCAGAATTCGGTCGAAGTAGAAGAGGCCGGCACAATTTCGAGGCACAAGAGTATTGACGAACAAAGTCCAACATATCATCCAGAGTGAATGCCACAGGGTGGTGATGGAGGCGGCATGGTGATGGGAAAGCGAAGTTGATTGTTGTTGATGGAATGAGACAAGACGAGTGTCATGATGTGGTCCTGGAGTGACCCTCGCAGGCCGTCGAGTCAAGATTGAGATGAAGTGGAATGGATGGGGAACCTCGTACGCATACGTCGCACTTGGCGGCCAATATGAGCAGGCAGTGGTGCATTACCGAGTCCAGAATGAATGGAAGGTTCGACCAGGGAGTCAGCCAATTGACAGATGAAGATTGGGAGAAGGTGGGGCAATACTGGGGCCATCCAAGACACCAGCAGTTTTTAGCAAGAACGGCAAGTTAAACAGTCGCGAACCCTGGCTTCTCAGCATTGAATCACTGGGGTATCGGTGCCAAGATCTACGGCGGGCTGAGGTGGTACTTTTGGCACTTATCAAACACCAAATTCCCTGATCTCAGCCTTGTCTGATGGATCACTCCTATGCTCTGTCAACCACTGCTGATGACCTGGCCACTACAGCTTCCAAATCCTACAAACCCAGGTCCATCCTTGCATTTTTGCCGTGCCGTGAAATGGACGATATCTCCATCCTCCAACCAGGCACGACTAATGGTTTCAGAGCTCGAGCCCACAGCCTGCATGACACGAGGCTGTTTGCCATCTCGACTCCCTTCCAGAAAGCAGCCCAGCTCGGACTCTTTTGGTCCGGATAATGTTCCTGTGCCAAACAGATCACCTGGCCTCATGGGGCAACCTCCAGCGGTGTGATGTGCCAACATTTGTCCGAACGAAAAGCAAGTATACTTGGTGTTGCATTGAGAGAACCGGTACTTCTTCGAACCCACTATAGTCTCACTTAGTGTATGTCATCTATGGTCAACATTACATTATTCTTACCTTGGATATAAGCATCGACGGGAATATCGTGGACGGAGTCATTCTTTCCTTCGAGGTAAGGCTGCAGCCGAATCTGTCCCCATCGTCTCAGTGATCTTGTCAACAACTGCCCATTCAAGACTTACCGTGGTCAAAGTATTCGTCCGATATGGCTCCAAGGCATCCAAGGTAACGATCCACGGTGAGATACTGGTGCAGAAATTCTTGCCATTCAGAGGCCCCAGTGCCCCAGCCTCAGCCCTCTGAATGTCTCTTGCAGACCAGTCATTCAGGAGGACCAGTCCGAATATGTGCTCTTCAGCATCGTTTACATCGATGGCAGTCCCATGCTCATTTCCTTGTCCGACAAAGGCTGCGAACTCGACCTCGAAATCTAACTTTTGCGAGGGCCCAAACGTGTGATTATTGTCGACCACAAATTGGCCCCGTGGTCGACGGACAGGCGTGCCGGATACGACGATCGACGAGCTGCGACCACCATAGCCAATTGGGAGTTTGAAAAACCCTGGAGGTAATGTTTGCCCAGGTCGAACAAGGTCAGTACACTATAGAGATCGACTGTCAGCGAAACTTCTCTCACCCTGACGGGTTATGCTTACGTTTTGAGCGTGGTATGGACTGGTGAAGAAATCGGTGTAATCGCCAATGCTCATCGGAAGGTGCATTTCAACATTCTCTAATGACGCCAGCGCCTTTTGTTTCAACTCTTGGTTGTCGCGGAGGACATGGCCCAACGAGGTCTGTGATTGCAATAGCTCCTGCAGAAGTGCCCTGACTTTGCGATGGACATTTCTGCCTTGACCTGCGTAAAGATTCAAAGTCGGCTCCAGCAGAGTGCTTGTGTCAAACCCAAGTCCACTAAATACTTCTGACTGACAAAGTGCTTTGAGATCCAAGACTTGGTCCCCAATTGCGACTCCGATGCGTCGGTCATGCTCTGCGGTGCTGAAGATACCATATGGTAGGTTCTGCAGAGAGAAATCCGAGTCGTCGCTTACTGGAATCCAAGATTGTACCATGGTTGTACTTCAAGACGTATTGGCGAGCAAAATGACCATCCCACACCTTTGTGGATATTATTGTACTCTAGAAGCGTTCTTATTGTTTATATCTAGCTTCTTCTTTCGATATTCGAACGCGATCCCTTTCCCGACCTCGCGTCTGCAAACCCCCGACCCAACTGCCTAAAAATGAGTTCGTGTCCGCACCTCTGACACAATATCCCATCCTACAAGTCGAGACCCACGGCATTAGGAATCACAACCCGGGCATGTTCAAACGATCTGGCCCATCACCATGCCTCAATAACCCGATTGACGGAGAATGACGTAGTTTCCCGACCAAAGCCGGCTGCGACGCTCAACACGTGATTGACTATTGAATTGAATTTCAGGTCACGCAGTCAAATCAATCTCTACGTCTCTCCCAGGTTCTTGAAATTTTCGACCCTTGTACAGTCCTCAGCATAATTGTATGAGTCATACAGCTAGGTCTACGCCCATCTTTGGTGAGCGACACTAAGTCCCAAGTCGAAGCACCAACATTTGCAAAAGCGGGTACCCTGGTCACGTGCCGATATTGACAATTCATCTGACATCGAACGCCACTCGAATCTTTTGTTAGACGAAATCTTGTTCTATTTGCTTCGCTATCAGCATTTTATATAGTTCTCTAACAGGCGCTAGTATCGTCCTATCCACCAACCCTGAAGCCAAACTCACATGGTCCCACGAAGTGACCAAAAGCCATGCGCTCTGAATGTGCATAATACATGCAACTCTGGCCCTGGAAGCAATACCGCGTCTCCACTAGTCCTGAAGGATGGCATCTTCACTGACGCCTGGGAGACCATCCACTGCTTGTCAACAATGTAAACACCACAAGGTGGGTACGCTGTTCTTTAGATAATTGCATCCATAAGCATCTCGCTAATCAGTCCAACCATCGCGCAGGCTCGGTGTTCAGGTGATCTTCCTAAGTGTAAACGATGTGCTCGAACAGACACAGAGTGTATCTATGCTCCAGGTGCACACAATCAGCGTCGAAAGCTGTCTGATCGAGCCTGGCTTGCTCATAACGTCTCCCCATTCCGCAATGGCTCACGAGACTCTCCAGTCAGGCGCCTACCAACACCGCAGATGAATCCCTTGACTATTCTTCAAAGCCCCGATTATCTAGGCATTCCTGAGTCAATTGCCTCCGAGCTCATTGACACATTCTTCTCCCATCACTACAACGCCCGACTGCTTCTCCACAAGGCTAAGTTTGAAGAGGATAGGTCGAGGCGGACGCTTCGGCCTCATGTTCTCTTGACTATTTGTGCTATGGGAGCCGTGTGAGTCTCCTCATAGCATACTATACTGCTTTGCTGACAGGTCGGAGATTCTATCACAATGGAAAGTCAGAAAATCCCTTCAAAGAATTTGCTCGCGTTTGGGCAGAGCGCGCTGGAAAATTAGCTCTTAACGAAGTTGAGATACCTCATGAGGACAATATCGTCACATTTTCCACTCTGAGTCTTTTCTGGTATACTCAGGGGTCGTGGAGAAGATCATACATCCACAAAGGTTAGAATTGTCCTTTCGATAGGTTTCGTGCTGACGTGTCAGGAAATGCAATGCAAACCGCCCATGTCTTAAATCTTGTCAATAGAGTAGGAACAACAAGGGACTCACTCGACGTCGAATTGTCACGCCGACGCTTCTGGGCTTGTTATCTAATCAACTGCCACAGTACTGACAGCATGTTTGCTATCAGCCCCTCAAAAAGTCTAGCTGCTCTTCCCTTGCCGTGGGCCGAGGAAGAGTTTGAACGTGGCTCCAGCAACATGCGCCCATGTGCTTTTGGTTCTGGCAAGACGAATGGAGGAATTTATAGTGAGATGATTAGAGCCATGACGCATTGGTCGGTATCCTCTCGATCACATCTCGGTTGTCTGGCTGACACAAATCACTAGGTCTTCGGTAAACACCTTGATCAAATCATTTGACGGAGATTCTCAAGCCCGAATTACAGCAATTCATCGTCTTGACGCTGAGATTAGGCAGTGGTGGGATCGCGTCCCCCAAAACTTGCGCCTCCATCCTTCCAACCTATCATCATTTCTTCGCGTGGATCTCACAAAACTCATTCTCATACACGTGGTATACTACCAATGTCTTTGTGCCTTGCACTCTTCAATTGTACCCCTGTTCTCCTGGGGTCCTGATGAGCCAAACCACGCTGTAGCCCAACAGCTATCGGCGCAACTAGCGTATGAGAATGCCTGTGCAATTTCTCAGTTTCTCCAGATGGTACTGGACTTCTCGCAGGAAGTGGCAGACTTCCCAAGTTTCGTTGGCTATGCAGCTTACTGCAGCTATGCTATCCAAGTACCGTTCCGATGGTGTCTGAACCCTGGGGTGAGAGAAAATACTCTCAGGAACACTCAAGCCAATCTCGAGGTCATTCAAGGCATGGCCAAGTACTGGGAGTTCATTGTCTTACTGGTATGGATATCTATTGACTGGTTAGAAAGAAATAGTTGCTGACTTGCTTTATAGGGTCACTACGCAAAGTATCTCACCGAAACTCATGCCCAAAATCCCCTTGGGCTAGACGACGAGCCTAAAAACTTAAGCGCCGGTAAACTCAACGGGTTTCGTATTACAGCTGCTCGCGCAAGATCCTCCATCTTGAGCATGAATGGCATTCTTTGGAAGGACGATGGCTATTCAGTTCAAGGGGATGAAGTCATGGATCTCGGGCTTGATGGCAGACAAAACATAGGTAGCCCTTCGACCTCGCCAGCTGTGGACTGGGGTTCTCGAGAAACACCTGCGACCGCGGGAAAAGGTGACACTCCACCTATTCACTCGAAATTCTACTTAGGAGTACTACTGACACTGAATGATAGATACAGGTCCTGCCAACCAGGATACAGGCTCTACTGTTGTCTATGAAGATCCCCCAGCAATGACCACCACTGTCCCAGACTTTTACGATCAGCAGCCTGTCTTTTTCCAGCCAATTCTGGATGCATCCAATATCTTCGAGCCTATGCCCCAGAATCTGGGAATGATTGACTGGAGTGAGATGGATGCGTTGCCCTCCTGGGAGGTGCTGTCCTCACGAGGACAGTCGTATGAATTACCACTTTAATAGATTGTAGCTTAGAGCAGGGCGCTGGGAACCTCGGACCGAGATGGGAGACATATGATAATGCAATTGCATGAGCCATGAAGAATCTCAACGTGCCTGTGATTCTAGGTTTCCTTCATAGGATGATCTGTTCAGATCGCCTGATCTATGTGTAACAAAGTCCTTGTAATACAGTCCCCGAATCGACACCATAGTCCTAAGAGTCATTTCTGCCAACTTAATTAAGCTTTGATCAAAGCATCATGAATTGGAGAGGTATCGGTAATTATGTAATTTCCTCAGCACAGTCCATCCATCTCCAACTGCTGCTAGGATCAACAATGATGGTCATGCACCCCAGAGGGGCGGAGGGGTCACCTGCAGGCCAAGATGTAGCTGTCGAATGTGTAAGTGGTTCTTCGGAATTTAATCAATGCCACCAAGAAGAAGTTGTCGCATTACTAGAAACCGGCATAACCTCAAAGAGAAATTCAGCTCTGGATATATGCCTCGGGCGGCCTTACTTTGAATCACAACTGGGAAACATCAATCTTCAAACTTTCTCCCAATATCTTCAACACAGCTGTGACTCTTCCATCAAAAATGGCAAACAGCTACTTCATCAAAGGCGGAACCGTCGTTTCAGTGGACGACAACATCGGCGTCCAATCAGATTGTGACATTATCGTTGAGAACGGAATCATCACGCAGGTGGGAAAAGGACTGAAAGCACCAGCCAACCTACCAGTCATTGATGCCTCAGAATCTATTGTATCGCCAGGATTTGTCGATACCCATCGACATGCCTGGCAAACGCAACTCAAGAATGTCACCTCAGACATGCTCCTCCCAGACTATTTCCTATACATTCGAAGTGTGTACGGATCATGCTACACCGCTGAAGACGTCTATATCGGAGAACTCATGGGAGCATTGGAGTCAATCGACGCAGGTATCACCTTTATGATTGACCATTCTCACATCATGAACTCTCCCGCACATGCCGATGCCGCTGTCAAGGCTCTCAAGGATTCTCATATGCGCGCCACCTTCTGCTACGGTCTCTTTGTCAACCATAACTGGGAAGGTGTTGCCCCAGGGACGGTTACTGCTGCTACTTCCCCAGACTGGAGATATGCGGATGCAAAGCGGGTTCGTGAAGAACATTTCTCAGCTGAGAATGGACCCCATGATCTGCTGAGATTCGGATTTGCTCCGGCAGAGATCGAGCGATACTCGCCTTCCCAGTCGATCAAAGAGCTGGAATACGGGCGTTCGATTGGTGCTGCTCTCGTGACAGGCCACATTTCCCTAGGAAAGCTCGATCGTGGAATCAACTTTGTTCGAAAGCTCAAAGCAAAAAATCTACTTGGGCCGGATCTGCTTTTCAGCCATTGCGGGTCGCTTCAGGACGACGAGATGGAATTGGTCAAGGAAGCTGGCGTTTCCATCTCAGTTACTCCTGAAACCGAATTGCAGATGGCCATGGGACCCAATCTGTCTTTCCGAGCGGAGGCCAAAGGCTGCAAGCACAGCTTAGGAGTTGACGTGGCATGCAACAACCCCATCGACATGTTCCAACAAATGCGACTCTTATTACAATCGCAACGAGGTATCGACAACGAAGCATCAGACGGCCCCCCTGCCACTATCACGCGAAAATGTGAAGAGGTCCTCAAGTTTGCCACCATGGGAGGTGCCGTTTCAGTGGGTCTCAAGGATGTTATTGGAAGCATTACCCCCGGCAAGCGAGCTGATTTGATCATTACCAAAACCACCTCTCCTCGCTTGACTCCTGTTCATGATCCAGTGGCGGCTTTGGTCCTGTATGCAAATGCATCCGATGTGGACACGGTGCTGATTGACGGACGAGTTGTCAAGAAAGATAAGCAATTCGTGGGCTTTGAGTGGTCGA
Organism: Exophiala mesophila; assembly: GCF_000836275.1. Lineage (NCBI taxonomy): Eukaryota > Fungi > Ascomycota > Eurotiomycetes > Chaetothyriales > Herpotrichiellaceae > Exophiala > Exophiala mesophila. Next base: position 4,675,706 of record NW_015622504.1, on the reverse strand, counting down.
AATTGAGACAGCAAGTTCTTGAATCAAGCAAGAATATCATGGAGCGGTCCAAGAAGGCTCCCATGGAAGCTATCAAACATCATAATCTCACTGAGAGGTCGTACTGGATGAACAAAGAGTAATGATGATTTTGGATAGATAGAAAATGAAATCTTGATTATGTTTGATTTGTTTACCTCGAGTGAAGCGAATGTCAAACAACAGTAGTTTAAGGATAACTTCAACATTGTAAGAGTATCTGACTTCCATGCTGTAGGCGTTCACATGCCAAATACCCATCCTCTCTATCCAACTCAAGGTTGTTGCATGCGAGAGATAGATCGATTTGTACATCATCTATGTTGAATCTATTCACACCTCAAAGATTATTACTGGCTGTCATCTCATGTTGTTCGGGAGCCAACTTCTCTCCCAAAGCCTCACCACCCAACTGAATCGGATGACTATCAAGAAGCACAAACATCATCCTCGCCCACTGCGTAGCGCTAGGATTCCTCCAAGCGTGCATAGTTCCACGTTGAACAGCGACATCGCCTTGTTTCAGGGTGACGACCTCCCCAGAATCGAGAATCATCTCCATCTCTCCCACCAAAACAACACCATAATCCAAACTCTTTGTCCGATGCATCATGGGATTATTGCCAGGCGCAAAATCACACATTCGACAAACACTGCCGCCTCGGTTCACTAACCCAGATCCTTGCTGTTCGACCTGTTCGTGTGTTTTGATGTCGATGTCGTTGTTGAGTTGCGCTGGGAACTCGGATGTTGTGTATAGTAGGCTGAGTCCGACTTCGTTGTTGCGCATGCCTTGCCATTTTCCGTGCTCGGACGAGTGGACAATTGCTTTACCGTCTTCGCGGTGAGTGGTGATGAATCTGGTGACGGGTCGGAGGTTGGAGACTGGGTCAGAAGGGAAGCCGTTGATGGAACCCATGGTTGTTGGTATGATGGTAATGGAAAGAGTGTGTCTAAGGGAGGTTCAGTCTATGTTGATGACCTTGATGTCGGTACAGGTCAATGGAAGAACGGATGATGGTGTGTAAGTGTTGGATTACTCTAATCGTGGTTCGACTACCTGATGTTACCAAGGTCTAATGGTCCAAGAGAGTATAAAAGTAAGGCATCCTCGGCTAATGCATAATTGTTTCCCGCCCCAAGTCCTTGCCACCAGCAACAGGGCCTGGCCTTTGCCTTTTGGGTTCCCAGCCGTAGCATCCAGCATTTGGAGGGTCGATTTGACTGTATTGCATGTTACACTTTGTTATTGCCTCCGGACTCGGCAAGATGAGATCAATTCGAGTAGCATTCTATTGAGCCCTCTCTCTTGGCTATTGAAGAGATATGTCGTCGAATCATCTCATACAGAAGCCTAAGTTGAACGAACATAAAACACATTCAGGTGATGCTACCACAGACCCACCCATTCTCCGATAGGATGTCACAAGAGGCGGCATTGAGAGACCCGCTCATTTTCCGGGCGTCGTGATGTAGTACCCACCAATTTTCCAATGGTTTCCCGGCGCCTTGACTTTTATGGTACTGACACACACCACCTTGACACGTTTTTCTCTCCACGGCAACATTGATCTGGAGGTTGTCTCCCCATTTTTGAAAATTTCTGGGGTCATGCATTGAAGCCTAGACTGTGCAAACAGCCTCCAGAACAGACCCTTACTCCCCGGGAAAGTCGGTATATCTGTGGGGAATTCTATCAATTCTATTCAAGCGACTGGGAAATCCCCAGAGGCAAAATCTGGGTTAGCGATTTGTTATGCCTTGATGGATCCAATTTGTCAGACGACACTTTCTCGACAGACTAGTTCTTGACCCTTTTTCTCCTTACCGTGGAAGCTGGGGATTCAAATCGTGGCGAGAGCGGAAGCTCAAGGCGCAAATATATAATACGACATCGTGGCCTTGGTTGAGCAGGGGTTCTCATTCACTTCTTAATCACTTTAACTGGTTTTGTGTTGCGACACGAAAACAAATCTCATCAGTCAACATGACAATGGATCCCACTGCCGTTGCGGCGGAGAAGGAGGCCGAGCTCTTCGAGGAAGAGAAGACTAATGTCAATCTGCAAGATGAGCGCGGTCCTGAGACCTCACCACTGGACAAGAAAATCCTGCTGAAGCTCGATTTGTTTGTCATTCCCATAATCACCATGGTTTATCTACTTGCATTCCTTGATCGCGCCAATCTTGGAAACGCTCGTGTGGTACGTACATGACATGACATGAGTTGCGCGAAGCCTTAGAAATTGGACTAATCATAGTTTTAGGCTGGACTTCAAGTCGACCTTGGACTCACAGATCATCAATATCAGACAGCAATCACGGTTACCTATGTCCCGTACATTGTGAGCGAGATTCCATCCAATTTGATCATCAAGAAGATCGGTCCTCGCATCTACATCCCCTTTCTCTGCTTTTCCTGGGGCATTATTTCGACTCTACAGTGCCTTGTACAAAACTATGCCGGTTTGGTTGTCTGCCGCTTCTTCCTGGGTCTGATGGAGGGTGGATTGTTCCCTGGAATCATCCTGTATCTCAGCAGCTTCTACCGACGACAAGAACTCTCACTCCGCATTGCCTTGTTCTGGTCAGCAGCATCTCTCAGTGGAGCCTTCTCTGGGCTATTAGCTGCGGCCATTGCGCAGATGGATGGCGTTGGAGGCATGGCAGGTTGGCGATGGATCCTCTGTCTCGAAGGTATCTTTACCGTGGTCTGGGCTGTCATTACCTACCTCTGTCTCCCCAACGATCCTGAAGGCGTGAAATTCTTCAAACCGGATGAACGAGATCGATGTATCGAGCGACTCAAGCTCGACGCTGAGATTTCTGAAGGGGAAAAAGTCAAAATCGGTCGAGTCTTGTCGGTGTTCAAGGACCCTCATCTTTTCCTGGTCTGGTTGTGTTCCTTCTGTTCAGGCTGTGCGATTTTTGGATTGGCATACTTCTCTCCTTCAATCATCCGGTCGATGGGCTATTCCACTACTCAAACTCAACTGATGAGTGTACCTCCATATGCATGGGGATTGGTGCTCACGATCTTCACATCATACTACTCCGACAAGTACATGATGCGAGGAATTCCCATGTTGATCACATATTTCATCGCGTTGATTGGATCCATCATGTTCCTTGTTGGTCGCAGCGTGGGAGTGCGATATGCCGGGGTCTTCTTTCTACTTGGAGGAGTGTATGCCAACGCGCCAGCACTCATCGCCTGGGTCCCCAACAACTGTGCTGCACACACTCGACGTGCCACAAGTGTAGCGATGACTTGTATTGCTGTCAACTGCGGTGGTATCATCAGCACTTGGATCTTCCCTCAGTCAGATGCGCCTTACTATCCGTTCGCAGCCAAATTCTTGTTGGCCTTGAACGTCATTGCTATTGTTTTGACAGCAGTAGCCATGTTTGTTTGCCACCGAGCCAACAAGAAGAAGCAGGACCCAGAATACAGACAAAAGTTGTTGGGAGATATGGGAGACCTGAGTTTTGCACAACAGATTGAGAAGTTGGGTGATCACCATCCAGATTTCAAGTATGTCTTGTGAAAGACTGGTTGAGGAAGACGTGGAGTGGGGATTATAGCTCTCAGTTGGCATTTTAATATCAATAGGGACTATTTCAATACTGCCTACCTACATATGTTCACCTGTGATATTCCATGAGTGTTTATTGACGTATGACTTGGGGTGGTGAATGAGCAGATGAGAACTACACGTGACTGGACTGAGTCTGTGGCAGTATTATTTATCGTAGTGCTTATTGGGTCAGACGCAGAGAATCCAAGCCTACAGTAGCTACCTTAGCTAATGCCCAGGCATGATGCCTAGAAACTTTTGAACCCATTCCTACCGTCGCCCGAATCTTGACCCCATTAGGGTGTGATCCCCAAGTGAAGAAGCAATGCTAAGCGCCCCAGTCTCTGAGCTTATAACTATTTAGGAAGCCTGGCAGGTATCTTTGGACGCCACTTGGGGGGCATTTAACCCCCGAAACTCGGTTCTAGAGGGGGCAGGAGAGGGTTCAGCATGTCAAACCAAACCGACTTCTGTGTCTGTCAATCGGATGTCAAAGATGCAAACCTGCAGCCATGCGAATTGATCCATCTGTGTTTGTATCAAGTCTCATATCCCTGATTAATCCCTGGCCCTACCGAACACGAAAGAATCCAGCCTAGAACAGAGCAAACCCCCAGGAATCGAAACAGCGGTAAGTTCAAGCTCTGCGTGTCAAAACCCTGTCACTTGTAACGAAGGAGGATCTCTCGGAAACCGTAGTACTGGCACACCGCCACCTTACTAGCTTTCGAGTCTATCTCCTCAATTGTCGGCGAAGCTCTTCGGGAGAAACCGCAATGGCTGTATATCATTCTTGAGCCCGACCTTCTCTCTATCTCACTCTTTTTCTTCCCTTCACACGCGCAATTCAACTTGACCCATTTTTACAACTACATTACTTTGCCTGGCACCGCTCTGCATATTAGAGCTGCAGCCCACCATGAATTGTCCCTCTCGTCCAGACAACACAGAGGACCATCCTGACTGGAACCAGAACCCTCAAGATCTGAACTCGGACTTGACCACACGAGCAGATCTCAATGGGATAGTCAATCTCCGCGAACAAAGACACCTGGATTCAAGTTTGGACAACGACCAACAAGAACAAATCCAGGTGGTGCAGACTCTCCCCAGTGACTCGCCTGTTAAAACGTCTGGAAAGACCCTCTCTGTCAAGGTTGATCCTGTGGTACACGAGTCTGCTGCACATGTCGGATCCTCGTCCACGGACTTTCAACGCCCACGCCCACGCCCAGCTTCGTTTCTCGCTTTCTCGGCCTGGGTTGTCAAGAAAAGTGTCAACACTTTGCAAAAATACGCCCGCTTCGTTGGCCCTGGTTTCCTCATTGCTGTCGCCTACATCGATCCTGGAAACTATGCCACCGATGTTGAGGCCGGTGCTGCTACTCAATACCGTCATTTGTTCATCATCTTGATGTCTAACATCATTGCTATCTTTCTCCAGTCCCTCTGTATCAAACTCGGCAGTGTCACTGGTCTGGATCTCGCTGAGAATTGTCGCAAGCATTTGCCCAAATGGCTTAACCTAATCCTTTATGTCTTTGCTGAGGCAGCCATTATTGCTACTGACATTGCTGAGGTGAGATGAAGTCTTGTGGCGTTGGATTTTCCCTTTGTTTTTTGTTCGTTCTGACAACCTACAGGTTATTGGCTCTGCTATTGCTCTAAACTTGCTTTTCAACATCCCCCTCGTGGCCGGATGTGCCATTACTCTGGTAGATGTGCTCGTGCTCCTCATTTTCTACCGTCCTGATGGCTCCATGGGCCGACTACGACTATTCGAGTACTTTGTAATGAGTTTGGTCCTTGGTGTCATGATCTGCTTCTGCATTCAACTTTCCTACTTGGAAAACACCACTGCTGGTCAGGTCTTCAAAGGTTATCTTCCATCCGCGGCCATCGTCGAGGGCAATGGTATATACCTCTCGTGCGGTATCATCGGCGCCACGGTCATGCCTCATTCCATCTTCCTGGGATCTGGAGTCGTCCAACCACGGCTCAAGGAGTTCGACCGCCAAAATGGCCATATCATGCTCGACGAAGAGGATGACGAGGACGTCAAGTACGTTCCTTCCATCTATGCCATCAAATCGTGTCTCAAGTATTCCATCGTCGAACTCGCCACTTCTCTCTTCACATTTGCCCTCTTTATCAACTCGGCCATTCTCATCGTCTCAGGTTCTGCCCTCTACCCAAAGACCGAAGCCACCGAAGCCGACCTTTTCGGCATATACAACTTGTTGAACGAGAATCTGTCCAAGGCCGCAGGAACTCTCTTTGCCATTGCGTTGCTGCTCTCTGGAACCTCAGCCGGTATCGTCTGTACCATGGCAGGCCAGATGGTGTCCGAAGGTATGCTTCATTGGACGATCAAGCCATGGTTGCGCAGACTCATCACCCGTTCAATCAGCATTGTTCCCAGTATTGTCATTGCTGGTGCCATTGGTCGTGATGGTCTCAACAAAGCTCTGACCGCTAGTCAAGTCTGTCTCAGTGTCATTTTGCCCTTTGTCTCGGCACCCTTGATCTGGTTTACCTGTCGCAGTCACATCATGACCGTCCACACTTTGGAGGGCGAACAACGTGGCCAGGAATTCAACATGCGCAACAACTGGTTGACTGCCGCTCTCGCTGCCCTCATCTGGCTTGTCTTGGTCGTCATGAACATTGCCCTACTAGTTCTGGTTGGGCTTGGCAAAGCCTAAACTCCTCGACGAGTAGAAGGGAGAGAAGGATGCCGACCAAGACAATGTGCAATATCGCTGGGATATTCAAGGAGACGGATCGCCGTAGAGTTGGCCATACAAGGTGACGCGAGGAAGAGAGACGAGAGGAAGGGAGGTGAATAGGTAAGGTGTCGTAGCTCCACATAGCTCCACTGCCGCATCAAAGATTAGAGTAGAGTAGAGAAGTAGTCGATACAAAGCAATACACCGCGCTCATTTGTCAAGCTTTTGCAACTGGAGAAGACTCAATCTCTTCACTGTCCGATTTCTTCAGCTTGCTTTTTGCTTCATCGCTTAATTTCTCTGCCTCATATCGTGTCGACTCAGGCAGCTGACCCAAATTCTTCATCTTGTCGAAAAACCAAACTCGAAACTAGAAGCATCGAATGTCAGTCAGTCATTCATTCACTCATAAACCAATACTCGGGAAACAAACATACTCCATCAAACGGCGTTCCCTCTCCATGTGCCGGTTCCAGAAAGAACACAAAGTATAAAATCGTCATCGTAATCATCGTCTGCTGCAGGATCTTAATACTTTTATTCCAAGTGGGCCGCGCCCATTTCAGCGCCGCACGTCTCCGATACGTCTTCTCAAAATGAAATTGTCGTTTTGGATCCAACTCTCGAAAGTCAGGCGGCCACTGCTTGCGCGCCCGGTACGGGTTATTATTTACGTGGAAAGGTGCGGGCTTGAAATTCGATTTCGGTACATGTCCAAAGAGCGTTTTGACCCACACCCAGAACGTGAGCTTAGAGCCGGGAATGTCCATCGGCATACCGCGCGACGCTCGTGGGTGAGCCCAAGTAGGCCGAGGGGCTCCGAGGGTATGGGAGTGTGAGGATGAGTTGTTGGTTCCTTTGCGGTTAGAGGGGAATTGGCGGGTGAAGTTGGAGGGCGAGTATGGAGAGGAGGATGAGGAGCTTGAAGCGTGGCGGTAGATGGGGAGGTTAGGGCGATGGGTTGTAAGCCCGGATCGGCAGTGTCGCTGGAATGCCATTGCTCTGGTAGCTTGTGTCGTTGTCGACATGGTGGGCAAGCCAGCGAGCAATTGGCGGGCTCATGAGTGTAGAGGTCCTTGTGGTCCGATGCGAATTATTTCCTGAATATCAAATGTCATACTGAGACTAATGCTCCGCTGTTGAGAACAGTCACGTGAAAGATAGGGCGGATTGTAATATCCAATACGCATGACATCATCATCCACGTGATTCCTCCAAATGCCTCGGTCTTTTCCATCTAAACGCAGCGTCCGTGTCATTCGCGCACATGCATTCAGAAACACCGACACCGACACTGTATCCATGGTAATCCATCCCATGGTCTCTTGGGACACTAAAATCTCAGCCATGTTCGAGTAATCATAAATCCTTTCCACTCTGCTCTTCTTCTTCTCTTCTATATTCCACATCTTTGACTCATCCAATCTGACCTGTACCGTTCTCATCCCCTCACAATGGCACAAGGTAATTTCCACCACAACCGTTGATCCCAAACAGATCCAGTCCTCCTCTTCTCGTTTCTGACAGCCAGCTAACATGATCTTCCAGCACCAAACAAAGCACAAGAACGACTATCCCAAGTCTCTTCCCAATTGACCGGCGGCAACCCTGCTCAAGCCCTTCTCCAGAAATCTCCCGATGATGTCGTTGTCACATGCGCACTCCGCACTCCTTTCACCAAAGGTGGCAAAGGTCTCCTGAAAGACACCGCTGCCGCAGACCTCCTTGCCCTGACCTTGAAGAACCTCATTGAACGCTCCAAGATCGATCCAGCGCTTGTTGAAGATATTGCCACTGGATGTGTATTGGCTCCAGGTGGCGGTGCCACTGAATACCGGGCCGCCGCCTTAGTGGCAGGGTTCCCTGAGTCCACCGCCGTCAAGGCCCTCAACCGTCAATGCTCCTCGGGTCTGCAAGCCGTTGTTGACATTGCCAACGCCATCAAGGCTGGCATGATTGAAATTGGTATTGGATCTGGTGTCGAGTCCATGTCCAGCCAATATGGACCAGGCGCAGTCACTGAGTTCAGTGATCTGCTGGAAAATCACATGGAGGCCGCCAACTGCAAGGTGCCCATGGGTGTCTTGTCTGAGCAAATGGCCAAAGACCGAAAAGTCACCCGTATTGATCAGGACACTTTTGCTGCAAGCTCATACCAAAAGGCTCTCAAGGCGCAGCAGGCTGGACTTTTTGATGAAGAAATTGCCCCTATCACAGTCAAATACACCGACCCCAAGACCGATGAGGAGAAGACCGTGACAGTGTCCAAAGACGATGGTGTCCGACCAGGAATCACAGTTGAGTCTCTGGGCAAGATCCGCGCCGCCTTTGCCAAAGATGGAACCATCCACGCCGGCAATGCATCGCAGGTCAGCGACGGAGCAGCGGCAGTTTTGCTCATGAAGCGATCGACAGCCGAACGACTAGGCCAGCCCATCCTGGGCAAATACGTCGCGTCGTCAATTGTCGGTGTACCGCCCCTATTGATGGGCATTGGTCCATGGAAGGCCATCCCCGTTGCCCTTCAAAAGGCCGGCCTGACCCCTGACAAGGTCGACATCTATGAAATCAACGAGGCCTTTGCCAGTCAGGCCGTCTGGTGTGTCAAGGAACTCGGCATTCCCTTTGAAAAGGTCAATCCCAAAGGCGGTGCTATTGCCTTTGGCCACCCCCTGGGTTGCACTGGTGCCCGTCAAGTCAGTACCCTGTTCACTGAGTTGAAGCGGACGGGTAAGAAGATTGGTGTCACTAGTATGTGTATTGGAACTGGAATGTGAGTTGCCTGCTATTTTGTCCCCGCCGTTCTCCCACCACGACATCGCCTTTTTCCTTCGAGTCTATACTGACCTGTCTTCTTCGTATAGGGGCATGGCTGCCGTTTGGGTCGCTGAGTAATTGACTGGCTATGTTTTGGGTATCTTATTCTTCATCTGTGTCATCTAAGAAATGCCATATTACGCTTGGCCTGCCTTTGAGGGCATTGGTGGTGTGAATCCATGTAGAAGAAATATCCCGGTTTGAAAAGTCAGATATTGGTATCATGCCCAACTCTGGTTCGATGGCTAGATCCATCACCATCATGTTATTAGAATCTTTCTGTGATTCAGCCATGGGGGTTACTGTGGACAAGTAGGAGCAAAGTATATCATGGCTCAGATGTAGGTCGTCGATTCTTGATTCTTGGGATCGCCAAGTACAAGTACAAGGATCTCTGAGATCATTCACAAATCACGTCAAATCTAAGCAATGGTCATGGGCAATTGCGAACCAAAAGGCCTTGCATTATTATTACCTAACTACCAATAATCACCTAGTTTACGAGGTTGGAAGTCATGCCTTCCGTTGTCCACCTGGCAGTTCCTTTTCCTTTGATATGGAGTTTTCCATTTTCACTTGCAGTGTTCACAGCATAGGAGACCGGCATGAATGTGCCAAAACCAGTGCTTGCTGTTTGCGATGTGACCATTGCAACCAGAGTCGACGATCCAGTACTTGTTCTGGAGGTAATTTGATTCATAAGACAAGCACAATGATTAGAGTCATAGGTGCTTGATGGTGAGAACGGAGATGACGAGAATATTAAAGATGATTTGAAAACATTCACACCAAGGGACACAGTTTGCAATCGCTCTGGAACATCCATGCCATAACTAGACTACCTAACCATTATTGTGTTTGATTAGATGTATTCTTGTCCTACTTTTGTGCTATTCAACCTAGAAGCTTCAGCTCAAGCTCAATATCCTTGTCGCTTCTTGGGCATATATGGCTCTTCCAAGTACTTGATATCTTCCTCACTCAACTTGACCTTGATGGCCTCGACTGCCTCATCAATTCTCTCCTTTGAACCCAAGCCAACAATTGGAGTAACATCTTTCTTGGACAATGCCCAGGCAATGGCCACTTGAGCCATACTCTTACCAATTTTCTTAGACACTTCCTCGACGCGGTTGATGATCTCCTCATCTACCTTGTCGTTGCGTGATCTGACCAGAAAATTCAGAAAAGCATCGGTCTTCTCACGAGTGGTGTCTCGACTGTTGTATGGACGGGTCAAGGCACCTCGTGCGACGGGGGACCATGGAACTAGGCCGACTCCAGTGTGGTTGCAGTAGGGTATCATCTCATTCTCCTCCTCGCGGTAGATCAGGTTATAGTAGTTCTGCATGGAGATAAATTTATGCCAGCCGTGACGATCAGCGATATTCTGCAGTTCTTGAAACTCCCATGCGGCCATGCTCGAAGCACCAATGTAGCGTACTTTACCAGACTCGACGACGTCGTTGAGGGCACGCATGATTTCCTCTCTTGGGGTGTCGCGATCCAAACGGTGGATTTGTAGGACATCAATATAGGTACCCAGTCTGGCAATACTCTTATCTACGGCGTCGAGGATATGCTTCCGACTCAGACCGATCTGGTTCACCATCTCGCCATCGTTGATGGAGACGGCGGAGATTGGTGCACCTGGAGTATCAGGAGTGACTCCAAAGTAGCATTTGCTGAGGATGACCAGATTCTCTCTAGGGATATTGAACTTCTTGATTGCCTTGGCAATGATCTTTTCGGATTGACCATGCGAGTAGACGTCGGCGGTATCCCACGTGCGGATGCCAACCTTGTAGGCATGTTCAAGCAGTGGCAACGAATCCTCTTCATTAAGGACCCATTTTTGCCATTCTGGTGTGCCATAGCTCATGGTTCCCCTGGGACGATTAGTACTCGTGGAAGCTGTCACGTGCTGCTGACTATGGTACGTACAGGATAACCTTGGAGACCTTCAGGCCAGACTTTCCGAGGTTGACGTACTCCATTTTTGGTGAACCAGGATTCTGAAGGGTATCGTGGGTAGAGGAGAGTTGAAGGAAGATGATATCGTAAGTGGCATTAATTGAGACGAGCGGATTTTATATAGTGGTGGAGATCGAAGAGTATTTTCGATGGCCAAAGAACATACCAAGACGAATTAGGACGTTGTCTCCACCTAGCTCAATGTCGAAATATCACAATGATTATTGAGAACTGGATGAAGTTGTGGGTGGTATGTTGTTGAGACACGGAGTCTGTAATCGGCTTCTGTTATCTCCACGCCTGCCTCCCCGCATCATACTGGGAAGGCAAGAACGACTCACTATCGCCGAAGCACAATCCACAATGACTCATTCTACCTCGGCTTTAAGCTAAAGACCTTCCCGCTGGCAGGAGATTCCAGTGAGAGTTAAGTCACTCAGTCACGTTGTACTTTGCATGATCCCTAAGCAAGGACAGTCTCAGGTATACAGTATACGCACACGTGTAAACTACAGGCCTGATGGGTCCTCCCGGCCGCTTAAGTTGCCCCTTCTAGTTGTGCGATTGCCAACCCTTGATGCGCTTTTCTCGTGCGTCTACTGGCCAAAGTTCAACGTCCCTTTCTTTGACACCGTTTCGAAATTCTGTACTTGTATACTTCTCTATGGTCCAACCTTTGGATAAGAGGTATATGAAGATGTGTTTTTATTCTTTTTTAGCTGTACGTCCTGCTGGGCAATGTGACAGAACGTGATGATATTGCCACACTTGAATTCGTCCTTATTCGTGGTCAAAGGGCTTCAGTGTGTTTGGAGACCCTATCATTCTTTCTGCTTCTATCATGCCAGAATTTCACTTTAGCGACCTCAGCTCAACCCCTATCCAGACGAGATCAACCCTCACGTCGGCGTCAAAGGTTGATTCATCTCGATATCAAATCAAGGTTGGTCGACAATGGTCTTTATTGTGTCGAGTTGTTATTGTTCTCATGAAAAGAGGTTGTGTCATTCATTGTTGGACAAAAAAGGGTCAAGGAAGAAAAATGAAAAAGTTTGTGGCCTTACAAGCCAATAACACAATGATCTACGAGAGAGTTCAGGCACTAGCCACCAAATCCGCCGCTAATGCTGCTGCTGCTTTTGTCCTTTCCACTTGTCATTCTGCGTCTGACTATAGGTACTTTCACGATCGTTGGTGACCCATGAATGGCGACCGGCAGAGCTTCCCCAGCCATGAGCACCCCAGATAGCGTGAATGACCCGAGAGGTCCTCATTCACGTCCACGTTCTCGTCCACGTCCACGTTCACGCCTTGCTTGCTCTCGTCCTCGTCAACAACACGCAGTCTACGCTCAGAAGCGTGTTGAACCAGGCAGAATCTCCCTGCCAAGCCTTTACTCGCACCTCCCCTTTCCCCAAACCACTCTTTCCCCAGATCTGTTTGTTGTCAACTCTTCATCCAGTCTCTGCGAGATCTCTCAAACCAACCTGACTTCTCGTTCTTCAACTTTGTCTCCTTCATCTTGCACTCATCAAGACTCTTGCTTCTCAACGTTCGAGCCCCCCTTTCCATCTCCTACCCACATCCCTCATTCGCCCTCGAGCTTAGTCTCCTCTCGCTCATTCCTAGATCCCCCTCTGGTCGTTCATCCTTCCTGCGAAACCATGAGACATACCAGGAAACAGGACGTTGACGCAGCCGCGCCACTGCCCCCAGGTTACGTCTGGGCAGCAGATTTTCAAGAAGAACGAAGATCACCTCCCACCCACCTTACAATCATCTTTCGCAAGACCCTGGTCTTTGGTATGCCGAAACCTGATGACTGGGATGCCATGGATCATGCAACTCAGATGAAGTCTAAACGAGGTTTGTTCCCCTCTCCTTCCTCCCTTTACCCTTTATCACTCACTAACCTTCTGTCTAGATTACTTGTGCCATCGATGGGGCGAGGACAGCTTCACATTCGAAGAAGACCCGGTGTCTAAACGCAAATTCCACGGCCGTATACGAGTCGAACAAAACAATTATTACGCCACCTTTGAAGATCCTACTTTTGAGACCCCCAACTTCGATGAGCAGTATCGCATCACCACCAGGCTCCTGGAAAACAACACCAAGATTACCGACGATGTCTCCTTCTACGACTTCAAAAAAGCCCTTGAAAAGGCAGAATCTGCAACAGCAGTTGAAGTGCACGCTCCTGAGAACTTTCTTCAACAAGAAGACCCGGCTGTCCTCCTTGCTGCGCTCCTGCCTCCGGCCAGTGTCCGACAAAGCATCCCAGAGAAGCAAAAGCAAACTGCGCCAGCCACGCTACCTGTCAAATCGAATCAAGTCTTCCATCCACTTGCTGCTAGTCTCTCCAGTAAAACAGCTGGCGACAGATCTGGCAAACGTGAAACAAAGGCCGTCGCCCCAGTTTTGGATACGCCTGCTCAACTACACAATGTTCCTACCAACATTCCCAGATCACAAGCAGCGATAATGGAGAGAATTGGCGTCACGGCGTCCACTTGCAGATTAACTTCTAACGACAAAGCTGCACAGAATCCTCTTGAACCAATTTCCAACAAGAGAAAACGCACAATGACAGAAATGTACACCCATGTCAATGCATCTGTCCCCACACCACTTCCTGAAACCCTTGAACAACTTCCAGAACCACCAGTCAAAAAGCCAAGAACCAAAGCATATACAGCACCAGCAACTCATCCACCTGCCCCTCCTCCGAGGCCTGCACCAAACAACCTGACAGTCGCACCGAAGCATGTTGTTCCACCGAACAGACAGACGCCAACCTCCTCAACAGCGACTGTCCAACTGCCACCAGGAGGCCGCTTGAACACGAACATGCATGACGTTCACAGTGCGTCGGCAGCTCCAGCCTACGGACCTATGGGCTACGCACCCCCGATGCACCGGCCCTCACCTAGTTTGGAACCGAGGGCCCTAGGCTCCCCATTCCAACATGCTGGGCCGATGGCGGGCCCTGATTCAACACCAACTGCTGCTGTCTATTCACGAGCCAACCAGCCTCCAAGTGACTTTGCTATGAATACTGATGGGGTCTTTCAGACACATCATCGACCGATGCCTGTCCTTGCAACCGATCCCCAAGGCAATTTTCCGGCATACGCCTATAGCTCATATGCCTTTCCCACGAATGCTTACGGCGGCTTCTCACAAAGGTATCGACAGCCCACGTCTGCTATGGTAGCGAATCCTCAGGGTATCTTTCCGGTGTGCCCAGGATTCACACCTGCCACCACAGTCAGTGCCTACAGCCAGTCTCCACTCTACCACCACAACTCGCCTGCACCTATTGCAACTTCCCAGGGCTGGACCGAGCCAGATTCAACCCCACGCCTTCAAAATCCCTCCATTGCCCAGCATCGATCAATGGGCAGGGAGATGATGCAGGCCCCCATCAACCAAAACCTCACAAGTGCGCTACGTCCGAATGGTCAACCTAAACCAAGACCGCATGCAATGAATGGCCAAGGTCCAATCGATCATCAGGACAACAATGACAAGCTCCAGAATGACCGCAGAAAATTCTTGCAGGGCCTGTCCCAAAGGCTCTTCGATTTGAGCAAATCGAAAAACATTACCTTTGAAAGCATCATTGAGTATGTGTTTAGTCTTCTCCGGCCCTGCATCGGAGAAAATCGATACAAAATCGACGTCAGTTCAGGCGACCATTGGAACTGCTTTTGTACCGCATACACTCAGTTCTGCCTGCAGCTACTCTCCAAAGACCCTCAACTGGTAGCCAGACGCGAAGAGGTTCGACAGACCGGTTCGAAAACATCGGAGTTGGAGCTCAAACAAGCCCTTCACAAGGCTGGACTTGCTAAGTGGGTCCAGGCAGTTGAGGCCACAATCAGAAAGCTCACTGCCATGCCATCGCGAGTGTGACTTTGGAACCTGTTGGTTGGATACATTTTCATTTTGCAGAGATGACTGGCAAGGAGTGTTACAGGCAGTGCTTTAAGGTGATCAGTGGTGATGATGTTGCTGGTGGAGAGACTGAATAGGTGGGAACCTACCATAGAATATCACCTCAAAGAGATATCTATGGTATTGACGAACCAAAAGAGTATAGCATTGGATTATTATTGAGATCAAAGGGCGAGATATCGCCGACTTCAGCCGTACCAAATGTTTGTGCAGTCAAAGTCGTACAATTGGAGTCTTGAAGTCTCGAAGTCTTGGAGACGTCGGGTGGCGGGACCATCGATTAGTCAAAGTCATGAATAAACCTTGAGATAACAGAAACTCCTCCACTTTTTAGCCGGGGGTGGAACCATGCATCTCTGTCCCACTCCCACCTTTGGGCCATTTCGAACAACTGTCATGCAGAGAGTTAGACGTGGTTGTTCGACTCTCTGTGTGGTGTGTGCTCAAAAGTCATACCGACCTGTGCCCAATTCTTATCGTTTCAAGGTCACCTGATGTTCATCTCAACACCGTCATTGTCTGTACGAACGTACAACCTCTTGTGAATAAACCGAGATACAAGACTTCTGTACGTTTGTTAAGAAAGGACAAACACTTACAAGTTTTGGCTCTTAAACCGGCCGCGTGGACAAAGAAGCACATCTTTCACGACTTTACCGCCATCAACTCCCACTAAAGAACCCATCGACAATATGACTATCGCACAGGCTCCCCCCATCTTGGACTTCTCTGGTAAGATAGTTGTTGATCTAGTCTTGGCATGTAACCGCTAATAGGCATCAAGTATTCTATGGCGACGATGAGGTTGCCAAAGCCAAGTTGGTTGAGGAGGTCAGAAAGTGCTGTTTGCACAACGGATTCTTCCAGATCACAGGTCATCGTGTTCCAGCCGAATTGCAACAAGACCTCCTCAAATGTGTAAAAGAGTTCTTTGCTCTTCCACAAGAAGAAAAGGAAAAGGTTCTCAAAGGTGTGCAATCCTGGTCCGTGGGCGGCGGCAACAACACAAACCTGACTCTCGACAGATAAAAACACCTGGAACAGAGGCTACGAAAAGATCGGATCCCAGATTCTCGAGGCTGGCACCTCCCCAGATCTAAAGGAAGGCTACTATATTGGTGAAGAAATCAGCAAAGATCATCCTTATTTTGTACAGAAGAAGTTGAACAGCGGACCCAACTTCTGGCCTGAGGGACTTCCCAATGTCGAAAACTTTCGAGAAACATCGATGCGATATTACAGAGAAATGCATGCTTTGGCAAGGGATGTGCTGGTTGTCCTCGCTCAGACCCTAGACCTCGACCCTGAATACTTCAAAGGCTTCACCACCGACGCTGTGGCTACACTGAGGCTGCTGCACTATCCACCACAGTCACCGGATTCCGATGAAAAGATCTCCAGAGGTATTGGCGCACACACTGATTTCGGATCTGTGACGCTGTTGATGCAAGACGAGGTTGATGGTCTTCAAGTTTACGAAAAAACCACGAACGAGTGGCTCGATGTAAGTCATTGCCCAAGTAATCCATCGTCCCTGAGAAGCAACTGACCTAGGTCTAGGTTGAACCAATTAAAGGTGCCTACGTGGTTAACTTGGGCAACATGTTCATGAGATGGTAAGAAAAAATACGTCTATGACCCAGTAGCTATAGTTCACCGCTAATCATCCTTAGGTCCAACGACAAGTACATCTCCAATCTTCACCGAGTCATCAACAAGTCTGGAAAAGAGCGATACTCGATCCCATTCTTCTACAGCGGTAACCCCGACTACGTGATTGAATGCCTTCCTAACTGCCGGAAAGAAGGCGAACCAGCCAAATATCCTCCCATCACGGTTGAAGGTGCAGTTGGAGGGAGTTACAAGCAGAGCTACGGTGCTGCAACCGCGTTCAAGTCATCACTTGCCACGGCGGCGCCAGGTCCTTCTGCGGTCACGGCATAAACTTGTTGCTTGTCCTATATTCTGCTGTATGCGCAGCGGTGTCCTTCTGGCCCATTCCTATCGCTACAAGGAGAACCAGTGGTAGTTTTTATTAGCGTCATGTATCAGTGGTTTATGAAGCTTCATTCTTTTTTGATATTGCGACAAGAACTGCATCTACATCAAAACTTCCATAGGTTCGCTTAAAGTGACAATTCCCGTGACCCATGCGCTTCTCTCCCCACGTTCTCATAACGCTACACGTTGGCACAGTGTACTATGATAACTAGTGTCTCACAATGTTCTGGAAAGGCACAATACCAGTCTAGAACACTGTGGCACCACTATATGCCTCGGTCTCAATCGACGAGGCCTAGATGTTATTGACCAGGAGTCTCCGCCCACCTTTGTCAAGCGCCTCCGAACCTCGACCGGTCAAGGGGGAGATCAGTAAACTTTGATGATCACCCCCCCATCTTTGGTTCGCCCTCGGGAAAAGTAACCCCGTGCTGCGACCGTCCAAAATCAAGCATCCAGAACAAGCATCACCTTACCCGTGCCCATCCCCGCCTCTTTGGCTTCATCCAACCACCGCCCGTCATCCCTGGAGCGACTTACTCCGTGCGCATACGTATATGCGTATGCACATGTTGGAGTGTGGAAGGATTTTACATCCCTGCTGCAGATAGGGAAATACACACACCAAACTTTGATAGGATTATCGCAGGATTATCGCTTAAACACAACTTACTTCACAGTAGGAAAGACGCCATTCGCACAGATGACTGCAGACAAAGAATAAACACTATAAGTGTCATGACCAACCTCTAAACCATCGCAAGTCCAACTACAATCTCCCTGCTTGACTCCAAACCTCCACGGACTGCGTTGCGATTTTTATAAAGACTCCAAGATGTCTGTTGAGAAGAAGACCGACGAAGAGATCGGCACCGCTCCCATACGGGTCGAGTCCGGCATCACAGGAACCATGGAGAAACTCCGCGACTCTGATGATGAGGCCAATCGAGAGTTTTACGGCAACTCCATCACTGATTCATACCGTCTCAAGTCGGAGCTTGTTAGCAAGTGCATGGAGGAAATCGGTATGGGGCGCTATCAGTACGAACTCTTTGTCGTGACGGGATTTGGATGGATTACAGACAACTTGTGAGTGGTCTTAGGACACGTCCGAGGGATTAAAAAAAGGGGAAAGGAAAGATTGCTGATGTTCAACCATGACAGCTGGTCTCAGGGAATCGGTACCATTCAACCTGCAGTCAGGCTCGAGCTGCCTAATGTCACCCGTGTCGCATACAGTTCCATCGCCTACTACGTCGGTTTGATATGCGGTGCTTCCTTCTGGAGTATCTCTGCAGATTTCATTGGCCGCAAACCCGCCTTCAACTTTACACTGCTTATTGGAGGTATCTTTGGTCTGGCTGTAGGAGGGGTGAACAATTTTATCGGGTTTTGTGTCATGTGGGCCATCATTGGTACTGCCGCCGGCGGTAATGTGCCCGTCGATTCAATGATCTTCCTTGAATTTGTCCCTGGAAGCCACCAGTATCTGCTCACAGCATTGTCTGCCTGGTGGAACTTTGGGCAAGTCATCGTTTCGCTGATCGGTTGGGTCTTTATCGCCAACTTCACCTGTCCAACAGGTTCTACACCAGAGACGTGCCGCAGGGAAGACAATATGGGCTGGTAAGTAAATGACACCCTCCACTGTTTGTTTTGTCCTAGTCGTTGGTGTCTAATTTCTCATCCACAGGCGCTATGTCATGTTCACACTCGGATCGTTGGCCCTGTCCTTCGCTTTTATCCGCATGTTTATATTCAAGATGCCCGAGTCGCCACGGTATCTCTTATCGAAGAATCGGGACGCTGAGGCCGTGGAGGCTGTCAATTATGTGGCCAGACGAAACGGCAAGCCTGAGCCCCTGAGGCTGGAAATGCTGCAAGAGATCGATACAAACTTAGGTGTTATCGTCAGTCCTGAGGAGTCAGGCCGACAGGGACTCAGCAGGAAACAGATTCTGAAAGAGAATCTGAAAGACTTCAAATCCACCAATTTCAAGAACCTCTTCGCCACCCGCAAACTCGCCCAGCATACCACCATCATCTGGATCATCTGGCTGACTATTGGGTAAGCAAGCACTACTCCCTTCTCACGCGTGGCAAGAATGCGTTTTTGATAACCGCTTTTGATCTGATCAACTAATTGTTGCTTGTGTCTATTCCTGTAGTATTGCTTACCCTCTCTACTTCAACTTTCTCCCGACATACCTCGCACAGAAGTTCACCAACGATGCATCCTTCGACCAGACATATCGCAACTACTGTATTGCATCTGCAGTTGGAGTTGTAGGCCCATTGGCCGCAGCCTTTGCCGTACAAACACGTCTGGGTCGCCGGTACATGATGGGTATCTCTGCCATTATCACTGGCGTGTTCCTCTTCTCCTACACGGCTGCTCGTTCTCCAGCAGCCGACCTCGCTTTTACATGCATCAGCGGACTATGGGGCAATTTTGGTGAGTCTACACCCCTTCCACCAGCAATCGAACCCCGCAAGAGATTCAGACAAGACGGGATTTCATTTCAAGGTCTAACTCATTTGCTCCCCTGACAGAATACGCCATCATGTACGCGTTCACACCAGAAAGCTACTCCGCCCCCCACCGTGGATTGGGCACAGGTATGGCAGCCACGTTACTGCGATTTGGTGGGCTCTGCGCCAGTCTGATTGGCACGTTCTCGGACTTTACAGTCGTCCCCATCTATGTCTCTGCGGGCATGTGGATGGGAGTGGGTGTCATTGCTTTTGGCCTGCCCTTCGAGACCCAGCAGCACGCAGCCATATAGACCTGGATTCCAGCAATAGTGGGCACTCAGAGTGTCTCAGCAGGAGGGGTGGGCAGACCATCGGTAGGATTACCCACGAAGCCAAAGTGGAGGAACGCGAGAGTGAAGCAGCTATCATATTTGTTATATCCCTATCTTAGTCAGCGATCTCGAGGTGTTTTAGATTGAGGTCTGTCGTCGCAAAAGTGGTGCCATAGAATATTAGACACTCTTATTCAATTCAAAGGTGGTGGCTGTAATGAAGTCTGTCTATCTAAGCTAAGACATCTCCCATGAGAGAGGATGAAACAACTGCTGAGGAGTAGGCAGGCCAGCCCAGCTGGCTCCTGCCTACTCCTCCACTCCCGCTCCTGCCTAGCAAGTGCAACGTCCCTGGCGGCAGGAACGGCCTAACAGTGGCACAGAGAATGAGGAATTGGAATTCCTCGATACGATAGCTATAGAAGGTGCTTAGCTCGCCCAAATCCTCACGACTAGTAGAGAGAAAAATGGCGGAATACGAGAGAAGTGCATCTCAAAAGTTCGATAAGAGAGTAGTTACCCATTGTGTGTTATCGTCAGCATTTCTTCTTCTGCTATTGAGGCATTTATCAACCTGTGCGATCTTGTTTATCTCTCGCGACTCCCGGGTGACAGAAAGATAGGAGGATGGAGGGCATGTGTGGACGTATGCCTTGGACTGCACTGCACAGTAAGAAGCCAGCCACCACAGCATATCTTCGCTGAAGCCGTGTTGGCGACTTTGTACGGCTATAGTAGAGGCCACCCAGGAGGCGTATGAGTCCTACTATAGAGATGTCTAATTAGGTACTCTTGGGTGGGGAGGTCAGGACGATCTATACCGGCGCCCCTTTGCTAACAGCCGGTCCAGTTAGCCGAAAGGGGCCATGGAGGTCGAGTTAGGAATTATGGTCGTTACGCTAGACGAGTCATTCATCTCGCTATAGGCTATACGTATACCTAGTAAAGTCGCTGTGTGGTGTGACTGATAAGCGCTTGTATAATCGATTTGATGTTGTACAAGGCGTTGGCTTGTTAACCAATGAGAACCCTCAGCCTCGGTAGATACACCTGTCGTGACGATTTTGGCTGTAAAAGCGCATGAGTGGATTGTTTCAAGGATGGGGGAGAGCCGATAAGAGCAGGAAAGTCTTATCCTAACATATTCGTACAAATGCAAGGCGGCGTAGGCGGATGGGTTGAGTTTGACCTTGACAGTGGAGCATAGAATCAAAGTTCCGAACAGGCGCATTCGCAGTGGCTGCGTTGATAGTTATCTAGCCATTCGTAGTCTAGAGTCTGGATTCAGGAAGATCACTTAAACCTATCATGGGGGTTTGAGAACCGCCATTTACCCACCGGAAACTCTCCGATGTCATCTCACCCACCTTGCTTTCGACGGAGAAAACACATAAATCTCAAGGACATCCTATCTCCTGAAGATGTGGCGTAAAAAATGTGTGGCCATGACCCATCTTGGCGGACAGGAATTCGATTCTAGTTCATCGCTGGAAGAAAAGAAGCCACCTCCCGCCCGCCCATTGGTCTTCTCTCACTCCGTCTTGGGACCTATGGACGGGTTGGGGATTGGGCTATCTGGGTTACTTATTTAAAGGGCGGAAATGTGCACCGACAGAATGTTGCCAAGTCTCGGAAAGGCTCTGACGAATGTAGTTGAGTATAGATACGTAACTTCTCTTATCGGGAGTATCAGGGTGGAGAAATCTTGCGATAAGTGACTCGTCACGACCGTCTGAGTCATGATACACACACACAAACTCACACAATCCGTACTACTGCTGCGCTCAACATACCCATGGGTTGAGTCCCAAGAAACGTCTAGTACTCATTATGGACCCCTTCCAAAAACAGCCTCTCCCATCTCGGACCCCCACTCTTGCGTTTATCCGGCCATGTGCGCACCGCGTTGGCAGCAAGCAACACGGCTGATCTCTCGCCTGGCCCAACCTTCTCCTGGGCATGTCACCCGTGCACTAGAGCCCTGAATCCTCTAGTTCCTACTGAATGGACCAAACTGCAACCAATGTCGTTGGACTCGCCGCTTGATAATCCTCTGATACCGACATTTAAGGTGGGTCTGGGGCGGCATCCAAGCCATCAAGTCTGGCCTGGCTAGCCAAGTATCTATCAATCTATCTATCTATCATCTAGAGATGGAATCATTCCTGTACATATAATAGACCATCTTGCTATTGTCTATGAACCTCTTCAGCTCTGCAGCGACGCAAGAAACGTCTCAAGGTACACAAGCACTGTGACTTTCGCCAGCAGGGACCAAGTCAATTTTCGAAGCCTAATTCTCTTGTAACGACAGACACCATGGAGAAATCTATCACCCCGACCACCGACAAGGCAATCCCGTATGATGAGAAGACAAAGGAATCTACCGAGAATGGCTCAGTCTTGCTTGCAATCGACGCTTCGGCGGAAAAGTCGTACCGTAAGAGAGGCCACCGTCATCTATGATCGGCCCAGGCTAACAGTTGGACTCTTTAGTTCGCAAGCTCGACATGTATCTACTTCCATATCTGTCTTTGGTAGGTGGGAGAACTGCTCTACAAAAGTCACCTTGTGGTTTTGAACTATGCTAACACCGACTCGCGCAGATGTACTTCTTCAACGCCATTGATCGTGTACGTTCCCCATCATGCTAGAGGCTCCAATTTTGACATTTCGGACGCATCAACTGACAAAAGGACGACAGAGCAACTTGGGAAATGCAAAGACGGACGGCATGGATGTTGACATGAACTTCGTCGGCAACCAGTACTCGCTGCTGATTCTGCTGTTCTACGTTCCTTTTGGTCTGATGGATCTGCCATTGAACTTGCTCACCAAGCGCTTCTCCGGAAAGATCATGCTGCCCACTTTGATGGTCGGATGGGGATCCATGGCCACCATTCAAGCAGCCGCGGTCAACTTCGGCGGCATGCTGGCCCTGCGACTTCTGCTCGCTTGCTTCGAAGCTGGTTTCTACTGCGGTGTGGTTTTCTATCTCACTCTTTTCTACACCCGTGGCGAATTGGCTTTCCGCATCGCCATCTTCTTCGGTAGCGCCTTGCTCGCAGCTGCCTTCTCCGGTTTGTTGTCCTACGGCGTCTTCCAAATCGACCATCCCACCATCCACGGTTGGCAATGGCTCTTCATCATCGAGGGTCTTCTCACCGTCATCTTCGGCGTCATTGCCTACTTCTGGCTCCCCGCTCACCCAGAAACAGCCTGGTTCTTGAACGACCGCGAACGTGCTGGCGCCCGCGCCAGAGCCCTCCGAGATTCGTCGCGCAAGGTCAACACCGCCTTCAGCTTCAAGGCCGCTTTCGAGACGTGGAAGTCGTGGAACTTTGCTCTCTGGATGCTCATCTGCTTTACCTACCCCGTGGCATTTGCGACTACTTCCAACTTTCTTCCTCAGGTGAGTTTGGTCACATGATTTTTCACACTGCGAAAGCCGAAGGAATCTCCGTTTCTAACATTGTTTATCTCTAGATCGTACAACGTCTGGGCTACTCCGTCATCAAGACCAACCTGTGGACCGTGGCGCCCAATGCCACTGGTTTCGTTGTCCTCCTCTGTGTCTCTAAGTCATCCGATTACTTCCGCGAACGGACGTTCCACATCATCGGGGCTCTGTCTCTGTCGCTCGTGGGCATGGTGATCCTGGCCGCCATCGACGCCCTCAACAACAAAGGTGTCGCGTACTTTGCCTGTTTCCTGATGGCCAGTGGCGCGTACATCCCGTCCGTGCTGGTCCATTCATGGCACAACAACAACGACTTGGACGAAACATCTCGAGCTGCCCGAACGGGTCTCCTAGTCGGCCTGGGTAATTTGGGAGGCATCATCTCCGGAGCCACCTTCCGAGTCGAATATGCCCCATCTTACTGGCCTACTCTGGTCGCCACCGCTTGCTGCAACGGTGTCTGCATCATTTCCGTCCTCACCATGGGTCTATGGATGAGACGCGAGAACGCCCGCCGAAACAAGGCTCAAGGTCGTGTTCTCAAGGCCGAAGATGTCGATACCGATACCCTCCAAGACGGTGAGAACTCACCTGATTGGAGATACTTCATCTAGATGTGGTGGTCCGTCAGTCAGGACGGTCGAATCAGAAGCGACCCCGGAGGTGTAGCCCATGGGTCACTGAGCTGTGGGTTAGAATGGGGGACAGTATATACTTTTTATTGTGTGCCCACTCTTACAGTGGTGGAAGAGGACTCGCTCGGCCTGTCCTGTGGGAGCAAACAGGAACACTCCTCGCAAGGGGAGTGGGGAGGCGAGGAGTCTCAGCTAGATCTGACTTGCAATTTTATGGAGAGCCATGATCGAGGAACACTCGTACTTGGTTCGTTACAGCCCACTCGTACAGACAGACTCTCTGGCGGTCTCCCCACTTCTCCTCATTTCCTCGTAACGAGCGCTATGTTGTCGCGCATTTTCTTCCAATAACAGCACGAAAGTTAATTATACGGTTGACCTTGGTCTGGGGACGGAGGATAGAACTTGCGGTAGCCAAGATTCGTCATCTGGGGAACTCCTATGCGAGTACGTAATCGTGGATGCTAGGAGCTGGAGGTGTCCCGCAACGATGAGTGGATTGGTAGCGACAACATGTACAGCAAGAATGACCAGAGTTAACATTCAACCATAGTTAAGTAGGAAAAGTCGGGGTCCATCATTGGCGACATGTTCCTTGCGTTTAGTGTTGACCACAAGAAGTGCGCCAAAGTCTCAATCACCGTTCCTTTCTGCTCAATATGTTTCTCTACGATGCGCAACACTTCCCTTTCAATTCGATTGATACCCATCGATGACGACTATCCTCCCTCGAGAGATATTGTCCTGTGAAAAGCCAACATCATTGTGGCTTGAATCAGTTCAATGCTGAAATTCGTCGGATGGTAAGACCCGTCTCGGGGCATTGCGGAGTTTCATTTACCCGCAAGATGTGGGATGGCATCTCGAAGAAACTAAATTATCCGCTAAAGACACGACAGGCGGTGACACACTCATCTCCCAGTTCGGAGATTACATCACATCTACTAGTTTTCGTCCTATGTCTCTTTTATTTACACTGCTCGGGTACGATCGTCAGAACAGGCTCTCCACAAACACCGCGACGGGCATTCTCCATCGCACATGCCTCCATCTTGGCTAGTGTTTCCGTCGTGTGAGTGCCTAGATGAGGAATCAACAATGCGCGGTCATTGTTTAGTAGCTTCTCATGCACCGCGGGCTCTTTCTCATAAACGTCAAGGCCAACTGCTGCGATATGGCCCTCGTCCAAGGCTTCCGCCATGGCTGCCTCATCTATGATAGCTCCCCGAGCTGTATTGACTATGACCATCCCAGGCTTCATCTGTGCGATTTGTTCTTTCCCGATCAAGTGTCTCGTAGCGGATGATAACGGCACATGGATCGAGATAATGTCGCTCTTGGACAGGAGCTCTTCAAATGTCACATATGCTGCCCCGCCAGCTTTTTCGACCGGGAGAGGCCTGCGGTTGTGATATACTGGCTTCAAGCCGAACGGCAGGGCCCGCTTGACCACCGCTTTCCCAATACGGCCCATACCTAAAATCCCCAGAATCTTGCCTTGTGGGTCATGGCCAAACCCAACTCCCTGCTTGAACTTGCCTTCGTGGATAGCTCGGATACCGGGTTGTAACTGACGAAGAGCCCCAAGTAGCAGAAACATTGTCAAGTCCGCGGTTGCCGCTGTGACCGGGTCTGGAGCATATGTTACGGTGATATTGCGCTTAGTGCAAGCGTGGACGTCGATTTGATCGTATCCAGCCCCATTGTGACAGATATATTTGACGGATGGAGGGAGTTGGGATATGAACTGCGCATCGAAGTTGCCAGCAACCTTAGTCGCATAAGAGAAACAGTCCGAAGTGACCGGGAAGAGATATTACTCACTGTCCCGCTTGCAGATGTTCGATATATCGCATCGACGTCCTCGTACTTGCTCGTAATGTCTCGGAAGAACTCTTCACGAGACTTGCTGCTTACCACTTCCACGTTTGCAACCTTTTGCAGGGATTCGAGCTCCTTCAATGCATGTCGCACCGGGTTGAAACAGAGGACCCGCGGTTTTCGAAGCGCCATCATGATCGGGTTTTACTTGCTCCCGTCATGGAGAGCATGAAGCAGTACGAGATCATGTAGCGGCCTTTGGTCTGTTTATATTTGGACAATCACTTGCCTGCCGACAACAAACCGGTACGGCCAAGCTCGGGAGCGGCTAAACCTGTACAAGTTTATCCGCAACTTTGTATCGATGGTCCTGAAATCCGGTCTAGCCCGTCATAGAGACCAGTCCAGATCTGTTACAAGTTGCTGTAGAGAATCCCAGCCCATACTGTCAAGATATATGTCATCGAGGTTGCCTGTGTCTGCAAAAGTGTCCATTTGATGGAATGGATCGAAATCCGAACGTTCTTGGAGAGCTGCGGGAGCCATAGAGGTCGCTTGCTGATTCTGCCATGCTATGGATGCATCGGCATGAGACGGTGTCATGGGGTTATCAAGGATTGGTTGACGTTCTCCTGACTGACGTCCGTTTTCTCCGACCCCACCTATTGCGTTATCCGCAATGTCAGGACGAGTCATGTTGGCGGCTAGTAGGGAGTTGGGAGTGTCTTCTAGCCCGAGAAGTGCGCCCTCTGAGTTAGCATCTCTCCTCGTTGATAATCTTGTCCGTTTTCGCCGATGTTGAGAATTCTCCGAATTAGCGCTCGGACTCTTTGCATTGCTTGGTGTGTTTTCTGGGATCCCTCGTATTTCTCCCGCAATATTCGGCTGGGTGGAAGTTCTGGTGGAAGCTGCATTGGCGCCTGGATCTTGTGGCTGCTCAACAATGTTGTCAAGCAGAAGTGACAATACAGAACGGCAAGGGATGGCTCTTGACCAACGCTGGCTCATACTGTCGAGCAATTTGATAGCTAAAGATATGTCCCTGGATTCATATGTTAGTCTTGACTAAGTGAAATCGCTCTGTCACACCCGTACTTAGCAGCTTTGGTCTTGTTATACGCGTTGATGCGACCAGCAAACGCTATGACAAGTCCACTCATCCACACAGCGAGAAGATGACCAGGCCAGAATATCCGGAGCTGTCGCACCATGTGACCGCTCAAGATCTGCAGGATCGATTTTGCCGCTCCAATACACTTCTGCACAGCAGCCTGAAACTCTGCAGAACTGCGCTCCTTGGACAGAGCTGGCCGATTGACCAGTAAGACCATATGGTGGTAATATGTGGATAGGAACACGTTGGCAAAATATTCAGCAGATTGTTGGATATCATCAAGATCGAGGTTCGTTGCGAGCTGAGTCGAAGTCACCTCATATACCGAGCTGTTGGCCCACGCATCGATATCAGCTTTCAGACGTAATGCTCGTTCTGGGGACGCAGAGCGTACGTGAATCGAGCCATGGAATGTATCGACCGTCCGACCTAAGAATTGTGAGCCATGAACCCACTCGGCATGGAGAGACAGTAGGTCTGGTGCTGAGCTGACATGCTGAGATCGCTTCTCAGGAAGTGCTGTGTCTGGGTGGACGTCACACTGAACAGTGCTCGTTTGGGCTCGTCCAACCAAGTTCGTACGTCCCTCTCTATGTGTTGAAGATAAAGGCATGGCTGTGTCGTCGACCGAGGCTGAAGTTGCAGCTGAATTTCCACGCTGCATCGGTTCATGAAGTTCCTTTGTGCCTGGCAGACACACATCGATGTCTGCATCCTGGAGACCTAACGGATGACCAAGTGCCTGAGATAGGAATCTATCCAACACATATGCACTCCATATGACACGTTTGCGCATGTCCCGCTCCAGGCTTGTCAAACCAGGATAGCGCCAGGGGCATCGATGCAGACCAGCCTTCATGATAGATCGACTGATCAGTCCACCTGTGATCGAGGCCGCATGAAAAGACATTGTGGCAACAAAATACAGCTGGCAACTCAATAGGGCCTGGATTGAGGTCAAGCTGTCATTCATGGCGATGACAGCAAGATGTGGAAGCAGACTGTCACCAAAAGACCCACCATGTCCACATCGATTCTGCGTTTCTGTGTCCTCGAGAGCACCTATCTGTAACACACAAAGAAGAATGGTGTCCTTTGCCAGATCTTTACCAAGCTTTGTGTTGGAATTGCTGTTGTCCAAGTTCAATTCCTCAAGATCTGTCAAAAGGGAGGGAGCATGGATGAAAGGTATGAGAGACTGCCATGTCCGGAAATATAACTTGCAAAGCCTTCGAGCTGTAGGGTAATCAGGTAGGCTATCATGCAACAGGGTCGTTTGTCCAGAAGAAGAGACTCCTGATACACCTTCCCGCGGGGTTGTATGCGTCTCACTTCCATAGATCAATTCCGGGGACCATGATGACAATCCTGCAGGGTCAGGAGATGGTCCACGGTGCTGTTGACCTCTACTCAGGTCCGTCGCTGCATTTGAGAATGCATTTCGAACAGTCTGAACAAAGAAGACGCCGGATGAGCTGCCCACGAATTGGCTTTGGCCGTGATTGCGGGTCCAAAGACTTCCGATTTCTACCACGGCCGATGCGGAATTTTGCGACATCAGAGTACTCGACCTGACCTCAGCGGAATGTGGCTCAGTTCTGGCACTTGGAGAGGGCTCTGATGCTTTTCATCACTTCCATAGATGCTGGTAGTAAAAATGCAGACCGTAGACATGAAAATGGAGGCAGAGGCAAACGACGAAGATAAAAGCTGAGGCCCCAGAACGGCACGTGATGTCTTGGCATCTTGACATCTTCTATTTCTTTTGTGCGGCATTAAGATTAACCGCATGGTCCCAAGCCACCTTATTATGACCTTCTTGAGGCACCTCAGCGTGTAATGTGATCAAATTCCATTCTTTGATACCGAATGATTCCTTCAAAACATGAGCAGCGACTCCAGACAGAAGTCTAGCCGCATAAGGACAGCATGTCTGGCCTGCAGGGCTCGAAAACACAGGGTGAGCTACGTTTTGGTGTAATGCAAGCACAATGAAAGTAATACTCTACTAACTCGAGCCTGGAACCCCAGTGCAGTGGTGAAAAGTAAGCAGTGGTCCTTTGGGCAGCCCCAGAAAGCATTATACCGTCTCTGCCATTCCAATTACAAACTAATCATGGTCCAGGCCTCTCTGTATCCAATGCCGAGCACACAACACGCCCTGTCAGTGGCCACAGCCCTGCAAAAGGTGTGCAGTCAACAATAATTTAGCGCAACGATTTGTTTCGAGCGGTCATGTCAGTGATAAAGTGCCATCAACTAACGACTATATCGTGATAGGGGTCCGCAGAAGAAATTCACGAGTCGGCTGATTGCTCGGCTGATTGAGACTGAGGCAGTCCTGACGAAGCTCCTTGCTGTTGTGCCGGATGAACTGCTAGTGTTGTCCTTTAGAGAAGCGGCACCTCACCAGGACGGGCCAACTGTACGAACACAGACACAGAAATTGGGGATCGGCCAGAGACCTTCGACGGAAGACGGCTACGGATTGGCATATTGGGACAAGTTTCCCTTAGACTCTCCAGAGTCAGTGCGACAGTGGGAACGTGATAAAGCTGCAAAATCACTCGCCAGAGCACAGGATAGGGCCAACCCCGAAGGAGAGCAATTTGGTTCACCCCCACCAGCCCCCGAAGAAGACTCGACATATCCGCTGCCGCTTCACGATACACAGTCTCCAGAATCCATATTCACTGGGGCTTCAACGCCGGCCAACGAACCCGCTATTACAGACAGTTTGGTGAGCGCAAATGTCGCACCCGGCCAAAATCTACTACGTACGCGGTTCGAGGAAGATTTTGAAGCTCAATATGTATGGTAGTTGAAACTATACTTGATACATTCAACAATTCCCAATCGGGACTGTTGGGCCATTTCTGGGAAGGAGCGGCAACGACTACAACTACGACTCAGGGCAGGAGCCAGCTTTGTATGGGAAATCTGGTATCACTCGATTGATCACGTCGCCGCATGACTACTCTATCTGCCCATCTGTGGGAGCCAGAGTGCCGGCCCTGAACGACAGGGAGAAAGTGTCAGCATACTCGGGAAAATCTAGTTGAGAATGCCGGATAGAGGGCCGGTGGCCTGTGTATCGGCACGAATGAGCCATTTCTCAGGCTACTTGAACACCGAGATGAGTCAGCAACCAGAGATGCTCAGGTTGAAGTGGCGAGGGTCTGGGCACATTAATGTCCCAAGATGGGAATGGAAAGCACTCGTCTCGAGATTCCGACGTCGAAAATTCTGTTTCAATGGTCCTTGCCTGTACCGATTGAGCAGGAGTCGATTGATATTGATCACCTCCTTTCAACGTCACACACCCAGACCAAGACTCTCACACTCACAACCATCTTTAGTTTCCATTACAACCTACAATGTAATTATGACTCTGATAGAGACATCTATACTTGGCACCTTATTCAGTAGTCATCGTAGGCCGCTCTGAGCGAGCAAGTTCCTCGAGGAACAAACCGTTCGTCCAAGTAATAGTCCACTACCTGTATAGTGCAACGGGTAGGCTTCTGAAGCCATCCGCTCAACTTACAGGCAGTGGTAGTACCACTGACAAACAATAAATTGGCAGTCACTTGTGTGCGTCTGACACATAATTGAAACTCATGATCTTGCAAACGACCAGGCTGAAGAGATATAAATCGAGGCAGCACTCCTTTCTCCCCCTTGTCTCTCAATTATATACTCATTTCCATCACAGTAAAAGTCGTGCGATGTCTCATAAACTCAAAGGAAAAGAGGTAATTATGGTCTACTTGCATCTCTAGACCCCTCTGAGTCTGAAACCATGGAGCAGGTTGCAGAAACCTCCTCAGGCCAGTCCGCCACTCCCACGTCTGACGTTGAGGTCCAGTGGCACGGGAAGTACCTTAACCTCTGTAAATTCCCTCCTTTTGAAAGTCCTGTGCCGTCCCATGTCACAGTACAAGAATTAATCAGGGATTATCCGAATCATATCCGAGACGAGTATATAGATGAAATGATGCAACATCACTACACACCAAATGATTTGTGGTACGCAATTCCCCAGTCCACCAAAGACTTGTGGGAGAAACATGGCCTCCTGAAAAATGGCGGTTTCAAAACGATGGACAGAAAGTTTTCGTATCGAATGAAGATCCTCGGTGATGACGGGATGCTTGAGCTGTTTGAAGAGCTCGAGATCAACGGACCAAGACGCCAGAGCAAAAGAACCTACAGGAATTTGAAAACTGAGAGATATCATCGGCGCGCCAAGGACAGACTTAGATCCAAAATGAACAAACAGAAAGCTCAAATAGGTTCATCTCATTCAAAGAAGTGATGAGTCAAGGAGATTCGACAGAAAAAGTATGGAAGATGGTGTGCTAAGCTTCGATTGTTCTTTAGTATCTCAGCATGGCACGAGGGTCAGTGCAAGAAAATACCATCACTGGATCATTTCTGATGGCAAATACAGCTCCTCATAAGCTTAAATTGCTCACAGAAGCTCAGCTCATGCCTGTTAACAGAGAAAATAGAGTTAGTAAATACTGAGACTATTGTCTGGATAATTTTACGGCGCATCCGTGTGGCTTTTTGGAAGTTGCCGGCCTGTACTGCTTCACATCATCTGAGCGCATCAGTCTATCAGTATTAGGTGTCGTAATATCTATGCAATGATGCATCTGATGTTAAAAGTTTGTTGGTACGATTCCTCTGTCTTCCATGGGGACGTTGGTTCAAGGTTTTCCTTTGTGGTCTTGGCAAGGCTGGGTGCCCCTGATTGGAAAAATAGGGCCACACGACGACGAACATCGTTGAAATGTTTGGCTGAGACAGCAATGAGGCCTTGATCTTTCCTTTGGGGCTTTTAGTAGGCGAGAGAAACGTGAGATCTTCCTTGGATGGCTGTAGTCGTACCCTAGGGTGGGTAAATGAACGAGAATAAGGGAAGAGAAGGTTTGGTGACCTCGGCGTACAAAGTCTTGAGACTACAGCCAACTCATGGCTATATTACTGACTGATGCAGAGAGAGAGAGAGAGAGAGAGAGAGAGAGAGAGAGAGAGAGAGAGAGAGAGAGAGAGAGAGAGAGAGAGAGAGAGAGAGAGAGAGAGAGAGATGTAGGTTTTCGACAACCGCCAGGGGCAAGTTGGTTAGATGTGTGTTTCTTCCTCAACATTCTCTTTTCGTTTCCAGGGGCAAGGACTTTCGGGAGGTGGGCGAGGTGGAGGAATTGGTATACTCTCTTTTGAGCTTCAATAGCATTTAAAAAGACGGCTTCTAGTCAAGTCCACATAGTACTGATTGGAGCATTTGACTGAAGCGCAGAGGGTTTGTTTGATTGTAGTCCTAAACAGACCAAGGCACAAAAGAGATCTTCGGTGAATCATTCGCCCGGAAGCGAACAACTGTCCTTCTGGAGTAACGATGAAGAATAGCTCCAGTGAGGCATCTCTTTCACTTGGTGAGAACAATTTTTCTGCCCTTTCTATTGTGCTATGACTCAATTGCTTTGCCTCAGAAGCTCCAGGCATCACAATTCATCCATTAGCGACGCTTGGCATCCTGAATAGCCGGCATTGTTTCCTAGCCTGGGGGTAGGGGAGTCTGCTTTAATCCTATGTCGTGACTTCTCTGAGAATTCACGGAATTAGTAGGTGATAGTCAAGGCTCTCGTAGTGTATCAGCTTGTCCACGTCCGTGAATTATCGTGTCATGTAGACCTTCTGCCCTCCGACAAGTCACGTTGAATCAGCTTTCTGTCTAACTGTTGTCAACCTTTCCCCTATCTCAACCTTTTCTATCGATGAACCCTTGGGAACAACACATCAATCGTCTTCTATTTGACGTCTCATCTGGCTTCGTATTTGTCCCACGCTGTCTTTACAGACCCCAGTTCCAACCCTTAGATCGACAGGCTTGACTTTCTCGTCCTTCATCCATCTCCCTCGAACGGTCCCCAAACCCAACATCCTCTTCGATCAATTGGAAAGCAGTGGAAGTTCAGCAGGCCAACTCGACTAAGTAATATCACATTTTAACAATGGATCCCACATCGAATATCCCGGAAACTCGAAAGTCAGCTCCTGCCGCACCTCCAGAGACTGGCATGTACCCTTCCTTAGCTCGCTATAGGTCTGACGATGGTATAGATAAATCAAGATTCGCCAAAGGACCACCACCCATGTATAGGCCATTATTGCCACGGATTCCGTTCTCCCAACAACTTCAGGATGTAACAAACACGGGACTTCAGGGTGAGTGCGCTGGGAATTCTGATAAAACAAGGCTGACATATCCTAGAACCTGGAATGGCCACAAGAAAGCGAAAAGCAGAAGCTCCCCCCCAAAACGA
Source organism: Exophiala mesophila (assembly GCF_000836275.1). Lineage (NCBI taxonomy): Eukaryota > Fungi > Ascomycota > Eurotiomycetes > Chaetothyriales > Herpotrichiellaceae > Exophiala > Exophiala mesophila. The sequence goes on along the minus strand of NW_015622504.1, from coordinate 4,642,461 downwards.
ACCACCTAGAAAGCGAGGCCGCCCTAGGAAGTCAGAGACGACGGCACAAACCTCGAACGTCATTACATCGATTGACCCCCAAGATGGATTGAGAATCCGACTCCCAGATCGGCTACTAGAGGCTAAAGCCAACGCTCCTGCCAACAAGACTCCAAAGCCAGCAGCTCTGATGGGTCCCACTGATGGTCAAGCAGCTGTCGTGCCGTCTCCCGATCTTGTTCTGTCCGGATCCAGGCACCGGGAGTTTATGGCTCTATGCGACGACGACATCAAGGCCCATCGAGTCATCCAACGGATCAAGAGCCTGGACAGCAAAATAAACGCTCTCAGGCAGTCGATTAGTCCTGAATTGGTGGGTGGCAATGATCCAGCTAGAAAGATCATCCTCCAGCCGTTGAGACCTCACTACTTCGTGGCAAAGCTCCGAAGCTACGAGCGCTCTGAGAGGGGGACTGAGTCCATATCGCACCAGACGGGGATCAAAAATGATGTTTTCATGGGCTTCAAGGGTTACAATTGGTGAAAGAAACAAGGTCAATAGCTCTTGAGGCTGGGTTTTCTTTTTCTCTGCTGAAACCCCGCCTCAATCAAAATGGTCAAATTTTCTAGGTGATTTCAATGATACGGGTTCTCAATTCTGAAGTAGCTTGAAAGCGATTTTCATCGCACTTGATACCTCTGCATACAGAATAGTTCTGGACAGCAATTCATTCAGATTTCATGGAGTACGTTCTCCTTTACGAGTTTGCGTAAATGATTGGTCCAAAGTACAGACTTTTGCCAGCTTTGTATTCCCTTTGTCATAAACAAAGCAACCCAGTAACAAACGAGTAACATCTCTGGTTGTTAAAGTACAAATGGCATGGTGGAGGAACAAAGGGAACATCAACGGTTTATATTTAATAAGGGAAAGTACCACAATATTCAGGGAACAGCGTTACCATATTGATTTCACTCGAACGGACAAAGATTTCGGCACTGCCTATGTCGACAGTGAGGCCAGGGGAACTGCCTGGTATATAGATCTATGTTATGGCTCTTTATTACCGTTTCTTTGTCGGTCGAGGCTGTAGTGACAGGCTTCCAGGCCTCCAAGGAGGAGCAGTTCTCGGTAAGGTATAAAACAACTAACGTTCTTTTGATCTATCCCACTCTGTCCTCCATATTCGAAGCTAAAATCCTCGATCCGAAGCCTCTCGCCTTTTCAAGAAGATTGACTCGATACTGCCATCAATTCCTAAGACTTCAACAGGGTTTGGAGCAAAAGCAAGGATCTAAACGCGTTTCCTATCCAGATCCCGGTCAATTGATCTTAACATCCGCAACCACCTTTGGCCACAAAGCGTCAAACCTTTCTACGACCACCATCTGAACGACTGTACCCTCTCTGTCCTCCTCGGTGCCACAGACTCCTTTCACTGGCATTATTTGCAAGCTTTCAAGGCAAGTGACCGCTAGATTCGAGGAATCAAGACGCTAACGACTCGTTTCTCAAAAGAAATGAACCCCTACAATATAAGAACGGGCTACGATCCCACGCTGCCTGTCTTTCAAGCGACCGCAACGAGCGAACATCCTACAGATGCAAACAACGCCATGAACAATGCTGGATACCCCTCAAACCCGAAGTTTCCCGAGCCTAGATCCATGGTTGACGACTTGGGATTTCGTACCTCTCGCCACTTGCCATCATTTCCAAACTGGGAGACTCCAATCGCCGACAATATCACCCTCGAAGACCTCTGCTACCACTACCCCAACCACTTGTTCGGAGCGAGGCTTGATCCCTTTATTAAGCACAAATGGACTGGTGGAGACATCTGGCGGCGAATGAGCCGTGAAGGCCAAGAGGAATGCAAGGAATACATCATGAGAGGAGCTGAAGAAGAGCGAAATCGAGCCAACTTTCTGGGCAAGAGACTGGAGCGACGTATAAAAGCCATGTCTGACGACGAGATCTATGCATTGATGACTTCCAGGGCTACGAGACGAAGCGCTACCAATTACGTGGGCAATTCCAAACTCCAGGTCAAACATCGAGGCCCAGACCCTCCTCTTCCTGTACAGAATCAAACCGTGGATCCCATGTTGACTATCCTGCCGGGATTTCGAGTGCCAGGTCAGCCTATGCCTGCTCCATTGGCCCCTCCGCAGCAGCAGCGACTCCAGCTTCCCATGGCGCCGACAGATGAACAAATCATGACTGCTTTCCGAGAGCAATTGGTCAAAATGAACTTCTTCTTCAGCGACCAATTCGCGGACTTTGTGGCCGGTATGAATAGCTCATGGAGCCGTCAACATGCATGGTGCCAATCAATCAAAGCCTCTTTGAACTGGGACACTTTACCAGCGAATGAAAAGGAGCATATTACGATGAATGGAGTGGGAGCCGTCGAAGAATTTGCTGGAAAATTGCATTTTGCTCGGGTGCAGGGAGAAGCGAATGCTTTTCGAGAGCTGACCATCAACAAGTTGCTTGAAGCTATGCTTATGTTTCTCAAAGATCAAGGACAAGATCTCTACTCTACACTCGAGAACAAGGTCCTGAGTTTTGAGCTTCAACTCGTTGCAATGAAGCACCTTTTGGCCGTCGAGAGCAATCGTTTAGAGGCATTGAGCCGTCTATTCTTAAGTGAGTCCAAAGATATGGTGTTGTCCGCCGAAATCCTTGCTAACAAGAGACTTCAAGATCCGATTTCGCCAATTCGCAGCCCCTTGCTCGCCCAGCGAGAAGCCCGTGAGCAATCAACCTTGTCTATCAGCGGCGATAATACAGGTGACGGCAATCCAGAAGCATTTGACGACCAGCAAGCTCGATGGGCAGGTCAAGTTCAAGACTATCGAGAAGCCCATCAGGCTATACAACAATAAGAAGCAGTGCCCGATGTGGATTGGGATCAATGGATTCATCCAGACGCATGGTATGAAGAAAATGCTGCCAACACTGTATTTCGCGACGATGAGTTCCTTATTGATGAGGAAATCGATTTTGGACCTATGAACCACGAACTCCCTCCAATCCCTGAAGAATACCAGTTTCCTCCAGTCCTTGCTGTCCCTGCAGCCCCTGCAGTCCCTGTAGTTGCTCAGAATGGTGGAGAAGCTTCTAACTTACCGACAGGAACGACTCCCGCTCCCATTCCCATGCTTGAGCGCAACGATTTCGACGACTATTTCGATTACCTTGAGAATATCGGCTTGATGCCGGCGAACAATGAGGGTTGAAACGTTGACTGCTGAGACTCTACGGTCAACTGTACACTAGAGGCTAGAAACGGAGTTGTACATGGGAAAGTTGGTGTCATTGAATGCAAACGACGACGAAATGATAGAATCCTGGAGACTCTTGACTAGCGAGAGATACCTCATGGATATTGGTCGACTTGGCCATGTTATTGGCAGGAGGAATTCTTCTTTGCAACACCAATACCATATGTAGTTAAGCCTCGACGTTTGTGGCACTTCTTGTTGTCTGCGATCCCATAACTAGAGCCAGCACCACCTCGCCGTACTTATCTCGGATCAGGATTTGACATACCCGTGGCGCTATGGTTGTATGGTCAATGGGACTCAAATGGTTGGTAAAGGATCAAATCAACGATGGGCTCCTAGGGAACGACTATATGACGTGGAAGTTTCTACAAGAGCAACCAGATCTAAGTATTCCACTGGTGAAAGAGATTAGACGACTCAGCGATTCGGAAGATCCTGTACAACTGACATTGAGCTTGCGGGCCCCAGATCTGCCGCTAGCTTTGATTTGGCCTAATCTATCCCTAGAACAGAAATCCGAGTATAGGGACCAATCGTTGGGCTTTTTTCAACAACTGAAACGTTTTACAGCACCTTATACCCAAAAGGTCAATGACGACCGACTTGACGATGGAGTGATTATCTGTACGTCTATCGCTCCACCTACCTGTAGCTGAAATAGCTGGTAAAGTGACTGAGTCTTGAGTTGCTTGTTCTATCTAAAAGAGGAGGAGGAGGAGGAGGACGAGTAGATGTAGTCATCCACCTCGTTGCACCTTCCTTGTTAGTCATAGTAGTCACGTGTTATAATTACAAGCAACAATATTGTTGGCATCCAGCAGCCCGTGTACAACTCCGCGCCACAGGACAGGATCATCATGCCAATCAGTCGTATCAATAATGAGCTGGGAGGACTCTCCATCGAGCCTTGTCTCTTGAACTCTGCCCTGAGTACAAATGACTGTAATTTTTTTCAGATATGGAGCATGACTCGGCGGCAGGAAACATTCTGAGCACGAAATGATAACAGCATAAATAGCCCACAGACCTGAGTAAAGGAGGTGCGCACTGGATCATTAGCCAGGAACCTGCACCGAGCTGGCCACCAAAAAATTGGCTTCAAGTATGTTTTGGGCGCAATGAGCTGTGCAATATTAATGACACGCCCAGCTGCGTTGTGCGGGAGCAGAATTGCGCCCGCCTATGACAGGTAGCCGTGACAACACATTAGGGGCTGAGCTTCAAATGAAAGTAACTCCCTGGATGATGATCACTAGACTCAGCAACTGGAGATCTAGGACTTAGCCTAGGTAACTTAAAAAAATACTGTATTTGAACCTACTGACTATGACGGAGTACTTCGAATTAGGCACCTCGCCGACCCCCGGGGCACCTTTGCGGCACAGGTTAGAATGAACGAACTAAGTGACTTAACCTAGTTAGGTGGCAGGAAATTCTATTGACTGGTCTTGACTCTTGACTCTTGAGTTTTGACACTAATCTCTCTTGGAAGGAAGAAGGTAGATGTCTCCTCTGAGAGAGGGTTTGAGGGAAAACGTTTGTTGGCGTTAGGGGAGTCTTGATAGGTGCAGTACCAAGCTAGACGGGTAAGCTAAGCCCCGAGCTAGACACTCCCCCTCTCGAAGCCCCCCTTAGGCCCGAGGGGCCGAGGGCTAGCCAGAACTCCAACGCACCTTTAATCCAACCAACCCGACCCCGCGGTCTCGCCGTATCGGTGGATGGGATGCGAGCTCCACAAAGGTTGGGGCACCCCACAGAACCCTGATGACCCAGAAGCCCTCGTGGCCCTTTTAATCCATCCCATCGACTCCCTGTTATGGTTTGTCTGCCACACTCTTGCTTACCTGATCCCGGTGAATGCTAAGGAGCTTATTGTGGTTATGGCCTCTAGTAAAATGACTGACTCTACCACCAAGTACCGCTATCAAACCACTCGGCGCCAAAACCGGAGCTGTGACTACTGTCGGCGCTACAAACGGGCTTGTGATGCTGCCCTCTCCCAGTGGACAGGCTGTTCAAATTGCTTGAGGCTGGGAAAGACGTGCACTGTTGGGGGTTTAGACCCGCTGAAGGCATTTACCAAGACACACACACCACTAAAAGACAAGGCTCCAGTACTAGAGACTACATCCAAGCCCGCAACAGGAACGCCTATTCCCAGAAGGCGCAGAAGGGACACTGATGCAGAAGCGGCGGGCCCCTGTCTTTATGGCTCGAACAACGAGAAGGTGTATCATGCGCCCCCTCTTGATTCTTACTTCAACCGAGTCAATAATATTGATGGGTTCAATTCTCAACCAGCCACGGGGCACAATCTAGTCGAGTTTTACCCAAACGCCCCTGTGCCTAATATTGTTAATCCAGCCCTGTGGGCGCCCACCCAGGAGGCTATCTTACCAGCTCATTTGGACGAAAGCTACACCGATGGTGAACGTTCGAACTCTCAGGACGGGGCTGAATCCCTGTATTCCATGTTGAGTACGGGATTTGGGCATGGGACCCCATCTCTACACCTTCAAACATCGATCCCCAGCGACGACACAAATGTGCATGAAAGAAGAGCATCGACCCAGAGCGCGCCGCGTTTAGCGTTATCGGCCCATTTTCTTGCAGAAGAGACAAACAAAGCCCTTATTACAACAAGCCTAAAGCGCATCTACTCCGACACTCTAGAAAATGCGTTATTATGTTGGGTGACAGAACAGAGCTGCCCCTACAACAATGAAGGTATCTTTACACGCCAACAGCAAGTCCATCTATTTCCTCAGTCCAGACAGGTCAGCAAGACCGGTATGATTCGCCGAATTCAAAGGCTCGATCGCCCGTCTTGTGTACTCAACGAGCGACCGTTGACAACAAGAGAACGGCAGCTTGCGTCGCACGCCCTACACGCGACAATAATGGCGTTTGCATCCCAGTGGTCGCAACTTAGTGGAGCCGGTGTATCAAATCTCTTTGGTGGAGACAGGGAAGGGATTGGACAGCAACACTTCCAAGAATTTGAAAAACTGATCAATGCTTCATTATTTGATTTTGCCGAAACCAAGTTGGCAAGTTTTGATCGATCCCTTCAGGTCACACTCTGGAATGAAGCCTACCAGGCCCTGCAAAAGGCTATAAACATCGATTCATTCCAGGTTACATTTGCCCAGGTGATATTTGGCTTCACACAGCGACCGTTAACTCAGGAAGACTTCCAACGCGTTAAGAACTACGGCCACGAAACCAATGACTATTTCCAGACGAATACGCCAGAGACATCATGGTTTAATGAGGGTGTTATGTGGAGTGATGACGAGGGAAGCAAACCATCTGCATCCGCCTGCAACGAGACTACAACGGAGTTTGCTGAAACCCTGGAGTTGCTAGACTTGGACAAAGATCCTCTGCACTTGCGCGACTCTCTCATGCGGCTATCTGCCAGGCGAGTCAAGCTCAGCGGGAGCCGGGCCCGGCTTGATGCTGCCTCTGCCACGAGTGAATCGACCTCTCCAGAGGACGAAGAGTTTCTCGCTGATCGAATGACTTTCAACCAATTGTTCTGGCTAGTGATGATGTGCGATACACTCTCTTCGGCCATCAATAACCGTCTACCAATTGTGTCCGACGAAGATTCAGTGATTCTAAACGAAAACGACAAGAAAGCGGCTCGGAATGGTACCTCCAGCGACCTCCAGACTCGCGCCGTACACATTGCCCGAGAATCTTCTTCAGTTCCGGACAGCGCGCATGGTACAGACCCTGAGATGGAGGCCAACCCTTGGGGTATGTACTTTCTTGAGAGAAACCATGAGCCCATCACGGGAGGGTTCTTACAATGGCCATTCTCAAAAACCACTGCTAGCACCCTCCTCTCCGAGGCGGCTCCTGTCAAGGCTCTTTTGTACCGGAAAGTCAAGCAACTGCAAAATGCGCATTTCCGGCGCTCCTCGCCTGCAAAGCTAGAACTGCTGATCGTGGACGCGCTAAAGGTTTATGAGCACTGGAACCGGAATTTCGGCGGGCTGGTTACCACCTGCATCCAGCATCATGACGAATTGCATCCACAAATCCAGTCATGGTATTCAGTCTTAACAAGTCACTGGAATCTCGCTTGCTACCTTCTAGCGGATCTTATTGAGAGATTAGATCGATCTGGGAAGACTGACAAACGTCATTCCGCGATTCGGAAATCGTGTGGGCTTTTATTCCATATTCGGCGGCAAAGCGCGTTTGAGATGGGAGATCTAGGTCGAGTGGGCCGAGTGAGGGAAGACTGCAGTTTCAGCCAGATGAATGACTTTCATCCCACTGTGAACGACGGTGCCCTTCTCACAGAGCCCTGGACTGAGATCATGATTCGCTCTTTCGCCAGAATATCGACTCAATTTCTGACTTGGCTTGGTGAGATTAACAGCCAGTCTTTTACAGAGAACCACCCATCCTGGGGCAGGTGGGTTTCCGGAGATCAGGAGCGTCTTTACTCGAGCTTGGGTTATTGCGTTGAAGCGTTGCTTGACCTTGGCAGAAAGTCGGATTTGGCGTTTCTGTTAGCAATCTCCCTGAAGCGAAGAATGGTTCGCTTCGCCCGGAATTGATCAATTTGTTAGAGCTTCGATATTTGCGGGTGGAATCGTGCTTCTTCTATCTTAATGACATCTCCAGATCAGATCTCTTGTGGGAGCCTTGAAATTACATGAAATCTACTATTCTGTTGTCCATGTTTCTTTCTACATGTGTATTATGGATGTTTCTCAGACCATGTTATTTCCATACACCGTGGATACCCCAGGACTCAAATATTCCATCTAGCAGCAGGGCTGTCATAACTTAGGCTCAAGGAGCGAGGTTTGCATTGATGGTCGCCTCCATGGTTGCCCAGAGCCCCATTACCTTTGGATCTGCGAACGGGATGATCTGGGTTGCGATCATCCCTCCGACGCCTCGGGTCCGATCAGCCCACCAAAACAGATTGGGTAGGCCAGCCCACCAGCCTGTGCCTTTACTGTGCACCGCACTATCCTTAAGGTGCAAGAAGAAGGTGAGACCCCAGCCTTGAGGAACGTCGTGCGGCTCTGGGTATAATTCAGGCAGAGGGTTTGAGTATTCCAACTTGGGAGGGGAAATGCCCTGTCTCGCGAAATCGGGTAGCTGTGGAATCTGGTTCGTGAACATGGCCTCGACAGTCTCCTTCTTGAGCAGCCTCACGTTTGTCGGGGCGTGGACGCCATCATTCAACAATACGCTGATGATTTGGGCATATTGGTTGGGCCGTGCAAAACAGCCGGCGCCGCCTTGTTGAAATATGGCGTCCTTTTCAGTCTTGGTGGTAGCAACAAGAGGAGCGCGGTTGATGTGGCCGTCTCTTGCAAGTTGGAGATCTCCTGTGTGTAGGTCGCGAGAATGCATATATGCGAGTTTCGACTTCATATCCTCGGTGGGAAACATATTAATGTGCGAAAGCCCTATGGGCTCTAGGATATACTTTTGGAAATAGTCATTCAGCGTCAAACCGGTAGCGCGTTCGAGGCATATGCCCGCCCAGTCGATATTAATGCCATATTCCCACACCTCTCCAGGTTGGTTTACGAGAGGTTGGGATAGATAGTCGTACTTAAGCCCGGAGAATTCGTTAAGTCCAGTGGCGCCATAGAAATCGTTCAATCTCTTGTCAAAGAAGGAGTAGCCAAAGCCGGCTGTTGGGAGTGATTAGTTGACATATACTTTGAGGAACCATGTGTAGGTTGTCAAAAAAACCTAGAGGAGACTGACCTGTATGCGAAAGGAGCATACGAAGAGTAATTCCTCGCTTCTTTGGAACCAGCTGGTTGCCTTCAATCACTTTGACCTCTTTCAGCTCCTGTTTTATTGCAATTGAAAAGGGGTTAGCCAGAGCCAGACATGAAGCCAGGAAATGTGGCTGAAGAAGGGCAGAAATATTGTTGTAGCCAGCTTCAGGGACGCCCAAGCGAGAACTCAGAGAACTTACAGGACAGAGTCTTTCAACGAGCTCGACATCATCCAGTGCTAAGATTCCCTGCTCGACAAGTTGCATGCAAGCAAGTCCAGTGATCATCTTGGTGCAGCTCGCAATCCAAAAAGAGTGATCGGTGGTCATTGGTGTATCTATGCCTAAGCCGGCAGTACCTGAAGCATGTTCGAAGAGCGCTTCTCCTTGCTTGTTCACTGCCACAAAGACGACACCCGCTGCATTCTTAACAGGGTCGGCGGTCATGTTGTCCATCAGGCTTTGCAAAGCCGAGACACCGGTGGAGGTTAGTTTCGCCATTGGGGGCAGATTGATTTACTGTGGTAGTGAATATGAATAAGTTTGTTGAGACTGTAAAGCTCTAGGGATTCATGTCATATATGGTAGCCTTCTTGAGGTCAGCAGCGACAGTTTCTTTCTAAGCGCTCTCTTTATCGCTCCAAATGATCCACGACTTCGGACCCGCTCCAATTCCAGAATTCCGAATGTGTACAAAGCGCTGTCCCCATGATGAGCATCAGCAGTAAGATTGAAATTCAAAACAACACCAAGCAGCTGAACTTCTGGAAATCGTAGACACAGGGTTCCCCAGGAGGGTAAGCGTGCCGTAACCCCAGAGCGGGGGTTGGCAGAACGAATCATGGGGTTAGCTGTTCTGTCGCCTGTTTGGCTCCGCCTTTCAAAAGGTAGTACTACTTTGTCTGTCATTTAATCTCAGAGGAGAACTCGAGGGCATTGCAACAACTTGACGCGTATGCTATGGGCGTTAGGCTCAAAGGAAGCAAGAGTGTGACGAACCCATTCGAAGCGGCTCCGGCCTTGGCGAGCGGAGCCGCCTTTTACCCAACCTTGGACTAACCTATGGAAGAAAAGCTTACTTCTCCGCCCCAGCACACCGTGCGCTAGGGCAACGTAGTATCAGAGCTAGTGTGTTATAGTGTGTTAGACTCGAGCTCTGTGATTCCCGATGGCGGTCCCGCTCTCTGAACTTGACAGTTGGTCAACACATATTGGGAAATTATACAACGGTGCAGGATGAGCAGTGTCAGATAGTCACTGTGACCTGTCCAACACTTCCCATATCGTTTCCTGTTGACAATGCGAGTAGATTTGGGTATGTAAGCTGGTGTCATTCTCTCTCAGTAGAAAATGGGCTTCACTCATAAATCAAAGGAGCTAGGGCCCCAGGACCTTGAGGGAGACAACATAAGTTAATTTCAATTGATGCTCACTAACATCGATGATGGCTACAGCAAAAGGACTGACTAGCCTCGCCATATTTTGTAGAGAATGTAAAGTCTATTTATCTACCTCGGTCCACCTTTGCAGCAGTACCCTCTTGAAGAGTGAGTCTGGGCAACACATTTACTAAGGCCTAACAACATCGAACCCCTTGAAGCCCGTCAAATGCCCCCTGATCTCCGCTCCATAGGTACCTAATCCCGCTGGATAACAAACGAATTCGCGGGCTTTGCCTGGAATACTGCCTCCCATGTATGTGCTCCGGTTGGCCTTGGGGAAGAGTGTCTGGTTGGCTAGATGGGTAATCTTAGCCTTCCATTCGTCACTCGCCTCGGTCGTGGGATTGATATATTTGATACCTTGTCGATTGATCATGTTAATAGCGTCTTTGATCCATCGGCCCTGAACCTCGACGCACGAAGGCCCATTAGATAGCAGTGTTGGAGCGTGCGCCGCGTAGACGTGAAATAGATTGGGATAGCCTGGGATAGTGACACCCAGGAATGTGTTTACTCCAGTCTTCCACTCATCGTCGAGATATGTGCCCTTGATAGACTTCAAGCCCATCTGGGTGAGGCTGCCAGTCACGACATCGAAGCCGGTAGCGAGGGCTACCACATCGACCTCATACTCCTTGCCATCTGTCGTCTTGATTCCCTTCTCGGTGAACTCAGCAATCTCATTGCCTGACTTATCACTGATGTCGACAATCGTGACATTTTCCTGGTCTAGGACCTCGAAGTAGTTCTGCTCCAGGCAGGGTCGTTTCACTCCCCAAGGGTGGGGTGGCTCAAGTGGGCAAAGAAAGTCTCGCTTAACCGGGTCGCTGATACGAGCTCGTTGTTTCTTAAGCCAGAAGTTATAGGTCTCGCGATTAGCCTTCTCGTCGAAGAGGTAGTCTTTATAATTAGCGAGCCATAGGTGAAACCCTCCAATTTGCCATAGATTCTCATAGAAGGCCTCCCGCTCTTCTGGAGTATCATCGAAGGTATTTCGCTCGCAAAGATCGTAGTGGAAGCCCGCAAAACATCGATAACGGAATTCATGGATCGTCGGATAATTGACCTTTAGATGATCCTGTTCTTCCTTTGTAAGGGCCTTCTTCCCCATCGGAATTGCGAGATTTGGAGTTCTCTGGAAAGAGTACATTTGCTTGACTTCAGGTCCCCATTCCTGAGCAACTTGAACTCCTGACGCTCCGGATCCAACAACTGCGACTCGTTTGCCCTTGACGTCAACACCTTCATTCGGCCAGAAAGAGGTGTGGTGGATAACACCCTTGTACTTGTCGATACCCTTGAAAGGAGGCACATAGCGTTTGGCTGCAAAACCAGTGGCTGCGATGAGAAATCGAGCAGTTGCGTGGCGACCATCAGATGTAGTAACAGTCCACTTTCCTGACTGGACGTCAAATTCAGCTCCAACGACCACAGTCTGAAAAGCAACATCTTTGGACAGGCCTAGGACTTTATCGACATGAGCAAAGTAAGCTTGTAGCTCCTTCCAGTCTGGATAGTTGGTGGTCCAGTGCCAGTCTTTATAGACCTCCGGAATTGGAAGCTCGTAGATAGGAACTTCGCTATCCACTCTCGCTCCCGCTTGAGGAGGTTAGCATTGTCGGCCAGCGAGCATGTTTGGTCGGCTTACGATAGATGTTCCATCTCCAAGTGCCTCCGAAAGATGTACCAGCATCGTACACGACAGTCTGGTAACCAGCTTTGCGAAGCTCGTACAGCAGATACGTACCACCTGGAACCTAAGTCAGCTCATTCGATTGTTTGTGCAGTTGGGGAAGTCAAGTCTTACCAAAGCCAGCTCCCACGATCAAGACATCCACGTCCAAATTATCAGCATAAGGCCCTTCGTTGTTACGACGATGGGCAAACTGGGTCAACTCCGTTTTGAGGGAACTCCCTGATGAGACAGTTGGTTGTGCCATTGCTAATGTTTCTCTTTGCGATGAAAACTCACGAATTGATACTTCTGTTTGTGGCCTCGATCTACTCTTATGGACATTATATCCTTGAGCTAACACACCTCCTGGAATTGTGCTCGGCACCAAGGCGAGTCGAAGTATCCCTGGGTGGAGGTTTGTTCCCGGGTGAAAGTGTCTTCTGTCATACTCGAAAGTCCCCGCGCCACGCCCCATGGGGAAGTCTAAAGATGCCAAAGCATGCGGAGCCGGCGGCGTAGCGGGCTCCGACCATAACTCGATAGTGGACTTGAACAAAGAGGAATCTAATTAATTCTGCATTTTGTCTCTATTGGTTACTTTTACATGTCTCCGGTACATAGATAAGCGGCATCGGCCCAGCGTGATATCAAAACTCGTGATTTCCGCACACCCATGAGGCCGCAGCTGTGGAGACGCCGTCCACCAATTTCGTATTTGCTCGAGAACACGGATCTTCAAGTTCCTATTGTAAAGTGTGAAGCTAATGGAGCAATATGCGTAGCAGTCTCGGCTGCCAGGACCTGGCGCTGGAATGGAAGTTTCGCATTTCTCCACACATACCATGGTTGTAGCCGACCAGTGGTCCAAAAAGGAACAAGTTGGCTTCACTTATGTTGGACGTCAAGCGAGGTGCGGAGCCAATTATTGGTTTGTCCCAGTTTCAGAATCTTGCATCTATTATGGCATCAACACTATGTATGGCCCGGCTACTATCAAAGCCCCTCCTTCTGACCGAGTGTTCTTTAGACTAACCTCCTATTATTCAGGTACCATCTCTTTCAAGTTCCACTAGAGATCTGAACCTATCCACGACACTATTTTACAACCTGCCTCGGTTTCACAAGCTTGGTCCGCAGTCGATTCTCCACTGATTGGAGCTAGCAATAGAGTGGCAAGTGATTTGAACACCCAACAGCAGCTTTCGTTGCACCGTCCTCATTTTGCGAGCCTGAACCCGACTTTCCATTTCGCATGCCTCCATCACAGATAGCCTTCGTGTGTTCTTCGTCAGGGCTTACTACCAATTCGAAAACCCTCTCGATTCCTGTCAACCGAAGCCCGTCAAGCCTGTCAAAGGTAATGGACACAATTAAGTTGTATTCCCTTGCTAGTAATCCTCGCTGAAAAGACGGCTCTTGGATGAATTTGGGGACAGCGAGGTCGAGCTGACAGAGTGCAGAGTAATAGTGAGATGAAGAGTGCACCACCTCAGGCCGGAGGTAGACACCGCAACGCTTGGTTGATGTTTGTGACCTCGAACGGAAGACAAGCGGCTTACAGTCGAGGTTCGTTTTCGTTTCCATTTGATCCCTGCCAGTTGCAAAAGAGAACTTCGTTTCCCATTTGTAGTCGATGTAGCATTTCAACGACTGTCTAGTGTTCCAAGGTAGACGCCTTTCGGAAACGCTTTGGGCGTTCATCGCAAGACATAATTGAAGAGACCCATTTGAACCACCATGTGCCTCATCTTGGGCCTTTTGGGGTGGCTCTCCTTGCTGAAGAACCAACGAAAGGTTCACCTCTATCTCATGGCTGGGTTTCTGAAAAAGTCCACCTGATTCTTTGAGGGGAAGATGAATTGGTTGCTGGAATGTGATTTGGAACCCTGGGTAGAGGTTCGAGACTTCGAGGTGCTTTGAGAGACAGCCAACAGTTTGTCCCCTGAGTCGAAACTCTGCATCTATCCAGTACAAAACCTCACAGAGTCCTTCGACTATCCTCGGACTACCGAGGCAACCAGGACTTGGGCTTTGGGAAGCGTGGCCTTTGGTTGCGCCTGACTGTGGAAGGTATCTAGTTCCGCCAAATAGCTTTGGAGCATCAATAGGGAGGTCGAAGTGAAAGTTCGCAACGCTATCGCCAGTTTCTGCGTCTTTTTCAAAGTGTGCCAGAGATTTAACATCGGTCAGCGTGATGAGGTCTTCGATGGATGCCTCTTCGCTATGAGATATGAGAACGATGCCTATCAAAGAAAGGTTAGAAATATCACAATACGGCAATGGTTTGGATTTTTCACCTCTAACTTTGAGCAACAAGGTATCGAATAGCCTGTCGTCCACTGAGCTTGCTGAGACCACAATCCGGCCGTTAACACCAGGGAGGTTGTGTCTATCTAGAACACTATGATGTTCTTGGATTGTCTTCTCTGAAGCTTCTATTTCTATGTTGGCATACATCACTGCGGCAGTGATTGTATCTTCAAGTCACACATCACGCCTAGTTGACCTTACTGTCCATTTCTATCAAGGTACACGTACATAGTTTATCAAGTATCCTCTACTTCGAGTCTTACTGTAAATCATACACCGAAATCTCCCTGCTGTCGACTACAGTACAAAAAGACAGGGCTTGTGAGCTGCGAGCCTCATGGCGGAGCCGCTCCAGAGTGCTACAGCATTGAAAAGGAGTTAAAACGCTATCCTTAGCGCGTTCGATCCAATCATGTGCTCCTAGTGGAGCGAGCTCTTAGTGGTCCTCATGCCTGCCCCATTCGCTCTCCGTAGCCTTGAACTGAGTTCTTTGTTATGTGTAACCAGCTCAGATCAAGCCATCTTTTGACAATTCTCTTCCAGTTGACCGAAACAAGCCAACCCCCTCCAGACGGCCCGAGGGAATGACTCTATCTGTCGCTAGTTCGAAAGGCTAGGAGTTGAATGCGGAGCCCCAGAAAGCCCCCGTCATTGTTGATGCCAGGGATCTTCATCCAGGAGATCCATCGCCCCGTAATAGCTGGGGTTTGACAGCAATAATTTGTATTGAGTTTCTCCTGTTCGCTTGTATCTGGGCTCTGCTTCCGGGCCAATTCCACTCAGACTACGAATGTGGCACCAAGCCCATTGAATAGATGGAAGAATATATAAACATCGTCCGACTATTCCCAAGCCCCTGTGCGGTTTACAAGACTTGAGTAAAGCGTCTTGTCAATAAATCAGTGGTTTCCACTATCTACATCTAGTAATCCAGTTGTCTGTCTTTCCCTTCCCCTTCTCCCACACACACGAACTCTAGGCTTCCACACGTCCAATGGGTCCCAACGGCCAGAGCTCGTTATCCGATATAGAGAACGTGGAACAACACAAGTTCGAAGATCAAGTGCCTGCCGAGACCCAATCTAAACACATCGAGATGGAGCTCAATCCGGTCGCCGGTGTTCAGGCTGCTCTGGGAAATCCAATGCCAATGTATGATATACCCCCTGCTTCGGGTGAATATTGGCAATGTATACTGACGAATAATCAAGGGCCTTACTTGGGTTTCTGATGTCCCTCACGCCCGTAACAAATGCTTTGATGGGGTGGCGTGGTGCCGGCGGCCTAGGAGCCGCTGAAGTGTAAGTCCTGATCGTTCATTTACCATGCAAGAAGCCAGAGACTGACCTTCTTCTAGCGGTGTCTTCTATTTCTTCGGTGGCCTTCTCATGATTATTGCGTCCTTCCTCGAGTTCTTCCTTGGACACACCTTCCAATTTGCAGTCTTCGGATCCTTTGGAGCTTTCTGGCTGTCATTCGGAGCCACGTTGACTCCATTCTACAATGCTGCCGCGGCTTATCAACCACAATCACCAGAGACAGCACTTACAAACCCCACTTTCAATGCGACATTCGCATATTTCCCGCTTTATATGGGCTTACTCTGCTTTATCTACTTTATTGCCTCCCTGAAAACCAACTTGGTGCTTATGTTGACGTTCCTACTTTTGGTCCCTATGCTAGGGTGCCTCTCGGGGGTGTTTTTCAAGGCTGCCGAGGGGATCGCAGCGACGAATCTCATGACTGCGGCCGGGGCATGTGGCTTTGTCGTCTGCATCCTGTGCTGGTATTTGTTGGCGGTGCAAATCTTGGCCTCGGTTGCATTCCCTGTGAATCTTCCAGTCGGGGACCTTACCTGGCTAGCAAACCGACTGGCGCGAAAGCGCTCTTAGAGAGCTTGTGTTGTGGCAGAGTATACTTCTTTTCCGTAAAGAAGTGACTGAGAGAACTTGATAGTGGCGAGGAGCGAGGAGCGGGTGACAATCCTGAAGTGGGATCTCCTGGAGAGTGCATCGGAGCTTGGAAGTTGGGGTGATATGTAACAGTGGGTGGTTAGTACTTGGTTGGCAAAAGTGGTCTTTCCCTGTAGCTCCAGCGCCTCTCCGAATAGCTAGACCAGATAACTTGACCTAATAGTGAACATGAGCCAGTGACGGGGTTTGATCCCCCTGTATCTCCCTCTTCCTCATGATATCCTGCACAAGACTGTCAATCCAGCGTGGGATTTTGGTGACCATCTTGTGCCCCCAACCCCTCCATAGCATCCGGCACACACGGCGGCCAGTGATGCTAGGAATGCCACCGACTCCCTCATAACATCCTGCACAAACAGTGGAGCCAGGGAGGGAGTATGGTCCTCTTATGGCCCCAACCCCATCAAAGCAACCGGCGCAGACACTCGAGCCAATCCATGTGATTGAATGGAAGACTCAAACCAAATATTTTCTCCTTTGAAAGAACTTCAATTGTCCTCGTTTATCCAATTATTTTCTTCTGCTCACGATGTCTCTATCGAACTTGATCTGATTGAACCCTTCGAGGAGTTGTCGCTGAGAGTTTCCAATCGTGGGGACTCCCAAAGGATGACTTTGTATCTTTGGAGCGGGCTCCTCGAATCCCTTGGGGAAATTGCTGGGATGATTTCTCAATTCGGGTATATACGATGAGCTTCTGTTAATATGTGGACTGAAATAAGGTTGGTTTTGTTTACCTTGACGTTACTTTCGCGTTCGGCGCCACTTTCCACTCGGTTGAGTAGTGTAAGCAATCCGCAAATTCAGGATGTATCCCCGATTTGGGACCTATTCCACCTCGTGTAAGGATATTCTGGACAGATGGGCATGTCAAGTTCGGTGGGGATATCGTTGTTGTGAAACAGGGAGTGGGTTACAGTCAGGAGGAGGGTTTGCAGAGATTTCGATGGTTTTATCGATCTCTGAAAAGTGGGTTGAGTTTCGTCGTTCTCATTCTTGGGTCTTGATGAAGAAAGTCAAGTTTTATGCTTAGCCAAACCCTCAGCTCATAGCTTTGAAGATGGGGGGGATCAGGAAATATAGATTTGAAGGAGTGTGGTGGTGTGGCGGGTGGTGGTTGTGCTGGCCCAACATCCTTTCTCTCCTCAGAAAAGGTCAGCGCAGGCTGAGCCAACACCACCACACCACTCGAGTGGTCTACTTACCTTGGAACTTCAATATCATTCGTGTCCACCACATATTCGAAGAAAATTCAAGCCATTTGAGTCTTTTTGCAAGCTACAGCTTTACTTTGTACACATGCTATTTGTCTCGCCTGCTGCCCCACTACATTGCGTCCAGCGCAGGGTGGTAGAGCAGCGAATTCAAGTAAGCGAAAAAAGTGGACCAGCATGTGAGCTGATACTAGTTTCCTCCCTCCCTCTCCTGTCTATCCCGGTCAAGACAGTACACCAGATTCCTCGAGGCTCTCAGAGGGCTCAAATGGATGTCGTTGGATGTCATATCTCGCCCACCAGACGGTAGACGGTAGATCAGTTGGTACCCTCAAAAGGAAGAGGTTATAGACACAATATTCATGGTAAAAGATGCCGATCTGGATTTCCAAAGTTCTGAATGTGACTTTTCACTGTTGAACCAAGGAATCAGTAGATTTGGGTGTTGGTGAGGGTATGAGATGATCGATGATTAATTTCATCGCATCTACTGGCCGAGTCTGATTCTGAGTCATCATGGTTGTTTTGAGACTTCAAGTCATTCTTTTGAGTAATGATCAGTATCAGCACGTCGTTTTCTACGCATCTGGGTGGTAGTTGTCTCTCAAGAGGTTGCCCAACAAACTTGAGGGCAGGGTTGCAAGCTACAGCTACAGTCATTGGTCGATGGCAAAGAAAGAAAGAGACTATGCTCTACGATTGTGATTAAAACTTTGTTTCCTGATTCTGGAGATTACAACCAGAGCCCTCGGTGTCTACCAGGCGTACCCTTTCTCGGTTTTTGATCAGTCCCAGCTAGCAACCCCGGTGGAAAAGGTCTGAGTGTGATCTTTTCCGCCCGACGAATATTCCCAAGTGTACTGTCAGTGACAGTGTTTGGACTGTGGAAGGTCAATGACCAACAAGCCCTGTAAATAATAAACCACCATTCTGCAATCCTCCGTAATTCCTTGCCCGATAAAGTTTATATCGTCTGCCATCCTAGGCTGCTAGGCTTACAGGCTTCAATGGCGCCGTAAACCTCCAGAGCTTTCATTGCTTCATTCATTGAGATGGCATACCCGTCGATACGGGAAAGAATCACAGCACCTAGTTAGATCAGCCAGTGTACAAGACAGTTCTCTTCTATGGAGGAAAGGTACTCACGCTCTGCTTTAGCAAACTCGATTCGGATCTTACGACCACTTAGCGATAAGTCCTTAGAGCCTTCGACGGCTACGTGGGCATCGTTGATGTTCTGTTTTCTTCGTTAGGTAATTCTGGTATCGCTGGAGGGGGGTAAGAAATCGTACATGGAATTGGACAAAGGCGTAAGGATGCCCATTCTTGTCGTGTTTGACCTTCGTATGGCAAGGACAATAGGATCCAAAGACACCTTCGCATGCCTCTTGCAGTTGCTCAATAGAGCGCTGGGTAGACAAACTGGTAACTTGTCAGTATATAGTCGTAGTCCATTGAGTTAGGATGGTATATACTTGGCAACAAAGAGCAGAGCATCTGGAGGGTAAAGACCCTGGGCATTGTTTGGGTCATGGAGCTGGTTGACACGCCGAATACATGGCGCTGCTTGCGCCAGTGCCATGAATCAGCGTCGGGTTGGAATCCCTTCGTTAGGAAGAAGGGGCCCTAGACTATCGGGTAGTACGCTGTTAGCATGTTGTAATGGGCCATAGAGCTAGGAACATGTATACTTGGCCACGAAGAGCAGAGCCCCAGGAGGGCTAGAACCCTGAGATGAGAATCTCCTTGATGGGGGTAAGACACCCCGGGCGTTCGCTAATTTTATTTATACTGAGGTTAATCTGTTAGTATGAGATGTCAAACGAAGGGAATATTGACAGTCTTGTTCGACCGAGTGACTCACTTACCTCATCATCATGCTAGGCACTGACAATTGTCACCATGATGAGACATTGACATGACTCCGTCTTGTCTTGATCAAACGAGATCAAGACAAGACGGAGTCAAGTCAATGAGGACGTGGGAGAGGAGGATGAGGTCGAGGATGAGAGGAGATGAGGAGGAAGGAAGGAAGGAAGGGAAAGATCTCGACGGAGAGTGAGATAGGGAGAGGGGAGGAAGAGGAAGAGAAAAAAGGTTAAAGAGAAAGAGGATGAAGAGGTGGGAGAGAGAGAGAGAGAACAAGAAGAAGGTGGCAATTGAAAAAGAATCAGAAGCAGATCAACAAAGTGGGTCCTCAGAATTCAGGCATCACCCACAATCCCGCCCAATAGAGAGCTTGAGGATTGCAAGCAACCTGATTCAAGAAGAAGAAGAAGAAGCAGCAGCAGCATGTCTCTTCTTATAGGATTTATCAGATCGACTTCGAGATGCCATTCTGCCGCTTTGTCTCTGATCCTTCAGTCATTGTCCCTCTCTTGGTCCAGTCTTCTTTCTTCTTCCATCTTCACGAAAGACTCAGCAAACAGTCACGAGAAAGAACCTGGGATCACCTCTGACTGTAAAAGCATCGGAAGAACCTGTTCTTCCGTCTGTTCAAGATGATCGTAACTGTAGACTGAACCTGTAGGCTGCTGTAATTGAACAGACCGGGATTTCTTCGGCTGATAGAGCGACGCGTCTTCACTATCAGATCCATTGTGCCAGAGGCAAAGAGCAAAGCCCAAAGCCACAACAAACCGAGTAGAAAACCAGGAACAAACCAGAAGAGAAACTCTCAATATATCCGTTTCTTTCCTCTTTATCCTTCAAACCATTCTCTGTATACTCCTTCCTTCGGTCATAGACCAGACAAGGCGCGTTCATTCCTGGGTGATTGAGGATTGACCTGTGAGCGGCTTCCTCGTGATCAGAAGGCATTGTGACCGGACCTTCTTTGATTCTGACTGACCTGGCCGTTCGCTCTCAACTTCCAGGCTTCAGACACACAGCCTATAAATATTCCTGGAACAGAGCCTTCCATCCATCTTTCCCTCCTTTTTATTCAATATCACCGTCATCATCGTTCCAACTTCCTCTCGACAAGACAACAAGAACGGTCATCATATAAGTAAGATTCTTCTCCATCGAACTTCTTGTTGTCTCCTTTCTCTCCCACAAGTTCATCGAGAAGAAGAAAGCTGACCTTCGACAGATCATACAGATCAACACCACCATCACCTTGAGTCAGCGATCTCACTCTCTCTCTCTCTCAAGCTTACCTTCACCTCTCTCAATTCTTGTTCCTCCTCTACATCCTCTCCTTCAGTTAAAATGTCGGCAAAGCGAGTCTTGAGAGAACAAGACATGCTGGCATTCACTGAGAACCCAGAGCTTGCTTCACGAATCAGTGAAGCACCCGAGCAGAGACAAAGACAAGATAGTCCTGCTTGGGTGGTGGAGCCTCAATACGAGGCCGCCGAGCACAACGGAGGTGGCGTCAACAACGACGACCACCTTCGAGAATCAGTATATCCGCCTCTTGATGAGATGATGCCAAGTGACGTTGAGGTATGGGAGCCCCTGACACCTGAGCCCAATCCACTTCGATCTTCAACTGACACCTACCAGGGACTGGAATGGAATCCCTTCATGACCAATGGCACTTACAACTATGCCACTCAGACACCCGATAATGACGCAGGTCACAGCGTTCCTCTTCCTTACAACGAGGACTTTGGCGTCCGATATTTAGTCGACGACAGTCAATTCCCGATTGACTTTAGCTGGTTCGACACCGCCGAAGCTAGGGTGGATCCCGGAATGATGAATGGCGACCAGGCTATGGTCGGCCCAGGGCCAGTTGCTTATCCAAGCCTGGGTTTGGGTGCTGGTGTGCCTCAGCAAGATACTGCTGCTGAGGTGACTCAGCCTATTGCAAGAGCAAGTGACCAGAGCCAAGGTGGAACCGTGGCCTTCCCGTCACTGGGTGGGTCACAACACCATCGGCCATCGATCACCAAGTCTGGGGTCCACACTAGATATCCAGCGGGGACCGTTCTACCCCGAACCCCTCGTCGAATTCCGCTCGGGGCTGGTTCTGGGAGCGATCTGATGGCGCTGTTTGGGGACGAAACCGAGCCCCGAACAAAGTGGCCACTGATCGTTGATCGGGCACGTATCGGCAAGTCGGTGTATCCTAACTATCCAGCAGGAGACACAGTGCTCCCTGCGCACCTGACGTTGGACGAGATCGCAAAGCGATATGCCAACCACGTCTGGGGTCAGATGCTCCGAGTTTTTGTGGCAGAGGGTTGGGATGCTCCGCGAATTTATAACGCGCTCCCACAAGACGCCCGAGCCAAGAGACAGAAAGGGAGGCCGTGGAACTTCCTCCAACATGGGATTGGTCGAGAACAAGACCATATCTACTTCGAGGTGACGGGCCATAAGCGGCAACCCCGCAAGAAAGCGGAGGCACAGGTCGATGGGACAAAGGAGGACGAGGGTCAGGAAGAAGGAGATGGCCTTGTGGGCCGGGAGGTCCAGTCTCCTGTACAGGTGGTTTTCGACGTGGAACCCTGCGAGAGTCTGGAGCAAGCAAGCTCTCGACTGGAGGGGGTGCTCGGGCGGGTTTTCAACATGATCTGTCGAAACTTCGTTGGAGACCTCTGGTTCAGTATATTGACCCGAGAGACGCAGGCGGTGACGGTGGAGGCCTCCATGTTGCAGGAGCTCGCGGCGAGATGTGATCTGTTGAGGCAGGCGTGGAACATGGACGCCACAGGCGATGCCGAGTACGACGGCAACCTGTTTCACGTCTACCGAGACCGTTTGTTGGCTGGAGGCACCTTTCGACCTGGAGAGTCAGCGGACAGCTTTGCCGATCGGATGAGCCACCAGGCGATCATCTTGACCGCAAACGACATCGAGGCCATGGAGGCAGGAAGGGAGTCAGAGGATGTGGCCGAGGCACGAACCTCTGGTCGATTGAAGGGGGCTCTCCCTGTGGTGAAGCAGGGTGCAAAGGTTGCTGAAGGAGAAGACTTGTATGGCCCTGGACATCCTTGAAAGGATTGCTCCTATCGAGAGAGAGAGAGTTGAGCAAGGAGGAAAACGAGAGGACCTCCAACAGATTGAACGGATCTGACAGCCCGTAAGGCTTGGGTAAAGAGATCCACAATGTCAGTGTCATCCAAAA
The DNA here is from genome assembly GCF_000836275.1 of Exophiala mesophila. Classification (NCBI taxonomy): domain Eukaryota; kingdom Fungi; phylum Ascomycota; class Eurotiomycetes; order Chaetothyriales; family Herpotrichiellaceae; genus Exophiala; species Exophiala mesophila. The sequence continues at coordinate 4,619,727 of NW_015622504.1, read as the reverse complement.
AGAAAATTGCAAAAGTGAAAGTAGTCTTGTCATTCCACATGAACAGAAATCCTGTTCATCGTCATGCCTAATAGCATCATGTGAATTCGCTTCTGTTCGCCATAGAAGAGATTCTTCTCTTGTTGAACATGTGCACTTATCTTGTGTTGTATTGTCGCAAGCCATGTTTATTATCAGGCTGAGAATTATGCCGCAAGGCTGTCTTGGGTTGCTGTTACACATATTCTTTATTCCACTTTATGTGTCACATCGCAGTAGCGCAGGCAAGCGGAGTCACCGCAGTCAACACCAGGCATTATATCTCTGCTGCGGACCCGCCTTTGTCTCTTCTCCACAGATTGCTTTCATGCCACTGCGACAGGGGCCGTGAGCGGAGCGGGCTGTTGTCCATCGCCGCCTTTGTTGTTTGATGTCAAACCCACGTTTGAGTTTGTGAGTTGGAAGTCAGACAGACAGACGCCGTTGGTATCGGTCAACTAACTGGTTTTTCTTTGTGTCAAGGTCTTCATGGTTCTGTTAACCTTTGTCGGGTTCTCGCTTTATCGGGCGGCATTGAGGATGACTCTGGGAGGAACTCAAACGACGAATCGTTGACGATGTCCATCATCATGGCGATTGTGAAGTCACTTTTGACAAAGGTGAGACTGATGGGTTTCAGTTGTCCCTTCATCGGCTTCTCGCTCTATCGGGCGATCTTCAGAAGAAACCTGGGAGGAACGGAGAGAACAATTCGTTGGTGTTGGCTTAATGTCGACCGATGAGGCTAACGATGAGCAGACGAAGATCGAACCATCCGGTGGGCCTCCGTTCTCTTTTCGATGGATTCTCACTGTATCGGCGACCTCCAGAAGACATCAGGAGACATACAGCATGTACGCCGTTGACATTGACTCGAGCCGACGTTGACGATGTTGCGGCCGAGACGGCATGTGGATGGATGGGTTTCCGTCTGTTCGACAAGTGAGACAGATTCGATGATGAGCATATGAAGAACCCAACAATCAAGTTGCAAACATGTTGGATGGCGGCACGCTCGCATCCTCCCTTCATCGACAACGCGGAGTCTCAACGCAGGAATGTAATGACGTTGATCAGAACCTGATCGACATATGGATGGATGAGTTCTCGGTCAGTCCACGGATGGGCGTGTTGATGACGATTTCACGGATGAGATTGTTGATGATGAGCTGTGTGAAGAACTCAGCAACTAGGTCGCAACGATGGTCCTATATGCCTTTCTTCCTTTGATGAAGAGTCAGAGGTTGAAACCTCCAGTGAGAGTCATATCAGTGCATGACACGGTGGGAACATGTCTTTGTTTCATAATCATGACTGTGATACTGACTGGTTGTGAAGGATTCGATTTCATGTCACCGCTAGTTGCTAGTTGCTAGTTGCTAGTTGCTAGTTGGATGGACCAGGGTTCTCTTGGACGACATGTGAATTGTTGATTCCAGATTCATGGACATCTCATGGTAAGAAGGTGTTAATCACAGGTGAAGAGAGGAAGGTAAAAATCGGACAAGGACAATTGACGAGATGAGGTCTGGTCCTGAAGAAGTCTTTTGCGTTGTATCTTTCGGTGAGCATCTCCATATATACTGTGTCGCTCGCTTATTATGAACCTTCGCTCAGCTCACGATACCATGTCGCTTACAACTTCGATTTCGCTTTTTGTTTCTCTTTCTGCTCTTCTGCAAACGTCTTAATCGCCAATTCCAGATCCCCACTTGGAATCCTCTCTTTTTCAAAAGCTTCACACTCACGATCATTAGCATCGAGCAAATCCTGCACACTCATTGTCTTCATCAACCTCTTGGTCGTAGCCAAAGACCCCGGCGACGACTTTGCCACATTGTTCGCAATTCCCAACACTGAATTCAAAAACCCATCGTTCGGTAAAACTTTACTCACCAACCCCAGCCCACTCGCCTCATTCGCATCAATCCTATCTCCCGCTAAACACAGCAACGCCGCCTTTTGATGGCCCATCATCCTCGGAAACGTGATACTCGAACAACCTTCCGTTGTCATGCCCCACTTCACGAAGGGAGTGAAGAAATAAGCGTCGGGGACGGAATAGACAAGATCAAATAGTCCGAGACTAGTGACTCCGTAGCCAACGGCAGGACCGTTGACGGCAGCAATGAGGATTTTGTCTGTCAGGATCAACAGGCGGTTTAATGCGCGGAATGTAGAGTCGGGGCCGAATGCCATGGGGCCTCGTTCGACGAGTTCCATTCCAGTGCAGAAGAATTTGCCGGCGCCGGTGACGACGATGACGCGGATGGAGGATTGTTGGTCGGCCCATTGGAGTGAGGTGAGGAGGTCTTGGGTCAGTCGCGGGTGCATGGAGTTGCCGGTTTGGGGTTTGTTGAGCGTAATGAGGAAGACGCCATTTTGGATGGGGGATACAGCGACGAATTTTAGGGGGAGATTGGGGATGGACATGGTGAGAAGGAAAAGATGGATCGGTAGAAGATGGGCGATGGATAGGAAGGACTCGTATGGAGGAGTCAAGGGAATGGTTTGTCAGTACTTGGAATCATCAAAGGTAAGAATATCATGAATCAGACTCAGACTCAGACGTGAGGCTCATGATCCCCGTGACTGAATGGACATGTTCGATCACAAGAAGACTCGTAATACACCATGGACTTGTATTCCCACCGTATACTCATACACATACTGAAGCTTGATTCAACCCCTCACACTTTTGTAGAACCATGGTTGCAAATAAATGAGAGTTGACGTTGAGAAGCCTCGGTTCATCGATACTTGGCGTCTGAGTAGGTAAGCAAGTATAAGTCTAGGTACAAAGTCCTTAGCACGTCCCTTGTGCATACTCGGACATGCTCCGTGGCCGCCGTACCCACCCATGCCACCCAACGTCATTTGGGCGTGTGTCACCTCTGGATTGGAAGTACATACGGAGCGTATATGTGCGTGATGCATTCTAGATGGTTTGAACAAGAATAGCCACCGAACTACTTACAGCTGCAATAATGACTGCTACCATGAGCACCATCTTCAACTCGTTGCGCCTGCCTTGAAAATAAAGCTGACGACGCCTCGCCAACAAAATAAAGATGGGAGGGAAGGCATAACCAATTCATCCATCCATTCCCACCCCTCGCACCTTCCCCAAATAACAACCAGCCAGAACCCAAAAAAAAGTCCAAATCAACCTCACTTCTCCCAGCCATGAATCATGGCCATCACACTCATCAAAATGGACCAATGCGGACTGCTTTCTTCTAGCTCTAATTCAAGCATCCAGATGATGATCCGTAAGGACAACCCGGTCGGTCCGTCCAGTCGTTATCCTTCTCGTCAAGTCCACCGTCCCCACTCCGAGATCTCGCGGGCCGTGGATTTTGTTTCTAGAGCTCAGATAGAACATAAGGTGCGCCACATGGTCTTCTTAACGACCGTCTTTAATCCGACGTTCAAGAAGACGACAGGAGACTCGGACATTATGCCGATGTGCTGTTCATGGGTGGAATATCCCTCATGTTGCCAAAACTTAATCGATTCATCCACTATCTTCTCGCTCTGGCGACATTTCTTCTTGATTCCGAATATGAGCCGCACACTGACGACTATACCAGATTTGCAGTACTCAGCCTAACTTAATGACATTGTGGAATGTACTCAATTCGTACGCCGTACGTCTCTGGTATCCAACGCTTCAAACGCCTCCTCATTGTCAAAGTTGATCGTTTTGAGGCATAATATCCACAGCCAGATCATCATCAGCGTCTCCACGTCTCTAACATTTCCTACATCGCCTGTCCATGATTGTTCAACATATGGCTGTTTCGCTGGGTATCGACCTCCCCAGTTTCACCCCCTTCCAGACATGGCATTCTGGCCCTGTCCGAACATGTTGGGAAACATCTTCTGACTTTCCAACAGGCAACGAATCCTCCTCATGTTCTTTCGCAGCTCCCTGTGAGATATGAACCTTCAAATAAGGATCCAGAGAACTGCAGCGAATTCTTGATCTTCCGCAAAAGACCTCAGTCTGCTCCTAATCATGTATCCTCTAGTCCGAGTCTTGGTCGAAAATTTTGGAAAAGAGTTGGTCTTGTTCAAAGAGTCGTCTGACAACACACATTTCAAGATAGAAGCACGTTGTGCTTATATTGCGTCAAAATCAATAGCCTGTGGCGGCCTGACACTGGTGTGGTTTCCACGTTACGTGGAGAAACTGGTCGATGGATAATTGGTCTGCATTCCCAGACGCCATCCTGCCTAGGGAAAAGAACCATCAGAGCAACGATCGTCTCCATCGGAACAGGAATTTTCAGCCTCGTCATCTACGCTTGAACAACGATCAATCTGAACATCTCCTGAGTCTTATCATGGAGGACGACGTCAATAGCACCGGTCTGGCTTGGCAAACAATTTCATCCTCCAATTTTGACTGGCAACAACCAGTCAGGACGACGAGTGATCACACATTGTCGAAATGCTCTCCGATAAAGGCGGGAAACTGGTCAGCCGGAGGATAGAACGTGTTGGTGGCAACCCCCGAGACGTTCATGTTGTGGTAGGTGTCATAAGGGCCACCAATCCCATCGGACATCTCCTCTACATCAAGGTCCTCGGTATTTTGCGTCGGTGTTGTGGACATGGATCCATAATCGATGACCGAATACAATCGCTCGACTTCGTTTGGCGCGAAATAAAGAGTCACGCACGAAGGATCAATGAGTGAACGATATGCTTTGGCCTCGGAGGCAAATTGCATCAATGCGACTCCCTGAAGTCATCAGTCAGATTTGGGTCATGCCCAGGATCACAGGCAGACTTACCATGCGCACCGAGTTCGCAAAGATCTTTGCCTTTTCCTCGAGCATTTTAAGGTTGGCTTGAAGCATCTGTGCCGATGACAATGCAACTTCTGCGTCGTCTGAATGCTGGAACAATGCATGCAGTGTGCCGCTAACCAACATGGAATATCCATAAAATGAGGCCCCCAGAATATAGCCGGCCTTCTTCGCATTCATCAGAGTCTTGGTGAGTTCAGTGGCGTGAAAACGGCAACTTTCTAGCGCACGGGCCAAAAAGCTGGTCGGGATCCTCGGATGTGTCATACTAAATCTGCACCTGAGGATAATAGGGTGATGCAAGACACAATAACACAGCTGGTAAATGACATATGCAAAGATGGCTGATTCCGATAGAGGGGTAGATACAGCCCCATCCAGAGATCCAGTGGCTTCGAGTTGTTCGTGAATCGATTGATTATTTTCAAACATGGTCTCCAGTCGAGCCAGCTGGGTACAGATTGCCGGGTACTGAGAGGTATGGTCCCACGGCGGTTTCTGGATCTCTTCTTTCGGTTTTTGGAGCAAGTACTCAGTAATTTGACTGAGCACCGAGATGACTACCACGGTCGCGGCAGGAGAATCAACCATGTACAAAGTAAAGTCTTCGGATGACTTGAGCTGATTCAAAGTTGGAACTATTTCTTCTGTGGATGCGTGAAATGCAAAGTCGCTGCAGGGGAGGTGTAGACTGCAATGTTGGTCGAGAAAGAGGGCAGGGCGACGTCTGCCACAAGTGCTCATCTTGTCCAGACAATAAATGGACCAGAGAGTTCGACGACGTTCTTCCCGTGATGCGGGTGCCAACTTCATACTGGGTTCATCCGTCATCTGAAGTGACTGCGCCAGGCTGACGGCGGTTCCGATTTTGATCCAGGCGGTGCCATGTTTACATGCTGCCGCAGTTAGTCCTGACATGTTTGAAGGAGCGGTAGTCTTACCGGTGAAATCAAACAAAGCCAGGAGGGTCGCAGCCTGCACTAAACGGTAGGTCGGGTTCTGGTCGCTATTGAAAGCAGCAGCGACTACCAAAGACCAGCCTCTGGCGGCAAGATCCACCGCAATGGCGCCTGTACTGTCGTAGGTCTTGGAGTATCGAAGTGCGATGCTGAGGACTGCAAGAATCAAATAGTCTGGCAGTAGTCCTCGGGAAAATTGGGTTCGGAATGTCGGTTCATGAAAGAAGCAATATGGCTGGCTGTGGTAGTAGCGGAAGAAGTCGTTAATGGCTGCTAGTTGAACATCCAACGGAGGAAGAACTGCGCCTGGCGATCTGTACAGGAGTGTGAGCAATCCTTTCAAGACGTGCCTCTGCCAGAGGGCAGACTCAATCCCTACCTAGTACTCTCAGTAGAATGCAGAGTCATGTGATTCCAAGTGGGAGCATTCGCTTCATCGGGTCCAACCGCGTCCTCAGACCAAGGACCTCTGGGCTTTTCGTCGCTGCAATCAATCAAGTCAGAAACCGGGGTCGAACTTGTGCCCAAGGGGGTACCACAAGCGAGTGGAGAGAGTGCGGAGCGCGGACAAAAGGGTGGCAAGGCATACCTGCTTGCACTCCTGACGGCGTCCAACTCAGCCTCGATGGAAGCTATCCTGGACAATAAGGCTGGCTGTAGAGAGTAGTGGTCAACGACATGTTGTGTTGTTTGAAATCGCACGATAAAACCACTTACATAGAGCTTATTTGCACCAGAGTCTTCAGCACCGACACTCGGTCTGGAGGCAGAGACCTGGCCGGGGTAGCGACATGATTGACCCAGGCGGACACAGAAGCTACACGCAGGTTGTTCGCCGTGACAACGGACCTTTTTGCGACTGTGCGACGAGAGTAGTGGATTAGAGAGATAGTTTCGATTCGGGTTTGAAGAAGCCTAGTCAAAGACGTACCGACAATTCAAGCATGCGCGATGTTGTTTCTTGGGTCCTGGCGAGGTCGAAACATCAGGCTGGAGAGCTGTAGGTGGCGAGGTTGATTCGCCGCCAATCCAGGTGGTCATGATGGAGCGAGGGGACAGCAGCGCCGTGATGATCGGGCCACCGTGGGCATTGGTGAGTTTTGAGTTTCAAGCCACTGGACGTGTTCGGTTCAATGATGATGAAGATGATGATGTTGATTATGGAGAGATGGGGTTGTCTGGTGATTGAACTTGAGACAAGATCGATGAATGAAGCTGTAGGAGCCTGGCATGGCAAGCAAGGTCAGTCGAGGACCTTGTGTGGTTTGTGGAGCGGGTAAAGACAAGGCAGGAGCAATGGTAGTGGCTTGTGGCTTCCTTTGGTGGTGTCTTGTCAGGTCAGGTGTTGTTTGTCTTTGCTTTGTTGCATCTCTCGTTGGGCAGAGGCAAGTGCAAGTGCGGCAGACAATTTATTAGTGGCAAGTGCACTGGCACTGGCACTGGCAGTGGCAGTGATGGCAGGTGCTGGCTTGACCCAAAAGTCCTTTCCAACCCACCATCAGAACCCCAAGAATTAGTGAATTAGCGACCAGCACGTGATCCTTTTCTACGCCTAATATGCAAAGCAAAAGACAAAGGAGTTGTGGAAGGTGGACGTCGCAGGGTTCCCCCGCCCAACCCCCGCCATGTCCACTTGGCCCCTCGTGTGTGCCCCTGGTGTTTGTATTGCCCCTCGAGGGAAAAAAAACAACTCGAAAGGCTTCAAAAGGCTCGAATCGCCTGCTTTCTCCGTGCTCCGAGGCTCCCCCAGCGAACCCAGTGACACCCCGGCCTGCAAAGGTCAACCACGTTACCGGCATTCACCCCTGCTAGGACTACACAGTGGTGCATGTCGACCCCTAAAATTCGGCCCTTGCTCGCCGGAAAGCACCTAACGGTTAGCTAACCTATTAGGTGTTGGGTAATTCAACACAAGGTCAAATCCTCTCGTCCTCTCATCTTTGACTTGGGCGTTGTCGGCCCGATTTTGTCCAAGCCTTGGTTGGGCTTGGCGGCTGGACATCCTTGGCATTTCTTCTCCTGCGCATGTTCGAACTGTAGGTACGGAGTAGATAGATACCTACATACTACATCACATCACATACATATTTCTGCATGTCATCATGTAGTCCACCAGGCACGGCACGGCAGAACATGGCGGGCCAAGGGATGGTTCTCTCCCGTAAAAAAGCCTTGTCAATCTTCTTGTCAATAGTCTTCAAGATAAGGTATGACAATCATAGATGAAGCGGCGAGTTTGAACTGGATCAAAGAAAAATCATGTCCTGTCACTTCCAGATACCTTACCCACCTCACTCAACCAGCTATGGACGCCGATACAATACAATATCAATTTTAACCCCTGTAAGCAGCATCGTCATCGTCATCGTCGCCTGCATCTAGACAAAGTCCCATCCAATCTTTACAACGTATACACCTCTCCACTGTCCTCCACAAACATGATCTGATTCGCCTCGCTCATGGCTCTGAGCGCAGCCAGGATTTCCCCTTCCTCAAACTCCTCACTTCCACTCTCATCCATACGATGGTTCACAGCTACCGTGAGGTCGTCTACACTGGCCATGTCGTTCTGGAACAAGCTTGTCCGAGTCAGAGCTCCCAGGGCCTTGCGGAAATCTCGCAGACGCGGTTCGCTGATAGTGGCTTCTGCTGCCGAAGCCGCAGGCGCAGTTGTCTCAGCTTCAGCCTCTGACTCTGAAGACGACTCGTCTGGAACTTGGGTCTGAGTTCGAGACCTCCGAGATTGTGACTGCGAGTCTGCTTGAGTCGAGGGGAGTTGAGAGCTAGGCATGGAGCTCGCAAGGGACATGCGAGACATTTGTGACTCGGTTCCAGTTTGACGTGTCCGTCGTGATGGGGTAGTGGTCTGGGTCTCATCTGTAGGTTCTTCCTCGTCATCGTCATCTCCTTCCTGGGTCCGGCGATTCGTTGTGCCATTGGTTCTGGTCGACCGCTGGCTGCGAGTCTGTGGTTGAGCCGACCTTGAAGCCGCGGGCCGGTTGCCACGATATGGAGTGTCGTCACTATCGCTACCATCATCGCTGTCACTGCCAGAATCATTGCTGTCATCGGAGCTGTTCATGTCGACGTCTTGGGTCTTGCGTCTCTTCCGGCGGCCGTCTTCTTTGACGGCAACTTCTCGGAAAAGGGCAAATTTCAGGATCTCCTCAGCAGCAATGGCGTCGCTCTCCTCCACTCGGCTCGATAATCTCGACTTTGCGTGTGCAGTAGAAAGACGGATCAGTGTCTCGAGAGTTCTGGCCGTCATGGGACTTGTTCTCCTCTTGTTGGCGTCCAAATCGTTGTTTCTAAAGTCTGCATACGCATTCACCACGTAATCGCTGGCTTCTTTGGTCAAGATAGGCTTGCATCGTGTTTTGGCATATTGGAGGTACTTCTTGATGAACGCGATGCTCACGGGATTGATTCCCCGCTTGCTACCGCGGCCAGTCTTGACTGTCATGCCAGAATGCAAGACGCCGCTGAATTTCTCAAACACCTCTGAGGTTTGGTTGGCTGTTTGCGCCTCCTGGACACCAATCCCCAAGATCTGAGTAGCTTGTTCTCGTACTGGAGCTCCTTCTTCCGTCCCTGGTTGACGGTATTGATGCATTCGGAGAACATGCTCTGAGATCTGTCGATCGCGAGTGTCGTCGATGTCGTCGGTCACCACAAACAGCAAATCAAACCGAGACAACAGAGAGTCTGGGAGTGCAATATTCTTGTGGGGATCTTTGTTACTGTCGTATTGGCCGAATATCGGGTTGGCAGCCGCAATGACACTGCATCGTGCGTTCAGAGATGTGTGAATACCGGCTTTGGCAATAGTCACAGTCTGCTGTTCCATGACTTCGTGGATGGCGACGCGATCAATATCACTCATCTTGTCGAATTCATCGATGCAAACAACACCCCTGTCCGCCAGGACCATGGCACCGGCTTCCAGTCTTCGCTCTCCAGTCTCCTTGTCGGTAGTCACAGCGGCTGTGAGACCTACGCCAGACGAGCCTCGACCGGTCGTGGCAATTGCCAGTGGAGCAGTATTGAGGACGAATCTCAAAAGTTGAGATTTCGCAGTCGAAGGGTCACCAACCATCAAGACGTTGATGTCACCTCTCAAATGAGTTCCGTTGGGCAGGTTCTTCTCCATCCCACCTAGTAGCATGAGAAGAATTGCCTTTTTGATGTAATCGTGCCCGTAGATACTGGGAGCGAGAGATTGAGCGAGCAGCTCAAAAACATTGCGCCTCTTGGACATCTTGTTGATATTTCGAACATCTTGATCAGTGATGGTAGCCTGAGCGACACCACCTCCAGACTTGGAGGACAACAGCACGACATTGTTGGCCAAGATAATGGTCTTGAAGATGGCAGATCCCGTGCCAGCATTGCGATTACCCAACGATCGGAAAATACCGACCAGCTGGATCCGGTCGCCTGGTTTGACTCGATCGACCATATCATCATCCATGATCACGTCGACGCCACGCGGCAATTGACCGGCAGGGGCGCGTTCAGGCATTTCCTGGATGCTAATGGTTTGATGATCTCGGTAGGTGCAGTAGCCATACTCGGTGACCAGCTATTGAATGAATCAGCACCATCCACAAACGAGGAATTTGTCTTTACATACCGGGTTACCATCCGCATCCGCCTGAGGATAAACACTCAGACTAGCAGGGCCGTCGGCCGTCATCGTCTGATCTTTATATTCACGGAACAGAAATGTCCCTTTTGTCTCGTTCCAATGAACACTTTTGACGACCTTTGGTCTGACCAGACTGCACTTTGTGACGATACCTTCCAAACACACCATACGGTTCAACAGGCCACTGCCTAGGGTTCGAGGATTGCAAGTATTCTCGCCAAAAGAGCCAGAATAAGCCACGTAGTAGAGCGTGTCTTCATCTTGCTCGAATGCGGCGCGGTTGGGGATCGTGGCAATGATGCTCTTCAGGGCGGCGTCAAAGGCCAGAGAGTAGTCGAATGGTTGAGAGAGGATTCCGTCGGCGAGTTCTCGAGAATGTGCTCTGATCTCATCAATGCTGACTACCAGTCTTCGCAGACCTCGATTCAGCATCAACACGATGTCGCTGCGGTAGGATTTTGCTCTTTGGTCTGTGGGGTCGAGAAACTCGGTTGCGAGCCTGACTCGGTCGCGGACCGCTTCATCACGGAGCTGACGACTATCGAGCGCCATTTTGAATCTTTGACTATTGAAGATGTTGTTCAGTGGTCTCGGACTCAAAAGTGTGCTGTGAAGGAAGACTCGACTGATGAGTGTCTCTATCCCTGAGACAATTTGGGGCGGCCAGAACTCAGAACGCGTCGGACGCGAAGCGCGTAAAGTGGTTTCTTGGCGCGTGTGGCCCCGCACTTCCCAACCATTCCTTTCATGTCAAGACACGTGACGAGACATGCTAGTGAGACCAATATGTATACATATGTATCTAGGCGCGTATTTCGTTTTGTTCAATGCAAATCTATCATCCACTCGACGTTGCTACATCATCGACATTGGCTGCCCGCTCTTTGGCCAGATCTACGCCGAGTTTGACCTCCAAGATAGCACACCTGCCACTCTGGACGGCCTCAATGGCTTTTGGTAATTCCTCGAGCAACTCGGCAACATTGCTCACCTGTCCTGCCCAAGCCTTGTCACCGGTTGCTGCTTTGGCAATGCCGGCATAGTTTGGTGTTGGGTCGAAGCTGATGTTCAGTTCCTTGTTGTCCACCTTGCTTCCCTCGCCATCGGGGTGAACAAGAAGCATCGACCGCCGTGGTGCATTCCAGCCCTTGTTGTTGAGGACGACGGTCAGGACCGGAATGCTGTATCTTTGGGCAATCCAGTATACAGATCCGGGTACGGAGAAAAGGTAGGTACCATCTCCCACAATCTGAGTGACGAATTTGCCCTTGCCGGTTCCGAATTTGTCACCGGCTTGCGGGTTCCTGTTCTCGAAGTCTGTGGCGAGTTTGATTCCTAGCGCACCACCACCAGACCAGCCAAGACCGCCGCCTCCACAGTTGATCCAAGACTTGGGTAGGATGGCAGCAATCTGATCACTAATGAACAACGACAGCGTGACTGCCTCGACAGCGAAAATTGTGTCCTCTGGGACCAACTTTCGGATCTGTCCTCCAAGAATATGAGGGTCGATGGAGCTGTTCTTGGGATCAGAAGGAATTTTGGCAAGCTCTTTGAACTCTCCCCATCGTTTTTCATGCGACGCTTTCCTCTGTTCTGATGCCGTCTTGTATGCGTCGCTAGATAATCTGGCTGCCAGGTCTGTCTGTGACTCGAGATATTGGTTGATCTGGGAGAATGCGGTCGCGGAGTCGGCCTTGAAACGAGCGAAGGCTGGGATGTAGAAGACAGGCATCTGCTGTTTCAGGACGTCGACGTCGACGTGGATGATCTTGGCATCAGCACGAGGCTTGCACTGTGTGGGAATCCAGGGAACATCACAATCGACGACAAGGATAAAGTCTGCGGTTTTGATGGCCGGGTCAGAGCTGTAGCGAAGGCCCAAGGAAGCTGGGTGATTCGCGGGGAAACACATGTCAGATCCGCCAGTATCCAGAACTCGGAGGCCTGGAATCTTGTCGGCGAGCTGGACGGCAAGATTGACAGATTCTGCGTTCCGGCCGGTGTAACCAACAATCATCAAGGGCTCTTGTGCTGCCAGGAGGTGATCGGCAATGAGCTTGACACCGTCTACTGGCAGGGCAGCGGGTGCAACACTTTGCCACTGCGTCTGATCCAGATGGTATGGTACGATATCTTCCTCCATTGGTTCGCGTGCGCCGTACAAATAGACAGGTCCTTGTGGATCGCTGGTCGCCCATTGAAGGGCACGATTGACCATTTGTTTGACATTTCTTCCGCCTTTAATTTCTCCGGTGTATCTGCAGTATTGCTCCACAATCTTCTTTTGATCTGGGACATCTTGGATCCAGTGGATGTACTCTGTTCTCGAACCTCGATACTCGCCTTCGATGGTATAGGGCGATAGGCCGGCGAATATCAGGACAGGAGCTCTCCCGCAAGAGGCATTGTGGACTGCGGCAGCCAGGCCTTGGGTACCGACGTCGACGTGGACAATGACACACTGAGGTTTTCCGGAGTATCGTGCGTAGCCGTCTGCCATGGAAAGGGCGACCATCTTACGTAGGCGTTAGCACATTGAGCCGTACCTTGTTAGACACTACTTACCTCGTTCGGACATGTGATGACTCGTGGAAATTTGTCTCCCAGTTCCTTTTTACCCTTGGCCATTGCCTCCATGATTGAAGGGTGGTCGGAGCCTAGATTGACAAAGACATGGGTGATGCCCGCCTTGGGAGCCATCAGTAATAGTTCAGGGCGTAGAATGGACGGTGACTTGCCTCCCAAAGTGCCTCAAAGAAGGCAAATGAGGTCGTATACAGCCTGTGGAGATGTCAGAATGTCGTGTCGACCTAAGCGAGGCAGCAGAATCTCACTCATTTTTTGCCATTGAACCCATCTTGTGAAAGGATGGGTCTGCGAGACCCCGAACAGTTTCCCGCGCTCAAGTGTTTACGAGAGAGGAGGAGTGCAACCCTGTGTGAAAGGACCAGAGTAGGAAAACGCGTGGCACGTGTGGCGATGATTACAGGAGAGGACAAGATTTGGCACAAAAAGGGTATGGCAAATCTCCTCGAGATGGGAAGGGTCATGTAAATAGTTCCCTACTCTAGATACAAACCTCCATTAATTGTAAGACCGTAGCCGATGTGCCGCGGGGCAATACCGCACAGGACGGGGAAAGAGGGAGTGTGTCTCGGATCCATTGTTATTGCTTGTTTCCTGGCTTGGACGACTCAAGAGCGATTCCCCAGCTAGGGAGTGGAGAAAGGATTCGGCACAATGCTGCGCGAGTGACGGCGAGGGGAACCTTTGCGGTATTGAGGGCTTCTGGGATTCATGATGATATTGGAGGGAAATGTTTAAGAGGTTTTGCCCCGATGATTGTCTGTGGGGACCGCACCCCTAATGGGAGGAGGAAACCAATCGTTTCAGGGATTGACGGTTGCTAGGACGCTCGGTAACTGTGGTCAAAGGGACGGCTAGCAGCGGTGTTGGAACCTATTCCCGCGTTTGCGGATTGGCAAGCAGGACCATTTGGAATTGACCAAGTCCCGTGTCAAAGTCCCGATGATGGATGGAAATTCCGTGGAGGGGGAGGGGTTGGGGGAGGAGGAGGTACTCCGCACGCCGAGGACAGGGCCGCAGGGGAGTGATTGACAGCTAGAGGAGAGGCGGTGTTAGGGTATGCTGTAGTCATCAACCTTTTGCCGTGTGTTCTGTGAATGGTGGTATGGAGAAGAGATGGCAATCAAGACACAGACAGATGATGTCGCAGGAGATCAAATTAATGGCAGAATGTTGAGGCTTGTGTGACAATTTCGAATTCGGAAGCGGCGGATTATTTTTCCAACATATGATATATTAATCAGGAAGGCACGTACATATATCAGATTCATGTCACATGCGGCAGGCACGTTTTGATACACCCACATTCAGGCTGAAGGCTCAAGGGTCAAAGGTCAATGGTAAAGACTGAAGGCTGACTGTATTGCAGCATCAAGAATCAAGTATCAATAATTAAACCATTCAACACCATGTTCCCTTCCAAAGACGCATTCAGAATCCACCCATACCCCTGACCCTTTGAATTGCACCCATGAAACCACGCGCCCAAGCAAACTTCCCAGGGTCAACTCCCAGTGCTCCTTCAGCCTGTTTCCCTGTCTCTGAATCCTTCCAACACCCCGAGTCCTCTCCCTCCTTTTCGACTTTGCCATAGAGGTGAGTGTTTTCATTCTGCCGGATGCCTTCGATCCATTTGCCCACGACCAATTCACTGTCAATCATGACATTCACCTCCTGGCTGTGATACCAACTCTGGGTATCTTGGTTCCCATTCCCTTGGATACCAATGTGACCATCCACAATCATGATCTTGATATGGCAAGATCGCTGCTTGAACTTGTTGTGGATTGGTCGCACTTGGTCCTTGGCAACATAGACATACACGTCTAGGTTCTGACGGTCCTTCTCTGCCAGTTCGCTGTATAGATAATGCGCAATGCCTTCATTGTGGCCTCCTTGCATTGGTAAGAGTTCTCCTGCATCGTTGTATCCTAGGCAGTAATAGTATGTCACGTGGATCCCGCGTCGACATGCAGCCAGGATTTCTGGGAGCAGGGCTTCGGCGTTGAGGTCAGGGGTCTGGATGAAAACAGACTTGGTTGCATATCGCAATGCCGCTGTCCATGCTTGGTTCTGCGGGGTGTGAACGGAGGTTTTGGTTGGTGCACCCCAGGGTTTCCGACAAACCATGGCAATTGGAAACGGCTCGTGTGGAGGGATGGGGATGAGAGGAGTCATGCCTTGAGCTGGTTCGATCTCTGGAGCTGTTCCTTTGGTATCCGGTTGGATCAGTGTATTGAGAAGCCGAGTCACGGCATTAATTCTCGTTTCTCCATGTCGTGGATTGAGAGACGCGACCGCCCGTAAGACCTCGGATTTGACATCCTCATCAAAATGAGGGTCATCAGAAGTATGCTGTGGAAGATCAACCTGTGCTCCATGTTCCGCGATCTGCGGAAGAGTGCTGTCACCCTCAGGAACGGGGTTTGTCCTAAGTTCAATCAGTATCGAACCCAACAAGACACATAGGAGATCTTACGCCTGATAGAGTTGCGCACTTTGTCCAGTCTTGTCCTCAAAGAGAGAAGCATAGCTTTCCACACCAAAAGTCGGCATCGGACCGCCCATAGCCGGGCTGCCTAAGCATTTCAAAGGTGGCTTCATAGCTTCATGCCACGATATCAAAGCAATATCATAAAACGAATCCACAATCGGCCCTTCAAACTGCGTCATCATCTCCAGATTATCAATATCCTGAATATTATTACTCTGCACAACCGCAATCTTGCGGTCCACAACCATATACTTTGCATGAAATGTTCCAAAGACAGGAGTATGAAAATTCATGACTTGAACATCAACATTGGGCAACTGATCGGCACTGGGGATTTGAATCTTGCCGTTTGGATCTGCGTATTCCTTTTCCTGGACCATAAGGTGATTCTTGACCATCTAAGTAGACTACGTTAGCACTGTCCGTTGTCCCATCCGATTCCATCTCACTCGCGGAGCGATGATTGTTCCTAGTACTCACTTGCTTTGGACTCCCACGATCATACATAATCTTCACCACCACTTTACGGTTCGACGCCACTGCCTTCTTTGACAGCTCTCGTAAACCTTGCGTGATCAGCTTGGTCGGCTCCGAGTGCATCCAGAAATTGGTCGCCAGAAAGACTTCATGTTCGGCCCGGGCAATCACATTGGACATGTGCCGACAGATATCCGGTACGGGCGCCATGATTGTCAATGGACATACTCCACTGCTTCCGAGGAGAGATGGTGAACAGGATCCGAGGAGTGGGTTCTTGTCCAGTGTGCAGAGGACATCGTGATAGATCTGTTGAATTGATTAATCTTGTCAGTATCGACATCTTGAGACTGTAGCTTTCTAAGTAGTGCATTGCTCTCTCACCTTGAGAAATAAATCACTCGGTTTTGAATCCCCCCAATTCCCACACTGTCGCGCTTGCTCGATCTCTTTCTCCCCTGGGTGTCGGAGTTCAAGAGTTTTGTTGCATACATCATCCTCGATATCGATTCCAAATAAGGCCTTCGCCGCTTCTTTGGGCGTCAAAGAGGGGTTATTGGCAAGCTCCGACGTCACTGACTTTCCACTCTGGCATAAGTCGTAGACATGTTGGGGTATCATGATTGCGCCGAGTCGAGTGACTGGTGATTATTTATTGTTGTTAATGGTCCAGAGACTTCTCATAACGTTTCAGCCTGAGGATTATCGGACGAGGTCTTCAGACAGCGGTGCGCGAGGCCATGCTGGATGTTAGTTATCGCACTTCAATGGGTTTGGTGTTCGAGAAGCTAGCTAGTCGACCAGGCGAATTAAAATGAAAGATTGTAAAGCACAAGAATCCCAACCCAAGCCTTCTTCAATCATGCGCAACCACAAGGTACCTACCGATGTACTTATGTATGTATTCCTATGTATGTCCGCCCCAAAGTCAAATACAAAGAAGGCCGCGCAACCTCAGGGTCCAGAACCCAGCTTACAAGACAAGTATGTGAGCCTCCTCCTACGAAAACAATGACATGGGTTCTCGTATCTTTCCAACCCCGGGAAATAAAGCTGTCACTGGATGGGAAGGGAAACGTGGGGAGTTGGGCAACGACGTCACTGAATTGACCTTTTGGCTGACAACCTTGAACTTGAGTCTCTTGTGGAACCAATTATAAGAGAGAATGATCTTCAATCGCGTCAAAAGCATGGAGCATGGACCCGAAGAGACGCCATTTAGTAGCACAAGCCTTGTGGCTGCCGACCAGCCGAGATACACCAAAGCAAAAACCCACCCACCGGGCGTGCCAGGGTAATGAGCTTACGCGGCGTCTTGTCAATAAAATGCGGATGCTGGAACTTGTCAGGGACCAAGTAATAACTCGATGTCTAACGAGAGACGATCCATTGCACGTCATACACATGGCTAATCTGAGTTGAAACCAAGTTGGCATAGTTGAAAAATTGTCGCTGCTATTCTCGCTACATCCATCAACCAAGTCCGCCATTATTCTCAACTGACAAAACTCCATCTATGCTTTGACCTTCATGCCAACAAGCTTGTTTACAAGTACGCCTCCCTTCACTATACATGTCCGCTCAAAATATCAACACATCATGATTTTATAGTTGTCCGGAAAGAATTGCTTCCGTAGCTGGAACATCGTTAGCATGTTTTTGGCAGCTCTTCAGAGTTAGTCGACTTACCACTTCCAATATATGCCCGTTTGACATCCAGGTTGACATTGAATCGTCGCTCCAACTCCTGCTTGACTCCTTTCTTGGTCACTGTCATGAGATCTGCCGTCTTCAGAACGTCACGAATCTCGTTGAGAATCTGGTCGTCCGTCGGCAGCCCCATGAGATCAGATAACTCCATATCGGCAACGGAGCGACCACTCGGCAGAAACCCACCCTCTCCGAGCATTTCTGCTGGAGCCAGGGATAATCTGGATTGATTGTGCCCTCCGCTATATGCCGGTGGATGCATGTCCAACTGCGAGGCCGATCGTGAGTTTGGCATCAGGTATTGGTTGTCCATGTCGTAAACCGACCCAGCAGGGTGATACGACTTGGTCCCGTAACTGTGTCCAGAGAATTCTGACCGCACATCGTCTCGTTGAGTCTGCGCATCCCATAACTCGGCTTGATACTCTTCCCACTTCTTCTTCGGGATTGTATCAGGGTCAAACTTGCCTTCGTCCGAGATGAGAATTTGCTTCCCCTTCTCTCCGGTGACGAGTCGTGTATTACCCCAACTGAAGTCATCCATATGCCAGAAAGAGTACAAGGGAAGTCCAAGAGAGAAAATAGGCATCGCGAGGATATAGATGATCATCCATCCAATCATTTCCCACTTGCGCCGCAGAATGAAAATGACTGCTTGCAAGCCGTAGATTACTCCCAGTAGGATAAACGCCGTCAGAGGAATCACAGAGGTCTGCGTAGCCACCAGAACAATGAGGTAGACAATGTAAACAACCGTCACAGGACCAACAATGGTTGACAGCAGATCGAGGAACACGACAAATCTCATGCTGAAGCAACAGAACCCGCAGAGCTGCTGTAACGGAATAAGTTCAATGAGATTGTGAACTGTACTGTTGATCCATCGACGCCGCTGAGACATGAACACCTTCCAGCTATCAGGAGCGATCGTCCAGGCGTGAGCATGGAAAATGTACTTGGTCTTGTACTTGGGATGATGTTTCAGCAGAAGCGTCGTCAGATATCGATCTTCTCCGAGGTGCAGCAGATTTTTCATGTGCAGTGTGTCGACTCGAATCTCGGAATAGTCTTGGATAATGTCTTTGCTGACAAAGAGAGGTTTGCCAGTCTCTGCTGCTCGAATTCGATACATGGTGAAACAACCAGGCAAACAAGTCACCGAGCCAAACAACGATTCGAAGGCTTTGGTCAGGTTGTGAGAAATGTAGTACTCGTAGACTTGCATCATGGTAATAAACGATGCCTTTGAGTTGGTCAACGATGTCTCACCACATAAACCGATTAACCTTGTATCTCGCAGGAACGCGGCGACCATCCGAGTTGCCGAGTCGGGAGCAACGACTGTATCGGCGTCAATCTGTAGCATAAATTCGTAGAAAGTCGGGTTGACGCCTATAATGTTCCGTATTTGATGATGCATTTCCAGCTCCAGAGGGCTCATGGGCAAGTTGTAATGCACTCGGTTGAGAAATCGCATGATAACCATCTGTGAGTCTCGTTTGCCTCGGTTTCCAGGCTTCGACACTTCTGACGGCTTGCCGATTTTTACCACGACCATGAATGGTACAATGTGGCCTTGAACCTCATAGAGGCCCGAGTATACCTTGCCCATGTTGTGTTGCTTCATTCCTTCGCCGAGAGATTCAAAACTGAGGGGCTCTGGATCAACTGTCTCGGAAACTCCCAAAATATCGAGGACGATGCGAGGTGTTGGACGATCGTTGCCTTGACCAATGATCATGCCATCGCACACGATAACGAGGAGTTTGCGCTTGTCGTCATATCGCATCCGCGCGGCCGAGTCAATCGCACGTCGTAACGAGTCCTCGTCTTCGGTATATGCTGGTACTTGGCAAATAACAAACTTATCGAGGTTCTCTGGGACGTTCCTCCCCCCAAACTGAAGCGCAGCCAGGAATTTAAAACCCACAACGCTGCACAGGAAGATTGAGACGGCAAGGAGGAGATACTGCGCAAAAAGACACTGTGTCGAGTTACGAGTGTCGGTCACGCCCACAAAGAAGAGGTTGTCTAAGCACAGTTGCATTCGACTCTTCAAGGCGGAATCGATGGCAAGGTTATTCCAGTACTTCGTAACGTCTTGCCCGGCCCGTTGGGTGAAGAGACTGACCACGGAGTCGTCCATGAAATTGACGTCTACTCCGGCAGGCACTTCTTCATCGTATGGGGCTTTGGTAGGCCGGCCGCCCTGGTTGTACGTGGTGAAGTCGTACACTCTGTTATTCAGAATTGCAATCGCCCTTGACTGCTGTGCCAGCGTGTTGACATATTGTGGTGTATAGCCAATCTCGCCTTTCTTGTAGTTGGCTTTGAGCATGATCATTTGCTCAAAAAACCAATCCGGACGCGAGTCGTTGGTCCAATAGCGGAAGTCGTGGTATCTTTGATTTGGATCCGTCAAGCTGATGACGTTGGCAGAGCCAGAGATGTTGGTGGCAGAATAGTCGAGCAAGACAGTCGGATCCACCCTGCCGTCTTTCCCTTGACAGAGAGCAGAAACCTGAACTGGAAACAGTCCGGTCGCATCAAGGCCAGCGTATTTCTCGAGTGCAGAATGAGGGATGATGCTGGGATAATGGCTGGGGATGAACGCTCCGAGATCGAGGACCTGGCCACGGATTGCGACGTAGGCACTATTTTTGCCCTTGCCGTCATGGGACGAGAGTTCGGCGGCCGAGTAAACATCCTGTCTGGGGCAGATCAAGCCTGGGAAGAAGACGATGAAGAAGATCATAAAAGCGCAGCTGAGCCAGATCAGGAGATTGATGGCCAGTTTCTCCCGCCACGCAACGCGAACATCCTTTCTCTTCATCCGACCCACCCATTTAATGGTGAAGTCGGGTAGATACCAAGTCAGAAGATAAACGATGGCAAGCCAGCGCTTACGACTTCCACTGACAGGCAAGACGTCGACCTCTTCCATTTTCTTTTTGTTTCCCTTCTCAGCAAGCTCTTCTTTGGTCTCGAGATTTCGGAACAAGTCGCCAGAGTGGAATGCTGAAGCACCTGCCTCTGATTTGGCATCCAAGTCACGCACGCCAAAATAGCCACCTTTGGTCTCTTCTCCATAGATCGAGCCTGGGGTGCCCCTGGCGCTCACGAGCCGTGATTTTGAATCTGAGAATGGGTTGCCTCCAGGCGTATCAGGCCGCGACAGAGCGTTTCCTTCGCCAAAGTATGCAGCTGCCTGAGAGCCCGTGAGCGCTATACTGGCCCAGCAGCGTTCACTCAAGAAGACACCTGTATTGCCAATTCTGGCTTCATTGGGAGGCCAACGTCTGTCATCGAGAATCAGCTGTGACTTTTCTCGGTCGCTTCCAATTACACCCTCGTCAGTGTCGGCGATGCCTAGAAACTCGCCAAAAGGTAAGAAGATACTGAAGTCTGCTAATCGAAGCCTCTGGCTAATTTCTGCAATGCCGAATGTCTGGATCTGCTGTCGAACGCACTTGCTGTCAAATTGGTTGGCTATCCTGCGATCATTTGGCTTCAAGCAAAACACAAAATAGTTGTTGACGTTAGGAGCAGTCAAGGATTTGGTGATGTTGTCCAACGCAGACAGGAATTGGGCTGCAGCACCTTGCGTGAGACCGGATGCCGAAGGTTTTGTTCGCCGGGTCCGTAGATCATCAGGACGAGCACCTGACTCTGCAGACTCTGCCACAGGAGCTGGCGAACGGTCTGCCCTTATGCTCCCCATCCGCCGCAATTGGTCGTGCTTCTTTCTTGATATGCTGGGCATTCGCAAAGGTTTCGAGCTCACCTGAGCCTGAACAATAGCGCTTTTCTCGGCGGGGTGGCTGACAGTATTGAGTGCTTCCTGGCCGAACAGGAGGGCAACAAAATCACTCTTTGTAGATTTCATAAGACTCATAAGGTCACCAGATACGACATCGCCATTCTCCTCGACTAAGCTGTGGACGGGATAGTCGACCTCACCAGCATAATGTCGGACGGAAAACGAGGCTGCGAGATTCGTAGTGGCAAAGTTGCTCCCCGGGAGTGTTGTTGTGGCAGTCGACACCGTGATTGCTTTGTTCTTATTGTCGAAGCGTTTACGCAAGCTGTCCAAGAATTGTATGTCAGTGCGTCCGCGGCGGGTTTGATCGTCAAGGATCGCAAGTAAGCCGTTACCGTGCTTCAAAAGGCCACGCACAGCGTCGCTGTTGTCGAAATAGCTTGTTGCGGGAACACTGACTTCTTCACTGTCAAGGGACTCTGTGGTTCGTTCGAAAATGCCGTGTAAGCAGGTATTGTACAGCGACTCGTTGGCGGCATTGTTCAACAACTGGTCGAGCGTGGAACCGGTGGAAGGGTGATCAGCAAACCCAGGGAAATCAACAATGGAGACGGTATTGGCCACTGCATCCTCAGCCGCACAAGTTCGTTGGTTGATGGCTTCAATGATATAGGCGACCAGGAGCGAGTACAACGTCGTTGCTAGTTCATCGGCATTTCCACGAGCACCTTTGGGATCTAGCATGACCGTGACGCGTTCACGGTGAAGAGTTCTTGTCTTGTAGCGCAGACTCTCTTCCAATTCTTGAGCACTTAGGCCGAGAAAGGCGGCGACAGTGGCCAATGTCTCGGTGTTCCTGACCACAGTGACAGTCTCGCCGCCTTCGTGCGAGTAACCACCACTTTCCTCTGCGGCAGTCAATGTGGCTTGTCCGGTGCCAAACTCAAGCTGACCGATATGTAAGATGGCTGCAAGGACCTGGCATATCTCTGCGATTTCGGCGCGTGGAAATTCGAGCTTGCGGAGGGCAGTCTTGAAGTGCTGAAAGCCTTCAGTGTCATTGATCCCTACCTTCATCTGAGTTGGATGTCCTAGATATCTCCATCTCTTTTGGGCTACCGATGCAGAGCGTGTGAGGCCAGAGGCAGCGGTGGTGACATGTGTCTGGTTGCTCAAACCGAGATGTGCCTTCTCAGCGGCACTTGTACCAGCCAAAAGATAATAGAGGACATGAAAACTCCTTTCGCCGGTGGGAACATGAGAGATCCGGCTTCGCTCGAGGCGGTGATCTAGCATCTTGCCTCCAATGAGGGTAGGGATCGAGGACATGGCATCGTATTGCAATTCATAGAATAAGCCGGCCTTGGAGGCAGTCTGAGTGGTAGTGGTTTTTGTCGTGGTCAAGGTATCAAACACGAAGGCGGCGAGTGAGAGTTTGGAAGAGAGCGGCGTCGAGGAAAAGGAGAGGAATGAAGTTAAAAGATGCGATCGAACGGTGGTCTTTCCCGACCCAGATTCTCCGCTGTTGAAGGATGAGATAGGCTCGTGAAAAGAGACGACGGTACTCACAAAAAGACAATAGACTGGTCTTCAGCCCTGTTCCCCAGTCTCGTCCATGCTCTTCGTGCAAGGTCTTCGGCCTCAGCCATGGCGCTTCCCTCCTTTTCGCCATTTGGGCCCCGAGTTGAGGACGTATATGTATTGAGGCAGACGATGGCTTGTGACGAGAGCTTGGCAGCCGGCAAAGAAACATGGAAGCGGCTGGCAAGGTGAGCGGTCAGATGAGTATCTGATTGCAGATGTGGTGGGAGTGCAGGCAAAGATGCCTGCATATGTGAGGGAGCGTTTCCCCGAGTGGCCATTGTGGGTGTTTAGACGAAACCAGTGGATAGAGAGTGTGGCCAGAGCCTATTTCTGGAAGGAACTCAAGTCATCGAAGGACAATTCTTTGCGAAGACGATGTGGTTGTGTTGGAAGTTCAGATAGTACAGGGTAAAATGGTCAGTAGAGAATGTCGACTTTGGTAGGAAGCAAGATGAAGCAAAAGATGAGTTAGATGGCAATGAGCGACGATCAAGTGATTTTGTTGAGATAGACAACTGTCGAGATACTGAAGAATGAGATCTCAAAGCTGCAGACACTGTTCATGACAATTGAAGTTCATCGTGTAATGAGAAAGTGAGTGCAGATGCAGACGCAGTCGATGTCTCGCCAGGGCGGATCCAATGTTGGGCGCAGTCAACGTGTGGCGGATGCATGGTCTTGTGTGTATTTACATTGGTACTGACCGGTATTAAGTCACTGTGTTTACAAATGGAGCCAAAGAGGCAAGTCCGGGTCTGGATTTTTGAGGATTGGAGACTGGCGATTGACTCAAGCAAAGTCATTAGACGCGCTAAGTCTCGGTTGGTGGGGTTCCTGCGCCACGCCACAACTCCACACCCACTGAGAGCCCCTAGCGCCCCTAGTGCGTACACAGTAGGTCCTCGCCGCTCTCCAGCTGGTGATGGGAACACAAACAGTCTGACAGTGAGGCTTTTTGTCTGTGTGTTCGTCTCCGAGGTAGTCAACATTTGTGATTCGAATTTGACACTTCCGGAAGTTGAGTGAAGACACTTAGATCACTATATACGTATTGGCCTGTCGAAATCACTATTGCTATAATGTTGTCGAGATAACATTTTCATGGGAGCCGAAGGACTCGTACTTCAGTTCGCTAAGGAGCATGGAAGCCTCTAGCCCACTGGCATTGTGGGGAGAGAATTATCCAAGAATTTTGGTTGTGTGCGAAAAACAGCTCAGTGGGCAATTTTTAGATGCTGTACATAATGGACAGTGTTAGGTGCAGATCGCTATAGGTACCTAAACTACCAGGCTTCCATTTCCCTTGGAAAGGGTAAGCTTATGAAGAGAAAGTGCATGCAGTAGTGACCACCTATAAGCCCTACCGAGAAACTGGCTTACCTGAGGCTGAAATGACCCCATTATTACCACATGCACGCTTGAAAATCATAACCAGACATTTTATTCGGGTCCCAATGGTCAATGGGGCCTGACTGCAGCCATCGGCGGCCGATGAGACATGCAGCATTTGACCAGCGAATGACGACGTCCATGCGGCCCTGATTGAGTCATTGTCTCAGGCGATCAAAATCATGCCAACTGAAACAAGCCTGAAGGCGACTGCAAGTCTCGAGCAAAGGATTTCACACCAATTGAATTATTATTATAGCATCTCCGACGAGTACTCAATCGTGGGTTGAGGGGACAAGTTGGACTCTTCTCTCCAGCAATTGAGGCTCGGTAACTCCCTTCCTTGGTTCGCCCGATCTCCTTAATCGCCCCATGCTTTTGACCCAGCTTGGCAACTGTTATCCTGACAAAGGATGTCAGCGGTGTTTACCTATTCTTAGGCATTCGGTAGTCCTGGCCAGGCCTGAATCCATGTCTTTTCCCCCTATGCACTCATCAACCAAGACCCCGACGGAAGATAGAACGCCCAATCATGACATCCTTTGGCACATTATTCATCGTTTATTGCCATGATCCTCACGTTCGGATTTTGCAGCACGTGTCGGACAGTTCCAACACGAGAACCCTTGTGAGGCTTGTCTGCGCTCAGACCGTTGCCCTGTTCATCTAACAGAGGCACAACATAAGAGTCCTGATGATTGGCTCCAGGCTGCACTTTCACCTTTTCTCGGCACCCGGAGCGAACACTACAGGCGCAATTCCTGCAGTGAGCCGCACGGGTCATGCCTAAAATGAGAGTGTGGAGCTCATGTCACCAGGAAAAAAGTCCAAGGTGGCACATCCACCTCGCAACCTTAAAGCTATTTTTCAGCGATGAAGGGCCCGAGAGGCCCCCAATGGTCGCCAGTGGCCACCCCAGGGCCGAGGGCCTCCCTCGGACGCTAGATGCCCGACCCCTGGGCCTTGGAAACCCTGGTCGACTGGTCGACTCTCACTGCCAACTGGTTGCTCGGGCGGGGCGACGAACAAGCCCCAAGCCCCTGTCGATTATTACACTCTTGTAATGGTTTTGTCACAACGTTGATACAACCTGGAATGACACAACCCACAACCATGGCACCATCTTCCCATCAACCTGGACTGGAACCACTCAGCCAAACCTAACACACGAGGATTGCACCTCATCGTCGCCCTTTACTGCTTGCTCAACAAGTCTCTTTGTCTCTGTCCTTTACTCTCAGCTCACTATCATCACATCACTCTCGCTATTCTCCTTTTTGTTCGTTGATGGCAGCGTTGTTATTGTTTATTACGTTCTGTCCTGTCTTGCCTACTGTGGCCCTCCATTTCCAACCCCTACCTCGAAGACTCGAAACGAAATCAATCTCCTGATTCCTTACGAGCCCACTACATTATTGTCCTACCATACATTGTAATTGGAACTCACAAAAGGGGGAAATAACAATTTCATACCTCATATTCCTCCGCATTTCTCCCTCCCTCCTTTATACCGTCCTGGTCGTCGTCAGTCTGGGGTACGGCGCCAGGAACGAGTCAACAACATGGCCAATCGCTATTCCACTTACTCAAACCAGTCCTCTCTGGTTGGAGGACGACCAACAGCACAGCAGCCTACACAGGTATCAACTACGACTTTGTTAAACTCTCTTCATAACATCTACTCCTCTGGCCAAACCTATCAGCTCGATGCAAGTACAACTATAGCCGTCAATACCTGGCTCACTGCCACCAATCCAGATGCTCATGGCCGTATTGGAGGCATTGTTGATGCTCAAGCAGCCTCCCGGGCCTGGGAACATGCCAGACGACGAGCAGAAGATGGTTGCATTATTCTAGGCTCGTTACACCCGTCCACACCTTCACTGCTAGTACCCACCCTACAAGTCATTCCCTTGGCCACTCCTCAACTTGCCTATACCGCCCTTTCAGCATTGCGGCCATTCCTTTCATGTGTCACCCCGTCCAATGGCATCGCATTCAGACATTCAGCCTTGTCAGCGAAGTATACAGTCACCCTTGCTGGCACTGTAACGGGCTTTACTCTTGCGTTGTCTGGCTCCGGCATCGATGTGGAGCGTGGCTTGCTGAGGATCCCCTCCGAACCTGGACACCGAGCTTTCGATGTTTTCTACTACCTGTTGACCTCCGCATCCACTCCCTCCGAACGCGAGTTTCTTGGCTTACAACATCCCTCTGAATATACCCTACTCAACCGATCCGCCTGCTACAATCCACCTTCCTACCTCCCTTCTGCAGACGATGATGCAGCGGCCGAAGACTGGCGTTCCTCCCTCAAAGCAATTGGGATCAAGGGTGCCGACTTTCGTGGGCTGCTGGCATCCCTTGCCGGTCTTCTCAAACTCGGTGAGACAACTGGTCTCCTCGTTGATTCCGACGTCCTCGATGAAATCTGTGAAGATGTTGGTGGACTGGTCGGCATCGAACCTGAAGTCCTGAGCAAGCAGTGCAGTACAGATGATCGCGAAGTCCTCATTGCTGCTATGTACGAGGCTCTCGTCGACTGGGTCGTGTTGAAAGCCAACCAAGCCATCGCCGATCAGATGAGAGCAGGAGCGCTTACACCGGATTCTGGAAGCGAAAACGCAGACGAGGTCAGTCTTTCAGTGGTAGAGATTCCAACTGAAGCATTGGCCAAAGCCATCGCCCTCCGAAATGTCTTCGATGACTCCTTGGGAATCAACGCCGAAATGAAGGATGACGGGGTCGAGATTTCATCCGTGGGACACTCTGTGCTCCGCGAAATGAACAATGCTGTCTCTGAAGTGGAAGTCGATCTCGGTATTAAGGGTGCTCAAATGCGTGAGAAGGAGCACGATCGTGATAGGAGAGAGGGTATTCTGGTCAAGATTGGCACGGGCGTTGAAGAGGGTAGTTTTCTCCACAATCTCCTCTATGCGGTTGATGGCGAAGGTCTAAATTTTGGTCGCAAAGGCCGATTTGACCTTGCAAGCCTCCTGGCCAGCAGTAGGGTATGGTACCAACTATCCATCCATCCTACCGACGAGCCGCCCAGTTCACTTGTCGAACATGCAACCGCAACGTCAGCATGGTCCGCCGGTGCTGTCTCTCGCCAGCTCCGCTCTTGGCGACTACCAGAGTGGGCCAATTACCGGAACAAACAGCTCGATTTTACCGCCGACTTCGATGTGGATGAGTTTGTCACCAGATATTCGAGACTTGGATGCAAAGAAGGCCCAGATGGTATCGAGACTTTTCTTCTGGAACGGGGGTGGACTAACGGCGAAGTCATAATTGGACGAGAACGCGTTTGGATGCGTGAAAGTGCGTGGTGGGAAGCCGAGTCCATGCTTGACATGAAACCCATGGACTCACACTACGACAACCCCTTCAACTCGGGATATTCTGCCCACCCCCCACACAATGAGAGTGGCTTCTTCCCGCCTATGGGCGACGCCATGAGCATGCTCGACAGTCGGGAAAACCTGCTTGGTGTGGCCGCTGGCGATCGAACCAAGTCAATTGCTCCAACAATGGCTCGCACCACCCACACAATAGGTGGGGATTATGGTCTGGGTCCAAAAGGCGACACTCGCCAAGATCCATATTGGGATCCTGACCTGGGTCGATATATTGGTGATTTGGACCCAGAGTTTGGAGACCCGCGAAACATTGAATCGAAGAAGACGTCTATCGGACGGCAGGCATGGGTCTCGCTTGTGTGGGCTCTTACATTCTGGATTCCTTCTGTTCTACTCCGATTCATCGGTCGGATGAAGCGTCCAGATGTGCGCATGGCATGGCGAGAAAAGGTGGTACTGGTCGCCATCATATTTTTGATCAACGCGATTATCATCTTCTGGATCGTGGCATTTGGGAATCTTTTGTGTCCTAACCTCGACAAGGCCTTCAACGCTAGAGAAGTGGGTTTCCACACAGGCGAGAACGACGTTTACGTCAGCATCCGTGGCAAAGTGTACGACATCACCAAGTTCTACCGGATTGACCACTCTGATACAGACACGCCTGCATCGGCTGACAGGATGTTGGAGCTGGCTGGCAAGAATCTCGATGCCTATTTCCCACCTCCATTAAATGTCGCTTGCCCCGGTCTAGACGTGGACCCAAGTGTCGTCTTGCAGCACCAAGACCCGAACGCTATCGAAAATCCTACTGCCGTCCATCTCTCGGGGCCGCAATTGCAAACCGACCAAAATTCTGCCCTGTACAGTATAAATTGGTACGATCAGAGGTTCTTACCCAAGATTGACGAATACTACAAGGGTGACTTGGTGGTCCGGCGAAGCGAAGTGCAGAAACAAGCGAATGACGATGAACGACAATGGGTCATCATTGACAATGGCATCTACGACCTCACAGATTATTTTTACACATTAAAGTTGATGAATGGCTTCAACACGTACGACTTCATTCCAGAAGATGTCGCTGAACTCATCCGAAACAACGTGGGGACGGACATCACAAACCAATGGGGGACCAGTGCGAGTTTCCTCAACAGCAAGAACTGTATGGACAATGTCTTCTACGTTGCCAAGGTTGATTTCCGTCAGTCGGCCCGATGTGTGGTCAACAACTGGATTCTTCTTGCATTCACCATCATAGTCTGTACGGTCATCTTGGTCAAGTTTTTGGCGGCTCTCCAATTAGGGTCCAAACGCAGACCCGCTGCTCAGGACAAGTTTGTCATCTGTCAAGTGCCCGCCTACACAGAGGGTGAGGATCACTTGCGCAAGTCGCTCGACTCCTTGACAGCGCTCCAATATGACAACAAGAGAAAGCTAATCTGTGTCATCTGTGACGGTATGATCGTTGGAGGTGGCAATGACCGACCTACACCCAAGATTGTTCTGGACATTCTCGGAGTTGATCACAAGATTGACCCTCCTGCACTACCCTTCCGATCGGTTGGTAATGGGAATGAACAGCTCAACTACGGCAAAGTGTATTCGGGTCTGTACGAATACGAGGGCAATGTGGTGCCATACCTGGTTGTCATCAAGGTGGGCAAAGAATCAGAGCAAGCCAAGTCGAAACCAGGTAACCGGGGCAAGCGGGATTCCCAGATCTTGCTGATGCAATTCCTGAATCGGGTGCATCACCGTTCACCCATGTCTCCATTGGAACTTGAGATGTTCCATCAAATCAACAACATTATTGGTGTGGACCCCGAGCTGTATGAGTACTTGCTCATGGTTGATGCGGATACGATGGTCAAAGAGGACTCCCTCAATCGACTGGTGGCGGCATGTGCCAACGATGCAAAGATTGCTGGCATTTGCGGTGAAACGAGCTTGGAAAATGAAGAGCGAAGCTGGTGGACAATGATCCAAGTGTATGAGTACTACATCTCTCATCATCTTTCCAAGGCTTTCGAATCACTCTTTGGCAGTGTGACCTGCTTGCCTGGATGGTATGTTGTGTATGCCTTTTTTTTTCACTGGCTTGTTGACTAATGGATTTTAGTTTCTGCATGTATCGTCTTCGCACCGCTGACAAAGGACGGCCGCTCATCATTTCGGATAAGGTGGTCAACGAGTATGCCGATTGCGACGTGGACACTCTTCACAAGAAGAATTTGCTGTCTCTGGGTGAGGATCGGTACTTGACAACTTTAATGACCAAGCACTTCCCGGCCATGAAGTACAAGTTTGTTCCAGACGCATATGCGCTGACAGCAGCGCCCGAGACATGGTCCGTCCTTCTCTCGCAGCGTCGACGATGGATCAATTCGACAATCCACAACCTTGCAGAATTAGTCTTCCTCAAGGATCTGTGTGGGTTCTGCTGTTTCTCTATGAGATTTGTGGTCTTTATCGATCTCTTTGGAACGCTGATCCTCCCGGCAACCTGTGTGTACCTGGCATATCTCATCTATCGTGTGGCATCTGGAACTGGGCAATTTCCTTTACTGTCCCTGATCATTTTGGCGGCCGTGTATGGTCTGCAAGCCATCATCTTCATCATCAAACGGCAATGGCAGCATATTGGATGGATGATCATTTACATCATGGCGTATCCAATCTACAGCTTTATTCTGCCTATCTACTCATTTTGGCAACAGGACAATTTCAGCTGGGGAAATACCAGAATTGTCATTGGAGAGAAGGGAGACAAGAAGGTGGTGGCGATTCAGGATGAAGGCTTCGACCCGAGATCAATTCCATTGCAGAGGTGGGATGATTATGCGGCAAGCAACAATCTACCGGGGCAGCGAGGAAACAGCGGAATCTATCATGAAAAGGGGATGGAAGGTGGCTACCGGGATGATGCAGGAGTGATGGAAATGGATGACATGCATTCCCAGTACTCGTCCGTCAAGCCGGCAAGCACGATTCTGGCAGGGTTCCCTCAACAGCAGCATCCGTACGTGGCGCCCCCCCGATCACCTGCACCGTTTGGTATGAACAATCGGGCGAGCACGATGACCGGGTTGACCCAATTCCACGACCAACCGGTTAGCGTTCATGGCAGACAGATGAGCATGATGAGCTTGGGCAGTCAAGCACGACTGACGTCTCCTTCGCCAAACCCATACCAAGAACGCAACCCATATCAGAGCGGGATGCAGCATGCGGCCAGCCGACCAAGCTTATTAGGATTGGGCACATCTCGACCAACATCGACGATCATGGATTTCCGGACAGTTCCATCTGCAGGACCCAGCGATCAAGACATTGTTGATGCAATTCGAATGGTTCTGAGTGAGGTGGATCTGGACAAAGTGACCAAAAAGCAAGTCCGCGCGTTGGTGGAGCAAAGACTTCAATGCGAAGTACCCGCTGGAGAGAGGCGGACATTCCTCGACAAGGCAATCGATGGAGAACTAGCCAACATGTAAAGAAAGGCTGGGGCAAAGAGGAGTTTGGGCATTGGAAGGGCATTGGGATGACGCTGGCTGACCATGGCTTCTGGTCTATGATAAAGGACTATGGACGGTGGGTTGACTGGACTAAGATGAGGGATGAAGGTTATGTGTATAAAAGGATAAAGGTAATCATTGCTGGCATTTAGCGTATTGAACATGATATTCTATGAGAGTATGCATTGTGCGTAGAGCAAGGTTGATCAGGCCGTATCTTGAAGTGTCTATTAGACCATCCAGTGGATATATTGTACAAGACACGTGCTACTTGTAGTAGATACTCGTACCTTCCTAAAATATAGTGATGGGTACAGTTTGCAATTCAGGCAAGAGCAACAAGCAAAAGTGCATTGCTTGATCGTTCCTTCCCGGATAATGTTAAAATGCATAATTACCCCACCTTCCTTAGAATCCGACTTCGGGTCTGAGACCATCCATCGCACCTTCCCGTTCGTGTATTACAAATCTTTTGTAGACTCGGGGACTCGCCATCTTGACATTGAATAACACAATCCACCATTTCTCCCTTTACTATAGAGACCTGGTAAGACAAGTTCTACATCTGGCTTGTTAGACTATCTTTCTCCATTTTCTTTTCATGACATCTTCTTTACTGTAATATCCATCTTTCACCCACTTCATTCGTCGCATCGCAAATATGGCCGCTGCCGTCGCTTCCAAGCCAGATATCCTGCTTTATACCAATCATGGCTGTCCTTGGGCACATCGTGCTCATATTGCCTTGAATGAACTTGGCATTGATTTCAAGGAGGAGATTATTGATCTTGATCGACCTCGTGATCCTTGGTATCTCGAGATTAATCCTGTAAGTCGATGATCGTATCAAGAAAGTCACCATTCTTGTATGGATTCAGATGCATCATCTATGTTTGCCCATTGAAGAAAAAGGAATCTCCTTCACCAAGTCAGGGACTCTGATTGATTACATAATTATCTGTGACGACCATGGTTCAAGAAAAAAGGGCTTGAGCTGACCATCTATTCTTCGTCTACTCCAGCGAGGCTTAGTCCCCAGCATCTCATACAACGGCACCATTCTGACAGAATCCGCCGTCGTCAGCCAATTCCTTGCTGATGCACATGAGTCGCACCTGCTACCCGCCTCGACTGGCTCAGTTGACAATGCGTTGTTCCGTGCTCGCGTCGCCTTCTTCGTCGACACATACATCACCAAGGTCCTACCCCACTTTTTCGGTAGTCTGCGTGCGCAGTCCCCCGAGGACAAACAAAAGGCCGGTGAGGATCTGGTCGCCGCTGTCGTCAAGGAGGTCGAGCCCTTGTTCACCTGGGATGCTTCAAAGGGAGCCTTTTTTGGTGGTCATTCCAAGCCAACGCTGGCAGAGGTAAGCCTTCTCTTCGATGTGATCCGACGTAATAGGTAATGAACTATGTGGGCTGACCGAGTGTGACCCTCTCCGTGCTGGAAATAGGTCCAAACCGGCCCTTTTATTCTTCGTCTGTTGGCACACGCTAAACCCGAGTACGACTTGCTCAGTCCAGACCTTCTCCCACAGTTACAGCAACAAGCTCCCAAATTTAAGGCCTGGGCTGATGCCGTGGTACAATTGCCCAGCGTGACTTCTATCTTCGATGAGAAAAAGGTCGCTGAGAGGACTAAAGCCAGGTTCGCAAGTTGGCCGCACAGGCCAAAGTTTGAGTTCAATGTTCCCTCTGGTTGGATGATAGTATCTGGAATCGAGAAATTACGTCTGATGTCGATTGTGATGAGATATCCATCCGCATTCTGGTTCAAGTCAAGTCCTTGCTGTTCTATGTTACATTTGCTTTTGATCTTGTTGTGCCTCTTCTATGTTACTTTTGATTTCACTTTTTGTTCACCAGCTCAATGATTCCCTCTGTCTGCGACGTCGCCATGCACTGACTGACTGACTATGCATCTTGACTGTTCTCCGGGCTGGGAAGACCGATGGGTTGCTTGTCGAATCCTTCCAATTCATTCAAGACTGTCTCCGCATCGGCAAGAAACGTCGTCACAAACCCCAACCATTTCTTCCTTGCCAACCTCATGTCATCCGTGCGACCGGCCTGATTGACAGCCTCAACCTTTTGTTGCATAGCATCGATGATTGATTTCATGATCGCTCCTTCCGACTCATCTCCGCCATGACCTTCTCCCGCATCGTCGTTCATCTTTGAATGCATCTTTTTCGCTGCGTCCAATCGTTGCTTTGCTTTCTTCCGGTCTGCTCGCTCCTGCTTTGCAATTTCTTCCTCCTCTCTGATTTTCCATTCAACTCGCATCTCACTGTTGGCTTTGGCGACGGCAGAGGAGATTGAAAAGGGCAACGACTCGGTGCAAAGCTCTGCAATGCATGAGAAGAACTCCATCTGAGTAGAAGCATCGGAATAGCAGGGGATTTTGTGTCGGATGACAGCAGACGAGATTTGACGGATATACCAACGTCTCAAACTTGGATTGTTATCACATCCTCCAGGAGGGAATGGCCACGCGTCATGATCTTGTATCTTGGCGCAGATTTGATCGATTTCATCGTCTGTAAGCTCTCCGGCAGTCCAGAGAAGGTGCAAGTTGGCCGATCCGGAAGTTGGTGGAGAGAGTCTTGTTCCTGTTTGTTGTTGTTCAGAGGTGGAGGTGGAAGTATAGGCGTATTTTGTCGCTTCAGCGCATGATTCCTCCGCCAGCAGAGAATCTTGCGAGACGACATTGACATCAACATTGCCTTCCGAAATGGGATCAACAACAACGCTTGACATGCTAGCCTCTCGAACGGGCGA
This sequence comes from Exophiala mesophila, assembly GCF_000836275.1. NCBI lineage: Eukaryota > Fungi > Ascomycota > Eurotiomycetes > Chaetothyriales > Herpotrichiellaceae > Exophiala > Exophiala mesophila. Next base: position 4,585,621 of record NW_015622504.1, on the reverse strand, counting down.
TGCATGGATGGAGAGCGATGGGTGACGATGGTATGGACGGGGTTTGAATGATTCGGGACTTTCAACCTTCTCAGTAGGCTTTTTCTTCCTCAATGAACGACGAAGGGAGTCGTCTTCGACTGAAGCTGGAATGGTGTGTTTGTGTTTGTGCGAGACGACTTTGATGTCGATATCGACTTCCGTGATGGGACCAACAATAATGCTTGATGTGCTATCCTCTCGAACGGGAGATGCATGGATTGACAATGATGGTTGACGATGATATTTACGGGTTTTGAGTGATTCGGGAGTTCCAACCTTTTCGGTAGGCCGTTTCTTCCTCGACGAACGGCGAAGGGAGTCGTCTTCGACTGAAGCTGAGACAGTGTCTTGTTTGTCTTTGTGTTTGAGATTGAGATTGGCAGGTTTGTGACGAGTGTCGTGCTTGTTGGTTGGTGGAGTTATGGTCTGGGTCATGGCGTTGGTCATGTTAGTGGTGGTGGTTCCAGCAGGTGAAGACTGCCAAACTGGTGGTGAACTTCTCCAGGACGAGGACGGTGCAGAAGTCAACTTCTGACGCTTAGGAGTGGCGGAAAACGCTTGAGATTTCTCAGTCGACTTACGCTTTCGCGTAGATCGACGACGAGGTGTCTCATCTAAATGATCACCAGAAATCTCTGACGAGTCTCCCATGGAAAATGGAGTGAGTGAGGTGAAAGAAGTGGCCATTTTGGTGTTAGGCTTTGAGATCTCGGCGTGAGAACTCGATCTTCTTAAGATCATTGAGGGAGAAGTTAGGACTGAGACCGGTGTGCAATAATGACGAAATGTTGGCAGTTGATTGTACTACTTAGTAGCTTGACCCCTTGCTGCAAAATGAAACATATCACAGGGTCAGGACCAGGGCTAGGATTAGGGATAGGGAAGAAGAAGAGAAGTGCTGTGAGAAAAAAGAAGGAGATATTTATGCTTGGTTGCAGAGGTGGAAGAATGGGTGTGAATCGAGTTGAATGATCAATAGACTCAATTGACGCGTGTTTGCATCTGAATCAACTGATTGGGCGCGAAAAATTTCAAACAATAGGAATTGAATGAATTGAATGAAAAGGAGGCTGCTTAGGTATGAAGCTGTGAGATCGCGTGTCGGGATATACTTAATGTTTCACCGTATGAAGCTCATGGGTTCTCACGGTGGATCATCAAGGCCACGATACGCAGATGAATTCCAGATCTGAGCACACGAGCAGAATAGGTCGATAGAACAAGACAGTAAGGGTGATATACGTAGAACTCTACCATCGACTAGCTAGCATAAATGTCTTCAAAGCCCTATAGACGCACTCCTCCCTAGATATCTACCCATCTACTTCCTCACCGCCACAACAAATAATCTCGGATATCTCAACAAAACCCTCCCATCAGTACTCACAGGATACAACCCCCTCAACTTCTCCAAATACCTCTTCAAAAACTCTTCTCTCTGCCCTTCATCAAGAGGATCAATAAACGGTCTTAACCCCGTTCCCTTCACCCACTCGACGATCGCCTCATGACTTTCCAGCACATGCTGATAATACGTATGCCAAATATCCACACTCGAACACATTGGAGCTAACTCATCGTAGATTTCCTGTGGGGATTGAAGCTTATCTAGCGCTGGACGAAGTGCTTCCAATTTTGCCGCCCATGGGCCTTGAGCGGCGATTTCGCGCATCACGGCGTGAGATGGTTCGGTGAAGTTGTCGGGGACTTGGAACGCGAATACTCCGCCGGGAGATTGGGTTTGAAGAAGGCGTGTGATGATGGGGAAACGGTCTGAGTGCGGAAGCCATTGAAAGACGGCGTTGGAGAAGAAGAGATCGATTGGTTGTGAGGGTGGTGGCTGGTAGGTTTGAAGATCACTGAGAATGAATTCATGGGCGGGCAGGGCGAGTTTGGCTTTGGCGATCATATCGGGAGAGGAGTCCATTCCAGTGATTTTGGCGTCAGGATATTGTTCTACTATGACGGCGGTGGAGTTTCCTGGGCCACAGCCCAGATCGACGATGTGTGCTGGTCTGCCTGGGGTGGTGGGAAGTGGCGGGACTTGGGCCAGGAGATCTCGTGATGGGCGGGTTCGTTCACGGTCAAATTTGAGGTATTGAGTAGCATTCCAGTCTTTGGTAGTTGACATTTTGCGATGAGATGGTGGTGAGATGGTGGTCAGTGGTAGGAATGCTTGCGGTCGAGTAATCTTGAGCGATGCTCCTCTGCTTAGTCCAACAGTGAAGGTGCCGAGAGAGGGACTCAATGTCTTCAAAGCCTGTGAGCGCATGTTCTTGGTTGATCCTGTGCTGGCCTTTTCAATTCTTGAATCGATCTCAAGTCATTCCAATCATTGAACATTCCGTGCTCATCTCAAGAATACCACCTCGCTTTGTTTATACTTGACTGATAAACCCATGATTAAATTAGAGTTGAGCATTTAATTGTTATTGGTTAAGAGCTGGACAATCGCGGCCCTCGGCCGATGTCGCGCCGAGCGATTTAGGGGCCACTGGGGTCGAGGGGAGACGATGGGGAACGAGGGGACGAGGGGGATTGCCTGGTGTCGATCTGGTGCCAAATGAACATAAGCAGAAAAATATGTGGAGAAACACGATACATACTAGGTACTAGGTACCTTACTACTTAGGTATCGTGGAGAATGCTTGATTTACGGAGTACTCGTGCCGTATGAGGAGGCTACTCTTGTAGGAATGGAATATGGAGTAGGCAGGATGTCTGGCACATGTATAGATTCTCTCCCTTGACTATTAGCTTAGCCCCTCGGCCCCCTTGGCCAGGTGATATCCTCTCTGTCAGCCTCGTGCATGATAACTCTATCATCGCCTTTTGTGCTCTAAAATTCTCATTACTGGGCTTCGCCTCACTTTCTGCATAGAAGTTTCGCTACGAGAGCGGGTAGGAAGACGCTACGTCGTGTCTACCTTGGAAGCTACATCAGAGAAGGGCTGTCCATGAAGAAGTAAAGTGATCATACCTAAGTCGACTAAGCCACCATGACATGAGCTATTGGCTGTGCACATGGGTGCATGCAAATCTCAAAGTCTTCGTGGTCAATTGTCTACCATTTCTGCCATTGGGAGTACCTCCAGGAGGGCCGGGGATAAGACAAACCCTTTCAAGGCTAGAGGGATGGTCGATAAATTGGCCATGTTGCACCAACACTGAAAGCCTCGTGCGCTCAATATGAGAATTGCCCAGTTAAAATAGGCTACTATCTTCTTCGCGGTATCATTCATCTATGCTAATCCATTAACGGCAGGCCCATGCTGCTTGAAGCAATATGGAGGTGAAGCCAACCTCAAGTGGCGCATGTCGACGCTGCGCCACTTGTAACTCGCCCGCTCACCACTCCTCTCGAACCATCGACTCAGGAATAATGACATCTTTTCAAGCAGAGATTTAGACTCTCAGGCAATTGCTTGATTTTTTTCAACGCTTGAAAAAGAATATCTATCTTTAGTGGGGTTTTGGTGGAAAGCTTTTCCGAAGACCATGGAGTAACCAACTCCGCTCGGGCCTCATCGCATGGCGCAAGGTCCACCATCTGGCTTTCGTAAACCCGCCTATCGACGCCCGACGGATTCACTGTACTGTTCTTGTGTCTCGGCGGTCTGAAGACTCGGCGGGTTTAAGGATAGAAAGTATGCTCCACTTAGTCTTGATATGCCAATATTGGCCACGCATCAAACGTACAGCCTCATCATAATCAAATTCAAGTCGAAGCGGTATACATATTAAGTGTAGAAGTTCCATTCCCTGGTTCGTCGATCTCATCTTCAAAGTCAACCACTCAATTCTATACCACATCCATTCTTTCAACTCTTTCAAATTTTCAAATCGACCATGACTCGCAATCGCAACCTTTTCCTCGCTGCCGCCGGCCTCGTCCTTGCCGGCCGCGTCCAAGCAGGAGTCCAAGCCATCTGGCCTATAATCAACCTGTCGCAAAACAACGTCACCCTCAGCTTCGATGGAGAAAACGACTGCGTGTACCAAAACAGTGGTGATTACGCACATGACGACATCGACAGCTATTATGCATACTATCCCAGGGACCCCGACGATTGGGCAGTAGCCTTCCGCAAATTCACCAGGGTGTCAGACTTGTCCACCCGTAGCCAGGCTGCCAACGGAAACCACCAGCTTCATCCTTTCACCCCAGGGAGCACCCCTGATTTTCTGTCTTTTGAGATGGAGATGAAGAACTCGGGTCTCCACTGCTTCGAAAACACAAAGACCCTCGACATGAATGTCAAGGTCGGTGGCAATCCAGTCTACACTTATCGACTGAACGATGCGGGATTAACCCATTGGCAACTGTACAAGATCGGCCCGGGAGTGAATCAAATGATCGATCTTGGAGCTGGTGGTCATTTCAACTGGGAGCCCCTGACCGCCATTGCTGCGCTATTCGAAGGAAAGGAACCCAGTTACTCAAGTCCTCAGGTTGCATCTTGGGGCTTTACCACTATCTATGATGGTCTCAATGTCGATGACCGATCTGCCTGCATTCTGGAGAAGGATATCCTCGGAGGCACTGACTGCCTGGCTGCCGGTGTTGCTCTGGTTGTTCTCCCAAGTGGCGTCATCACTGCCCTGCCATTGCCTGACGGTGGACATAATTGGTGATTTTGGTGGCCTCGGTTATTGTATTGTCTCTACATAGCGAATCATTATTAGTTGAATCTGGAAAAAGCTATGTTTACCCATATGTTTGTCCTGTTTGCTCCATACGCTTGCCACAGATGCTTGACTCCTATACTTGCATACGGAGTAGAGAATTAGCCCCATTTCACCCCGGCTTCTATGATCTAGTCACAAAAGACCTGCCAACAATGGATCCTATAGATCTAGGACTCTACAGAATTAGATGCCGCCCGATCCATGTAACGGCACATCGTTAAAAAATGACGTACTTGTGTCGCTGGTCTTCTTTTGGTGTCTTAGTATTCGTGTACCTCTTGGCATCTACTACGTTGCACCACAGGTTACGTTGACCCACGTGAGTCGAGACCTTGCAACACGGACCACCTTCATGCTAAGTTTTCAAGGAGAGCACGCGAAGAATCTTCTTCTCGGATTCTACGCAACGCAAGCCACACTCTAATGGTCCGAGCTTTAGATATGTTCCAGAAAGCTTCGATGCTTAGACATCTTGGCATTGTTTTATTGTTAGCAGAATCGCGCCACCAGTAATGGCAGAAAGCCATAGCCATGCGAGATAGCTCGGCCACCGATGTAGGTGTAGGCATGAAGAGAGAAGAATGATAAGTTGGGATATCTATAAGTCAGGCGTCGTCAATGACGAGATGGAGAACTCCAGAATACCATTCCTCCATGATTAGTTAAACCAAAATCCTGCGACAGCCTTACACCATGTTGTCACTTCTTGTCATCTGCTTAGCAGTTGTCACTGGGCTCCGGTCTGTTGGTGCCCAGTCGACAGACGACAACACGGACGTCAAGAACGCTGTCCTCAAAGTCACTTGTCCTCAAGGTAGTGGTGGCTCTGTGGTGCTTCAACTTGACCCTGACTCTGCCTCCAATTATGCCCACTACGTGGGTCTGTTGAAATTCCCCGCGACCATGTTCTTTCTCAATACAGATACAACCAACAGCCCAGACGAATGTACTCCTCCTGGAGCTATGTTTGCATTGCAATTCCCCGGACCAGGGTCCCTTGATAGTGGAACTTCAACCTACACTTTGACTGGTGTCAAGGTCCTCGATGCCGGTTCAGCTATGGTTGCAGCGAGTGATGCCATCAACAATGCCTTGACCCCTGATCCAAACGAAGAAGCCGAGAACTTGATCGACGTCCTCAATGGTGATGGCAACTCAGGTCTGGGCGATGCTTTTGCCAATTCTATCACTCCAACACCAGAGTTGATTTCAGCTGCAAATCTGCTCCAAAGCCTTACTACAGTGACGCCAGTGCCTGTGGTTGCGAAAGGCGGTGCCGCCGCTGATGCTGATACTCCTGCGTCTCGTAACAAAGTCCGATCCAACGAACTTGCTACTCGGGATGCGGCAATCATTATCCTCAGCGGTGAGCTCGCTACCGATGGCGAAATTGCTGGGAGTGCAGCTGCCATCCCAGTCGTCGGTGAAGTTGTGATCGCCGTCATCGGAGTTGTCGCTGTCCTTCAGACCATCACCGCTATTCTCCCTGACCCAAAGAACCTTCGGTCATACAGTGATGACATCACCTACAAGACTACGCTGGTCACTCCATGGATCGTCGTCAACCCAGACCAACCTGAAACAGATGAGGATGAAATTCCAAACAGCCAGTGCGATATCCAACCCCCTGCCGACGACATACCTCCCGAAAAGGACCTGCCATCCAATGGTCCTTGCGACGTGTATCTGAAGAACGTTCTCTGGAACCAACCCAAAGCTGACTGGAGCAAGGAAATCGGCAAGGAAGTCGACTACAATGCCGCAGACAGCAAGATCAGCGGCACTGTCACCATCAAGTGCAAGTCTACCGCACCTAAGAAATGGATGGCCGGCAAATACTGGCACAGACTCTACCCAGTCACCACCGATTCCGCAGACAGCGGCAGCGAGAGCAGCAGTTCCGATTCTCAACCTGCGATCAGCGACGCTGAAGTCCAAATCCCTGATTTGGGCGTTGCCCTCCCCCCAGATTCCGATGGCGAGAGTCAATGCCTACCTTCTTCCGAATGGCAAGCAAAGCCGTATTTCACCGTCGACTTGGGCGGCCAGTACACCATGCTTGGTGATGCCTCTCTGGAGTTCAACTTTGCGATCACCACCAAGGTGACCAGCGGCAAGTTCAACGCGTCCAGTGGGACTCCAGGGTTTTCACGGCAGGAAGATGGTAATGGAATTGGCGGTATTGAGATCTACAGCATCAAGGCCCAAGGTGACCAGTTATCCGCTAATGCCGGTCTGAAGATCGCCGCTGGTATCAAGTACCTACGGAATAACGTCGAGGTTTGGGACATGTCTACTACTCTCCAACCAGGCATCTCGTTTTCGGGGGTTCAGGAAGTTGGAAGTGATCAGATCACTATCTCAACTCGGTCGGTGGATGCAACTTCATCCACAACCGCATCTTCAACAGCGTCGATCAGCACGCCTACAACATTCAGCACTATCTTCACAACCTCATCCAGCACCACCAGCGACGACAGCAGTGACGTGTCAACCGTGTCTGCCCCGGCAGCTGCAGCCAGCACCGCCGCCCAGACCAATGACGACGACAACGTCTCGGCTACGGCCACGGCCACCCCCACTGCCACATCTAGCGGCGTCGTTAAACGTGACGATGACGATAGCTCCGCGGCAACCACAACCTCCAGCTCAGTCGATCCCTCCACGACAACTGTACTCTCAGACACTGAGTCCGCCTGTGTGACTCCCTTAGGAGTTAAGCTCATGGTCTCATGGCAGGCAGCCATCAAGTTCATGGGCAAACAGATCTTCCTCCAGGACCTTATCCCAGCAAGTCTGGCGAGCAAATATTTGAGTTTGAAGTTGGATCCGGCTCAGCCTTGTTTCAAGTCGTCGAGTGATTTCCCATCATAAGCGGATGGGTGGGATATAGGGAGTTATGATGCATTTTCTTGATACCATGGGTTGCATGTCTATATTCTTGGGGCATTAGGGCTCAGGGAACCCGCATATCGTGAGCGATAGTGAGTAAGAGGGTCAGGTTCAATAGACTTGTTGTTATAGATTGAGGAAGTTACTTTCTATGCTCCTACATCTTCTGTCTGCTTCCTAAGCCTTTTGACCAGTAAAGCCATTCATTCATGATCTAATCGTGTAAAACGCGTCGAGATCTATGTCTATATGCCCTGAGCCCATTCACAAAGCATTGAGTCATCATTGCCAAGATCGAGCGAAATGCGAACCATGCAACTGGGGTTATCAGAGGGTTCCAAAATGAAAGCTGTCCTCGTGCCATGTTACTTTAAGGATCGTTTCTGCGTTACGGCCATCTTCATGTTGCGGTTGAGTCTCTCAACTTGATCCGGAATCATGATATCACGGTGATGCAAGAGATGTAGTTTAATTCATGTATAAGTAGGGAGGCGTATATCCCTTAAGATATCCTCGAGGTAATATGCTAAGCCTAGTCACACCCTAACCACATGATGGTCTAATGTCTAGGTCCGTGCCTCATGGCAGGTGCAAGGTCAATATGCTTCTCGACGACAGGAACCAACCCCTGATATGGCTCAAAGACGCTGCTGTTCTCGTGAAGAAAATCACATGACCCGCAGCAGCAAATAGGTACCATGGTGCCTCGCGATGGTAGGGCCGAGGACTTGTTGGACAGCCACCCACCCCCCATTATACGGGTCTGATCATTAATATTCCGCTGTCTCCTATTAAGTCATACGCTGTCTCCCTGGTAGGATTTGGCTATTGCTTTTCTGTCGTCCGTCGAGTCAAACGACAGAAGACATTACTTTGCTTGACGAACCAATTATCCGTCAGAAGCCATTCGGCCTTTTGATCAGCGAGTTCAATATCGTAGTGACGGATCAACTGAGGAACCAGTTTGGACATTTCCAGTAACGAAATGTTCTTTCCAAGACAAGTTCTAGCACCGGCTCCAAACTATAAAAGAGATTAGTCAGTCAACAGATCTGTCTTACGAGTCACCAGGAGAAAAAGGGGGAGACGACAACGTACAGCAAGAAAATTGCGTTCCATGAGCTTCAACCCCTCGACATCTGCTTCCAACCACCTTTCAGGACGAAACTCCGCCGCATCTTCGCCATACACCGACTTATCTCTAGCCGGTAACCATGGGTTAATCCCCACGATGGTTCCAGGAGGGAGATGAACGCCTGGAGTGATTTCAAACCCTTCGTCTGGAACCAGACGTTCGAGTAATTGGCCAACTGCGGGATGCATGCGCATGGCTTCTTTCATACATGCTTGAAGATAGGGCATGCGGTTGGCTTCGGCAAAAGTGACGATTTCTGAAAGATTGCCTTCTTTGTCCATTTTCTCGATCTCGTCTTGAACCAACTTGTAGCAGCGTGGGTTTTTGCATAGGTAGTAGAACATGGAGCGGAGTGAAATTGCTGTTGTGTCACTTCCGGCGAATCTGTAGGATATCAATACTCTGTGCCCCAACAAGACACCCTGAGACCGACTTACATGTTACTCGATGCATGGCTGAGGAGGTCATCGTTCGACATGACCTCCTCGCCGTCGCGTGAACGTCGAAACCGAGCCAACATATCCTTCAATGAATCTGCTTGCTTGTCACGAGAAGAATATCTCTCCAGCTGCTTAGCCGCGAATTGAACGATATATTTGGCCGAGTTCAATCTGGCAAGTGATGGGATTTGGTTGGCCAGATAACCCACAAGTGAATTACCCAGGAGGAATCGGTGTAGGAAAGGAACTTCGCCAATGACGGAGTTGTAGGCCAGACGACCTTCGATGGCGTCGATGATTCCTTGGATATCTTTTTCCTGTTCCATGAATCCCATACAGTTGGAAAAAGTGATGGATGTGATGACGTCGAAGGAGAACCACTGTAACCATTCGCCAAAGTCCAATACCTGGCCTTGCACTCCATCGAGCTTGCGTTGGAGGATTTCAATGCATGAATTGGTCATGGGTTCCAATTCGACTAATGCACTCATTGAGTAGGCGTTAGCGACGGGTCGTTTTAGTGTTTTGTGTTGCTTTTCGTTGCGGACTGAGAAGACGGTGGGGACCAAGTTTCCATGTTTGGTTTTCACGTCGAATAATGTATAGAAGTCGCTCTGTGAGAGACAGCAATTAGTGATTTGTTTTGGATTGGGAAATTTTCTAAAGCCCAAGGGACATGAATGGAATTTACCTTGACGAAGCGACTAGTAATGTTATAGACCAGAGGAATGAGATCGGAATTGGAGAAAGATACATGATGAGGACCGACTCTGACGACAGGACCATATTTGGCATGATAAGCCTGATGAATTCTGAATTGCTGGCCTGAAGCGGCACTCAGCACACGGTCCAGAGGAGAGATACTGGCAAGAAGTGGGCCAGGTAATTGTCTCAACCCAGGTCGATATTTGACTCGGAGGGCATAAAGGACAATGACCGCGAGGATGATGACGATAGCACCTCCCACGGATTGTGAGAGTGATGCGTTCCCTGCGAGAAGGTGTAATCGACTGCTACCCACAAGACCCATCTTTGCAGACACAGTGTGACTACCCGATGTCACTATTGTTTAAACGTTGTTGATGACCGAGACGCTCTCCTACACTAAAGTGACAGCCATTTCATGTCGTCGACATATATCATCCACACACATATATTTGGCGGAGACATTCCGGGGAAGCAATCCCCAGATATCCGTTGAGGGTCCCGTCCTTACCCCGACAAGGTCAACTGCCGAGTTGAGTGCGGCAATCATCATGTTGTGATTGGCGCCCGCTTGGACCAAGCCGTTTACACCAGCCCATCGGAAGATTGGTCTAGAGGACAAGAAAGATATGGTTGTACAAAGTAGTGATGTATGGCTCTCGGATCTTATGAGTGTCGAATCTTGTACGAACGAAGCAATAGTCAAAGATTGATTTCTGTCTATTCGGGACTGTGATGGCGGTCCGGTGGATGGTCGTTCTAGGTAGGGACTGTATCTCTTAGTTCTTCTAACGAAAGACAGCATTCTTCTCTAGCCGGAATCAACCCGACTTGGGCGATTAGAAAACATTCCCAGGCCCCTTCCAATTCAAAACCATGGCTGGCTCTACCACTTCCGTCATATGCATGAGTTTCGCATAGAAGCGTTTCCTCTCCTCCTTGCTATGCCCAATGATGAGCATCGACCTTCTTAGGTACGGAATCTGCTCGACCACCTGCTGGACACATCCGACAAGCCATTTACCCAGACCGTGGGATTGATGTTCTGGCAGCACATAGACATCGGTCAGGTAGAGAAACGTGACTTGGTCGGTGATGCAGCGGGCAAATCCAATCAGAGATGACGGGGTTTCGGGTGATTCTGGGGCTGTGGTATAGAGGCCAAAGGATAGTGAGTGGTCTAGCATGTCGCGCGTTGCGGGTTCAGGTAGTGGTTGGGCCCAGTATACTTGTTGTGATGCAAAGGCTTTGATCAGGTCTGGGATGGGGATGAGACTTGGGTCGGTTGATATTAGATAACCATCGCGGGTCCAGCTTTGGTGGGTGTTTAGAGGTGAGTATGAGCTCGACATGGTGGGATAGGGAGGGCCGCGATTGGCCTATGAACGTGGTTATATCCAGATATCCAGAAGATTGGTGTAGATTTATCTAAATCAAACATGATGAACTTCCTTGACAATCTATATGGGAAGACCGTCAAGGTGGGGGAGGCTCTGAGTCATTATCCATCAAAGGAGATCTTGTGCAACTCTAAATACGCGAGCAATGTCAAGATCAGGATAATCATCCATGTGGATTATCAGTTCAAGAGACTGGTTTCTTATGGATTTCTGTATTAGTTAATATTTGAGGTACATAGCAAAATATCTGTCCTTGCTTACGCCCGACTTCTTGCAGCCCGCTGCAAACAAAGCTGGGCCTATACACTATGGAGCCATCACTGGCAAGGACGACCGCCTCGAAATATCAGAATCTTGTCCTACAAATCTACCTTCCATTCATTCTCGTCGTCTGTCTTTGACTTTTCAAACTTCTTGCCAGCAGTTCCAAAGTACTCACCAAACAACTTCTTCAAGTCCTTGTCGGCCAGTTGCATGTGTTCGCCTTGGACGGTGACAAACTCCAAAGCTCCCTTTTCATCAAGCTTCTTTAACCCAATCCAATCTTCCTTGTAAATAGGTCGCTCTCTTAGTGGAGTAACAGTCGATGATGTGACATTGACTTCGGCGAACCAACCGCTCTCTTTGGGAATGACGGTGCGATCGTCATTGAAGACCACCATGATGAACTTTTCTAGTTGAGACAAATTCTCCGCGTATGAGGCATTCTTGACATCTCGTTCGTTGTTAATATCAGCAAGGAAATTGGAATGGGCAAGGTAATTGTCAAAGTCGTTGGGATCGCGATAATATTGGGCTGGAACCAGTCTTGATTGAACAAAGTCGGACCAGACGGAGCTGCTCTTCAAAAGGGCATTGGCGCCCTGGCACACCCAGTCTGTTGGGCCAGCACATTTCTGGAATTCGGAGACACCATTATGTTGACTACCAAAGGTGATGAGTGAGCGAACTTTGGGGGCCCAACTGCCGCAGCGTTGGATATAAGCGCGGAGGAACTGGCCTCCTTGACTGAAGCCGACTGCATCAATGGCGGGAGCAGTGCTGAGGATCTGGTCTTGGTGCAAGGCATGGCAGACACGGTCTAATTGTTCGGTAACGTTGCCGAAGAAAGAGGCCTGGCGGTCACCTGATCCGCCTGTACCAACCACAGAAATGATGTATGTGTATGTTCCCGGGTGTATGTCTCCGATCAGATCGGCGACATCTTTGAGGCCTGCGGCATCGGCCGTGTCACCAAGACCATGCCAGATGACCACTGGAAGCGGATTATCTTCATCGTCGTCGTCGTCAAGAGTGTCAGTGGCCTTCCTCGATGGTGTCGCGAACTTGGGCGCTAGCTGTTTGGGCGGTAGTTTTGTGATTTTTATCCACGAGTCTTGCAAGTCCTCCTCGAGAATCTGGGGATAGGTGATGTATTTTGAACGCAAGACCTCTTCGTCCCCCTCCTCTTGATCATCTGCGGGCCTTGCAAGTTTGGGCGAAAGCTTCACTGACTCTTGATTATGTTGACAGGGGCGATGAGGAGGGAGTACATGCTTTACACCAAGTCGAGGATTCACAGGCGCTAGCTGGGCTGGCTGTCGTAGGGCATCCTGAAATATCTGTGCCTCGGGGTAGACGACGATCGCACGGATGGCTGCGGGAAGAGCGAGGAGAAGGGATAGACGAGTGAGGAACATGGTGAGTGACCAGATTGGAGGTTTCGAGGGAGTCGTGTGCTGGCAACAGCCTGGTGATGGTGTACTGAGGGAAGTCAACTGGAAGTGCGATGATGGTTGATGTGATTATCGAGGAAAATGGAATGGCTGGTGCCTGAGCCAAATGAATGCGCAGGAAGGTGCATACGGAGTAGGTGTGTCACCAGTGTAGGGATGCAAATGGGGGAAGGAACCATGGGCAATAGGTTCCTCGGGCGTTGCGGGGATACCATTCCTAGGCAGGAGCTGCAACCCCCCCCGGGCTTCAACAAGGCAACAACGACGGAACAAATGTCACATGATCTTGTAAGCGATTATTCTATCACGTGACTAGACCAACCTCTGTTTGTTTCAAACCATATATCCAACCATGTTACAGCCTCGCAGAAGGTACTTTTTGAAGCTCTGTAGATACTTTCGTCGCCGCACGTATTCCTTGCTCGATTGCGCCATCGATGAAACCATGCCATCCATCCGCCCAATCTGCACTGGCAAAATGAACTCTCCCCTGACTCGCCTGCAAGTCTCGTTTGAAGCGAGTAGCGAAACCTGGGCCGTACATAGCCCATGTACCTTTGGAGAGTGGATCTTGAGCCCAAGGGTGGTATAGCTTGTAGATCATCAGCGCTGGTCTAAGCAGGAGCGAGCTGCTCGATTGATAACAATAAGAAAAGACTTACCAATCGTTTGATTTCAGCTGATGTGAATTCCTCATATGCAGTCTTCATCTCTGCAAACCCTCGGTCTGCCGTGTTTTGAAAAGCACCGTTCAACGAAAATGACACAAGGTGAGTGTTGCCGGCTGGAGTCAATCCATCTCCAAATGCACCGGCCATCATGCCTGGCCTTTTGTTGTAGGCAATGCCCCACCAGGAGCGTTGATCGGTGCCAGCGACCTCGGCGTGGGCTTTCACGCAGAGGTTGACTTGGCCTTTAGCTGCGGCCAGAACTTTGTTTCGAGATAGAGGCGGGTTGAAGACGACGTCGTTGAGAGTGTTCAATGGAATGGTACATACTAGATAGCTTGCAACATGTTGGGATCCGTTGCTGGTTGTTACTGTTACTTGTCCACCGGACTGGTCGATCCGCTTCGCTAGTGTCGAGAATCGATACGACAGGCTTCCGGACGCGAGAGCGTCACGAAAGATACGGAGTGACAGTCCAGTCTGACCACACTTGAGCTTCCACTTGATCACGTAGGCCATGTACGCCTCAGAGTCATACCCGGACAGTGCCCACCATCGAAGAATCTCGGTAAAGGCTAATTGATCTGCGGAAGCGCCAGAAGCTGTGACAATGGTGGAGAGCAGGATTCCTTGTTGATCAGGAGTAAGTCGGTCTTTGATCTGGTCGAAGCGCTCGGCTGCCGATATTTGGTCCCATTTCGTGAATTCTGTGGCTGCAGCAAATGGTTTGTGGGGAATAGGTAGGACTGTCTTGCCCAACTCCCCATCAACGTCGCAGAAGGCTGTCAAGGCAGTCTTGAGATTGTCGGCCTAGAAACGTTCCACGATGTGTTAGCTATAAACAAATCTGTAACTCTCGAATACCAGCCGCCAACAAACAACTAGTCACATACGTCTTCGGCCAACGATACTGTCCGCTTGCCATGCTCAAAATAGTATGAAGTGCTGTGTTGGACGCCTGGGAGACCCTTGGCCGAGTCCTCCAGCTGGTCGACCATGTCATATTTTGACAGCTCTGTCCAGATATGAGGCTGACCCCAATGAACCCATGTGCCGCCCATCTCGTAAGGATATCCTTCGATGACCGATGTCCATGTACGGCCCCCAATGCGATCTCGTGCTTCCAAAAGCAGTACCTTGTGTCCTGATGGAGTCCAGGTCAGCATTCACCAGACTATAGCCATAGTTGTCGGCCGTGATAAGTCTTGTATACCTCGAGTCGCCAGATCTCTTGCAGCTACTAGGCCAGCATAGCCCGCTCCGAGAACAATGGCATCATAACGTTGCCCGGATATAGATTCGAGCGTTGGTGGCACGATGACTCCTTCACATGGGAGTCCTTCCGTGAGTCCTGTTTCCTTGTCGAAATGACATCCCTCTTTTGTGTCCATGATGAGGTGTGGTCAATTTCACAATTTCTACTACTTCACAGGGCGACTAGGTGTGATCGGGGCACAGTCCAGAAGTCTTACATGTGTAGTTCAGTCGCAGTAGAAGGAACCAAAGATGAGTTCAGTCGACGGTCAAGATGTAAGTGGATTGGACATATCAGAAACAATGGCGAGTAATGTCTTCAATGTTAAAGAGCGGTCGTTGTTCCGCACCAGGTGGATTTTGAGTTACCATGGCCTGGGACACTGGTGAACGACTATACGAAGACCTAAGACAAGGGTCCTTGATCGAGTAACTTTGGGATCGGTTTCTGGGCTTTGGTGAGCCAGTTTGTTCGCGATAGCTTAAATTCTAGTTCGATCGCGCGAAGGACATCCATAGGCTGAGATGTGGCCCCCAATGCATACATCCTCCAGTTGACAAGCATACAACAAACGGACGGTGATCTCCTCATGAGTACTGATTTCTTACGTACCCCTCCGTGCTCTCCCTCGCCCAGAGCCTACAAGGGTGTGTAGGCGGGTCGTACCGAGGGCTGGGAGGCTAGCCTCGTGGTTACTTGCCCTTCTCGAGCGTCAAGTCGCGACTGATAATAGGATAAAAGTCTTGGAGAAGGTAGTTACAACCAGCACCCAGATAGATAGGCTGCTAGAGCAACGATCTTGGCTATCATCAATGCTGTAGGCTCGCATTACTCGCGCTCACCTATATCATTGCAAGATTTACTATAGGTAATATCGACATTCCGCTCCATTCCGTGGTGGGAAGAGCAAGGCAAGAATTATGTATGAAGGCTTTTCGGCCCTAGATCGAACCGTGCGACCCAAGAACAACGTTATCACAACGAAGTTCGCCTGGTGAAGTGAAATACCAATGATCCCTCTTCCTCGCTAAGCCGCGCTGAGGGACATTGGGTATCAGATACGAAGGAAAGCTTCCCAAAGCCAATGTTTCCCCTTGTCGAGTCCCCAACGCCATGTATCTTCGTGGCATCGTCAAATAAACGCCTGGAATGCATAAAATAAAAACTCATCACAGCAAACCCAGGCCATCTTCCTCAGACACCAGGATCCGAGTCCTTTTCAGATCTTGAGCCCATTTCCTTGTCACGTGAAGCCACATCTGACGCTCCTCGACTCTCTTCTCCTCCACGAAACTCTCCAGGGTAGGCTTATGTTGCCAGTCCTCCCAGACCCTGCCGTTTCGGACCAACATGTCGGTAGTCAGGTGAGGAAACTGGGCGCGAGCTGTTCTGATAGCATCGACATCCCCCTGGTGCCTGAATTCCTCCAGTTGACATGGGGGGCATGAATGGTGCTGGTGAGGTAAGTAACTGGGTAGGTTCATGTAGTGAGGCGTAGGGTAGTGCGACGAGGATTGACAAGCAAAGGCAAATGTCTTCTGAGAATATGACTGTGTTCGACTAAACTTGCGAGCTAGATCGCCACATTCAGCCGGCTGCTTGATGACTCCCGGAAGCGGTGCCATAGCTCTTGAATTGATCCTGGTTATGGGGGAGGCTGGAGGTGTTATGGTGGAGCCGCCTGATGAATCGGAATCTAAACTTCCAGATGATGAGCAGGATCCTCGAGGGCCAACAGGCTTGATAGGTGTGCTTGAGATTTTGTTCTGGCAATTGTAGCATTTATAGGGTTGTTGTGGAAGCTTGACTCCGGTGGTCTTGAGCAGAGCGCATGGTCCTAAGGAGCAGAGCTCAAAGCCCATCAGGATGCCATGGCCACAACAGAATCTCAAGACATGAGCTTTGCACATGGCTGGTAGCGTTGGTTACTGTCAGACCTAGAGAACCAGTAAAGAGTGTCGATGGAGGTGAGGAGAGGCAGTTGATTTGGTCCGGTCAATGAAAACAGGCGGAGATGAGTCTGACCGAATATAACTCACAGAGACCGAGACATCTCAGTGGTGATTGCAGTCCTGATGACAATGCTCCTATTCTCGTGACCCAGTCAGGCCAGACAATGTGTCCGCCCTTGTTGGTTGCGGTGACTGACTATCTGGGACAGACCGGGCGGCGGTGGCGTGGTCAAGACTAGACCGCCAACGTGTTGAAGTCGAGTCGTAGGAGAGATGTTAACCAGGTAGAGGCTGGAGAGCTCTTTAGGCAGCAGGATATCCGGCTAGGGATGTAGGGACGTTAGTCCTCCTCGAAGAGGCAAGGTTCAACCCGTCATCGGACGTGTTCAGAGAATGGGATGCGGTGGATTCCGGGGTCAAGGATGATGTTGCGGAGAGGACTAGGGTCAAGGACTCTATGACTCGGGTCTTTTGCTGTGGGTGAGGTGATTCAGACGACAACCACAGTAGTACCGAGGAAGACAAGCGTCCAGGAGGGGCAGTGGTGAGTACTAATAAGAAAGAGCCGAAAAGGTTTCAAACGAAAGACAGGCCAATTGGGAGAGAAAGAAAAAAGGTTCTGGTCTGAGACGACGGACAAGAACGGAGTCGACCAGGTGGAACAAGTCAAGAAGGAAATGGCCGTGGGTGACAACAATGTGCCAGGATGAAGGCGAGTTTGAGAAATGAATTAGGAACTGCAGGAAACCCCAGACAGAGACAGAAGCGAAGGTGTAGTAGAAATGAGAGGTCGTAGAGGGTTCAGAGTTGCTGTAACCAAGTCAGGGTCGCAGGCAGGGAGGATCAAACACAAAAAAGCAAATCATTCCGTGAGGCAGGAACGGTTGTGGCAACGGCAACGGCAACAGCAACTCAACAGCAAGAGCAGGAGCAACCAAACCAACGGCAGGAGCACGACGAGGGTATTCGCGATCGACGGAGCAGAGCGAGCGACGAAATTAGGTCGGACGCGCATGGGGTTTGCCACGAGGGTGAAAGACGTGGGTGACTTGCAGCAAGGTGCAGACTACCAATGAAGTTGAAGACGAGTCCCTCGGGCCCGCCTGGATCACGGACAAGTCCTGCAGATGGTACCCAAAATGATGTCTTTGTAGGTGTACCTGGCACTCAATCGCGGGCAATCGTGGGTGAAAAAGTGGGATGATTTTATCCGCCGTGAGCCTTGGAGCCCCGCTGCCAATCAAAATTGCCCGTGAATGTGCGGACCCCCTGTCTAGGCATGATTTATTTCCCTCATTATTGTGACCGCAAACCCACAACTCCAAACCTACAAACCGTTGAGGACGCGGACTCACCTGGATCTGCACACACCTTCAACGGCTTCAAGGTTGGCCTTACCCGTGCCTAAAGGGTGGCTGGGGAAATGTGTTGACAGTGTTTATGGCATGAGGCTGATGGCACAGCAACAGAGGCTGTTCATCTCAGTGATATTGCAGCTGCAGAACTGTAAATAAAAATGCAGGTGGATGGAAAAATGCAAGCTTTCCTCTTTTACCGATCTATTCACCGCGATCCACTGGTTACTTCAAGAATGGGGGACATCAGGTATTCTACTCGTAGACTCGAGCTAGATGGTGGGTAGTAATTGATAGAGACAGGGCTGCTTGAAGAGGCAAAATCCCACCCACTGCAACACTCCTGCTTTTATGGGTGGTGGTGGTGATGACGGCAGTAGGATTTCCTACACTATTTGGCTACGACCTGCCACCGCGCTGCAAGCGAGACGGTCCGCCCACCGAAGACAGGTATTCTTAGGCTGTGGATCTGAGTATTGGAGCCTCAAGAGTGCCTGGGAGCCTCCCTTAGATACCCATGAACCCATCACTACCTACCTTAGGTACCTATCTACAACAATCGCCCGCTATAATCTCCTCACACATGCAGAGACACATACAGTACCTAGAGACCTACATTTATCGACCAACATTTCAAACCCTCGTACTTATTAGACTTCTCGTGTTCTTTTGGCTATTGAACTGACCCTGGTCAACGATACTCCCGCCTATCGACTGGCGACAAGCGTAGCGTATCGTAAACGAAATGTCATCATGCGACACTTGGCCGCTTTGGCTGCTTGGTGGCTTTCGCACTCCCACAGAGCCCCTCGGCCCATGCCCGCGCCCACCTCCACCTCACAAAACAAAAGTCGATCGTCATCATCCCTGTTCACATCTAACGCTATTCGGAGTTCTTCGGGAATTCCAGAAACTCGCTCCCACCGTGCCAGCCACCCGCCCGCTCTGACATGAACTTCGTATGCGTGCGACACACGCGTTCAATCACAATTCCCATGACTTGTGTTTCTCTGACTCTGTACCTAGGTAGTTTTTACCCCCTCAGTGCCCCCTCCCCACAACAACAAATTCATCCAAGATTGCCCAGGCATTGTCAACCCATTTCCTCGGGGAAAATAGCCACATAGGAAGAAAACCCCAGATTTCTTGCCCACGTTCAGCTCGTCTTCTCCAGATTATCGTGCCAAGTACTAATTTTATTGATGCCTGTATTTTATTAGTTGTCCTTTGCGAACACGCTGGTCTGCCGAGTTCGTGACCCATGCTGGTTTTTGTCGTCATGGGCTCGGTTAAAAGGAAACCACTGCCTGTTGCAGCTCTCAGCTCACCACAACCCCCGGAGCTGATCGGGCGCGACATCTTTCTGGAGTTGCAGGTCGACATGCCACATCGCAATCCCCTGGTCAACTCGAACACCCTAAATTCTGTCTGCGTTCTTACCTCCTTGCTTGGTCTGAAAACCAGCTTTTGTGTGTTAGACTCAATTTGCCTGGCACGTGCCTGGCCAACCTCGCCGTCATAGAGACGGCTTTTGGGCACGGATCAACCGTGTTACTCGGCATTATTGTACTTGACATCACAAGAGAGAGTGATCCAAACGATCAGTCCCACAACCTCCGGCTTTTAAGCGAGCACGGCCAACATGATCTCCCGTGATCATCGTCTTAGGCAATAACTGATCTATACAGCAAAGGCAGAATGACGACAGTCCAACATTGGCACCCATGTTTGCTGTGGTTCGAATCCTTTGAAGCTTGTTGATGCTGATTCTTCAAGTAACTATCAATTTGAAACGGCCTTGGCCTCCGACTCGCATCCCCCCCGGGTTCCTTTGCGACTCGACAGCAATGAATGTTCTGACCACACCCCGCTGACAACTGGACTCAGAGTCCCACAATAATGCACTAATAAACGCCCGTCTCAATGTCCGAACTCCGTGCCCTAATTGAACAAGACACCGACGACCTGTATTGATTGCATCCGCTCATCGTTGCGATCCTCCTCTGCTATTCAAATGATTCATGTTGTCTCGGTGCTGGTATTGTAGTACATCCAAATACTCTGTATCTTGAACACGTTGTCGGCTGTTCCTTTGGGAGGGCCTTTCGACCAGCCTAAGCAATGTCTTAGTCTCCATGTGGCTGCTGGGTGTGAGATCTCAAGCGCATACCTTTATCTCCATTCGCCCAATTGTTCCACACCCACGAGCCGGGGGTGGTGGGGACATTGTCGGTGAAACGCTTTTGCTCGATGCCATCAAGATAGAATGCCGTGTACTCTGGTGTCCAGTCAATGCGATATTCATGTACCCTCGAGGTACAATCGAAGGGAGCCGGTCCCGTCTCAGAGGTGGAATCGTGGTCTTCTGGATTTTCTGGATCGATTGGCTGGTTGGTGTACCAGATCGGGATCGGTTCACGCGGGCCGTTGTTTGAAAGGGACGTGGGGTCGGTCAAGTATTCAATGTCAATCTCTTGCGTATCGTTTTTGTAGAAGAACATCCCTGCAGAGGTCAGTATCACACTCCAATGACACAAAATCCGAAGACTTGCCATGACAAGTGCCCGGCACCTTGCTGAACACAGCGCGGGTGCGTACACTTGCGCTGATGATGTTGGATTCTGTTGTGGCTATTTCGGCACAACTGATTGCCTTGTCCGGTCGGCGGTTTGGTCTTTGGCCACTAGGCACGATGAGACGAACAAAGCCATTGCTCAACTGAACGTTGGCGGGGTCAAATCTGTGGTTGTAAAGAGTGCCCGTTCTGGGACCGTCATCACCCAACCTGTTTTGTACAGTGTAATCGCTTGCATAGAGTCCGTCTGGCAATGTGTCTCCGGAGAAGGTATACACCGCCTTGTTGGAAAAAGTTCCTACGTTTCGGACAATCCACGTGCCGTTGGCATCCTGGACATCCCCGGGGTCTCTGTTGGGCCTGTATTCTGCGTTGACATCATTTTTGACCCCAACCTCTGGATTCGGAATCTGGGAACCCTGACTTCTTTGGTAGGTACCGGTGGGAGCAGCTGCGGTGGCGGGGGGCGCTTGGGGGGCTAAGAATCGTGTTAATCTCCAGTCACGGCCCATGGGTTTTCTGAAGGGAGTCTCCGCGGCCACCGGGTTGAAGACTAAAGCCATAATGATGATGAGATACCACATTCTGGATTCAAGTACATGGGTGCATCTGCCGGGATACATGGCTGGGGACAGCGAGCATGTAAGAATACTTGGTCGAGGATGTCTAGAGGCAGATAGCCTTGTATGAAGCTTACCAGAAGATGGTGCATCAGGATTCTCGTCTTGTTCAGGTGTGCCAAAACATCCAATAACTTTGTCCCCCCAAACCTCCTTGATGCGATCCTTTACAGGCATGTTGTGTTATAGTTTGAATGGGGTAGGAAAGAGATTGACTGTGATGTGTTAGCTGTGAGTCACCAGTCGGTGGTGGATGTGGATGCGCAGGGGGGGCCTACAACCTCAAGGGATGGTGGGGAAAACTGATACTGGTTGGAAGAGATGGACTGTAGGAGTTTCCATACAAAGTGCACGAGAGGCGATGTGTGCAGGGGTAGTGAGGTGTTTATCATCAAAAGGTTTCTGGATGGCAGAAACGACTGTTGAAGTGTCGATCGAGATCAACAGAGCTAGTGGTTCCTTCTGTTGTTCCATGGATTCGGTACAGGCAGGAGGTTATTCCAGAAGGGAAGCTGCGAGGCTGTCAACCAAACTGTTCCAAACTTTTCCGCCCGCCACGACGCGTTCTCGCTCGCGTCAGAGCGTGCATCAGCATGTCACAGCACCCATTTGATTGTGTATCCAAAGACGGTTCTGCGCAACTGTTGGTCCCCTGGATCGTTTTCAAACATGACCTTTTCCATCGTATATTCCATTACTTGCTCAACGGTAAAGCCTGCAGCACGGGCAATGTCAAAGAAGTTTAAGTCCTTCTCCAACAGCCATGGTCGGTAGGGGGTAAAGAACACCAGAGCGACTGCATCGTTGGATTTGGCCAGACAATCTCTCAAAGTAGCCAGAAGTTTGCCATGCTCAGAATGATTAAAAAGAATATCGGCGAGGATCAAGAGATGGAATCCGTCAGCATCAGGGCTGAGTTTGTCTTTCAAACCTTGTGCAGGTGCACCCCAAAGAAATCCGTGGGCGGAGATTGGAGAGTCTGCTTCGGTCAGGTTGTGTTGGATGTTGTATTGAAGGTTGGAAATGAGATCCGACTCTGGATAGTCGGTGACGACGACCTGCTTTGCACCTAGAGTGGCCGAGACCAGACTAGGGAGTCCAGCTCCAGCTCCAAGCTCCAGGACAGTTTTGTTTTTGACAAGGGATTGCGCATTTTCTTCAAGATATTGCGCAACGACCTGTCCGGCGTTCCATAGTAGATGCCCCTTGGGAGATTGTTAGCATGACACTGCTGTCAGGTCGAATTTCAACAACACACCCATAGAGGACTATGGCCAACAAGGCGAAGGTTGAAATGGCGCCCGTTTGTCAGGGTGTAGTTGGTGAAGGTAGCTGGCTTTTCTGGTTGATAGTAGCCCTCGGGTTCATTGAACAAAGCCGCCGAGGCCGGTTCATCATCACTGGAGCTCTCGTCGCCCATGCTAACTAAGATGGTCCTTTTGAGGGACGAGGCTGATGTTCACGCATTGGCAAAAGGATTCTTCTACAATTGTGGCTTGGCAGCGGTGCTGAGTCATGCAAGGAGCAACTACTGGCGCACCTACGGAGTACCTTACTAACAGATCAGTGCAATCAAACGTAAGGAAGTCTCTATGTCCACTGTTGGAAGGCATCGACAAGATTGTGTCAAAGATAGGTAGTTGATGGGAACGACTGACCCAAATAGGTATGTAGTCAAGCACGATAACAAATAATAACAATGAATCTGCTGCTTGTTCTTCAAGTGGTGCGACACTCACGGATAAGATCATGCAACTTGTCCATATGGACACTGGTAAAGTGGTTCGGAGGAACATCGGGAGGGGAAATTGCCAAAGGACAAACAGACACGACTGCTTGTTAGCTGCACACGTGTCTGCTTCAAGAATTCACAGTGGCAATCAATCCATTGTTGCGGTGGGTTGTGGTGACGGTTCCGGTCATGGTGGCGTGTCGCGATGGCTGCGGGGTGGCATGGTGGATGGGTGGGTGGGTGGTTATATTTGCAGGCATGGAGATTCTATGAGAGCAACCAAAAGTCCCTCGGTAAAACCAAACAAGGGCAAGGCGAGAGAGACTCTCTTGGGTTTTGGGTGCTTAGGTCCTGGCGCCTCCGGCCTCTAACCTGAATTACCTAGCGGTACTTGCGGTACCTGCAGGACCATTGCCACCATGCCTAACAACATGCCAGTTACGGTACCTAAGGTCCCTCGTCTTGAACCTGGCATTCAATCCTCTTTATGCCTATGGTGACGGACGGATGCAGCGGAGTAACGGACCTGGTACCACAGAATCACTGCTTGTACCTATTTGTCCTAAGTACCTAGAGACTTGACCGACTTAACCGACTTGACGCTCCGAATCGAAATCAGACATGGAGTTGCATCAATCATCTAACTTAATCACCTCTTTTACAGTAGTGAGCTGAAACTTTGAGCCTGATCCTGATCCTTTTAGTTGTCTTGTCCGTCACCTTGCCAGCGAGTCAATCTTGTTTATTATTTCCCTGCTATTCCACCTCCGCACTTGATTCATCTGCGTGAACGGAGTACTTTGGGTACTGCTGTCCTGTTGCTATTGTGGCGGATGTCATTGTCAATCACTCCTATCTACGCTTTCAGTTGCTCTCGGACCGCCTGACGCCCGTGACTGCCCCAGACGCTCCTAAGCTGCACCCATCAAATCCCTGATCTGGCCGATTAATTGAGCTTGCCCCGCCCCCACGAAGCCTATAGGTCCACCAATATCCCGGCTCCGGAACTCGAGTCATTCAGCATTCTTGCTTGGGTGCTTGATTGCCACGATTGCTTACTCGAGGTGCCTGGACTGTCTTTTGTCGTGCCTGGGGCCTTAGTTTGCGTGCCTGGCACCCTGGGTGGGCTTCGGCCAACGAGATTACCCGGTGTCCCTCGGCGTTTCTTCCTCTTACTGCAACCTCAACTAAGTACTTACTATTATCATCATCATCATCGTAGTAGATCGCTATTCCAATACGACATACCGAGGATTCCATCTTCACCATCATCTCCAAGCCTCCAATTCAAACTTGGAACGTTGATCATCAATCAATCCAGATCGGACCGAAGTAACATCGTCATACTTTGGTGACCTTTTGACTTTAAGCCCTGGGGTCGCCTCGGTCCTCCGCATTCGCACTCGACAACTTTCCCGCCTTCCATTCCAAACAAAGTCCTTGGATACTCCTTCCGCCTTCCGGGGAGACTACGGCGAGACTTCCTTCGCGCCTTCTTACTATTCTCTGACTCCCGCCACTTCTCTTCTTACCTGCGACCGACACTTATCAGTCTCATTGCAAGAAGACCACATCTACTCTCTCCGATTCATCATTCGCCTCTTCACTCCTCTTCTAATCTTACGACGGCTGCATTCAGACCAAATTCCTCTTCAACCTCCACCTCCTCCACCAACGACCCTCTACAAACGCCGGCCCTTGCCCTTCAAAGTAGCCGCCCGCTCAGCGGCTACATTTTGAAACCACCTCGATACAATTGAGCAACTCCTGGTCTCAAGCACAAAATGAGCAACTACCCCAGGAGAAGTGCTCGACTTTCTCCTCAATCACAACTCCAAAATCATTTCCACCAAGCCTCGAACAGTCTCTCCTCATCAGCCTTTCCTCACAGCTACTCCCACTCTCAGTCCTCAAGTACCTCGACGACTTCACATCCCAGCCCAATCAGTGACAACCTCCAACCACCCCCTCCTCCTCCCACACCCCAACAACACCAGCTCGGTATTCACCTGCAATCACACCTAATGCCTCAAAATCACCAACATCCCCATATGAATGCGCCCCTGCCGTCTCCATCTGCCATGGACGCAGAGCCATTCTTTGGTCGGCAAAATGGTCAAACGCAAACTTTCAATGTGCAGCCTCTACAATCAGGCTATCCTGCCCAACAGCGCCAGCAGACATACAACGACCAGCAGCAACAATTCGATCAAACGAGCCAGCAGCAACAACATCATCACCATCATCAACTACATCCTCACACCAACTCATTCTCGCACGAGGCTCCAGCGCATGCCTACCAGTCTATTCCAGGCCAATTACCTCCCGACTTCCTAGCCGAGGCTGCAAAGCGCGCTCAAATGGCCTGTCTGATGCGAGATCTTGGAGATGTGTCTCTTTGACGATACAATATCTCTTCTACATCAAGCTATCTACAAGCCTATGTCCATTTCGTGATTGTTGCCATGGCCGGTCCATGGCCGGTCCATACCCGATTTCTGGCGGTGACTATTCCACGGGATTACACCATTGAGATGATGGGTGCATTTGCCGAGGCCACCCGCTCAGCACATGTGATCGGGGATCCACCATAGTGTCTCGACTTGGCCTGAATATTGAGTTTCACCAGGGAAAACTCGGCTGCAATCAAAAGTTCTATGCGCAGCTCAGTACGCTCAGCTCTTGAACCCACCAAACACTCCTACCCCACGGACTCTATCCCGAAGACTGGTTCCGACACCCGTGGACTGACTGTACCCGGTGTTCGACACCCCGAGAACAAGTCGTCACACAGCCAACGCACTGGCCTATACCCGGGGCTTACAACCCCGAGCTCATTTACTCAAACGGGTGTCCGGGGCTATCGGCGGAATTGCCAATCACCATTATCTTCACTCTACATGCGTTCACAAACTCCACTCGAATCTGACATGAATCAGACATTCTCACTACTTTGCTCTTCAACACTGTGGTAGACAGATACCCCCTTTTTCAATTTTTATTTGCGCACCGGAATACAACTAATACATGAGGTTTTCCTGCTTTTCATTGTGAGAATGTTGAGGTTAATGCCTTCGAAACGGACTTAAGTCGGCTTTGGACCCCGGCTCCTTTTTGATGATTATCTTGGCTTTCAGATCTGCATCCACCTTGGATTTTTCTATGAGGACGAATCAATAATCGGAGTTGTTTCGCGAGGGATTTTGTTTTTTACGATGGGTCATTTTGCGAGGGGTTGAGGGACATGGCTTTCTTTCGTCGACAATCATTTGAAGGCGCATTAAACGATGGAGTTGTTTTACTTTTCATCCAGTGGTGATTTGGAAGATATTGGACATTAGATGGCCAAGACCGATCGATCAGGTTCACGACTCTACAGACTGCTACGATATGATAGTGATGATGAAATTCCACCTTCAAACAGGGAATCTTGTTCTAGTTGATCGATTATCTGACAGCTTTATTTGACTCGCTCTAGAAGACTCCAGACCCGGACACCCTTGCTAAACCTCACATCACTCATCCGGATTCCACTCCCCGTCGAGAAATCCAATAAATCCCTCTACGATAGCAGCACGACCCTGAACATATCCCTGGCCATGCGCAATCCCCGCCCGTTGGATCTGTGTATATTTCCGCCGCAAGCGCTGGAGGAGTGGCTGACTTAGCGTCAAGCCAGGCGGAATATGCATCGTAACTGAGATGTCGTTTTGATCGCCGCTGACACCGGACAGAGGATTTGCCGTCATTGTCATGGTCAAATCGCCACCATCACTATTAACACTCCCACCCACCCCCACCTCTCTCGCCCTCGCCAGCAACTGTTTCACCACTTCCATCGTCGTGCTTTCCAGTGTCTGCAATGCATCCGCCGTACTCGATTGAGGTAGAATCGTGGCTGCGTGTTGTTTTACTCCAACACTTGACGCATTCTTGACCATTGACGAGGGTGGTTGAGTCGACGAGATACCGTTCTTGGTGTTATTATCCTCTTGACTAGAGAATCCACTCCGTTCACGACTCGACAGCTGAGATAGAGCTTTCTTACTAGTCGGCTTTGCGGGTGTGGGATACAATGCCTCCCAGATTTGACTTGTGGGTATCGTGATGTCGAAGCTGGGGATCGTGAATAGTGGTGTGTCCCAGCGGGAGAATGGAGAAGGGGGCTCGTAGCGCATGAGAAGGGATTTCAGGGTGGAGGGGAGGTAGGGTGGGGAGGAGGTTGGTGGTGGTGGTGGTGCGGCTATTGATGTTGATGATGGTGGTAGTAGGGGTGAGGGAGTGCGTTGTTCTGGTGGAGTTGTGGTTGTGGCGTTGGTTATTCCTCTGGCATCACGACTACTTTGAGTTGTCTCGGGGGCTTGATTACCGATATACAGAGATTTCAGAGTCATGCCATCGTCGTCAGCATGCACGGGTCGACGTGGTCGGGATTCCTCATCATCTGAATCCATTCCATCCATCGAGGATGATCTCGAACGGCTTGATGGTTTTTCCACCATTCGATCGCCATAGATGGCCGTGTGGCTTTCAGGCGCAAGTTCACCGAAACTATTCGCATCTATTGCGCCCTTGTTCACATCCCGCTTGTCTCCACCATCCTCCTCTTCAATTCCCCATACTCTCATCCTCTCACGATTCCATTTCTGACACTCGTCCTCCTGTGCGGCAACGTGAACGACACAGCATCTTGTAGCTGCAGCCTTGGCTTCACACCATAATTGGTACCTGTAGCCCTTGATGTAGTTCAATCCATCGGCAATCACGATGTTGTCTTTGGACAGGGCTCGTTTAATGGCGGAGAATTCTTCTGCTCGAGCCGTCTTCTCTCGAGATGCGCTGTTGTAGATTTCATCTCGGAGGGTGGAAATCTCGTTGGGTTGATTTTCAGGAGTCGGACTTTGATCGGAGGAGGAGGACGGAGTGTTTTTTCGATCTAGGGAAGCATGGTGTGACTGGATGATCTGTACACTGCGTTTCGATAAACTCGGGTCTGACGCAATATAGGCTTCCAACTGGGTGGCAATCTGCTCGGCTCGGTAGGTTTTTCCTGAGCACGGAAGGCCCGTTATGATAATGAGCTACTCAGAGATATAGACTTAGTATCAAAATCAACATCTGGAGACGATGATGGGTCGGTATACTTACGGGCATCACGGTGAGGTGGATGTTTTGGCCATGATGCAAACTCCAAAAATTCCCATGGAGTATTTCTTAAGCACGTGCACGTTCACGTGCCCAGAATCAGGTACGTCAGCCTTGAGAGCCATGAGAGCCCCTCAATCCTCGGGGACCATGGCCCCCATCAGCCTCAGCCTTGGAGTAATTCTAAATACGTCTGAGAGTAACTCGATCTCCCGCATAGAGGCCTAGGTATCTAATTTTGACTGCCAAAGCCTAGGGGTCCCGGGCAAGGTTTGAAGGTTGGCCCGTCAGTCCCTCGGCCCCTCTACCCTCCCCCTTCCCCCTTGACAATCTACTTAGCATCTGGACACACTGACGACGGCCAAGTTCAGTAACCCGAAACCATTTCGTATTCAAAAGCCTTTTGCACGCGCTCTATGTATATGTCTATATGTCATTCATCATTATGTTCAGTGTCCCACTCTCCGAGGACTCGGCATGAGTGAATATGCTGACAATTATTCTGTGCTGAATAGCGAACGTTCCTACGAGATTTTGCTCCGTCCAGAAGGAAACATCCTGGGATTGTTCCGTACAAAAAGTGGCCTGACCCTGGGAGATATTGCGGGATGATTGTTTCATACAGCGCCTTCCTTAGAAAAATGTCCCAGCTGCCTGTCTCGGAAATGGATCACATCTAAGGTCAAGATGTCCCCAACAACGATTCCGATTGACGACAAGGGAAGAGCCAGGGCGGTGTTCGCCCTGATGGAATTACTGATTCTGCTGCGCGTAGATGCTACTGGCCATGGAAATGGTGCCGGTCTAGCTCCTCTGGCGGGGTCCATATGGATGTACAATCTTGCACAATTGCTGGGAAAATTCCTTTGGGATTGTTAAGACATAATACAAGACTGGCTGAAAGCTTTCATGCATTGACAAGTTTCAAAAAATCAAACTAATGTGAATACATCCTGGGATATGGTTGGGCATTCCTGGATGTCCGGGGATTTGTGTTTCCTGCAGGAGCATACTGACCATTGGGCAGTGCACGGGTTGCGGAAACATCATGACTTGTCCGGGAAGACTGCCCTCGTGAGGGCACGTATCCTGTCAGATCCGCGTGCAAAGCTGCTCCGGCCAGGGCGCGCGACTTGGACTTGGTGGAAGAGTCGGATCTCTTCATAGGAGTAGAGGTAGGGACTCCGGATCCCCTCCGTCTCTTGGTTTCCATGGTGCCAGTGGTATCCTTGGGCGAGTCAACTTCGGTGTATTCGTGCACACGTTTCATGTGATCACGACGGTTCCATTTTCGAGGGAATCCGTTCCCCTCCCGGGCACGCTCACAACCGGCAAATTTGCAAAGAAAAGGGTTCATGCCGTGGTTCCAGAGTCCGTGGGCTT
Source organism: Exophiala mesophila (assembly GCF_000836275.1). Taxonomy (NCBI): domain Eukaryota; kingdom Fungi; phylum Ascomycota; class Eurotiomycetes; order Chaetothyriales; family Herpotrichiellaceae; genus Exophiala; species Exophiala mesophila. The sequence continues at coordinate 4,555,939 of NW_015622504.1, read as the reverse complement.
CCCTCTCATGGCGAAAGAGACATGCGGCAGACGAGAATTGGGTGTCGTCACAGTCTCCCTTGTCGGCGAGCCGGCAACGATAAGGCCTCAGGTGGGAATCTAGGTATTTGCTGTACTCGACGTATTAGAGCATGTCTCGACACAGGGATATGGTCAAACTTACTTGTAGATGCACTTTTGCTGTGTCGGTGGGTGACTGCATTTCTTGTCTCCCTCCGCTCGAGAGAATGGGCAGTGGTATTTTCCGTCTGCTTGGACCTTGGCCTCATAGAATGCATGACTCCTAGCTTTGGAAAGGTCGCCTGTTTCCTCCGAGGTCGTCTTGGGGTCAACAATGGGGTGGTCTGCTTTCAGGTAATCGGTCCTTTCAGAAGCACATCGGATTGGTCTTGGTTGGATGGTGCTCTTTGGGCTGACGCTGTTAACGCGATCCAGGTCTCCAACAGCGGTTGTGCGGGGTGAGTATGAGTCCGCTCGACGGGCAAGCAAACCAGGCATTCCACTGGTGTCACGGTTGAGCGAGTCCTGGTCCGTGGTTGCGGGATCATCTTGTTCATTGCAAAAGGTCATTAGGCTCCGCTGAAGCTCAAGCTCAAGCTCAGAAGGTGGTGTAAATGGTCGCGGATGGAGGCCAGGCCAGCTGACAGAGTCTCCAAAGTGCGAGCTGTACACGGATGGTGGAGTGTAAGTCGACATATCCACATATGGAGGCATTACGTCTTGATCTAATACAGCATCCTGGAAAGTTGGTCCGAGGCTGAGATTGCTGGGATCAATCTCGCTCCATTGGTGGCCTGTCGAGGTCATAAAATCAAACGCTGGTTCCGATACATACGCATCAACGGTGGAGAACAGCGGTGCGCCGGAAGCGTCAGTCGAGACATGAATGGGAGCATAACTCATAGTTGATGGCTCTGAAGTGAAGAGTCCAAAGTCACGACTGCCGGGTCCTTCGAACAAGAAACTGTCAGAGTCGTTGTCCTGACGAGAACGGTAAGATGATGAGGACAATGAAAACCGGGAGCCATTGGATTCAGGTAGGGTAGAATTTGGATAATCCAGGAAATCCGGGTGCATCATCGGCATGGTCCTGGGGGTTTGTCCAAGGGAACTGTGGGTGCGGGAGCTAGATCCCGAATGTGAGCGTCTGGGGTTTTGCATATTTATGGCCAGGAGTATCCCGTGAGATCTATGTTGACCAACGAGGTTAGTATCTCGTGCATATTACGGTGCAAGAAGAGGCAAAATAAGAATGTTCATGGACGCGTGCAGGTGACTGGTACGGAAAAGGTCCGGTGGTTATCTTTTGGTGGATCATCCGAGCAGTGTCGTTCGAGGTAGAGCCAGGGTGTCGTCGTGAGACGACAGGATCGAGGACAGCAGAGAAGCACTGGGAAACATCCTTGGCTGAGAAGTTGCCAGTTCGGGGACCCGAAACAATCAAAAGGAGATCCAGATGTGGTGTTCCAGAGGAGTGGCGTCATCTTGTCGCCACAAGACATAGGGTACAGTGACAGCCAAGTCCAAACATGATTGACTAGGCTGGGCACGATATTGTCGGCCATGAAATTGTGGCAGGTCACCGTCAGGATAAGGCCAATTTGTCCAGGAGTTTTGGCCATGACAGTGATTGTCCCCAAAATTTCCTTGGGGCAGATAAACAAGTCGATGACATGACACGGGCACACTTGGGGCAATGGTGAGAGTCACAACATTCGACATAGAGGGACAGCAAGCATGATACTGACGCCTCCAGTCGCCTTGTCGATTCAATCGCACGTCCGGTCAGGGTGTAGATCCAATGTGGCATATCCAACGGATTTGTCCGGGGCTCAAACTCCATGGTGGGCTTTCAATTCCTGGGTAGAAGGTGCAGAGCACTAACGTGCTTTTCATTTCATTATTCTGCGGGGAAGTGGGCTTTGCCCACTTCCTGCATTCGCAGCAGGCCAACCCACGCAATGGACATGGCCCATCGTGGTGGCAGAGAAAAAGGATCCATATTCCCGGCAAGGTAGTGACTAGGTCAAACTGGCCCGGGGAGGGCCAACGACGAACAAGATAGGTAGGTAGAAAAGAAAAGGAAAAGTAATACCTCTAAAGCTTGGCTGCTATGAGGCAGCCCGAAGATGGTGGCACCGGCAGAGTTGATACAGAATCCAAATCCTGGAGTGGCAGTCCTGGGTGGATTGACGGTGAAGACAGTAGACAAAAAGCACAAAAGCAAGCCTGGGTTTAACCTGGGAAGTGATTCCTGGGAAGATGTAGGGCTCCACAAATGGCCAAAATTGGTTGTTGCACAGACAAGTCGATATAAGTGTTGAGAGTTGTGATGGTAATTGAGAGGTGATGTTATAGCATGAACAGTTGGTATGAGAGTGAAGAGATGTATGAGGTGTCAGTTACAAGGAGAAAAAGGAAGAAGAAGAAAAAGGTCAGGGAGGGAGAGGGAGTTGGTTTAAAGGGAAGGAACAAGCAGGAGAGCGCAACTGCCGCATGCATGTCTAAGTAGTTGATTGGTAGCGGTGAGTCAAATCGAAGGCAAGTGCGAGTGTGTCAAGGAGTGTAGCCTGTCGTGCTTGCGAGTACTGAGAGAGCCTGTAGGTCATCCTGTAGTCGAATGATACTGTAGAGAGAGAGCAGGAGCGACTGCCACTGGCATCTCGTGAAGTGGAAACTGGAAACTGCGGGAAGGGGAAAGTGGGAAGTGGGCCAGTGTGACCACGACTGTGGGCGTAGGCAGTGTTGGCCTTTCTTGCCTCGCTCCCAAGACGGCCAGTTGAATTTCCTCTCCCCAACACGTCTTCGCCCGTTGTCTGCCTTTCTTCTCTCTTTCCACCTTGTCATAAAAGCCTCTTCATGCACTTCTTACTGCAACAGGGCCCCGCATCAAACTCGGCACTCTATGGTTGGTGGCATATTTGTTCAATTCCACCGTTGGCAACCGAGTGACTTTGGAAACTCGCCTGTCATGTCCAACGAGACCCGCAACGGGCGGCGCCAGCGGTGCAAGCCTCGCGCACCGGTGCAACCTTCTTTGGCGAGTCAACTTTGCTGATCTTCGACCCCACTCATCAGTGATACGCCCGACCCGTACCGCACCCTCGTCGGTCGATCATGTGTGGTTATCGTCGCCCAGCATTGATCAACAGGGCCTATTTCATTCGTAGTTAACCTTGGAACAAGGGCTTTGGTTTTCGACCGTTTTGATCTTGTTCTCCTATCCACCTCGAAACTGACCACTCCTACGATTGTGACCCGTCCTCAGCACCTGCAGCGTGCAGCTGCGACCGACTGACGTGGCAGCTTCTCCTACGATCCAAGTCTTCCGAAGACTGCACTCCTCTCGTATCGTGCCTCTGACCACACCACCCTCTTAACACAGAAAAGCAGGAGAATCGACAACTGGGTTTCACAGCCCGAGTACTCTGCATTTTGTAGAACTCAACTTTTGGCCTCATCCGTTGGGCACCGACCTAATCAGTCACATGAGACCCCACAAGCTGTTGGTGACCTATAATGGTGAGACCATCGCTAGCCACTTTACCATTGTAATGGAGAGCGCCCTAAATAGCCCTGTCCACAGACTCTCAGGCGTCATGCTATGCCCGGACATGGTGCCTGAACATCACATATCCCCTGTCTATCTTTTGTCTTCTTCTCTCGTTCTCAGAGTCGGGACGGGCAGTGCAGTCATGGGACAATGGCAAAGAGACAAGGTATAGCAAGTACGAATGAAGTGAAATGTATATGGGAGATTCAGGGGAGTCCATTATTGAGTAATGCAATCTACTAGTAACCACTGGACGCCTGATAGAACAAGCTGCAAGGCGAGGATGTACTTGGACAGGGTAGTACGGTGACGTAACGTTTGAAAAAGAAAGCTCTCCAACCGGAACCAAGAAAATCAACAAACACAAAAAATCTACCATACAGCCAGCGCCTTTGGAAGGAGGCTTCTACTTATGCTTTGTCCTTCCCCCTGCGCGAATTCAGTGTCAATTTCCACGTACATGGACCCGTGGAAGCAGGGTATAGGATGCGTAATCTTGAACAACGCCAGTTGGGGAAGTTTATCGACAGGAACACACCTCTCCGAGTCGCCTACGAAGTAGCGACTGTACATCTCGGCACTTGCATAAAAAATGACGACAATGATTGCCCGTACCTATTCGTCTTCGACGATCCGGCTGGAGCCTATGACGGGGACACGACAATCATGATCGTCGTCTCAATCATCTTCCCATCTCACGTGCCGGTATACCTCTGTGCCTCGGTAATCGGGCAGCAGTCAATCTAGTTAAACAATTTCCGTCAGCGGCTGTACCACGCGAGTGCAGAAACAGAATTATCAACAATGCATTGCTAAGTGATTCAGAGAGTTTGATGATGGTAAGGTGTTCGCTCAAGGACGTTAATGTCTCGGTTGAACTATGCTTTTTGTAATTTGGTTCATCATAGATGTCGTTATGGGCTATAAGAAAGCTTGCCAGAAGGGCAGAAAACGTACCTCGCTACAAGGCGGCCTCGTGGGTTTGGACTGGGAAAGAGCTGCAGAGGATGTTCATAAACGGCGCTCTCGGTCTTCGAAGCCCAATCTGTGCATTACGGTGCGCGAAGTATGTATCTGACGAGATATCTGGTTGGGTGACAAAGAAAAAGGGTTTCATGTTGTGAAAAAAGTTGTGGGTTGAAGTTTTCGTGACAGAGATCACGTGACTATACGGAGAAGCAAATCTCGTGCGGATGTCAAGACCACTTTGATGAAGCTCAAAATCGTATCTCGGATCACCACACAGGTTATCAAATACTTTTGGCCAATATTAAGCCTAGAAGTTTGATGATAGTATTAGCGACAATCCATTAGCCGTGTCCAAAAGTCCAATACTAGCAGGTATGTTACACGAGATTGAGACTCCGCGCCTTGACGCTCTCGTCATTGGTGCAGGTTTCCTCTTTTCCAACTGACGTGATCCTCTCACACGGTGTCGAGCAATCCCCTCCTCGGGCATACGTGATATTCATCATGAACTTTACATGTTGTGAAGTGGATGCTAAACGAAGCGTCTCAACCTCCTGGTGAGGATAGCTGCTTGAGGTGCGGGGGTTCACAGTCAGAGCCACTCCGACGGATTTCAAAGTGCATGAGTTCCATTTCAAACATGAACAGGCCTGCAGATGCAGTTGCTTGACCTCGATCAGAGCTCTGATGGCTAAGAATCAAAGACTCACAATCCTTCGTGTTAAACGAGGATTTCTGGATCAGATGGCCGCCTGGATCCAATGCAGGATAACTAGGTAGGAAGGCCTCAGGTAAGGAGGCGTCAACCAGAGGAAGCCACGGCTCGCTGCATCTCGTCCATGTCTGCTTCCTACCCATGATTTCATGCTCCCTGGCCTCTTAAAACTTCAGATCTACTCTCATACGTCTACCGTCTACCGAGTCCTCTCTATCTTTGGTCTGTGCAACATCGAGTCGCTGCACAAGGTTCTCCTTCCGCATTTCTGATCTTAGTCCGATCCAGTACCATGAATTGGACTGGTGGTCATCTGAACCGCCATTCCAAGGCCAACTCCAACACTCTCCTCAAATCCCAGAAACGCCATTTTGCAAAAGCAAGACTACGCGAACAAGGTACCTCGAGTCCTTCCAGATCTTCATTTTCGATCCATGCCCAGCATCAACCGGCTTTGCCTATCAATCAGCGAGGAACATCAAAACACATTCGCAAGCTTCACGCAGAATTGGACAAACTGCCCCAGAGCAAGATCCAAAGCATCCTGCAGCCAAAGTTTCGAGGCAATCCCACCACCAACTTACCTTCAGAGAGGCAGCCACAGCACTCTCAGCCCAAAAAAGAGTTTGGAATAAACCACCTCTTCAAGGAGACCCTACTTTCACAACGTGACTGGGCTGGACTCAGAAAGACAAGACCAATGAAGTCTTCTTGGAATTCAGGAGATGCCGATCTCGGGCAAGTTCAGGAGCGAGTGTCTGAGTCCCCAGTACGGCATCAATGGAGTCGAGCGGCAGCACGAAATCTTTCTTCGCCCTCACACTCCCCGATTTTCGGCAGACATACGGATCAAAACTCTAGTCTTTTGGATGCTCAGGGTTCCCATCCGCCTCCCTCACAAGCTAGGTCTGTCTCAAACCCGACAGCTGATTTTCCAGGACACATGCCACGCAAATGCACCACCTTTCCTAGCTATGCTCCAGAACGTGAGTTCTGTTGGAACCATACCGCTCCAGCTGGACACGAAGCACGAATTCACAAGCCAATCTCACGGATGCCACAGATGGATTTATTTTCCAAACCGCTAATACCATTGAACAAACTCCTCAGCCTCAGGAGCTTTGACGAAGTAATGGAGCTTTCCTCATCATTGGCTACCGACAATTCATCGCCAGGCTTATTCCAGCCTCTTGAGGACGTTATGGCCCAGCCTTGTTACCAACAGAACGAATCCTGTTTTGTGGGGTATGACGACTGTCCCTCAACCCGCTTTTCGAATCAAAATGGTGAGCATTCTGACCAGAATTCCCAACCAGTGTCCCTTGGAGATCTACAGCCTGCCACCTTCCCATGTGCTCCAATCAGACGTTTCCCTGAGGAGTATAGCTCTCCACCTCAAATACCACCTCCCTCTTCCATTTTATCGCAACATCCTCGGGAACGCAAAGCCATAGAGCCTCGCCTTCCTACTCTATCAGCCTACCCACCTCACCAAGATATGCAACATTGCCAGACCATTGCCAGACAAGACCACCAAGTAACCTCAGAGGCTCAAAATTGGGGAACAGAGGTACGATTGGACCCAGCCTCTGCCAGGCTTCTGCCATCCTCGCCCTCGTCTAAGTTCCCCGACGGGAAACATCGACAACAAGCACTCAATCCTGCCATGAAACGCAAGGCTTCGGATCATGGATTAGCTTCGTCATGCCGCCCAAAAAGGACCGCTGTATCTAGCTTCCAGTCGTCGATCGGACCAGGCTTTGGGACAAGCTCTATGTTCCCTTTGCCGAGCCATACGAGCACACTCTTAGGAGACGAGAACATTCCAATGACGCTTTGGGACTTTGGAACTGAAATATTCTATGAGTTTTAATGGCCGTGAGACCATGTTGAACAGACCTTTCCCATAGACATGAATATGGCAAGATCCCCACACGAGAGGAATGAATCTCGTAATGTACATTCACCATCGTGTGTCCTGGATCTTCGCATGCTATTTTTCTATCAATTCTGGGAATTTGGAAGTTTGGAGATTACTAATACTACGAGCTTATCAATCCTTGTATCTCGTTTCCCTATTTCTGCTTAGCAGCGGCAAACGATTGTCCCGCACCACTTGAATCACTCCAACCAACACTGCCAGTTCAATCGCAGCTCAAGTCCAACCGATGCTGACTGTGGTCTACTACAATCGTACTCATGAGGGACCCGTTGCATGTGGCCCAGAAGACTCTTTGACCCCGCTTCACCTGAGTCTCCAGCGCTTGTCAATGTTTCTACCTCAACACTCACCGTGTGAAGGCACTTTCAACAAGTATCTGTGGACGATAAAAGGTTTGCGTCCATGGCTTGCCAGCGACAGGATTCACCTGTTGAGTTTGCGCACTTCACCAGCTTACAACTTGGACCTCAGCGACCGAGTCCAAACAAAGGTTCCTTTTTATTCGTCGTCAAGACACCCAAGTCTGATCTGCTGTCAAGATCCACATCTCGTAGTGCAGCAGCCAGTATCAATAGTCATGCTCAACGATGGGCCCAGGATGCCGCTCTATCACATACTCGCCAACCTTCTGGCTCAGACGATTGCCCATCGCACACAGAGACTCTGAGTTTTGACAAGTGTGTAACAAGATGCCGTCTCGATCGTCTGGTCACCTCGGATAATCGACCGCCCAAGCCGAGACGGCGTCGAGTCAAAACAACACAAGCAAAGCTCCAGATTTCAATCGTTACCCAATCTAGTCAGCCTGCTACGGTTTCGGGAAAATCGTGCACAACATCATCAGACTCCGAAACAAAGGCGAATGCAATCATGGGGCCGAGACCAGTGACATGGCCTCCAAGCATTATTAGATTCCCCACATCTCCCAGCTTCAAGCCTTTGATTCCTGCCTCTTTACCTCGAGATGGCAATGCCGATTCTGTCCTCCAATACTACCTATCCTTTGTCCTCCTGTCGATGCCCAAGAAAGACTGCTTGACGCCATCCAGAACGATAACTCATCATTCTTCCATCATTCGAGCGATTGTGCAAGGATGCATGCAAGAGGAAGTACACTTGTATTCCCTTTTGGCTGCAACTGCAAGCCGAATGAGGCTGGTTTCAGGCGTCCGTTTCCAAGCAGATAATGGGCCCGAGAGCTACTTGGACAAGGCAATGCAAAAGCTGCGAGGCATGCTCAACACGGAGCTGACCATAAAAGACAGGCAACTCATCTTAGACATCTATTACCTAAGCGTCTGTGAATGGTATCTGGGCAACTATGAGGCCGCCGACACCCATTTCAAATTTGTCAAGACGTTCTGGAAGTCCCTGGAACCTGATTTGTCCACCATAGACAACTACCTGCATGATATGCTTGCCTACATGGGCGGGTTTGTGTCTCCTGTTCAAAAGTTTGAGCCACCTAGATCATCTTTCCCCCTGTCTGTGCATCCATTTACACTTTCAGCACCTTGCTTGCAAACTAGTGGTCCAGGCTGTGTTGAGGCGGGCTGCTCTAGCTTCACATCTGCGCTGGAAGCCGTCACATACAGCAATGACCTCAAGCAAATCATACAGGACCTTGTCTCCATCCCGGGGATCTTTCAGCATCTGAGGCAGCGGTTCCACCATGGCGAGAGCCTGAGCCCTGAGACCTGTTGGTTTCAGTGGAGGTGTCGTGGGTTGACTTATCGACTTCTGTCTCCTCCGAGTTACGGCAATGAACTATGCTGTCGACTAGCTTTGGCACTGGTCCTGAGGCACATGTCTCAGGTCCTAGAGACCAACGTCGCATGCGTTATGTCCGAGATGTACTCTCCAACCTCCGAGTCGACTCTGTGGATCCGACGACTCCAACGTCAACTTCAATATGAAATTCTTCTGCCTTGCAATGAAATCAACCCCAAGGCATTACTGCAGTCACCGTCACAGGTCTCATCATCATCCTTACCTCCTCCAAATCCCTTGACGCCTCTTGATTCCATCTGGACGGGCAAGTCTCACGAACTCCTCCTGTGGATCCTTCTGACAGGCCTGTTCTTCGCGAGAAAGGGGACGGATCTACAAGACGAAAGATCATGGTTTGAACCGCGGGTGCGGGCATTACTGACAGGGTTGGCAATTGAAGACAAGTCCAAACTTAGTGCGTTGATGGATTCTTTCTTATCCCTCCCGGAAATGATGTCTGATGATCTTTTTGTTTCGTCGGTGATATAAGGAGCCAGTATGATGGTCGACACAGATGAAGCTGTAGCATCGATATGTCATGTGATCTCACTATTGATTTCAAATGCTATTGTCAGACCCAGTTCAGTATATCATTAATCAATCATCTTGCCCCGCGAGGACTTTATTCTTGTCCTTCGCTTGGTCTCTTTGCCCATCGCTGCTCTTGCTTTTACTCTTTCTATCACTCTGCCTCATCCTCATCGTCCTCGCCCCAGCCCCACCTCTTCCACCCCCCAGACCGCCGCTGCTACCAGCAGACGTGGCACTAGGAGGAGCGAGGCCGCTGAAAGGCCCTCGCCGACGGTTGGTCAGACTATTCCTTCTGCGTTCTTTGGCTCGTTCTTGAGCCTTTCTACTCCATTGCGGTGCCTCAGTTGCATATGCATGCGAACCTCCACGGTCACCGGTGAAGAATGTGAGTAGGGCGTCGGCTCCTGAGGCGCGTCGCCGACGTTGGGTGGTGAGAGAAGGTGGAGGACTCAGGAACGATGTGTTATTGGGATCGGTGGCATTGTCACGGTGGCCCCGACTCTGGCCCTGACCGTGCGCGGCACCAGTGGTGCCAGCGGTTCCGGTGCTGGTCCTTCTCTTCCTCCTTGTACCTGTATTCAAGCCCGATTCCGAATCCCAAGTCTGATTCTCAAAGAAGGTCGGCCGACGCGAGAAACTGAAAGACGAAGCCGAAGGCGAAGTTCCAGCACCGTCACTCATCGGCGACCGGAAATTCACTGATGAAGATGTTGGCGTGTTACCCATCAACGGCGTACCCGCCAAACCAAGCATGTTCTTCTTCAAGAGTCTCAGCAGCGATTCACACAAGCGATCAAGAATCCATTCCGACTCCGTCTGGCCACTGAGCATGGGACTAGTTTCCTCAAGCCAATCCCAATCAACCACACCGTCTTCCGCTTCATCACATGCTTCGAGACCCACACGACTAAATCGAATAAGACGCGTGAAATCACACCATTGTTCATATGTATATCGCTTTCCAGGCGCATGTTGCAGATCATCTGCGGTGCGACGAATGGCCCAGGCGAGTCGTTTGGTCATTTCTGCTTCACTTGGATTATCGTCGGCGAGGTCTTCGATCGTTAGATCGGGAAGACCGGCGTCTTCGGACGGTCCGACTGGTAATTGTCTTTTAGCACGGTTTCTTTTCTCGGCTCGACTGACGATCCAGTTCCAGATCATGCTGTGAGACCTAAGAAAATCATGCCACAGACCTGCTTTGGGAAGGATGGTGAAATCGCCGACTTTGAATGTACTGCGTTTGAAACTCGAGATGACTGTTTCGCCCATGTCGGAGACGAGAATCGTCATGGTGGGAACGGCGATTAAAGACCATACGACAAAGAACGGTTTTCCAGCATTGCTTTTCGGCGCCAGGTCGCCGTATCCGATGGTCAGGAGACTGACGTAGCAGAAATATAGGGCTTCGAAATATGTCATGTTTTGAGTGCTTTGCTCCGCTTGCCAGAATACGACGGCGCCGATACACCACAGGATACCAAAGGCGCAGATGGAGACCATCAGGGCATACCATTTCTTCCAGGTTTTGGCGTTGAGTTGGATTTTTCGCATTGCGTCGAATCGATCTTTTTCTTCTCTCATGATGATGACTTTTTGAGATCGCGAGGTTGCCCGTTTCAGTCCTTTGGCGCCTTTGACGCCGGCTTTGGTGATGATTTTGAAGGTTCTTCGGATGGGTCGTCTGCGGAGAGCGGAGACGAGGAATTGACTGGGGTGGGGCTCACTCTGATCGACGGAGGCTTGTTCTTTCAATGTTGCCCTCGGTGTATTGTTGAATTCGATGCGACGGGCTGGATGAGACTGGTCTCCAGTTGCCGGGTCTTGCTTCGGAAGGGCTTTGTTGTTAGTTTGGAGGTGGAGGCCATTTCTCTGTGCCGCGGCGTCGAGGTCTCGCTGGATCTGGGGATTGGGTATAGGAGAAGATATGGTGGGTCTAAGACCATGTGCATATTCATCCTCGAGCATATGTCTCTGTTCAGACACCATGTCGTCCACACTCACGACCCGAGACAATGTGTTCACACGACGGGTCTCGACGTGTTTTCTCAAGACATTGACTGTGCTGAGCTCTCGGGCGAATCTGTGGATGGAGCTCACCATGAGACCTAGAATGATGGTACCGCCGACAGAATAAGGAAACACGAGACCTCGACCTACGTCGTCGGTAGGAGTATAGTCGCCAAATCCAATGGTCAAAATAGTGACATCACAGAAATACAAAGCGTCAGGATATCCCCATGACTCTTGAATGCTGGAAAAGACACCAGCACCACCTCCCAGCCATATAAAAAACAGCATGGTTTGGAGGATGAGGTTTCTTTGCTCGTCAGACAAGGTGAAATGTTGGGGATAGTGGCCAAGGAAATATCCAGCCATGTTGACCAAGAGAATGAGGGAATTGAACATGTAGAGAGCGGCAGCTAGAATGGCGTTCCAGAAGCCTTGTGAGTAGACCTGGTCGGCATTGGGTGGGACATAGACATTCATCGTCGCCGTGATTGCCGTTAGGATGCCCGAGGCGAGGAAGAAAAAGATGATGGTGGCGGGTAGCGCCACGATATAACGAATACGTTTTGTGAAATTGAAGAGTAAGAAGAGATTTCCCACGAACCCGCAGACCAGAGAAGCAATGTTGAGGTCGATACACCATTTCGGATCCGGGAAACCAACAGAGGTGGATTGATACAAGGCTGGGTCATCGAAATCGACGACATTATTTCTCCACGGGACAACCAGGGCAGCAATGGATATGAGATTGGCCATGGGAGCAAATGTGGCGGCGATCAAGGGAATTGCAGTGGATGCGAACCACCAACTGGTGGGAAGGTCATCTTCAGTAGGTCTCAATTTCAGAATGCCACGTTGCTGGTATGGGTTGCTTCTCTTGGAGGGCCGAGAGTGTTTGGAGGTATTGATGGCCGGGAGAGACGGGAGCGAATCCCTCTCCTCGTCCGGACGCCATTGCTCTTCCTCTTCCTCCTTCTCATCAGCGCTGACATCTGAGCTTGTGGAGTCTGAGATTGACGGTTCGATGGGGTCATCGAGCTCCTTTTGTTCGGCGTGGTTATAGCTCATGGTTTGAGTGGATGGGGGTCATGATGGAGGAGGATGCGGAGGAGACATAATGAGTCGTTATGTGAGGGCGTTGAGGTGCTGCTTCGCGTCCAGGGCACTCAGGTGGTAGGAGGTAGGGGAAAGGCGTGCCTTGGTCAACAGCAAATCAAGGACGAGGATGGGAGTTGGGAGGAGGTGAGTAAGGTAGCTGTAGACAATGCTGCTCGTACTGATAACGGCAAAAGTGAGATGTCCATGGTGGTGACGGATGGCCTGGGTTCGGCTGCAAAGTATATTTTATTACGCGTGACTGAATTGTGGTGGTGGTCATGGCTCTGTTGAGCATCTGTATGCGAGGGTGTGTGTGAGGGACTCAAAGCGCGAGGTGTGGAGCGGGAGGGATGAGATGGTCTGTGAGGCCGTCAACCACGAGTACTCGTATGATGATCCATTGGGGATCTCTGGGGTCGAAACATCGGGAATCTGCATGAGTGTTTTAAGCATCATTTTAGTTGAACAGAGTCAAAATGGTCCAAGGACAAGTATCATTGGAGTTTGATCATCGATGCTCCAACTCAGATCACGAACTCACGGATGAATGGCTGATGGTTCGTGATTAGGCTTCGCTTATCATGTATTTGTGCAGGCCGAGGAGCCCCAAGATGCCCGAGGGGCCTAAAATCTGCAATCTATATCTAAGCTTTAATGCTTCTTCACGATACTATCACACTAATGGACAAGCATCACTTCTCCCTCAACACACCAGCAAGAGCGTAAACGAATGAAAAACCATCCGCAAATGTATTGATTTCTCGTTTCAATCTTGGTACATTCGTCTGCCTAAATGCAAAAAAAGGAGGGGGTATTGTTGAAAAAGCATCTACAAATTGAAATAAAGTAGAGTCCCAAAGACTCCAGTCGACATCATACAAAATGCCCTCGCACCAAAGCTCGTCATTCAGGTTGTGACAACAGGAAACCAGCTCTCAGATCTCACCTGGCCACAGATTTTCCACTCATCATCGATTATCATTCTTCCGTCATGGCATTTCTTTGTAACTGGTTGGGGGGTATCGTGTACTGTGGGGGTATGAGCCATATAGTCCTTCTCGACTGTTGGCTGAAGTTGTGTGAATAGGCGGCGGATGAAATCCAGTACTGACAACTGGCGATGCATGATAGGATCCGCTGCCGCCAGAATATCCCTTCTCTCGGTAGTAATCCTCGTCATTGTATCCGGCATATGACCCTCGCGGCGGTGCGTCAAAATCAGACACAGACTGCATTCGGGGTCGACTTCCTCGATCACGATCCCGTTCTCGCTCTCGAGGGTCGTATGCAGCCATCCTTGCAGCGTCATACCGGTCATTCGCAAGTCGTTCTCGTTGCGCTTCATAATCTCTGTATCTTCTGGCATCATCAAACCCGTCAGTCGCTGGAGGCGGGTACTGTGGAGGAGGCGGGTATGACACGTCACTCTCCGATCTTCGCATGTACTGCGCATCGCCGTTGTTGTAATTTGCCGACGGCGACCGCGTCCGACGAGGCTGATCTCGGTGGTACATACTACCAGCCCGGTGCGGACGGCTATCGCTTGAATCCATAGGCGGAGGCGGTGCGCGCTGGTGAACTGCAACGGGCGGTGCTCTATGTTGGGAAAAGCTTGGTCGCGCGTTGTCACGCATCGAGGTTGAACGGCTCAGCTTAATTTCAGGCTGAGATTGTTGCGGCTGAGTCTCAGGGGCCGCAACAGGTTTGTCTAGGTTGTCATAGTTCTTCCCAGCTCCGGGAGCGGCCACGTAGGGCTTGCGCTCCCGCTCAATCGGCTGTGGGGTCGGCATGTCTTCACTATCATCATCGATGACCGCCTGCTGAGAGGGAGGATCAGGCGCTGGGGCAGTAGAGGTAGGCACTCCAGAGTAAGGTTGCCGCTGCCGCTCCAGGCCGCTGTTTGACAACGCAGGACTGAGAGGCACGCCATTGGCGCTTGCTTCTTGGTTTTCAGCCGAAGGTCGAAGAGTTGTTTTGGGGGCAGGTTCTGCTGGGGGCGGATTCGAAGATACGCTCTGAGACCGCGATTCTGCCATGCTGTTCTGACGTGATTTGAATGTGACATTGCAATGGGTTGACATGGACTTTTGCAATTTGGATTCAACCTGGTTATCGGGAGCTCGAGGGAACAGTCGCCTGGACAGTTCTTTTGGAAAGCGTTCCTTTTTATCGTCCGGGTTGCTGATGGGCATGTCCAAGGCTGTCTTTGCCAATCTTTCGAATTCTTGATCAGGATGGGCCTTTAATAACAGGGTCGCCCAGGTCTGAAAGCCTTGAGGGGTCAAGCCGGGGATATCTGGCCTTTCATCCAGTTTATCCTGTACCAGATGATGCTGCGCTTCAATGTCACGAAACATCCTCGATATCGAAGACGTTCGATCGTCAAAAATGATGTTCCAGGGGTACAACTCATTGGAGAGCTTGGTCTCTTCATAATAACGTTGCATCTTGCTTGGGGTGACAACCAGACTCTGCTTGGGCTCGTAGTCTTCAATGAGATGGACTGCGATCCCTCGAAGGAACTGGCCAAAGCGCGGGGTGGCCTCACCCTGCTCACTAAATAGTGTGCCCCAGGCCTTTTCTAGAATTGTTGCATCGCCCCCGCTAGATAGTCTTTTAGGACCCTTTGGTCGGCTTGTGCGTTCAAGTGTTACTTCATTTTCGGGGGCATTGGTCGGATGAAGAGACGGCGACAGTGGTTGTCTGTCTGGGAGAGGTGAAGTAGCTCTGAAGGATGATGATTCTGAAGGCGGAGGAAATCGAGGTGAATGGGGATGCTGACCAAAGTCTTCCGAAGTCCGATGGGGTGATGGTGGAGTGTAGACGGTGGCTCTATCCAGCGGCGGAGAGCCTGCCGTGGAGGAAGACGCATCCACGTGTGAGGTCGACGGTGCAGCTTGCGAATTGGCCAGTGGAACACTCGAAGCTTTCAATTGAGATAGCACATTTGCTGTGATTTCTGACGTGATCTGTTGTAATAGTTCCGGGGGGATACTGGTAGTCGAGCCTCCATCGGCGCTATTGAAGGCGGACTGAAGCGCTTCATTGATGGGGAGACGGGCTTGAAGTCTAGAAGGGTCAAAGCTGAAGTTATCAAGAGACCCATTTGACGTGCCTCGGGGTCTCGTCTTGGGATCATTGGGGTTCAAGGGGTTGTGACCAGGATGAAGATATCTCGCTGCGCCATGCTCGCCATTTGCAGTTGTTGATGATGGGCCGCCATCATGAGACGCCATTGCAAGGGAGTTATAAGTCCCAGCAAGGACGAGAGCTAGACACAAAGCATTCAGCTGATTTCGTCAGGTTTCCTTGTCCAGAGGTTAGAGACTAGGAAAGCCTTAGAGTGGATTCAGGCGGGTATGTGGGGATCTTGTAGATGGTGCGTGGGAGGCTTCAAGGGCTGGAGGTAGCCTTGTAGACGATGCAGCCTGTTGGTGAAACACGTCTTGTACCCCGTGTGACCTCGATTGA
Source organism: Exophiala mesophila (assembly GCF_000836275.1). Classification (NCBI taxonomy): domain Eukaryota; kingdom Fungi; phylum Ascomycota; class Eurotiomycetes; order Chaetothyriales; family Herpotrichiellaceae; genus Exophiala; species Exophiala mesophila. The sequence goes on along the minus strand of NW_015622504.1, from coordinate 4,539,880 downwards.
GAGGAAAGAGGAATATTATCTCATATCGAGGCGGGTGGTAGGAGGAGGAGTAGGGTGAGGCTAGAACTGGGTTTCGTCGGGAAAGGCTGTGGGCAGGGAGAGGAGTGGTGGTGACACGTCGCGAGCCTGCGCCAGTTGGGTCGAAAGGTCAGTGGAGGATAGAGGCGCCTAGTGCTAATGGATTGGACAGTATTCGTCTTAATCAAGGTGAAGTTGCGACACTGTGGTCAAAGTCGATGGATAATGAAGGGCAGAGAGATGGTGTAAGTAGGACGATGGAAGACAAGAGAATGAGGCCGGTTCCGTCGCCGGGTGGATGCGACTCGATATGGGAAGAAAGAAGCCAGGCACCCAGAGAGGCCAGGGTCCCTCCTGCTATGAGCACACCACACTAATGATACATAATGATAACCTGATAATCTACAGCAATGTGGAAGGGCATCAAGGCAATCCAACCTGATATTTCAAGTTGCAAGGTCCTCAGATGCCATATCTGAGCATCGATGCTCTGCTGGAGCGGGATCTGTCGATTGCATCACTTCAGAGATGGACCTTCCAAGCGTGCCTACGCCAGACGACCAAGGGCTTCTGAGCCGACGTTCAAAAGTAAATCATGCCTCGGGTTACACGTCTTCTGGGAAGGTCACAGGCTGATCGAGTCAAGAAACCACAGCCTCAGGTCTTGCGTATCGTTTGCTGGGTTTGATGATGCACGCAACCTCATACCACGTGGCCCAAGACGTTGCTCGACGGTGCGATGCGACGAGCTTGCCTAGATGCCTAGGACTGGAGGAATAGGCAACAAATCCTGCTGGATAGGCAAAATGGTACGTCACCGCCCGCGCATCCAGAACCGGTTATTTGATAGCAAACATCAAGGTTGTCATAGTTCGTCATTGAGGTGATTTAAGTTTATGGTGGGCGGGAGAGCCGTTGGTTTGTAGGTTTGTAAGGGCGTGTGGGTGGGTGGTCTATGAGGTCTCCTTGGGTTGGATCCATGATTCTGGTTGTTCGGTGCTTCAAGAGGGGAGACTTCGGCCCAGCACCCGCAGAGGCGAAGGCCAAGCGGCAAAGAGCCAACGGAGTACGTGTGGGCACCAGCCATGCCGCATGCATGGGGCAAGTCGGACCCTTTGTACCTGGCCCTATCATCATTGCTCACATGCTTCATCCTTTGCAACTTTCGCAACTTCATGGCCCGGTTTCTGTGAGGTTTTATTGCCCAACTTGTGTGTCTGACCATGTGAAGCCAAGGCTAAAGGGTGAGCATTGTGGTAGTTTAATAATGAACATGGTGACATATTCTAATTAGCAGGGCATTGATGAAGAGAAAGTCTGCCGAACATATGCGTCAAAGTTTCCACTCAACTGCTTCCTCAACAACAGACACGACTGTCAACGGTACCTCTGGGATTTGTAGCTATTATTAACCAGAATCTCACTTCTATCGTCTGAACCGACCTGCATAGATTTGAAATGTGTGGGCTTGACCTTGTTGAAGCGCTCACTTGAAGGCTGAAACTACTCCCACGACCATCACACTGCTGATGCGGCCGCAGGACCTGCCGATTTGATGGCGGATGTACAACCTGCACCTCCATACAACACATCACCATCGCTTTTGCATTGATACCCAACTTCAACTGAAAGCCATCACATACCTTGTGTTCTCACTTAGCTTGCACTGAAATGAGCCCACACAACAAAAGAAATTATTGCTAGACAACTAAGGTAGTTTTGGGACATTCCTGGCGTAAAATAATCATCACTCAAGTTCACATCTAGTTGATTAAAAATAAACAACTTCTGTAATTCCCCGCTAGCTAGAGTTATACTACCATATCCACCCCAAGCATTTACGAGCAACAAAGCACAAAGTCCAGGTAGCTTTTTTCAATTTTTCAATTAATAACTAATTAATAACTAGGATTCAATAGAACTCATCGATGAGTGCCTCAGATAGGAGCAGCATCGCCCACTGGTCAAAGCAGCATACCTCTGTCGCTTGCAATCATCCCAAGTTAATTAGCCTTCATGCAGAAATGATCGCAAATTCAAATTCGCACCCATCTGTCGCTCTGATCTCGAGGCATATTGTCTCAGAATGGAGAGCTGGAACTCGAGATGCTAGCTGCTGCAAAAATTGTGTGCGGCCTTTGTTAAGGTAATGATCTGCAATGGTTGGCGATGGCTCTGATGCTAGGTCACTTTGCTCTCTTGCATTCTGATCTGGGCTCCGTGATTCACAATTCGAAGTCAGAGTCCTCTTCGTCATCAGAATCATCTCGTCTTCCGCTGGCAGTGCCTCGAGCCTGCTGATTGCCTTGGTCCCTCTGGCTCTGTTGTTGCTGTTGCAATTGTCGCTGTCGCTGCATTTGCTCGTAAACACGAACCTCCACTGGTGGTCTGTATGCCGATATGTTTGAAAATCCACCTCGAGTGCTACCACTAGGAGCTCGACTGTATGAAGTGGAAGCCCGTGCTGAGTGTACTGTGCTCGGGGGAGAAACGGAGGAAGATGTAGATTGTGGAGGGTCATCCCAGGCCGAGTCATGCTTATTGTTCACAAAGACTCCGTGCCTATTAGAAGCAGGCTGACTAGCTGAGTCGGATGTAGCATAGTCGGCATGTGAATAGCCTGAAGTCGAGCCATGATGGGACGATGAGACTGAGGTCCCGTGTGGGTGTTTCTCATATTCCTCGCGAATTTGCTCTTCGGCCAGTGCCTCTTCGAGATCTGGGACGAGATCCTCTGTTGCCTGAACACATGGTCTGCACCTCTATACTGTGTTAGGTATCTTGCCATGGAATGTCATGTTCATGTCGGGGGCGATGGCTTACTGCATTGTCTGGTTGACTTCTGGCATTCCGAGAGAAATCTTCGACTGGCTTGACCTCTCGACAATCTCGGCACTTGAGCTCTTGGACATTGCCGGGCGTGCAACTGATGCATCTCGGAAGGGTCGCGGCTTTGCCATGTCGTACATTGAGGAGTTCCCGACGATACTCATTAAGCTGTTTGTTCGAGAACCGAGCAGGGAAGGCGTTGATTCCACAATCACGGCATTTGATCCTGGTAGCCAGTCAGAGTAATCAAGGAGGAGGAGGAGAAGAAGATCGGTCCATGCTTACAGTCTTCCGATCTCGACATTGGCGAGCTGGGGACCAGGACCGTGGTGGGAAGCCATTCTGCGCGACCTGATGGGATAAGTTGATGGTTAGAAAGGCGAATAATGCGCATCGGGGCGTCTAAAAGATGAGGGCGAAGAGGGGGGACGAAGAGGAGATAAGTTTGAACACACAAACCGCTTCTGTACTTACTGCTCTCTAAGATTGTGGTTTCGAGACATGGTGAGGTTGAAGTCAATGCCAAGAATCGAGAATCCAGAGGAAGGTGAGAGGGTGAGGGTTTGCAGCAGCGATTCAGAATGAGGACTTAGCATATGATTCTAACTGTGATTGAGTCATTGGGCCCGAAGCGATTGTGACACTCTTGTTGTGCGTTTGAAGCACGTGGATACAATATGAGGTAGATGACTGTGATGAGGGTCACGGCCAAAGATACCAGGATTGACAAACATGATATTTGGGGAGGATTTCAAACTCCAACAATCAATCCCCACCGCCACATACCATTGACTCTTATCGCAACGCAACAGGCAATGGAGCATGAACAAAGCTTCACTCGACATGACCTCGTCACTTATGATTCCTAGCTAGTAGTGGCACAACAGAGGGAAAGCAAGACGTACGAGGGTTGGACACAGCTATTAGGCACGCAGTATTTTTGCATTGTGATATATGTCGTCCTTCATGTGGTGATTGGATCTGTCTGATCTCCGTATCTTGTGCATTCTGTCTAGGCTGATTTCCTATGGCTTGTTACACAACACTATTCTAAGCAGATGCCTCTGGGAAACCCGTTGGTCGATTAAACCGCAGCTATGTACGGGTAGGCATTCTGCTAGATCATCTCCTAGACGAATGCGATAACCCCAAGCAAGGTCGTCCAACGCACATATTCGAGGCGAAATCGCGATTCGTATCTCATATCTCATAATCGATAATCATGCAGGGACAGAATGACATGATATCCAGAGGCTGGCTCGTCCAACAAAAACCAGTGAATTATTGTTAACGAGGCGATTGGTTCGCCAAGATCTAATCTCGACAAAAACCTCAAAAGGTAGAATCAATCTGAGGGGTGGAAAGATCGAATCATCTTCACGCAGCGTTGCTTAGTTGAGGCCATACTACGGCGAAATCAACGCAATCTCGAACATGGAACGACTGGGGCCAAGTCGGCCTCGGATGTCTTTATGAAACTCTTCCAATGGGTTGTTGTTACTCGCAATTCTGATAGCGGGGAGCATAGAGAAATTGTCTCAACCCGTCACCCCCTTCTGCAAGTATCCTATCCCTTCGTGCCGTGACGATAATGTTGGAGCAGATGCATTGGTTTGTGAGTGGCAATTCACAATGTCACAGAGCAGTTTCATCCTTCCAGAGGGAAAGTCATGGTCCACTTGGGGGAGAATTTACTCCGTAATTGCTTGGAAGGGCAGAACCGAAAAGTCGGGTAGTCCATCTGGAGCGTGGGAGGAGCCAGCAGGCGAAGCCAGCAGAGCGACCCTCGGCCCTCGACGGCCTCCAGTGCTTAGGAAGGTTGGCGGTGGGCAAACCCAGATAGTGCGCCTATGAGGTCAGCATCGAACCCTCAAGTATGCAGACTTCTGGGCCTTGGAGTGCAGTGAGTCCTCTATCTCTACGGAGTAGGCCTGAAGTCTACGCATAGGCGTAAGCTGCAAGCTAGGCCGGAGCGGCAGGCCACGCATCCCAGAGTCAAAAATGGTGTCAGTGGAGAGTCCCGGGCCAATGGTGCGGGCATCAGAGATTGACCAAGACCGTTGGCCGGCACTATCAACGCCCCGTCCCATTTGGACCATTCCGCGTCGAGGTAGATCCAGGGACGAGGGCCGACGAGGGTCGATGGAGGGTCATGGACGGTGCACTGATCGCCAAACCTGTTTTTGACTCTTCCTCCCATCAGGTTTCCAGCCAGGAACGCAAATCCTGATAGGTTTAGCCCAAGGGGCAGCCGTCCGCCATGTTTAAAGTGACTTTAGCCCGCAGCCCTTGAATTTTGGTGTCATATGTATCGCAGCGACCCGTCACCCGCCGAGAGTGACACAGTCACAGCCGTACGATGCGATGCACGAGTCCATAAGGGGCCCTGTCGTACTTGTGTCCATTTCCCAGCAACGTGGCTCTCGCTATCGAGTCTGCGTCTTTGGTACACTGCTGTAGTTTGCGTCCTGATCTGGAGAAACGCGTCCCAAAATTGCTGTTTGGTGGTAGTGAAAGAAATTTCCCATGTTGAAAACCACGAGGGCAATGGTTTTTATCTATGTACAGTCTGCATGCACTCCCACTGATACGCGAATGATTGAAATCTTGCGCGCAATCTTAGGTATAAGGTAGGTAGGTAGCATTTTGTACTCAGGTAGTATTCTGTCTGACCTAGGTTACAAAGGGGTTTTGCAACGTGGTCGCATCTACGCGGTGTGTGTGTGGCGACTTGCAATTGGTCTTGACAATGATGGAGTGACAAGTCTTTTGACCAGTAGTGGCCGCCAAATTCAGTTCCCGCCGTTTCCGCGAGACAAGCCAGCTGAAGCTGCTTTCAAGGCCACAGGACCTCAAGAACCGGATGGAGAGATCCTGTGTGGCCAATGCTCTGATTTCTTGCGATCTCGTATGCCGGTTACAAATGACGGTGATGACAGGAATGGTTGACAGGTTGACACCTTCGCTAACATTCGCTTTGCGCGAATAGCATTCCCCTACAAATCGGCAAACAGTTCTCAGGTTCGAGTCGATTATGTCAACATTCAACAATTTTCATAACAGAAAGAATGCCTTTATCTACACAGTCCGACTCTTCGCGTTACGGTGAGGTCAGAATCTCGCTCTGAGACCTCCTGCGTACTTCGTAGATGGACCAAAATGGTGTAGTCTTCATGTGTGGCTACAGTGAGGCGTAAGGCGTTGAAAAGTTTCTAGCGCGCCCCGTACCATCGCCGTCCAGCGTCGTCTCTCACAAGCGATCTGACATGGTTCCTTCTTTGACACTGCCATCTCTATTCGTCAATAATCGAGAACAACTGACACGTCGAGTACCTAAAAGACTCAATCCTTGAGTTGCATAATCCCCACTGAACAATCTTGACCTTGTAGTCCTGGTATGCTTCGTCATATGCCTTGTTGACGCATCTTTTGCTTGCTGGTAGTGCAGCACAGCTGACGACGCTTGAGAATGGGCACGATGGGGTTGGAACGGGGCGAGGCAAAGAACCATAACAGTGGTTCGATAGATTCCACTTGGGCAGCCACGGACAATTAATCTGCGTTAACCACCTGGGATTTACTCCGTAGTGTACTCCGTAGGCAGCATTCACCTGCTCCAACAAGGAATGACATGATTGGACACCTGCTGTGCATGCTGGGCCAGCCCGTGAAGCCGAAAGTCAGAGGCCATCCCCGGCAGGCTTGGCTGCTTCTAACACTGCAAGGTATCGCCCGAGCCTACCATTTAGCTGTATCCTTATTATTATTAGGCTACCCTGCTACCACGCTACCACGCTATTCCCCCCAAGCAGAGTTTAGTGTCTGCCGGGGTGCTGGTTCCAACACACTCCGGACAGCCTAATCACCCATCCTAGTTGGGACGTTGGCCTAGACGGCCGTGTACTCCGTAGTGGTGCCTCTGGCTGAGCTCCTCTGGCTCCTCTCCCATCCTGGCAGGGTTTGGGGTCCGTCCGGCTCTGCCTCAGATTCGTTTCCTGGGTTGCTTCTGTTTCTCTCCTGGATTCTGAACATCACTCCATCTGATTTCCTCCACCAGCTTGATTCCACCGCCACTAGGCTGATGGTAAAGCAAGCCCTGGTGGGAACCAACTAGGCCCAGAATCCGCTATACCCTTCGCTCATCATCTCCTCTCCTCATGTTCACGCCTCTCCAGGCCCCCTTGCCCCGGCTGTCCTTGCAACTTGCCAGCTCCCACACTCGTTCTCGCAAAGACGCGCCTCCCAAATCCCAAAGCAAATTGTCCGAGCACATCGTCAACACAACCGAAACCATCTGTCACTTTTCCCCCCTTAACACCAGTCCTTCCACACTCCTAGTTAGCTCAACCCTCCTCTAGAGTCTGTGTCAATCAAGAAAGGGATCATCTGGCTCTATCCACTTTCCCTCCACCCCTTGCGGGTCTGCATCCTCAACCGCCAATCCACCTCTTCCAGTACCAACCTACATACTAACTGCTACTGCACCTCGAGGCTATTGCGAATTAGGTCTTGGACCTGAGCATCATTCTTTTGTACCTCGACCTTGCTCACCACTCTGCACGATCATTCCTGCGCGCCTTTGTTATCCTTCCCTCACTATTACAGCTCGTCATCTAGTACTCTCTCTCTCACTCTCTCTCTCTCTCTCTCTCTCAATCGACAGAGATCAGACACCACCCGTCAACCCTCCATTCCATGCGAAACCAGGCAATGACGTGTTGAAAGTGGCGTACATTATATGGATCCAAGGGTCGCCCTAATCGAGACGAAAGCACGCTCGGAATAGACTCTCTTCGAGAGAACTATAGAGAGTTGATCCTAAACGTCACCCTTCCTACCGACGCAATGGCTGTTACCGACTACAACAGCAGGGCGTCTTCGTACTCCCTGACTGCATTGGAAGACCGATTTGAAGTGATCAAAGAGATAGGAGATGGCAGCTTTGGAAGTGTCTCCTTGGCCAGAGTGAGAGCCAATGGTGCCAGTGTTGCACGGAGGAACACTATGGTATATTGGATTGTTTGCCTCTGCCCCACAAACAAGACTGACACTGTCAACAGGTCGCCATTAAGACGATGAAGAAGACGTTTGAATCATTTGCCCCCTGCTTAGAACTTCGAGAGGTCATCTTCCTACGAACACTACCCTCACACGCACACCTGGTTCCCGCCCTGGACATCTTCCTGGATCCTTTCAGCAAGAAGCTTCATATTTGTATGGAGTATATGGATGGGAATCTCTACCAGCTGATGAAGGCAAGGGACCACAAGTGCATGGATGCCCGGAGTGTCAAAAGCATTCTGTATCAGATTCTCAACGGCCTTGATCACATTCACGCTCACCACTTCTTTCACCGCGATATCAAGCCCGAGAACATCCTAGTCTCCACCTCTGCACCTCAAGACAGCCATTCTACCTTCAGCCGCTACTCGTCTCTCGTTACTCCACCCGCCACACCGCCAACTTATTCCATCAAGATTGCGGACTTTGGATTAGCACGTGAGACCCACTCCAAACTCCCTTACACCACTTATGTTTCTACACGATGGTACCGCGCTCCCGAGGTCCTGCTGCGGGCTGGAGAATACTCTGCTCCCGTCGACATCTGGGCCATTGGCGCCATGGCGGTCGAGGTGGCTACCCTGAAGCCTCTCTTCCCTGGTGGAAACGAGGTCGACCAAGTCTGGCGTGTTTGTGAGATCATGGGAAGCCCTGGAAACTGGTACACGAAGTCTGGGTCTCGAGTCGGTGGAGGCGAATGGAGAGATGGAACGAGACTTGCTCAGAAGCTAGGCTTTTCCTTTCCCAAGGTAAGCTCGACTAGTTTGATCTGATGAGGTGACCTGGCTGACTGTTGATAGATGGCTCCCCACGCCATGGAGACTATTCTCCCGCCTCCCCAGTGGCCTTTGGCCTTCAGCTCTTTCGTCACCTGGTGCTTGATGTGGGATCCCAAAAGCCGCCCGACGTCCAAGCAAGCAATGGAGCACGAGTTCTTTGCAGATGCCATCGACCCGTTGAGACCAAAGTCTTCGTCGAGATTATTGGGGCGAAAGCATTCCGATCTCAGCTTCCGTTCCAAGGATACTGTTGAGGGCCCGACCATCACTTCCAAGCCATCCTGGTTCCGACGGTCACTGATAGCGAGAGAAAGTGCACCCGCTGTTCCCCAGCACAACCCAGAGACCAAACCTGTACACCCAGAACCCGAATCTCTGGTCAAGCGGCTGCGACCTCAGGCCAGTAAACGATCTACTTGGACCAATGGTACCAATCCCATTGGGGCTGCTCCTATGCCAATTCTGCCTTCCATTCGACCAATCTCACCTCTTCCCAACGCTGTCACTGCACAAGCTAGCTCCACATTCACCACACATAACCCTTCCAAATCTAATACCTCGACCGCCATAGAGGAAAAGTCGAAAAAGATTGGACGGCAATTGTCTGTTAATTCTCATCATAATCACTACACCGACATTCATCGACAAGAGGCTGAACGTGCACTCAACGGTAACAGCGGGCTCGTCTCTCCGCCGAGTGGCCAGAAGGAGAGCTTCTTCTCACATCTGCGGAAACGAGCTCGGCGCTTTTCTGGCAGACATGGGCTTGCATCTCCAAGCAGTGACGATGTTGAAGCTAATGCTGCTGCTACTGTCCCCTGGTCGAACCGGTCCTCATTGATGGTGGACAACGTAATCCCTGAGAACCAGAACGACTTTTCAGACCTTGACCGGATATTACAAAATGTGAGATATAGTCTCGACAAACCTGGTCAACCGGAACAGACCACCAAGAATCCCTCAGAGAGAGCTTCCAATACTGGCTCTCTCAAGAGGACTCATTCCGTTCCGAGGTCACAGGGAAGTCGGTCAGGAGACGGACCGAACCACAATACGCTGCCCGCAAATCCTCGAAGTCGACGACCACTTCCTATAAATCAGTATGAAGCTCCTGCAGAGGAAGACGAGCTCCTCGATGAGGCCCTTCGATCCACTCACCGGGCAGTACGACGCATGGATGAACACAGCCAATCATCCTCGCAGCTTCACCGTGCTGCACTTGCCCAAAAAGATTACAACCGACAATCGCTACCTCAGATCCCCACCAGCGCATCGCTTCAGGGTCCGTATCTGACACCATCCCCCTCAGCAAAAAGAGATGGGGTGCAGTTCAATACGACCCATTCCAATCATTCCCAACCTTTGAACATCAGCAAGAAGAGAAGCGAAAACGAGCAGGCCCCGCCATTGTGGCCAACACCACCATACGAGGAAAATGACTGGGCCACATCGGCGGCTAATAGCATTTTCACAGCTGGGTCAGTCTATCGGTAGACATATTGATCAATCAGATAACAACGACGCTCGTTAAAATCGGGCGTTTTGTGACTGGCAACCACGTCGAATGATATATTATTATCTATTGATATCCTGTACGAAAAATCACCAAAGAGATTGCATCCTGCTCAACAGGAGTATGACGAGGAGTTTTGCGTTGACCGGAGGAAAAAAGAAAAGCAGGCCCCGAATGAGATCGTTCGGGGCACGTTATTGAGTCTTGCTGCGCCTCCCATTTGTTAAATTCATTTTTATGATGGAGTGGAGCTCCAAACCACCCACTCTGGTGTTGCATCTGGACGTTGGAGGGGTTGGCTTCGGTTTTGAGCCTTTGAGCGGTTTGGGCTTCGGGATTGCAGTTATCGGGGATAACGGAGAGTATGGGCTGCATTTTGCGTTGCCCAATCCCTGCAATTGTCAGCTTTTCACAGCGACATATATTTCATTTGTTAATTGCCCTCGGGAACACGGGGCTATAGTGTACAGCTAGAAATCAAATGTACGGACACGGAGAGTCGGCGGAGTTCCCAATACAGGACTAAACTGTCTAGCAATTTTAGCCCAGATTGAATCCTATAGCATCGTCTGATGTATATGTAACCTGGTACAAAATGTCCATGTGAAAGATGTGGAAGCATGTAATGAGGAGTTCTTCGTATGTGTAGGTGGTTCCAACCAATAAGAAAACGGAAGTTCAATGGCTTTGCCAAGACCGAAGATTATGCGGATCTCATTCCACCTCGAAATGTTTCCGAGTTCTGGAAAAGGAACTGAACATGAAGCTTTGGAATTGATTTACACACCTCAAGCTCACCGACACCAAGTGCCCAAGCAGGCTGGGTCCTGTTTTACCCTGTCATATTCCATCTTGCAGACCTTCCCCTTCTCAACCTTGTCAAACCCTCTCCCCTCCCAACGATGGCATCTCAGACAAGCTCCCTCTCATTATCGATATGCCGGACCTGCCTCCGACGAACGGCGGGTATGCGACTGGGATTCGCGCCAGCAGCAGGCAGACCAGCATTCTCAACCTCGTCACGAGTGACTGCAGGCGCTTCCAGCAACAACAAAAACAACAACAGCCAAGGAAAACCTATTGTCTTGGAACGACCAGACCAATTCCGGCCGCCGTCGCATCCATCGCGACTCGGTCGACGACGACCCACACCTGGTCCAGCGGCATATAATCAAGGTGCAACAAGAGAAGAGAAGGAGAAGCAAAAGACCAGATCATATCCCCATACGTTTCCAAATCAAGGGACGTTCATGCATTGGTTTCTGACGAATCGCGCGATTCATCTCTGGATTACGATGGTGAGTATTGTGACAAGAACTACTTATCAAGAAACCCATGTTTCTCGCAAGGCGAACCGAATAACGTTGTCACTGACCAGTCTTGATCTTTAGGGTACATTGGTAATCCTCGCATCCATAACGCTGACACAAACCTTCCTGAAAACCTCTCCCTATGGACACTTGATCCCACCGATATCCCAGTTCTTATTTCATCCCATCAACTACATTACCGAATCTCTGTCGATTATTCGGCTCCATATTGACTACACGACGGAAAAGACCAACGCGTCACGTCAACAGAAGATTCTCGATGCACAGAAACGGCGTTTGTATCGTCGGGCACATGGAATGGAGGATTTGAATGCCGAGGAAGAGGAGGGGATTGATGTGAGAGGAATTGCGCCGTGGGATGATGGGTTGACGAATAAAGAGAGGGCGAGGGGTGGGAGAGAAGAGAGGGTTACGGGGTTGGATGTTTTGAACAAGGGTGGGAAGGTGGGTGATGATGTTGAGGCTTTTGCTGAGAAGATGAAGCAGAAGCGTGATTTGGAACATCAGGCTCAAAGTGTGGAGAAGGTTGGAGAGGGTGAGGGTGACGGGCAAGGTGAAGTGCCGCCGGCGCCGCAGCAGCAGAGGAAGAGAAAGTTGTATTTTGGGCTCTGGTGATGGACGTTCTCATATTGAAGCTATGGCCGTCACCGGATTAATGGGAAAGAAGCTTCCATCTTGGGTTTGATGGACCATGAACGCCCACCCAAGAGCTGTTCATCTCTTCTGGGTACCTAGGTATCTACCTCTCGTCTCTCATCGCCCTCGAGCTAGTCTCTTAGCCAAACTGTACAATATATGGCCCTCTATGACTTATGTGCATGCTCTTTCCATGTACATCCTAGATGCTGGGCATTAGGGGAAGGGACATGATCCCCTTCAGCCATGTGGTATATATCAGACATCAAATCTTGATGCAATCTTCAGGTTTGTGATCTCGTTGAGTCATCTCCTGACGAACAAACAGAGATGGGCACGGATGATAGGAATCACCGTGGGCCAAATTGAAGCGCTCGTCCAGTGGTGGGGCGTTCCCTCTGGCCTCTTGTGACGGGAAGACAATTCTGTGGCCCCTGGCCAGGAGGCGGTCAAAAGTGCGGAAGCTGCTGTCGTGTACCATGAAGGATTTGTTCCGACTGATATCATGAGCCACGAGCTTCTCAGCCGTGTAACATGTTGTTCAAGAGAGGGACTCAAAACTATTCCTCTTGAATCATGTGTCCCATTCTTCCGATCTTGGTCTCCAGGTACTTCTCAATTTCAATGCCTCGCACACCCTTGCTTCCGCCCGTCCTCCACGCAATGGGGATCATGGCGACTCTCTCTCGCACGCGAACTTCTTTGTTGGGACCTTCGACGGCCCTGACTTTATCAGGGTTGTTTGTGAGTAAACGAATACCCTGCTCCGAAGGTGGTTTATCGGCATCTGTGTCAGAGCCCAGACCAAGGTCCTGTAGAATGGCAGTTGCAAGGCCATAGCTTCGGGCATCAGCGGGATGTCTCAGGAGTAAATTTGCCTCCACAGTGTCATTTCCCAGGTCCTGAAGGTTGTATGCTTTCAACTTGGAAGCCAATCCAATACCTCTGCCTTCTTGTCGGAGATATACAATGACACCCCCATTGGAACTGGGTAGGGACATGAGTCGTGCAGCTTCATCGAGTTGTTCGCCACAATCACATCGGGCAGACCAGGCAGTCTCTCCAGTATAGCATTCGGAATGGATGCGCACGAGAGGGGGTTTTAAGTGAGCGTGGTTGATGTGGACGCTGTCAAGGAGGGTTGCGACACCTTCAGCCGCATCTTTGACCTGTTCTGAATTCTGTTCATCTTGAGCGGGTTTGACAGGCAGAACAGGGCCGGCTGTAGAGGGCGTGTCGTCCACCTCTTCCACAGTGGTCATGTTCTTCAACGCAGAACCACTTCTTAACCGAGGTAGTCCTGAAGGCCTCTTGTTCTGGTCTGGGTCGATTCTTGAACTTGTGCGGCCAGGTCTTAGTCTGCCAGTATAAGCGCCACGAATCATGCGATCCATCTCGGTTTCTCCTGGACGTTCAGAGTCAAGACTGCGACTCCGAATGTGGTTGCCAAATACAATGGCCAAATGTTCCTTGTTGTCAATGTCGTTCTGATATAAATGAAGAAACATTTCTGTGCCCGAGGTAGTGGGTATGCGAGCACGAACTAGACACTCTACATTTGGAATTTTCTCGACCAGCCGAGGCTGTTTGGTGTCGGGGTCATCGAGGGAAGTATCGACGGGGGTTGATTTTGGTTCGGCATGAAGATGGCGAGAGGGAGTTGAGGCACCGGGAGTGGCTGGTGGGGTAAAAGCGGGAGAGAGGAGATTTTCAGGGAAGCCAGGAGTGACAGGAGATTCATCACTGTATTCAGTCCAACCGGGTGTATGTTGTGCAGAGGGTCGGGGCAAAGGGGATAGCATGGGAGAAGAATGGGCAGGGAGGTCGTCGCTTGGCCCGGCCATGATTGATGGTCCCGGAGGGAGGAGGGCGGGCAGATGTTTGAAGTAGAGAGCCGTCAAGTCGTCATTCTATAGTCGAAAGGTCATCCGATGTACGACGAAGTGCAGAAGGAGTCACTTGAGCGGGATATGCGGTTGGAACTGTGTGGAGATTGGTGAGAGAAGGAAGAGGACGCAGAAGAAGAAGCATCTCGAATCCAAAGCGGAGAGAGGATGGCGGAATATGGAAAAAGATTATTGGCAAGGTTACCAAGCCGCGGGGGAGGCAAGAGCACTGGAGGGTTTGATGAGCAGGTACGGGTACTCGGACCAGAAACCTCGCATCCCGTTCTGATCAGCCGCTCGCCGCTTTACACGCGCTTGAGCCTCGGCTCACTTGCTACTGTCCAAAGGATCATTAAGCGGTCTCTGACCGCCGCTTGAACACTTGCACACTCGAACGACATGCTGCGTACATGCAGGTAGGTAGATACCTATAGGTCCTGGATAGCATGCATGTCCTGGAACACAACAGAAAGGTGAGTCCTCGAAATCCAAAATGCTCAAAACATCGCTATCCAACACACAACGGCGGTTACCAACAAACATCAGTCGAGCGACTGCCTACGCATTCGACTACCACTTCGAACCGAGTAGCCTTCGATGCCTGCCTGTTGTCGATTGCTCGAGCCCTGAAACCCCCTCGCTATGTATCATGACGATACTCAATATGACAGATCGCGATTTATGGCTCTTGCCTGGATGTGTCACATCGTCTGCTCGGGGGAGTACTGGGCAAAGCAAGGCAAGGCAGGTGCAGGTGAGAGGGGCTTTGTTTGACACGTGACTTATAGCGGCATGAGCGCACAACCTGTTCCCTGACAAACCTCCAAACCCACATTGCTAAGCACTTTGGTCAGCCCGGAATTTCCACGCAACTCAACCCTGGCATTTGCCTACGCTAAGACCCAGGTGCTTTCAAGCACAACAATGACGACGTATCGTTAGGTATCTCAATAAAATCACTCTATCTCTCTCGTCCGAAATAAAATGTCTCATCCAAATCGTCAAGACCTATTGACTGCAGCTAAGCAGTTTTGCGAGGCCTTTGCAAACCAGAAACCTTCAGCTGAGATCCTGTCTCATTTCTCCTCTTCCGGAAATGTCCTGGCTTTCGAACATGGCCTGCCAGGATTGGCTCCGTTCTTAGGACGAGAGTTTCGTGGTCAGTCCGGCCTTCAGGAGTACTTCAACATCCTGTCTTCTCTTCTGTCGTATGAAAATATGCGGTTTGGCAATTATCTGGTTGATGTTGAGACGTCGAAGGTGTCGGTTCGAGGAGAAGCTCGTTTCACGTGGACGAGTACAGGTCAAGCGTGGGATGAGGTTTTTACATATGTGCTTGAATTCGATCAAGAGAACAAGGTCAAGGTCTACGAGATTTGGGCAGATTCTGGTGCTGCTTACTTGGCTAGTAAGGGTCAGTTGAAGGGTTGATCAATTTCATTTACGGCCAATCGGACGTTTCATTTCAATTGTAGTCATATCTCATGTATTCATAAGCGATTGCTAGATACCTAATCACCTAAGCCGCGAGTCCAAAACGAATCGAGCATCCACGAGCATTTCCTTATCATCCTCGTCGAACTTCAGGCTGTACATCGTCTTCTGGAAGTTCTTGACCTTGGCTCGGTAGAAGGTGTCGGTGTCGGGGTATTTGGCAAAGACATTGCCTCCATTAGGGAATTGTGCTACGCCGGGGTTGACTTGTGAGATGGGCACCAGATCTCGCGCCGTGGCTTTGCGCACGGTTTGCTTGCCAGACAGGTCATCTTCAGGGTCCCTGACGTCGTATTGAATTCTGTAAATAGTCAGAGTCATCTTCTTCTGCGGTGAGTCCTGATCTCGTTTTGCATCACTTACGGTTTCTTCTCCTGCCACACTTTCTTGATAATGCCATGAATGCCCACTCCTTCCTCTTGATCTGCTTGATCTTTGGGATATTTGTAGAAGACTTCGGTACCAGCGACCAGTTGCCCAGCCCGTTCTGCTTGGATCCCTTTGTGAAGTTCCACACCATCGTCCTTACCGCTGGCGGCTGCACGGTTCTGGCTTGCTGTACTCGAGCTTCGTTGGGAAGTACCCTTGACTCGCTTCATCATCTCCAGTCGACCATCACCGGGGCTGGGGCCAGGGGATTCTGCTGGTACCTCAACTTCCACAGCGACAGGGCGTTGATGCTTGCGGGATTTTGGCTGCCCATTCCTGGGGGCAAGATCATCATTGGTTTTCATCGTAGCAAGAATTGCCAGATTATTGACAATGTCCTCGTCTTCGTGCACCTTCCGCTCCATCTCCGAATATCGAAGATTGTCTCGGTACAAGGTGTCAAGACGTCGATGCTGTTCAGAGGTCGAATCTGTGAAGGGTGTTAGCCAGATGTCCAGGGGTGGCATGATCTGGCGAGAGGGAGGTGTCCGGGACTTACGGCCTTGAGCCTTGATTTCTTCCTCTAAAGCCAGAATCTCTTGTCCTAGCCGCTTGCAATGGTCATTGAATCCTTGCGCCTTTCGAAGACTTTCAAGAACCCTGCTGAGGATGTCATTCTCAAGATCCGACTCCTTGCCGTCGCGTCCTGTCGCGCCCCGACCCGCTCTTGGTCGAGAGCTCATGTTGGGTTCAAGACGGTGGTTGGTGGTTGGTGGTTGGATGCCGTGTAGTTAATGTGTCGCGTGTTCCTCAGAAATGATCGACAATAAGACCAGACAAAATGAAAGGACAAATATGCCGAGAACAAGCTGATTTAACTTGAAATGAAAAGCACGCAGTCACACCAGCATCAGAACTAGTTCACGCGGCCCAGTGGCCTGGTGAGCGCGTTGTGTTTCGGAGGTCCGACGTCCGACCAGCTCTGTCGGCAGAAAACAGGCTCGGCGCAGACCTAGTGCGAGACGGTGATCAAATGTGACTAGTGCTACGCCTGGATTGGCAAACAGATATAGCCATGTTTAGACAAAAAGAGTGAGACAATGATGAGGATGGAGGTTGTCAATTGAGTGGTCACCAACTCGCATGTTGATTGGTGAAGAATATCACGTTTGAGGAGGAAGGTGCAGAATTAGATGGTATGCTTCAACGTAGGTGGTGCCTGTCACGTGACCCCATCCCCGAGTACGGCGAAGCATACAGGCTGCGGTAGGGTTGGCTGCCAGATCTGGAACGATGCCCGTCGACCAATGATCTTGCCACCTGCATGACGATGTCCACCTTCAGGTGTCTAGATGCCATTGTGGCTGTCATCAATCAGAACCCATGTCATTTTCACCGCCCAATGCTACTCCTGAGTTTTTCTTCTCCTAAAGACCAATCCTCCTATGTTCTCGAGTTTGGTCAATTGATCTTTGCTTCATCCCGCCAATCCGACCTTATTCAGGACATTCGACGCCTCACTCAGACTTCATCTCAACATGCCCCCAGTCCCCCTTTTCCGCCTGCAATGTGGTACGTCCGAATCGTAATCTTCCCAACCACAGTTCACAGGAACATACTAACGATGTGCAGGTGTCAACAGCTATGACTGGGGTCAGTCAAGCCTCTTCAGATGCTCCAAGGATTGTAACTGACGATATCAAGGCAAAATTGGAAACGATTCTGCTGCCGCCAAGTATGCTGCCGCCACACCCTCAGACTCGTTCACCATCCAGGAGAGCAAGCCATATGCCGAGGTAAGTTGCTTCACTTCCATCTTATTGGCATATACCGATGTCCTGTGTCTAGCTATGGATGGGCACACACCCTTCCCTACCCTCCAAGGACCTGGAGACTGGTCGGTCCTTGATCGACCTGGTCACTGATAACCAACAACTTCTCGGCGGAGACATTGCGGCCAAGTACAAGAACAAATTACCGTTCCTCTTCAAAGTCCTTTCCATCAACAAGGCACTCTCCATCCAGGCTCATCCCAACAAAAAGTTGGCGGAGCAGCTCCATGCAAAGGACCCCAAAAACTACCCTGATGACAACCATAAGCCTGAAATGACCTTGGCCATTACTCCCTTTGAGGGTCTTTGTGGCTTCCGGCCCCTCAAGGAGATCGCTCATTTCCTCGCCACCATTGCTCCTCTTCGTGAACTCGTCGGAGAAGCGGATGCAAAGGCCCTTGAAGAGGTAGCCCAACAGTCCTCTCCCAACCTGGAAGACGCCAAATCTCGACTCAAGGCAGCCTTCAGCCATTTGATGAAATCTGACCGCTCACTGGTGGCCTCCAAGTCAAAAGACTTGGTCGCCCTGGCCGAGTCTGGCTCCATCACCCCTGGGCCTTCAGTCAACACCAGCGAAGAGCTTTGCGAACTTGTTCAACGTTGCAATGGCCAGTTCCCTGCCGATATTGGCTTGTTTGTTCTGTTCTTCCTCAACTTTGTCAAGCTCAATCCAGGGCAAGCTATGTATCTCAAGGCCGACGATATCCATGCATACATCTCTGGTGATATCATCGAGTGCATGGCCAGCAGTGACAATGTGATCCGATCAGGCTTCACCCCCAAATTCCAGGATGTCAACACACTGACGGATATCTTGACCTATGACCACGATCCTCCTGAACAACAACTTCTCCAGCCTGTCGACTACGCTTATGCCACACTCAACTCGACCGCCTACAGCTCCAACAGCTCAGCCTTGCTGTATGACCCGCCCATTGAGGAATTCAGTGTCGTGCGGTCAGCTTTGAACAAGCCTGGTGCCAAGGTGACATTTGAAGCAATCGACGGACCCAGCATTGTCATTGCCACAAGTGGTGAGGGTTTCATCAGTGTTGGCCCGAAAAAGGAACCAATCAAACAAGGCTGGGTCTACTTTATCGGTGCCACCGCCGAGCTGGTCATTGAAAGTACTTCGGACGAGCTTGTCACCTTCAAAGCCTTCACCGAGATTGGCGATGCCAAACACAACGCGTCATCACATTGACTAGCCGAACGGGATTCAAAAGGTCCAAATTTGTGAGATAGGGGACATGATGAAGAGCATCACATTATCTACTTGGTGCACGTCGAGAAGATTGACGAACAAGTGGCTCTTTCTAGATTGCAGGACGCTATATTGTGGATGGACTAGACAGCGTATACGTATATGCAGGAATTCCCTTGCTTCCTCTCGTAGAGTTTTCATCTTCATCTGAAGCATAGAGTTCTTAGGACACGATTAGACGATTCAACGCAATTGTATCACGTGGTTATTTTGATACAAGGCCACGCAAAGTGCGGGGAAATGTCCCTCCATGCCAAGAACGTTGGGCGGAAGGCGCGTTTTCACATGTAATGTCCAAGGGGCCAAAAACTTGTTCCCTGACCATCTTATTCTTTTTTTTTCGTTCTTACTTGCGAGGAATTGTGATTTGGTCCATGAGGTATCATTGTAATCTCTCTCACATCTTTACTAGACCTGGGTTGGATATGCTCTCGAAAGACCTGAATGACCCTCCTGGGTCATCACTGGCATTATTCAATCATAGCCCCTTCTCATTGATTTCTGCCTGATTATGCAGCCGCAGTTTCGCCCGCTCCCCCAGCTTTGTCGGCTGGGGGCATGACTGCATCTTTAAACACGGCAAAGCTTGAGGGTGTTTCTTCCAGAACAGGGAAATGAAACCCGCATTTAGGACATTGCTCGTGCAACACTGCTTGCTCCTGTGCAAGATCGTACTTTTTATCCTGGGTCTCGTTGCATACGGGGCAGATCCGGAGGAGTCGAGTATTAACGAGCTCGAAATTAGTGATAATGTCTTCCATAATAGCGCCGTTGGCTGCCCATGCTTTACAATGCTTATGATAGGTATCCTTGTGCCAGTCGTATAATGCGCCGCGACTCGTCCAAAAACTACATTCGTTATACCAGCTTCGGTCGTCCGGATGCTCCCACCAGATAAGGTGTAGGAAGCCAGGAAGTTGCATTAGGTGACGGCGTGTATCGGCAAAGAGAACCTTGAACTTTTCGTACGCGTCTGGGCTGGAAAAGCGCACCCGTTGCATGCTGAGATAGATCGGCATCGTGCCTGTGGTAGTTGGAGAGGGATAGAGAGAGAAGCGTGAAACAAAAGTAGCTATGTGCACCAGTTCTTCTCGAGGCGCTTCTGTGCAGGAGGATTGAAGGGAGAAACAACCAAACACTACTCAAGGTGCGAGCAATCTACCTATATGCTCGAGATATAGCACCATGTCAATCCCAAGAAATGAGCAGATCAGCCAACCAGAACATTGCCGATGGTCATCTGGACGATATCTGGGGGGAATGTTTAAGGAAACGACTCGATCAAATTAACCAAAAGGATCCTAACACCGCCCTTGTCTCTCGGTCTAGAGCATAGTTGCCAAACTCGGTAGGCGACAAGATGGGGCAGATTGTAAACTTCTTACCAAACAAATAATCAGCTGTACTTCAAGATGACATCCTATCCTTTGATAAGGTTACTGTGAACAGCGAGGTGGGGTTGTAGCGACTTGGTAGGCCACACTAAACGAATCAATTCAATGTCAGTTGCATTAGAGAGGGGCCTCGGAGGCTAAAATTAACAAATAGAGTTAGATTTGTATGGAATTATTTCTGATTGGTTATAGAGACAATGCACCTTCAGTCCTACTTTTCTACCGTTGCGCGTTATCTGTAGGCTCAGATGTTGTAAAGTTCGTACCTATGGAAAGGAGGTAATCTATGGTTTGTGCTCTGGCGCATGCTAGATTGGCATTGGTACCAACAGGAGCGCATCATAGATCCGACAAGTTCGAATCGACAGTTTATCGATAACACAATAAACAGCGTGTGGTATTGGCGATACCATAAGCTACACGAACGCTAGATGCACTCTCGTCAGAAATATTGGCGAGGCGACGTTGTCCGGCGAAGGAATGATCTAGATTCAACATAGTCTAGCGAGGAAATAAATCATTGATCATTGTTTTTTCCAAACGGCTGAACCCCACACTCAAGTCGTTCATGGCATCGCGCAATGAGCTTCTCCAGAAACTTGGATTTCGTTTGAATGGGAGGAACCTAATCGGGGCAAGCAGGTCTCTGGTGAAGTGACTATTGGTCGAACTTTTGGAAGCTCTGGTAACTTTGCTGCCCATGGCTCCTTGCGATTCAGATTCCCCAATGACCATGGAAGAAACCTGAGGGAAAGCCATTATCTACGTCAAGATGACCCTTCCTAGCCTCTTCTGAGAGCGGGATTCTGGAAAGCAGCATCGCATGTCCCGGAAGGGATGTACGCTTATCAACGCGGCCAGGGAGAATCTTACGCGGCACCATACGATAGCATGTTCAGTTATCCTTGTCACAATGGCAACTATGTCCAGAATCGATCAGATCGAGCCGCAGCGATGCCCCTACCAAGAAATTTCACATCCTCATTGCCAGATTACTATCTTCCCCTGCAAGATCAGTCTGACGCATTGTCTTCATTACCTTGTGTGCCTTCCCAGATGATGGGAATTGGAACTCCACCAGCTGTTGTGCGATATCAGGTTCCTCGGCTGTCCAGTACCAAACTTCAAATCCTGACAGTCAACCGAAAAGAAGAGCAACGATCTGGCTGATATTTCGGTTTCAGATGGCCTGGAGATGCCACAACAACAGCTCTTTCTGTGAGAGTTGACCTTCTGGAAAAGTGGACACTCACAAAATATTGGACGCTTTGAGAGTTTCTTGCACCGACCTTTATAGACTGAAGTATAGGATGATATATTTAAACATCTCCCTTAAGCCTCTTCTGTGATAATCTACTCGCATCCGACTGTATTATAACTATTATCGCCCCATAAAATCGCCTTTGGCACCAGCTCTTCTACCTCGTACTATAACAACTTAATTGTAGTAAGTCTGCTCGGTGATTTAAATTCTAGCGGAATGTCTGAGTTAAGGACCTCAACAATGCATCGCTACATTTGGGCTACCACTACTATCCCTGTATCCAAGTGTCACCATCCCCTCGTTACCCCAAACTCACGACGGTTGGAGATTTTCTTGGCTGACTGGAGAATGATGAAATCAAAACATGTTTCAATTTACAAATCAGCCTCACAGCTCACAGGCTGGAGGACATGTCCGATTTGTCAGCCAGCCTATTGGCGGACGCCCGCATGGCACCCGGGGCAATGGTGATCACCTGGTTGCATCGCCTTGTGTGACAAACCTGTCGTTTGTAGTGTGCTTATAACCCTGTGGACCAGACCTCGAACAAACTTCTTCTCATAGGGTATGTGGTTAGACGAATTTTGAGGGGAAAAAGCAAGGTCAAGACTTGCAACAACGAGCAACGATAATCGGAAATCCTCTGGAACGTGATGGCGCCAATCCGAGTTGGCATTGTCGGTCTGTCGAGCAAGGCTGGAGCATGGGCAACAACGTCACATTTGCCACGGCTAGTATCATCGCCAAATTACCAGATCGTGGCATTGTGTAATTCATCGTTAGAATCGACTCGAGCTGCGATCAAGGCCCACGGTCTGCCGGAGTCGACGAGGGCGTATGACTCGTACGATAAGTTGGCAGCAGACCCGGACGTCGACCTGTATGTGGTGTCGACGCGAGCGGATACACACTATGAGGTGGCGATGCCGGCTTTGAAGGCAGGTCGCAACGTCTACGTCGAGTGGCCATTGGGTGCTACCACCGAGGAGGCAAGGGAGATGGCGGACTTGGCTCGTCAGAAGAATCTCAAGACTATTGTCGGTCTACAGGGCCGTGTCGCTCCAAGTGTGCTCAAGGTCAAGGAACTCATCGACTCAGGCCGTCTGGGGGACATTCATAGCGTTAATTTCCAGGGTGCAATCAACGTCTGGCAGAACAACGCCGCAGGAAATCGGTATCACTATTTCATGGACCGTAAGGTAGGCGGCAATCTGTTGACCATCTACGGTGGACATATACTGGACTCGATCCTGCTCGCTGTGGGCGAGTTGAAGCCAGGGTCGTACACACCGCTGGCAGCAAACCTGAGACGGAAGATGCACCGAACCAAGGAGGACGGATCTTTGACGGAGGAGCTCTACGACAAGAACACTCCAGATCAGATTCTCCTTCAGGGGAAGCTGGATCGAAACCCTCCTGCAGTGATCAGCTTCCACCTGAGGGCTGGTGATCGCTTCATCAACACATCCGGGTCCATCTGGCGCATTTATGGTACCAAAGGAGAATTGGCGGTTGAGTTTGCGAGTGCTGGGCCGCAGATTGCCGCCGCCACGAGTATTCGATTTTCCAATTCAGAAACCAACCAAGTGGAAGATATCACCATCGACGAGGGTGGGAAGGAGTGGACGGGTCTACCAACGCCAGCTCAGAATATTGGCAGGCTGTATGAGGCCTATGCGACGGGGAAGCCGTATGCTGACTTTGACCTGGCTCTCAAGCGACACGAATTGTTGGATGAATTTTGGGCGACGTTGGAATAATATTCAGAAGGCTCTAGCTAGGGAAACTGGGAGGCGGGGTTGACCAAACTCAGGGACGGGACGGGACAGGACTGGCCTGGATAGGTAGAGTCAGAGGACAAATAAAAAGGAGGAAAAGGCTTGGTAGTGGTGTGATGTTGATTATGTCCGTGGTACTAGGGGAGGTATAGCATACGTTGGATGATTGCGGGAGTCCTGAGTAGTGACTAGAGTCAGCTGGAGCCGAGCACAAGTAGAACAAGAAGGTTAATAGTGAAAGAGATGATGTTGAAGAGTGACAATAAACTGAGATCTCTGCGTTTCTTTCAATTGCAGCTCGTGACTTCCGTACGCCATGCAGTTGCCACAGGAAGGAACCATGAAGTAGGTCGGTACCTGCCTCATGTGTGTTGGTTGAGATGTGTTGGCCCCCTCGAGGAAGGCGCGACCTCCTCCATGTGAATATTGAACTAAAAAGTAACAACACGTGGTGCCACAAAGATCGACTTACCTTCCTCGTACCTACAATCCCCAGTACTTACCATCTTTCTCCCTGCTAGGATCTGTCTCTAGAGAAAATGTTCAATTGTTACTAATATAAAGCACTCTTCAGTTGATAATTAATTCACAAAAAGCAAGGCCAGACTTTAGACAAGGATGTGAATAGAAGAATGGATATTGTGCGGTTGGTGGCGTCTGCATGCCGCAATGGGTTTACCCAAGGCTGAGGGGAGACAGTAGCATGTGAGAGTCCCCCGACTAGCTGCAATTATAACGCTTAGGGAGCCTATGGCCGAGTGGTTCCGGGGGTCCGGGGGGTCCGGGCCCGCACCCCTCGTCCGCACCCTTAAACACGGAGCTGGGCATTGCCACGCCGAGTGTTGGAGGAAATTGGCAGCTGAATCTTGTGTTTTTCTTTCCAGTCTTAAGTTTTGAGAATTCTTGGAGACTGACTGATACTTACCTACACTGGCACGACTAGTCTAAGATGAGGTAGTTACACCACGCATAGACATCGCATACCTCGGTTGCTCGGCCTACACTACCACTTTCGGTCAGTCATGAACACATGAAGTACTCCCCGTAAACTTGTTCCGGGGCGGGATCCGGGGCTGCATCCGGGGCGCAAATACCCATGTGCTCGTATTTACAGCCTTTGTGGGTGAGCTGATCGGCGTCTAGGTCCCTAGGTAGAGTAAAAGGAGGCTTTTCGGGTATCATGACTTGCCCGGAAGCATTATCCCCCAATTTTACTCCAGATACACTGATCGGAAGAAGGTGCTGCTCAAGTTTAAATAGTCACGTGCCTAAATTGACTTGGTCTTTAATCTCACGTGCAATGGCCCAGTGAACTGCCAGGGCGGATCGAACTGAAGCCATGGCATTATATCCGTACTTGGTAAACAAGAAACATCCGCCAGCCCTGAAGGAGCGCCAGTCGCCAGTCGCCCGCCTAGACACAACAGCTGTCGTGGGAATGCTGGTTATTACAGTAAACGAGAGAAAAATATGCCAATCGTGTAGGCGAACAAGGACGATAGTGCCAAGAGTTGATGCCCTGTCGTGCCTAGACAATCCCAAGAGTGCCTAATAATGGGTCAGAACCCATTATGTGCATTGTCATTGGTGGCAGCTTGACAGACCCGCCCAAACCCCCGACTTTTCTTGCCACTCGCCAGTATTTACGGAGTACACTTCGGTTTCACTGCGTCAGTACGGAGTACAGCATCCTGACCAGAGCATCTGGAGCTTAGTAGTTCTGCTCGCATTGACCCATGGCATCCGGAACATTCCCTACTACACGCCAAGTAACACGGCTCCGGATACTATTGACGGCACTTGATTGTGATATAGATCTCCCCAACGGCGGAGGCCTTCCAATATACCATCTCCTAATCCTATCCAAGTCAGACCCAGTTATCCACCCAGCCATCTGCCGTTGGGTGTCGCCGTTGCGCCTTCTAGGCTTACGGAGTACATCCTAGGATTCTTCCCTGGCAATATGGGGTATGGAGCATGGAGCATGAAGCATGGGGCATAGTCGTGGGGACTCGCTAGACGACGACCATGAATATTGGTCCAAATTGTCTCGCAAATCCTGGCCTGCGTTGGCATCTATAAAGTCATAGGAGGCGCTGTGCCCTCAGAACGCAACTTGTTCTAAAATCCACCCTTCAAACATCTCTTCCAGCTAAAACCATGGCTTCTGCAGGTGCCCTAGACAAGTCTGATCTCAACGAGGTTGAAATTGCCGGCAAGGAGCACAGCGACAATGCTTCTCCTTCCAATGAGGAACTTTATTTGAGCGAGTTGGGCGAGCAAGAGCTTGCAGCTTTTGACCGGAAAATGCTGCTCAAGCTCGACTTGGTCCTGGTTCCCTTGATGGCCATGCTCTACCTGCTCGCCTGGCTCGATCGAGCCAATATTGGTAACGCTCGAGTGGTAAGTCAGGCCATTGGGGTTGATATCGTGGTATATTTGCTGATGACCGCTTGTTTCATTAGGCCGGACTTCAGGCAGATCTAGGGATAACAGATCACCAATACCAGACTGGTACGTGCAGACCAACCTCTGCAAGATGACGTCTACTAAAAGTTGTTACAGCAATCACCATCACATACGTCCCCTACATTGTTGCCGAACTGCCATCTAATCTATTGCTCAAGAAGATTGGCCCTCGTATCCTCCTACCCTTCCTCTGCGTCACCTGGGGTATTGTCACCACTCTGCAATCACAGGTTCATAATTACGCGGGCCTCTTGGCTTGCCGTTTCTTTCTCGGCTTGATGGAGGGTGGCCTCTTCCCAGGCATAGTCTTATACCTCTCAGTGTAAGTTTCCCCCTTGGCCATGTCCAACAAACCTAACCTTGGCTCGCAGATTCTACCGGAGACATGAACTTCAAGTACGCATTGCGTTGTTCTTCTCCGCCGCTGCATTAAGCGGAGCATTCTCTGGATTACTGGCAGCTGCAATCCAACAGATGGAGGGAATTGGCGGACTCAGAGGATGGCAATGGATCTTCCTCCTCGAAGGTCTGTTTACCGTCGTGTTTGGCATCTTCGCCTTCTTTGTGCTCCCAAACAACCCTACCCAAGTCAAGACATTCACACCCGAGCAAGCCGCCCACTGTATCGAGCGACTCAAGCAAGATGTCGACTTCACCGAAGAGGAGCGGACTTCACTCTCCGCAATTCTCTCCGTCTTCAAGTCGCCGCATCTCTGGCTACATTGTCTGCAGCTCTTCTGCAGCGGCGCTTGTCTCTTTGGTCTGGCCTACTTTACACCCTCGATTGTGCAGAGTCTGGGATCTTACAGCCGCACACACGTCCAACTCCTCACTGTTCCCCCATTCGTCGCAGCTTTTATCGTCACCATGATATCTTCTTATCTTGCTGATTACTATCGACATCGAGGCATCGCTGCCCTCGCCACGACACTCCTTGCTTTAATTGGCATCATCATGTTTTACGTGGGCCGCACAACAGCAGTTCGCTACACCAGCTTATTCTTCCTCATCACGGGCGTCTATGCCACCGCTCCCAGTCTCATCTCCTGGGTTCCCAATAATTCAGCTGCTCACGTCCGTCGGGCGACTGCCATCGCTATGGCTTTCATCTGGACCAACACCGGTGGAATCGTCAGCACCTGGATCTTCCCCAGGAAAGACGCTCCTTATTACACCTTTGCTGCTGAATTCATCTTGGCTCTGATCCTCATCTCCATGGCCCTCATGGTAGCTCTTATTCTGTTGTTGTGGAGATACAACAAACAAAAGGATGATCCGATCTGGAGAGAAAACGCTCTGAGAGACGTCCGTGATCTCTCCCCAGCGAAACAGCTCGAGAAGCTTGGAGACCATCATCCTGATTTCAAATATACATACTAGTTACTATAGACCTCCAGAAGTGTACGGCCGTCGAGATTCAGATCTCGTGACTTGTCACGGACGAATATGCACATCAAGTCACAGCCGTTCTCAATATAGTCCTGCTCTGCTTTGATTAGCGAAATTCTGGCCCAAGGTTGTTGTGTAATATACCATGCAGCTAAACGCTAGTGCTTTGCCGTAGCTTTAATTCCAGCGGAGTGTAGAGAGATCCAATCGCCGATCTAAAAATGCCAAGCATTAGGACACAACACCAACGACACCTCAACTTCCTGCGTCCCCCTTTCCTACGTTGCTTGGTACTTCAGACTGCAACACTGGCTGACTAGTACTAATGGCAGACTGTCTTCTTTGACTGTGTGCTTCAGGTGCCATACCTGTTAAGATCAACGCAGGACTCCTAAGCAGCACCGGTCCAATGCCATGGAGAAGTACCGTAAGTGAGAAAAGAACAATCTCAAGGATTAGTATTGTCCTTTGGTCTCAGGTTTCAGCACATGTGGTGAAGATGATGCCAGGCCCAGGGACCCATCGATATGAGACAAGTTTTCTCTACAAGACAGATGTAGTAAACTTGGGAACATATCATAGGGATAAGTTGGGCTGGATGGACAGAAAAGGACCAGGGACCAGGATGGATCCAGCTGGTCGTTACCAGGAGCAGCTGGACCGTTGATACAGTGAACCTACCACAGTCTCGGTGATTTAAAAATTCCCAGAAATCCCAGAAATCCCACCAAGGCAGACAGCCAGCGACGATCATTCAATCTGCCACCTGCCACGATCAGATCAGGGCAGGTGCGATACAATTATTTCACACCTCTTTCCGCACACACTCAGTGATAATTTCTCCCTCCCCTTGTGCGTCGTTTTCCATCCCACAATCCAAATCTTTTTGGTCACTCTCTTCTTTCACATTCACTTCAACTTTTCCCTCACTGTATCTCACTAGCAGGTTCCGGACTG
Organism: Exophiala mesophila; assembly: GCF_000836275.1. Lineage (NCBI taxonomy): Eukaryota > Fungi > Ascomycota > Eurotiomycetes > Chaetothyriales > Herpotrichiellaceae > Exophiala > Exophiala mesophila. Next base: position 4,511,617 of record NW_015622504.1, on the reverse strand, counting down.
AGCATCTCTTCACTCTTCCCCCTCTTCACCTCCATCCCTCATCCTCTGTATCATCTCCGCGTCACCGCTGGGCCTAAGACAGTTCGCAACTTCACTCTCACTCTAGTTCTCCGCCCTTCCGCGAGCAGATCAGCAATCAGGGAACCGCGGGCTTTCAACCTTCAGATCTTTCAGATCCACACCCGCGCACTTTCTCCCTTCCTCTCTCTGTCTACCCTCACACTTTGGGCTTTTGACAACAATGGCCGGTAGCACTAGCATGGGCTTGCGGACTTTGACCGCCCAAGTCCTCACTGCTCCCACGACATTTCCCACCGCTGGTTATGGAGGCTCCTATTACAGAAAAGTCAAATTTCAGGTCCCAACCTATACCACCACTGCCAAAAATCACATCTCTTGGGGTCTGATTGACGACTACATTCGAATCGTTATTAGCAATTTTTCCGCAATGGGCATTGCCACCGGCCTGGCCTGGGGCACCCTCATCTACGTCCTCGCTCTGACCCCGAACCGAAAGAGAACCATCCCTTTTCATACCTTTCTCCTCCTCGGTCTTGTCTTTCTGCTTATTCACCTCATGATCGACCTCATCACGGCTTGCATTCCTAGCCTAAGCAAATATCCGGCATATGATGTTCTCACCAGGGATCAAGAGTCTAGCATCTATACTCAGGAGTATAGGACAATCCACATGACAAGCTACGTCTCAAATATATCCTCATATACCTGTGCAAGCATCTGTCTCTGGCTCCAAGCTCGAGGTCTGCTCACTGGTGTACGTGTCAAAGCCAAAAAATGGTACATGTGTATCCTGGCCATTCTGATTCTCTTCTCCATCTCGGCCTTTTCAGCTCAGGTTGCATATTTGGTCGCTCTCGCGCAACAGCTTGGGGAACGATCCACCTTGAAGGCCTTGCAAAGCTATGGGAGATATGAAACAGCTTATGTATTGACATATGCTGCTAGTATTGGAAGCCACTCCCTCGTGGCAATGTGCTCTATCATCAGCATCATCTGGAGACGCCCTGCATCCGTCGTCAAGGGAGCCAATGCATATGCCTCAGCTTTGAACTTGGTGGGACTATTGTGCGCTCAGTCGTTCGCGGTACCATGTGAGTCTGTTGCAATTTTCTTCAGGCAAATCATCTAACTCTCCCATACAGTCGTCTTCTGCATTTTGACCCTCATCAGGGCTGACCAAGTTCTTATTGAACCCATGGTCATCTTACTGCCTACCGTCTTCTTGATTCTGCCTTTGGGCACTCTGTTCATGACCATTAGTCACAATGATGCCGAAGCTCACCGCGACGGATTGCCTCAATCGCCTGGGGCTAGCCCTCTTCGGCAAAAGTTCCTGGAGCAGCAAAACAGATCGACGACCTTGACCAGCGGAACCGATCAGACCGCAGTCCTCGGATCTTCTGCAGTATCACCTAGTCCTCATCGGCGTGTTTGGGCGCAGCCTCGCAGCCCCGTTGATCGTGAACTCGACTTTATCGATTCCATGGACCATTCTTTCCACGAAAGTGAAAGCACAAAATTAGGATCGGTCACATTCGACCAAGAGGCCAGGGTTTCGTTCAGAGATGTCGCGGAAAAGGAATAGCTGAGGACAGGCACCAGGAGATCTCGCAGATCCTATGACGTGATGGACATTGTGAGCGAGTTCAAGTGGGCTGGCGGGCTTAGTGACATGTTGCACATCTTTTCAACATTCAGGTTGTGACAATCTTCTCCGGGGCTACGGCAAGATATGAATCCGATCGCAGGAGAAGTCACAAGCAACATCGGCCACAATTTTGCAGGAATGCAGGGTTTAGCAATGACCTTGCTTGCGGACGGTGGCCCACCATCAATGGTACTAGTAGATTAGAAAGATGTAATCCGATTCAACTTGGCCGCGAGTTCCCTTCCTCATGTGCCCGCTTCACCAGCGACCATCTTCCGTTTGACAAGCCTCACCCACCGACGCCTTCGCCATTCCCCTGTCCTTCCCTTATTCTCCAACGCGGTAGCTTCTTCCCAGTCCCTGGTACTCCCCACACTGGGGTCTTTCTTCTTCCGGTCCTTTCCTTTTCTCTTCTTTTGCTCTTTGTCCCTTTCCGCAGTCGACGATGGGATGTCATAGTCGCCATAAGCAAGCCAGAGATCGTCGTCACGGCTGAGCCCGCTTCCCGGCGGAGGCGGCAGATCCCATACCCAGCCTCCAAAGTCGAGATTAACCGACCCGCGACGGTGGCTCGTGACCTTTTGCAGCGCAGCTCCATCAGTCATGCCCGTCTTGGAATTGCGGACGGCCTTGTCATCATCCTCATCGTCCTCTTGATGGTGCAGGACGTCGTACTCGACACCCACGACTAATCTCTCATTAACCCATTCTCCCGCTTCGAGATCAAGTTCCCATTTCTTGCCGGCCCACTCCCATCCCTCAGGCGGAGCCACATCTTCAAAAAACCGCGTCCCTCTCGGTCGATCGCCCGATATCCTCGACGGCGACAGCGGGTCGTACGGCGTGCTCGAAAACAAATGCGGTTGCCATTCCAGCACCGCATTAGATGTATTGCCCGACAGAGGGATCAGCGGGCGATGTTGAAGCTCGAAGATCTCGACTTCTCGCGTATCTGGCATGCTGGATAGAGTGATGGCTGAAAGTGACTGGGCGGTCGATTGCATGACGGCCGGGGTCGCAGGCAGTGGAATCCCATGGATGTACCGTCGATGTCTGAAATTAGGATCTGATAATGCTTGTGATGCTTGTCGTTCAGCCCGCTTCTGCAGACGTGCTAGCCAGACTTGAGCTGTGGGGTGCATCGACACGATGAATGTCCATCCGGCGACGAGGAATATCATGCGCCATGGGAGAAGGTGTGCTGTGATGAAGGATAAGGAGGTCAAGATGGTGAGGTAGAGGAAGAGCTGGGATGAAAAGACCTCGTTGCTGAAGTTCGTGGCGGGCGCCACCACGCTGATGAGTGCGTCGTGCCCGTTGCTGAAATCAGCCATGCAGTTTTGGAGGTCGCGCATGTTGCGGAAAAAGTCTTTGGATGTTTCTGAAGCTGGTTTGATGGTCCGAGCTGGAGCTAGGGCTGGGCCTTCATAGTTGTCGTGGTAGTAGGGCGTCGTACTTGATATCGTTGTTGGTGGGGGCGGAGGCGGGTGGCGAGAGGTGAACGCTGGAACCATGATGAAGAGGAGTGAAACAGCCAAGGGGAGGACGACTAAAAGGTAAGGGTCCAGACAGACAAAACTGTACGTCGCCAGGAACGACAACGTATGTGAAGGGGTGCGCCAGGTGAAAAGCCGGATCATACGGTTTTGAAAGACGAACACAATTCCGATTCGAGCGTTGAAGCGACGAAAATTGTTGGTCATGGTCGGTAGTGAGAATGCCGGTCGCGACACATATTTCGAGGATCGTCGGTCGACGACAGGTGTGCTGGGGGAGCTGTCATCGTCAACATCCTCAGTCGGCACAACCTGAGCCAGGATCTTGGAGAAGAGACGGTCTTGGATAGACTGTCCGAGCCCACCATCAGCGGAAGAAGGAGTGCCATCGAGATTCCGTTGATCCAGGTGCGCGGCGGCAAATTCCTGTCCCTTGGTTTTTAGTCGAGATGGTGATAGTGATTGTTTGAGTCGGTGTCGTTGACTGGATGCGTTTGACGAAGTTTCGGCCTCAGACGATGAGATGTCCAGGTCACTCTGTGTGACGGCGATGAGTGGCACAGGCTCATCCCGGTTGGCAAACGCGTCTTGCGTGAATTCATCCATGCTGAATGTATTCTTGGTGCTGAAGAATCCTGCTATTGATTCATGACTCCTGATTAACCTCACAGTGGAGAGGTTTCATGAGTCAATGGCTATGAATCAAGTTGGCGATGATGTCCATGCTGGACAGAAGGTGTCGTCAAGAATGCCATGTGACAAGTGACATGTGATCTACAACCCAGGCAGACATCGACACGTGACCATAAAGTGGCTGGTGGTCGGATCGGATAAAGCGAGCCGGAGAGAAAGCACGCGTTCTGCCACGAGATTGGCTTGATGCGTGGCTCTTTCAAATCTGGGCAGGAGCCAGGGGCCGAGGGGCTATCCATTATGATTTTTGACCACAACAGCTCATCACTATCGTTTCTGCACTACAGTACGCATAGAATCTGGCTTATGGTGAAGTGTTCGTCCCCGCGGCAAGCTGACAGGGTCTAGAGAGATCAACCAAGGTGGACTTATCTCTCTTGTACTATCCTACAACACTTACTAACCCTAGCTTGGGGGCTGTGGGAAGCGAACATGAGCATGTGAGGAGAAGGATTTTTGATTTATGGGCTGCCGAGCTGTTCTCCTTCCTGAATGGATCTAATAAGGACTTACACTACGTGTATAGTACTCCGTAGCTTCTTGTATGGAGGTACTCGTCGCTACCAAGCTACCTTGGATTCTCTGGTAAAAAGGCCAAGTAGTACTTTCATGGGCTATCTGGAGTTAGGTGCATATCATTGCCCCCTATACTTGCATATGTCCAGTACATCATAGATTCTGGCACCCAATAATAGGCCCAAGGTTCCACGTCGTCGTCGCGTCCAAACCCTCTCCCCGGAAAGCTACAGTCCTTACACAGTCAGCACGGCCAAGGCAAAAAGTATCCTGGCAGGAAGATAGAACCTTCAGCAAGCTGGAAGCCTGAGCTGATGGTTCTTTCGGAGGGCAAGCGCCATGTTGATGTCACTTCGTTAGCGACTTACTCCTCTACTCATTGGATCGGCACCCGTGGAATTCGACATCCGCGAGATCACGCTCGAGGCGAGATTGCAGGCGAGTGATCATCCATTGAGCAATATGGTAACATCAAGGCCCCATTCTTATGTCGACACCACGAACAACCGATATTGATATCGACGTGAGCAGCTTGGTCAGGTTTGATGGCCTTGCGAGCGGATCCATTTAGTTGGTGTGGTGATTATGCTGTTGTTGGTGGAAGGTGTCCACCTGTCTTGCCTTGCCAAATCAAACGTCGCGACGCTCCATTCTTGGGACTGCTCGTATGTGTGATTCTGCCATCAGAGCACCATGTCGTTTGTGCCTAAGGTAACACGTCCAGTGCGATACATCGATTGAGGCAAACATCTCGACCACTCTCTAGCCACAAGTGCCACTCTACTGACGCTCGTTTCAGGGCTCCCATAATAGCACCAACTAGCACTGAAGATTTTCGAGATACTACTTGAAAGAAGAGGAAGCCAAGCCAATTGGGCTCATCGTATTCGATGGCGAATGTTCTACTTGGTCCATGAGCGGATTTGTGTCGAGCGGCGAGCTGACCCTGAGATGCGGGTCTACGGCAAGCCTCGGGTGCGGCGTACCTCCACACATGTCGTAGTCGTAGGCGCTCGACTTGTAGGCTTTTGGGGCTACTCGAACACCGAAGCTGCAACAAGTCGAGGGACCTTTCCCCAGTCATGATGCCACCGGTTCACGCTCTCGCATTACAGCGCCAGCCTAAACTTGCCACGAGCTGCCATATGTACCTCCATGCATCCCGGCCTAGGTACCTTAGGTACCTACATAAGGTGTAGGTGCAGCTAGCAGCCGATAATGAGTACCTAGATACCTAGCACAGTACGTAGCACACCTAATCGTACTGTTAACGAGTACCTCAACTGTCATCCCCAGACCATCCAGTGTTTGTCATACTCACACTGGTGCTGCCAGGTACCTGGGCAGCTACCTAGGTAGGTACCTCCCTAGACACCATCTTAAGGCTGCTTGATTCCCGCCAACCATCTAGGGTTGCCCCAGTGTGCCCCTTGTCCATGATCGACCTTGTTGGCAACCAGGCCTGATTTTTGAACCACAACAGGCCCCTCGGCCACAAATCAACAGCAACCCTCATCCAAGTTTATTGCTCCAAAAGGCATAGGCGATTTGTGTACCCACTACTGCCTCCCCAATACACTCGCACGGATCCTCGATTGTATGGATGGCCTTCGGCACCTACAGGCTAGCCGTTTAGTCCCTATCCTTAAACGTTCAACATGCAGTCTTAGCTGCTATTCCGCCTGCAGCATCCCTGGCGTCTGCAATCGACTGGCCCGTCACCGCAACATCGACAACAGCAAACTCCTTCGTACTCTCACACAAACAACCACCTCATCACTTCCACTTTGCAGGACGTTGTCCTACCTTTCACTCGTTGTTCTCGACTATTCTCATCTCTATACGCCAACCTCTATCAATTATCTTTCCGAGATCCCCGTATCAGCTCTGATACCCTCTGCATTCCACCTCTTGTTCTCAGCAACGCGTGTCCTGACCCTCACGATCCACTCTCTGGCCTTCCTACCACCGCCCTTGACAGCCACTTGATTGCCCCAACCACACACCCTGGTCCTTTCGTGAATCGGTCGCGACGTAGGCCACTATCCTACGACTTCGATATCCAAACTCTGTCAATTTGTTGTTGGAGATGCGTTGAGAATCCAGCGGATTTCAATGTCGACACCTCACCCTCAAAGGTGACGGGCAGAGAAACACCACGGCCTGCCCCTTAGGGCCGACGTGCCATCGTACCCATAGCCATGCCTTATCGACAAAATGCACCCTTGTCTTCGATTACCACCTCAAGATACACAAACTCGATCAAGGCCGATGATCAAGACAATGGTGGTACGAAACCCATCCCCGGGCTACCTGCAGGACATCAACCCCCACTGACACCAGCCTACCCTATAGCCAACACACAATCTTCGAGAAAGCCTCCTTCCGCCTTTGCCCTGAACAGCTCTACCAATACAGCGCCTTCTCGCTCACGAGACCCTCCAGATAATGCAACATCCACTGCCCAGGGCCCGACCCTGACCTCCAGACGAAGGCAATCCTCCATCCCCAATGCCAAAACTCTCATGGGACCACGTTCGTTGGAACATGGCAACAATGTCAATGGCGGAAAAAGGTGCGTGTCCGGTCGCAGCTTCCACAATTTCACCACAATATAAGTCTTATCATTCACTAACCCGTTCTTTCCTCTGGTAGGTCCACCAGCAACTCCCACTTCGCTTCCCTACGTGGGACTTCTGCAGTTGCTTCCCAGGATCCATACACCAAAGAACTATCCATCAACGACATTTCCCGCTTCAGCTTTGCATCCATACAGCCCAAAGCCTCTCCACAAGAGGAACGTGATGCAGGCCTAGACTTTGGGGATTTCCTTGAGCCCACTTTCAATTTTGACGATTTTCAGGACACAATTGTCGGAACAGAACCGAGCTTGAACCACTTCCCTCTTCCCGGCAAATCCCCTTCTCTTAAACCGCCCGCAAAGGCTACGTCCAATGACCCTCCTGCCTCCACGAGTGAACAGAAGAAACCGGCCACACAACCGGCCATTCCTATCCCGGCTCGGAAGGGGTCAGGTGTGATACCAATTACACGCAAGAGTTCGACTGCGTCGAATACTTCGAGAAACTCGATACGGTCTGACATAATGTCAGCTTCAACAACCTCGATCCTGAGGGGAAGGAGACAGAGCCACTTTCCTCCAAACTCATTCAATAATGCTGGTGGGACCACAACCAAAGCCCCGCGGAAATCAGTCGGTCCTGGCACATTCATTGCCCCAGACTCGTCAGAGAAGGCACCGGCACCCAAGAGAAGGCCAAGCGCTGGGGGGAGAAAGTCTAGTTCAGAGAGTACCAAGAGCCTTCAGTTTAAAAGCTCTCTCGGTCCCCGGAAGAAGGTCTCCAAGGACCTTCTTACACCGTCGAGAACTCCAGACCCATCGAGGTCTACCTCCACAGGGGTACAACATACTCCAACAAGAGAGAAATCGACACCTGGTAGGACGACCACACCAGGGGGCAATACAGACAGAAACCGGAGAATGTCGGTCATGCCACCTCACGCTACCGGACTGGGTGCTCGTACCGTCAGTCCGACAGACGCACGGCGCATGAAACGTATGTCCATCGTCCCACCGGCTCCTCCGCTACCACAGAGCCGCATCTCGCAGGCACCCCCAACTCCCCAGCCTGAACCTCTTCCTCAACTTCCCCACTCAGATATTGTCTCTCCAGTCCTCACAAGTCGAAAGAGCCTCACTCCTTCCTCTTCGCGGACCACCCCCGATCCCAATCGAAAGTCTTACAGTTCGGGCCAGTCACTTTCGTCAACTACTAGTTATAGCTCTGTGCGAAATGCAGCCAACCCACCGCCCAGGCTACCCCAGGCTGTCAATTCTTCACGCTTGCCCACCCCTAAGCCACGAGTGGACACGTCGGGAACTACCACTTTTGAGCTCGAGGTTCCTCCGGTGCCTGCCATACCTAAGGCGTACGAATCACCCGGTAGTGAACATGAACAACCTTTCTTCTCTGCTCGCTCTTCTAGTCTCCCTCCCTTCGACGTACAAATCTCTGAAAGCCCAACTGTGGCTTCGCTCGCCGATGCCATGAAGGCGCTAGAGACCCCTCGCGCCCCGAGTACGTCGTCACACGTCTCTACCAACCCACCACCACAACCAGCCCTGCATCTTGCAGACACTGATACCAAGGCGAAGCAACCATTGAAAGCAAGCAAGAAGAATCTTCAGACCCTCAGGTTGCCACCACTGAATTTATTGCCCCTTGGGACACCAACAGCCGCCAAGATAAAGTCGTTTCACTCCAGTGTCGAATCTACAGACGGCTCGATGACCCCGCCCACATCTCGAAATCTGATGAAGACCCCAAGCACGCCCATGACGGCCTCGAAAGCCACATTCTTTTCACGCTCTCACAAAGCAGCTGAGGAAGCGTTGTTACGAAGCAGCACCTCGCATCATGCTCTAAGGTCGGCTGAGATTCGGGCACCCAGTGATGACAGCCCAAGTCTTCCATCGTTCTCATTCGAGACTGCAACGTCCAACACAAGAAACATCTCGCCCTTTGTCTCCTCCTCCGTGCCAAAATCCAATGGAGAGTTTGTGAACCATATGAGACCCAACTTTATGACTGAATTGAGCAGAAATCCGAGCCTTGCGAAACCGAACGGACCACGAGCCCCAAGCTTCTCTATAACTCCCAAGACCGACCCAGCTGCAAGTCCTGCTAGTGTCGACAAGCCGTCTGAAAGCGAATCCGTCTTTTCGACGGCCGCGCTGAGACGGAAGTTGAGCCGGAAACGAAGTGAATCCATGGTCCCTGAACCTGTCGTCCAGAGCGATAAACTGGCCAAGTATGACAATATGCCGCCACCCAAGCTTCCGGCGTCTGCAAGTTGGACCAATCCTCAAGCCGGTAACACGAGCCCCTCTCAAAGGCCGTCCTACCTTCGTTCGAGAAGACAAACGTCAACGTCTGGCACCAACACCGCGCCCGAGAGACAAGACAGCCATGACAGCACAATGTCGCAGCCGTCGAACCTTCGACCGGCAGTCGATGCTGGGAGAACGTTGATGATGCATACCAATCGATCGGGGTCGCTCACGTCTAACGCTCCTCACGTGCTCGCCAAACAACCTTCCCAGCGTCTGCAAGAGCCGCCTCTGGACCGGGACGACCTTGTCGCAGAAGAGGAGATGAGAAAACTGGCGAGCAAACGGAAAGATTTCGAGTCGGCTGCCCGCGAACTCGATGCACTGCGGGCCAGAGCCAGGCCAGTCCGCCGGATGTCTGCCGGCACAGCCTCGCGAATGTTCGATCTGAACATTTTCGAAAGAGGGGAGATTGTCGACCATGGCCACATTTACTTTACAGGAACTGCCAAAGCACGGAAAATCATTGGAGATCTGAATTCGGCATCCTCCAACTTTGGCTACGATGATGACCGAGGTGACTATAACATCGTGGAAGGTGATCATCTCGCGTACCGGTACGAAGTCGTTGACTTGCTGGGCAAAGGTAGCTTCGGTCAAGTTGTGCGGTGTGTCGACCACAAGACAGGAATTCTTGTTGCAGTCAAGATCATCCGCAACAAGAAACGGTTTCATCAACAAGCTTTGGTTGAGGTCAACATCCTCCAGAAGCTCCGAGAATGGGTGAGTTTGGCTGAACCACTTGATGAGCAATTACTGACAAGGAACAGGATCCGCACAAGAAGCACAGCGTTGTTAATTTCGACCAGAGCTTTTACTTCCGAGGCCACCTATGTATCTCGACGGACCTTTTGGGCATGAATCTTTACGAGTTCATCAAGGCGCACGACTTCCGAGGGTTCTCACTCAAACTGATTCGACGATTCACCAAACAACTTTTGCAGAGTCTAATTCTGCTGCAACAACACAAGGTAATCCATTGTGATCTCAAACCGGAAAATATTCTGCTTGCCCACCCAGTACATTCGGAGATCAAAGTGATAGATTTCGGATCGAGCTGTTTCGAAAACGAGAAGGTGTACACGTACATCCAATCACGATTTTATCGATCGCCCGAGGTGATATTAGGCATGTCGTACGGCATGCCAATCGATATGTGGAGCGTTGGGTGTATATTGGCTGAACTATTCACTGGGTATCCAATATTCCCTGGAGAGAACGAGCAGGAGCAATTGGCGTGTATCATGGAAGTGTTTGGACCCCCGGAAAAGCATTTGATTGAAAAGAGTAGTCGGAAGAAATTATTTTTTGACTCGATGGGCAAGCCGCGAATCACGGTGTCGTCCAAGGGACGACGACGACGACCGAGCTCCAAGGAACTGCGACAGGTGCTGAAATGCGACGACGAAGCATTTCTGGATTTTATCACAAAGTGTTTGAAATGGGATCCAGTTCGAAGGATGACACCACATGAGGCGAACAAGCACGAGTTCATCACGGGGATCAAGATGAGCACTGCTGCTGCGCGGCGGAACTTTGCAGGCGGGATGGGCAGTTCACCCATCAAGAGAGTCAACTCGATCACGACGTCAGGAGGAGCGCGGCCATTGCCGCAACCCCCGGCAGGCGGACTCAAAGCCCCCGTCAGCCTTCGACAGGATTCATCACCGAACAAAGCAGGGGCACGTCGACAGTCCACCGCGCCCGGTGCTTCACTGGGCACGGCACAAGCCAAACGGGCATCACATGCGGCAATGACATCATCGGCGTCGAATTCGAACTTGAGGAGGTTGACAGTGGCCCCCCGGAGTCTGAGCGGGAGATCTGACCTGGCGACAGCGGCAGCGGCGGCCAGTCTGGTCAAGTGAGAGGCCGCTCGCGTTCTATGTACATGATTTTGGAAGGACGGGTGCCAGCAGGGCCCGACATGCGCGTTAGAAGCAAACTTAAACCATGGCGTTGGATGTCAACATAGCCCTGCACGGCAGGGCAGGGCAGGGCACGAATTCTTTTGCAGTATTAATGAAGATATACAATCATGGCATGGGCACAGGCACTGGTGAAATGTGAGAATCGTGGGACAGTTGGAGTCATGTTTCCACCAACGCGGCACGGGATAACATGGTATGGCACGGCATGACAAGGGGGTTTGGGAGGGGCCAGTGGCTTTGAGTCGATGAGAGGCATGGCATTTGTTGGAGGAGAAGATGAGCAGTCTGTAATAGTGAGATATACCCGTGGCTTGTGAAGTGACTTGAGAAGGTGTACTGCAAGAAACAGTCGACGAGTGAGCAAGGCTTAGAAATGCAAAAGCTTCTGAAGACTCTGGAAACAAGTGTTCCTCGACCAAATTTGAGGTAGATTGGTTTGTTGTCTTGTAGGGCTTTGTATAGCATGTTGACAGCCGAGAATGATGTGTCGGATCAGGTGATATCTTGGTAACCATCGCTGTACTATAGGACCAATCACGCAGTCAGTGAGTCTCTGTATAGATGTATGTAGCAAGAGCCTAATAGAGCTCTGTCTACATCTCATTTTGGGTTGGCATGTAGATATGCCGAAAATCACGTGGGGCTAATCACATCTCGCTCCGATCGCTTTCTCGACATTGTTACCCGCCAAGTACCGAGGTAACGACGTCTTTGCCAAATCCATTCCCTTGCCAGAACCCTTTTCGACTCGAAGGTGGTTGAAAAGACGGGCATGTTCCTGATAACAACAGATTTGTTTGACCTGCAAGGTCCTACAACCCTAGAAACAATCCTTCCACGTCGATATCGCAAAACACTGATCAAGTTCCTTGTATCCCACCATGGCAGACGACCTAATTGCACTTGATGCCAGCGCCATTTCCGCGACAGACGAAAATACTGCCTACTTCAACTCAGTGCCATGGTGTGTCGAGCTTCTCAAAGATCAGAGCTTCATCACGATAGACACGATATCGCGCAGGGGCAAAGACGCAATACGGGATGCATTGTTCGCGCGAACCCTAGCCACAGCAGAAACCATGCCAGCGTTTATGACACAGTATAAGCTCGTGGACCTCAGTCAAACCAACCCCACGTTACCCCCCGACCATTTTCAACCCCGAATCCAGGAAGTCAGGTGTTTTATCGCTCTGGCCAATGGTCTCAATGGCTATCCGGGCATCATGCACGGCGGCATGGCCGCTTGTATCGCCGACGAGGTCACAGGTTTATTGGGGCGCCATAACTATCGCCTGCAAGTAGAAAACCCCCGGCCGGGCCATGATCTTCCACTCTGGGCCACAGTCACAGGCGATTTGACCGTCAAGTATCGCCGGCCCGTCGCGACAGGTCAGGTCGTCCAAGTCCGCGCCTGGTATAACACCAACAAGTTGGATAGGAACAAGTTTACCACAAAGGCTGTCATTCAGGATTCGTCTGGTCAGGTCTTGTGTGAGAGTATAGTGACGTTCGTGGCCATCAAGCCCGGAAAGGAGGGGCTATTTAAGCCTGACAGGAAGATCAAGTTGTAAGCCACAATACAGGGTTGTCCTTTGGTGGCGTGTGATCGGCAGTCATGTTCGCATTCTGAAAAATGCTCCTAGAAGGATAGACAGATCTTGAATCGTCTGATGCTGGGTATAGATAGAGAGATCATTTCATGCCTAAAGGCTTGGTGTAATCTAATTCCACAGCCTAACTGGACGCTTTTTCTTTTCTGAGGTTTCATTTTTATCATTTGTCCATTGCAGAAATGGCACACAACCAGGCACCAGGAATTCACCATCTATTGTTAGGCTTTTGATGAGATCACTGCCCGTGAGCTGAAGAGCAAAATGCTCAGGCACCAATCATCTCAAATCACGTGGTTGGATTGCTCCCATTTCTCACGTGTTGATCCCTCATCGCTCAGCTCACGTGTCGTGCCTGCCGTGATGCGATCAAGACAACAGGCCATAAACATTTTATCTCTATATTAGACTCAACATTCTACAAAAACAGAACCAACCACCAAACCACAAATCGCTGTGCCTAGGACTCATCAATGTTATACCTTGGGAGCATCTGGGCGAAGTAGAAATCCGCCTTATGGAGCTAATGCAAGCCACCCGAGGCAGAACCAAACCACCAATGGGAGCTACCATCACGTCGATCCAAGGCTGAACCGTCTTGTGCCCTGACGTATTCGGAACCCAAAATCGAGGCAGACCTTGAGGCAATTGCTGACGCTGACCTTAACCCTGGCCCAATGTACTTTTGGCACAAGACTATCTCATGATCTATTTCCCCATATATAAATCGAGCTTTATCAAACAATGTGGGTCGAGTTCCAGACCCAGATCTGAACCACAAAGGGGCACACGGCAGTGCTAAATCCCATTCACTATGGGACTCACCAAGACGGAGAATTCCCCCGGATTGTCCTTTGATATCCAGAATCCCCGACAAGTGTACTCACCAGGCGATGTCATACGGGGACAAGTCGTCTTGAACACGGCCGAAGATAGTGCCATTGGAAAAATCGCCGTCAACCTGTGGGGACGGACCAAGTCGAGGATCATCCAACAGCATGGACAAGCCGTCACTTACCACCGAGGACGTACAACTCTCTTCGACCTCGAACAAGTCCTCTACGAAGGTCAATATACCCACAAGCCAGGCACATTTTCCTGGCCTTTTGAATTTATCATCCCTTCACAAGCTGATCCTACTTCCGTTCTCGCCGGCGACAAGTGGAAGCCCAAAGACCATTTCTCTGGCACCACCACCGCCGACGAGGACGGCCTCAATTTGGTGCTGCCCCCGTCAAATCATCACAGCAGAATCATGTTTGGTCGTCAGGCCGAGTGTTTTGTCGAATATGTCCTATCCACCACCCTGACCGAGCCCGAGGGCCTTCACAAGATACGTAAACCCCAGAGCAAGACTTCGACTCTTCCCCTCACCTTTCACCCACTATCAACCCCAGAACCAATCCAGGATTGGGGCTTGATCGAAGACAGTCGTCTCATCACCATCTCTACTCTCAAGCTACTGCCCGAACATGCCGGTACCTCTCTAGGGTTACGCGATCGAGCACGCTCCCTCTTCCACCGAGACAGCATTCCCAAGTACTCATTCACCCTCAAAGTCGAAGCTCCCACCACGATCCAGCTGCTCCATCCCACGCCCATTCCATTCCTAATAACTCTGACACCAGACCAAACGCCCGAAAACACCACCGTCGATACATCGACTGGGTTCCCACGAGTCGTGCTACGCAACGCCTCGATCCAACTCAAAACCCACGTGCGCTGCCGGGCAGCCGGCACATATTCTGAGCGGAAGACATACGAGCTTCCCATTCTGGCCAAGAAATCCTTAGATCAGCCATTATCACCGTCTCTCAAACTCGACTCAGACACAGACACACGCCTAGATCTGGGTGCCCTCTGCGACCTCCGTCTCGGCAACGCCAATCTGGGCTCCAAGCTCGAAACGCCGCTATGCCCAAGCTTTAACACCTTCAACGTCGCTCGCGAATATTTCTTGACATGGGATCTCGAAGTCGAGTGTGCGGAAAAGGTGGAGAAGTTTTCATCCAAGAAGAACGGGGATCCAACCACCGTCATCCTCCCCGCTGGAACCACCCAGTCCTCCTTCCCTAGCAGTGGGGTGGGCAACGACTACCTAGGTGCAGACCTCGCCCACGCGACATCAGTCACAAGCAGTTCAAATGGACTCTGGAATCGTCGCCGTGTATCAGGAGAAGACGCCATGAGCGCGATGCCGACGGGATCATCACGTGGCGAGAAAGAGAAACCGGGCTTCACTCCCACAAGCACGGCCCTTGCATCGGGGAACTCGCCTCTGACTTCCTCTCTGACTGGAGGTGACAAGACCAAGACCAAGACAAAAGAAAAACTGACCAAAACTTCATTACCGCCATATGTCGACCACTCATCACTTGCTGCGCCTTCTGGGCAACAGCAACAACACTCAAAATCCTCTAAATCCAAAGACCAGGAAGCCGCCGAAGACCGAGCCCGAGCCCGAGCCCGTGATGAGGATGTCCCACCTGCAATAACTTTTCAAAATCCCCATGAAATCCCCTTTCGATCGACTGATATGGACGAGACTCGATCACCACATGGCGGTCAGGACCCGGATGCCTCGACCGCCGTCCCCAATCCTCGTCAAGATGACGGTAATCAGTTGCCGAAATATGTCCCTTGATCGGGGGTCGACATGATGATGACGTTGAGGGAGAATACTAACAATACGTCCACTTCGCCACGGTTCCTATCGCCGAATGGGAGATTGGGAAATCTCAATTCCCGTCGCAGTTAACCCCCGCCTGATCTATACCACGTCATAGGTCATAATGGAACTGAATGCTATGGTCGATCCGGAAGCAATTCTGCCCGGATGAGCCGGGCCGTTCCAGGTCTCTTTGCGTCAACATCATGTAGCATCAGCTATAGGAAATCAACGCAGGAATTGGGAGTCTGATCGTTTGCCTGTCGAGAACAGCTTAACGCACGCAACACGTTTCTATAATGATATCCCATCCCCATGTTCAGGGATGACCTCCATTGGGCTCGCGTTATGATCAGAGATGAATATCATCGACCCACCACGTCTTGCTCAATCCCCCAGGGACGGAAGAGCGATGGCCGACTCTTTGACCGGGTCCACAGAGATAGTGGTACCCAACCAATTGAATACCGCAAGATAGAGAATCATACAAGATATTCAAGTCATGCACGCCTAGATATTCAATTGATATCATTTCTTTCTGGGCACTGTGATTGATAATGAGGGCATAAATGTGATGTATATAGTTAATACATTTGAGCTAGAAGGTTAATGCAACAGACGACTGACAACTGGCGATGTCGGTACGTTGATCCAACTGATACAATCGACAGAGGACATAACTTCATCCAAAAACACATCCTGTCCATCAATGACATATGTTTGGTGTTCTGAGCCCGACGTACGGGGTTTCCCATCAATAAATCTTGACTCAAGTCAAAGTCGGCAATCAGAAGCCAGCAGAGCGACGTCCATGGCGGGCGAGGTGACCCAAGTGGCGCTTCTCCGCCACCATGAAGCTAGCTCTCTTTTCTTTGGCGGCTCCCTTCTTGAACACGCTGAGCGCAGCTGGTCCACCGCACTTCTCCTTGCTGTTGCCCTTGCACGACATGTTGCACTTGGACTCGTCAAGCTTGGCTGTGGTCAGTGAGTTGCCGCAGAAGCATTCTCCGGCATACTCGGTGCCTGCAATGCTGAAGCCGCGAGACTCGCAGAATGCGATGCACTTGTCATTCGTCATGGTGTTTCCGTTGAAGTTGGACCATTGTGGTAGACTGCGAGGGTTGAGTTCGTCGACAAAGCAGCCTTGATACGCCCAAGCAGTGTTGGAGGACGATGGAGCCGGTGCTGGAGCCTGTTGTTTGATCAGTCAGACAATGACTCTGTATTTCACCTCGACCACACTGGTGGTCGAGGATCTACCGGGGATCAGATTAGAGGAACTTACCTTGGTGGTAGAGGCTGGTGCTGGTGCCTTTGTGCTGGACGAAGAAGCGGGTTGTGTTGGTGCCTTTGTGCTTGAAGTCACAGGTTTCGTCGTTGTCGTGGATGAAGTAGCAGGAGAGCTTTGAGCTGGAGCGGAAGATGAAGGCACCACTGGAGCAGGGGAAGAAGCCGGTGGAGTGCTGCCACCGCCGTTGGAGCTGCCACGGCCGCCAGGGGCGCCAGTATTTTGTGTACCCTTGGTGTAGAGGGTGAGGACGCCAGGACCGCCACAGAACTGATCTGCATTACCCATGCAAGGCATGCTACAGGTGCCAGCAACGCCGGGAATGGGCTTGGCCTTCTCAGGGAGAGAGTTGCCACCTAGTTACTGTTAACACCCAATTGACCATCTTAACCAAACTTTGGACTCACAAAAGCATTCTCGAGCGTATTCAGTGCCAGCGATAGAGAACCCTTTGCTTTCGCAGAAAGCAACACAGGCTTCATTTGTCATTTGATCGTTGGCAGTACTTGCACCAGTCAAAACCCGATTGTAGTAGTCATCGGTACCACAGCCCGTATAGCCCCAACCCTTCGATGTTAGATCAACGAAGCCTGATTGATCAGAGTAATCGATCTCGGTAGGAGCGCCACACGTGTTTGGTTGAGGGCTGGCATTTGGGCCTGGCTGAACTGGATTACAGCCGGGTAGAGCTGGTAAAATTCCTGAAACCTTTTCGTTGACACCGGTGGGGATTTTGCAGCCCTCGGCCTGCTTGTCTGGAATGAGATTGAAGACCGGGCAATCCTCGACACGACCGCTGTCGTTGGTACATTGATCGACGGCTCTTTGGAGATGAGCAGGATCCCAACCCATGAGGAAATCTCCGTGACCGCCATAGCCAGTGGGATCACCCATGGACCAGACAAAAGGTTGTTTGTTGCCGTACCATTTGCTAGCGAACTTGTTGGTATCCCAGATGACTTCGAAAAAGATGGAGATGAGGTGGATTGGGAACTCGGGAGGGCATGAGCCACCATTGTAGGAATTGGCAGGGTATGAGACGTGAGACTTGTGATCGGGGGAATCCAAGTCCTTTCCATTCCAACAAGCAGGGAAAAACACTTGAGCACGAAGACCATTGGGGCAATTGTAGTTTGGAAAGTTGGGAGTTTCGGGCTTTGCAGGACCGTTATAATCCAAGCAGTTGTAGCTGATGGCTTGACTAGCAAAGTCGTTGCCGGCAGTACGCTTGAAGGGGTTGCCAGCGACCATGCGGAAGCCAGCGGGGAAGGCGTGGATCTTTTCGCCCTGGCCTCCACGTTGAAGATAGTAAACCAAAGCACCACCAATTTGAGGCACACTTTCGAAGGTTCCGTCCTGGTGTTGGAAGAACAAGGTCGGGGTCCAGTAGTTGCTGAAATCACCAGCGACGGTGCAAGACGTGCAGGTGGACTTTTGAGTGTCATTGTAGGTCATCTCGAAATCAAAAGCATTTCCACCCATGATTGTGTGGAGATGGTTGGAGACCTGGCCAGGCTGAACGATAGGATCCGATCGCTCGACGACGATGGGGGATTTGCATGGGAGTCGCCAAAAGGCGGCTGCTGGAGAAACAGCCAATGCGGCCACGAGGCTGGCGGCGAGAAGAGCAACCATTTTTTTTATGGGGACGGTGTCCGACGAGGCTGGTGAAACAGGATCGAGGTAACAAGGTCCGGGATTGATAGATAGAAACAACAGCGAATGGCTTGACAAAAGACTGAACGTACGATACAATCGTACTTTGGGGATAAAGAATGAACGGCGAGGGTCACCGACACCTCAAGCCAATAAACGAATGTGAGAGTGCTAACAGAAATACACAGTGATGTCGAGTACGAGGGAGAAGAAGACCTACCTGGTGGAGCCGGGGGAGGTTTATAAGAAGATCAACAGATGTCATTCTTGCTGTACCTACCTGCTGTAGCCTGTGTGCCTGTGTACACTGTGATCCTTGTTGTTTGGCAACGTGGGGCGCCACGGTGATGGTCAGATGAGATGGGCCATCCATCGTGAGACGGCCAGTCGGAATGAATCCACAATCAGGCATGGGGCGGACATACCGTACTTTAATAATTATGGATTCATCATGAGATACAGTAGTGTGAAAGCGGGACACCAGGGCCTGATGTGGCCCCTCGGCCCCTTTCGAAGCATGGGTGTTATAATGAGTACTCTGTAGGATGAGGGATCGAAGTCCGTGGTGAGAAAGACGGGGGTGGAAACGTGCAAAGGCGGTTGAAGATTAAAAGACGGTGTGCCAAGACTTGAGATCATTAGGGGAGGTTATGGAGGCAGGAGCAGGGGTTGGGACGGGAAGGAGCCATCAAGCCTCCATAACGGCCTTTCCTAATCTCCAGTCTGCGCCCGCATCTCATCTCGGCCACCTTCTAGGCTCCCCCTCTGTCGACAAAGATAGGTACAATCACCACCACGCGTATTGTTACCCAAGACTAAGTACCTCGAGTTTCGCTTCTAATAAGATGTGGCTAATCAGGAATCAGGCACCCAGGCACCCAGGCACCCAGGCACTCAGGCTATGGCGTTGTAGTATTCAATGCATCAAGCCATCCAACTCGAGTACCAAAGGCTCTCTCTTACTCCCTCACTCTCAGGACAGAAAATTAAAAAAGTGCATGAACAAGAATACATGGATCCATCTTCTTACGCGTGTTGTTGATGTCTTTGGTCTTGTCAACGTCACAGGCATCGGCTTGACTTTCACCCTGAGGTCTTGGTGGCTGAATTCTGAAACATTTCTATTCTGCCCACTCGCCTGGACCGCTTGTCAGGATGACTTGCTGAAACAGCCAACGGCCGAGTCTGGCTTTTAGATCAGAACTCGGTCTTTTGGAGTACCCCATCAATCCTACACTTTTCTCCTACCGCAGTGGTACTTTATTTGGCCCGTCCTCCGATGTGAACGCGGAAGTGAGCGACTGGGTCCACCCGCGGCCTACATGTCCGTTTTGGGCCCTCGGGCAGCCATCCGCGTATCGATGTACCAGGAAGGCATGACCGCGGACCGAGGCGCCATAAAATCTGCAAGTACCTGAAAATCGCTGTCATGGTTCTCTCTAAAATATGAATTGTCGTTCAGTGTTTGGCCAAGGCGAAGCTCTCGTGTAATTGCAGTTCAGCCGTAGCGCCCGTGGGCACCTCTCCTCGACAAAGACTAGCCAAAGCTGCATGCTGTCGTAGATGCTGATTCAGTTTACCGAGTACCGAAGTAGAAATACTCTGATCATAGCCAGGTGTCCATATAATAACCAGCCAGAACGCAGTGCAACTTGCATATAGCCACAAGAGAGCAGTCTGAGTGGAACATGACACTGTTTTTGAAAACTTTGATCTCAGAAACCATACTTTCCACCTGCTGATCGCCTGCTACGGACAATGGGTGATTCTGCTGCTGCTGGATCTGATACCTCGCCGTATTCGATTCAGCTTGAAGCCCGACGCCTCCTGCTAGAAGCATTACTGAAGAACCCTAGATTCAACAAGGATGTTCCCTCTGAAGCCCTCGAATTCGCCGATCAGATAAGCTTCACAGGTTCTCCATTGCCATCCATAGCCATTAATTGGCGCTTCGCGGAGTCAGCAGCAAGTCTGAAAGCCTTGGAAGCTTGTACGGTGGCCGCCCTGGTGAAGCGGAAATATGGGATTCAGCTTGCGGGCGCTGAGATCAATACAGACCATGCACAACTGTTCTTCATGTCAACTTTTGTTTGGACAATCGATCCTGGGACAGATCGCGCAATTTCTTTACAGCAGACGCCTCTGCCTGCGCGACTATATGAACTGTTTCCTAACTACGACATTCACAACATGAGCTCGTCACTTTACAGACAATGCGCAACAAGTATATACTGCACGAAAGACAAGCGGTACTTCCAACTTCATGGAAGTATGAATCCCGATCCCACGTTAACAAGTTTGGGCTTGCCCATGGACGAACCTGAGCTGAAGACTTGGGACGATGCAATGAAGCCGTTCATTGAGCGAATGGCTACAATCGACTCCTCCACCATGCAGCACCTTGCATCGGAGGTTTACAAGCAGGCAGGAGTGATCTGTGAGACAGTTGAATCCTTTCGATCTACCGAACACGGAAAAGGGAATGCACACGTCGGTCTATATGAGATTTTCCGAGTCGAAACCTCTGCTGCACATGGACCTTGCTGGTGGCCTCCAACATTACAAACGACTGCCCAGCGACCACTTGCTGGGCTCAAAATTGTTGATTTAACGCGCGTTATAGCAGCACCTGCGGTGACTCGCGGCTTAGCAGAACTCGGTGCCAGTGTAATGCGCGTCACGTCTCCTCATATCGCCGATTTCACCATCCTCGCAGTAGACATGGGCTGGGGCAAATGGCAGTGCAGTCTGGATCTGACAAAAGAAGACGACAGGCAAAAGCTACGGGATCTTATCTATGATGCCGATGTTGTTGTCCAGGGATATCGACCTGGTGTACTCGACAAGTACGGATTTAGCCAACAAGCCATTCTCGATTCAGTCAAGGACCGTGACAGGGGTATTATCTCGGTTCGCGAGAACACCTACGGGTGGCATGGACCATGGAGTCATCGTGCTGGCTGGCAGCAAGTTAGTGACGCCTGTGTTGGTGTATCAGCGGGCTTCGGACGAGCAATGGGTCTTCCCGATGGTGAAGCTATCACGCCCGTCTTTCCGAACAGTGACTTCATGGTCGGAGTTGCTGGGACGGTCGCTGTCCTCAATGCCTTAATGCGCAGGGCAGATGAGGGAGGGAGTTACAAGATTGATTTGGCACTGAACTACTACAATCAATGGCTTGTCGACGAAGTCGGCGAATATCCAGATCCGGTTTGGCAAGATGTCTGGGCGAGGAACGGGAATAAGGTCTACAGGTAAGTCTTATGTTACTTCAAGCTTGCATTCTCGTCATTTGCAGCAGTGTCAGATTGATACCGAGAAAAGTCTTAGCTGATAGGATAACCTCGACATCCAGGTCTTACCATAACATGAACTTCACATTGCGCGAATATTTTGGAATGATACGGGAAGGCTGCGCGTCGACGCTCTTGAATGATGCCTTCTTCGAAGACAGACCAAGCAAGGCAATCGACTCGATTCACCGAACTGTCAAACCGATCATCAAGTTTGACAATGACCAAGTCGAGCTCAGGTACAATGTTGGCACGAGGGGGAATGGCAAAGACGCTCCGTTTTGGCCGCAAGATTTGCTGACGGAGATAGTTTCTTAGATCATGAGACTTGTAACTTTCTTCAACATAGTCTAAAAGAGCACGAAGTATCATAGCCAGCGTCTTAACGAATTAGGGCAAGAATCACAAAGATTTACAGATTGTGGGTTTTTGCTATCCTCTTCTCAAGAGGCCATAAGCTCAAGCCTGACATGACTCGGTCCAGAGCAGTATCCGGACTTGGCAAGCTTGCTTCCCTCATTTCTTCTCCGTCTCGGTCCAGTCAGCTGTATTCTCTTCTTTGGCCCCCATAAGATGTGGTTTGTGTACATGGACAGCCGTGTGTCTACAGAAGCGAGTCAGTGATAATTTATTGGACAACCGGCATCAAACTGAGATGAAAGCTCACCTTGTCAAGTGGTGATCCACGCTGGTGACAAAGACTGCGGCAATGCATGCACATGCTGTGGTACAAGACAAATTTAGCCAATGCTCCCTGGTACGAACATCTTCGCGGGACTGCAGGCCAGACATACCTCCGAAAGCGAGGCTAACGAGAAACACCATTCGAAAGGCGTCTGCATATACGCCTCTCGCCGCATTAATGCCGGCCAGCAAGATCTGAGGGGTCATCCCTGGAAGACTGTCCAAGGAAGCAACGGACCCAGAAACCAGCGCCACTAAGATGAATCAGCATGAGACCTTCTGAATCCTGCCAAATAAAGGGGAATAGTCGGGATTCTGGCAGCGCAACACATACTGATGAAAGTTGGAATCTCTGTAGCCGGCAGGCCCGCCTGTACAACAGCAGCTCCCACTTCTGCGGCTAGATTGTGCTTCACCTTCGAGTTCAAAATGCTTGAATAGATTGCAATGGCGATAGCGCCGCCAGTTGATCTCACTGAGTTTGATATCCTGCCAATTAAATAATTAGCCAGCATATTCAATATTTCGCTCAGATGACAAAATGTCTTGCCGATCTGGAGCAGATTGGACTCACCCAGAGGCAAGTCCTATTTCATGGTCTTTCGCGCCGAACTGGATAATGAGCATCCCGATCACTTGCTGGGCGCCAACGGCGAAGGCAGCAACTGCCACAAATGCAATAGCTCTTCCTGGGGTGTGCTGTGTCACAGAGGAGAGCGAGGTGATGAAAATTGTCTGGATGATGCAGACTGCAAGATATTGACGGTTTGTCTTTTTGATGACTGCAAACAAGGCACCGGAGATCAAACCACCCGCTATGAGTCTGAGGTGAGCTAGTGGCCGGTCAATGGGAATCCACCAAAGAATTTGCTTACCCATGGCAGATGCATTGTAGGCCAGACTATACCAGCCAACAGTAGTGGGAATCACAGTGTATAGCAGCTGAACCTCTGTGGACGTCGTATAAGTGCTCAAGACTCCTTTGTATCAGGATCAAACCTTCTTACCTTGAGGCCACAACACCTGGAGACCAGTGAACTGCAAAACCAAGGACATTCAGTCAGAGTGTCAATCATTCGGCACAGGTGCTGGAGATGTGCTTACCATCATCCCACCGAGGAAGGTAACAGCCAGCGGAACGTCGAAACCACGAACATTGCGAAACATGGATGGAGGACATAGTTTGGCGACCTTGTCAGAGCTGAACACCTCCCAGAGAGGAAAAGCAACTAACACAGAGAGAGCTTCATTGTGATACATCAGTCAAAATCAGAGCATGGTGCTCAGATGATGGAGAAACTTACCGCCGATAATGAGGGGTGCGAGGACCTGGGCGCTGATCCATGGATATGGATTGTCTCCCCATGACACTCCGAGGAGGAAGCTCACCAGTCCTCCTCCGAAGAGTAGTAAGCCAATCCAATCTATCTCTTTGACCTGCTCAAGGCGCGTCTTTCCGTCTGCATGAAGCTCCACGAAACGCGGAGGCCAATAGAAAATGGCAATGAGGCAAAGAGCAAACCCGTTAGCTATGATACCTAAGTAGAACGCCCAGCGCCAGTTCAGGTGAGCAACCAGTGCATATGCTGTGGGAATGTTTAGTCTCCTTGCATTTGGGGTTAACGTCCCTCGCGTAGAGAAGCTTACCAATAACTGAGCCGAACGCTGAGCCAGGCAAGGCAGCGAGGTTGAGCAAACCCACAACCACTCCTCGCCACTTCTTAGGTACGATCTCATTAGAGGCTGCGAATGCGAGCTGCTGGAGTCCTGCACCGACGCCCTGTAATCCATATCAGCTGAGTTCACCGTGTAGAAAGAGGGTCGAACCATTAAAGTCGACCCAGCTATGATATTCCCAACTGAATGTGCCCTGGACGCAATAGAACAGCCTGTAGTAACTAATTCAGTTCCCTGTGCGGACTCTCATGCGACGAAATCTTGTTCGAAGGCGAGAGCTTGCCTACCAATTAGCCCTAAGGCGTTGCCCACAAGGAAGAAATTCCTTCGTCCGAAGATGTCACTACAGCGGCCAGCGATGGTAGTGACTACAGCCGCGGCTAGAGTCCACGCTGTAGGGATCCAAGAAATCCGATCCGATGGTCCGATAGCGCTATTGATCGTCAAAAGTATAGCAGACGGTAGAACGAAGGAGAAGAGACACGCTTCGTAGGTGAATGCGATTGCCTGCAAGTCTGGTGAGCCAACTGAGCATTTCACTCTCGCCGTTTCCTGCCCCTTCATCTATGGAATCAAGCACAACGACGTACCACACAAGCCATGACTGTCCAAATATCCACGTCACGAGTCTCATACGATTCAATCTCTTGCTGGAGGGTCCGACCATCTTCTGCAACTTGAACAGGAGTCATTTTCTGATCGTCACGTTCTTGGTATTCGCCGTGAAAGGTGGTGGGCTCATTTTTGGCCTCTTTTGGAACCGCCATAGCTTATTTGGTTGTCCAGTTCGGGTTGAAACAGATTTACACACTATTTCCAAGGTTTGATGTATTCCAGGATCGATTCATATATATGGCTGTTGTGTTGACGAAGGCTGTATGTCGAAAAGGGTAAGTGTCTCCGCTGCGTCCTCGGCTATCTCTAGGCGTCCGGGGGAATCTGTCCCCATGGGGATGCATGTGCCGGGGCTCCTGGATATCCATCTTCGGAGAAGAATTGGAGCGAAATAAGCTGACAGGGTCTAGCCGACGACCGACTCGACACTTGTACTAGAGTGCTATCGTATTGGTTCCGAAACGAAGCGGAAAGTGTTGGCATACCCATCATTTAGCCAGGTTACGAACGATGGACAGGAATCGAGCACTTCAACTGTGCGGGATATTCTCTAACGGCTTACAGGTACACTTGCGAATTCATACTCCGGAGTCGAAAGGCTGGTCCGCGACTTTTGCATCAATGCCAGCGAAGTCCCTCTGCATGTTGAGACTTGAGACCGCATGATCTCCTTTCTACTTTTGGTCGTGTGATCGACTCATCCCGATGTAACATCTATAACCGCGCACTGTATCCTTTCTTCGACACATATCGATCGCGTAGCTGTCTTCTCAGAATCTTCCCGCTTGGATTTCGTGGAATCTCCTCAACGAATGTCGCCCCACCCGACAAGCGCTTGTATCTAGCCACCTTTGCCTCAACAAATTTTTGTATTTCGATTGCAGTCATTAGATTACCCGCTTTGGAGGGCTCGCGTACTATGAAAGCATGAGGGGACTCGTCGCCATCCGGCGTCGGTATGCCAATGACCGCAGCATCATTGATGGCGGGATGCTCTAAAAGCAATGCCTCAAGCTCTGCAGGGGCAACCTGATGGCCCTTGACCTTAATGAGTTCCTTAAGTCGATCGACAATCACGAACTCTCCGGCAAGTGTGACATAAGCGATATCGCCAGTTTTGAGCCATCCGTCGGGTGTGAGGGTCTCTGCTGTGGCCTGGGGATTCTTCCAGTAGCTAGTAAATTTGGTGGTGTGAGATTGTCCATTGGTTTTGGTGTCCGGCAAAGATGGAAGATTGAACATACCCTTTCATGATATTTAACCCCCGACACCACAATTCTCCTCGAGCTTCGGGACCTCGAGCAGTGATTTCTTTGCCAGTATGTTCGTCCACAATCATGGCCTCAGTGCCCGCAAGGGGCTCGCCAACTGAGTTATCATTGACCACGCCATTGATGTACGGGAAAAGAAGGGAGCATGTGGTTCTGATCACATAGTCAGTGCTTCCACACATTGACGCATTTGCGAGGAGAAATTAGCATTGTGGAATCTTACTCGGTCATACCCCAACCTTGTTTCATATTCAGCATCTCTTCCTCTTTTCGCTTCCGATTCAATCTTCGCTCAACTTGTTCTGCAATATCTCTCCCAAGAGGGGCAGATCCGCACCCAATGAAGTTGACCGTTCTCAAGTCATACTTGTCAACAATCGGGTGCTTCGCTAGTGCCAAAGCAATTGGCGGTACAAGATGGAGATCCGTAACCTTGTACTTTTGGACGTACTCGAGCATTTGAACGAAGTCGAACTTGGCCATTACCAGTACTGTTCGTTCATGGTGGAAATAGCTGGCAATGTAAACCGTTTGACCATATGCATGATAGAGAGGGAGGTATGCTAGCGAGATGCCCGTCGCCTTTCTCATTTCGTAGTCCGGGTGCAACTGCATTGCATACACAGTCTGCATAGTATTAGAAATGTAATTGAGGTGGCTGATCTCAACTCCTTTGGGAAAGCCAGTAGTTCCTGACGAGTAGTTGAGCGCGAGGATGCGGTCAGATTCGCCTGGGCCGGTCAAATCGTCCCAGACAAAGTGTTTGGCTTTCTCGGCGTTTGCAGAAATGAGATCACCCCAGTAGGCAGCACCGGCCACACCTGACCCAGAGCCATCATATACCGCACTGTCGAAGACAAAGACCCGTGACAAATCCAGACGTGCCTCTTTGGCTGCTTGTAGTCCGGTCTGAAGGGCAGAGTTGTGACAAAGTATCAGCGTGGCCCCAGAGTCTCGCAACTGGTAAGCCAGCTCTCGAGAGGTAAACGTTGGATTGGCTCCCGTGAAGATGCCTCCAGCCATGATTGTCCCCATGAAAATGACCGGCACGAATATATCGTTAGGGCTGAAGAGAAGAAGACGGTCACCCGGATGAAACCACCCAGACTCCCGAAGTCCCAGAGCGAATCGTTGACACCATAGCTGGAAGGATGCACGTGTGAGGAAGTGTGTCCCGGGACGGGCAGCTTCGGCAAGATAGACTTTGTCCGGGTTATTGGGGGCATGAGGAAGATTGGCGGAAGAACCGAAGAGAAAGGTTGGAAGGGAGCATCTTGGAATATCGATCGTCCAGCGCGACTTAATTGGCATCGTCGCGTTCTGACCTCAGATCTAAAGATGTAAAATTGAGCAAGCTCAGCGACTTCAGAACAATCAAGCTGTACAAAGTTGAATAGCCCTTCGTCGACAGCGAGGTGGTCCACAAACGGTGGAATCAGGATTGTCCGAAGACAGCAATGAAGATATACCCAACCAACCGCCATGACAAGCTATCTAGGGTGCCGGATAGCATGGCCGACTTCGATCTATTCCACCTCATTCCTTGCGACATACCGAGATTCGGTGGTCGGATGAGGCCAAACCGATCGGGTAGGCGTGGCCGTGGCCGAGGCTCTTTCGGAATCTCTGCCTCGTTTAAGCCCATATCAGATGAGTCTCCACCCGCGCTTGTGCAGCTTGATCTAGATGGGGTGACTTCACCATGGCATGACTTGGATCGAGATCAAGATGCCCCAGGTTGCCTATGTCCCACGGGGAGATGCCAATCCCTGGAAAGCTGCGAGGGTCGAAGTATAGCGCTATGAGGCTAAGCGTTTAAGGAGTGGGACTCAGAAAGTATCTCCGTCTTAGCAATTACTCCATACTTATCCACGTGACATCATAAAGCGGGGTTCTTGGGGCCTGGATCTCCAAGGTCGAGGTATCCCCCAGCTTTTGAATAATTCTTCTATCCCAGCTACCCATATAAAATCTCGAATTTCCCAATTAAGTCGTGTCTTCCAATCATAGACGCTCAACCACTGCATCAGTATTTAACCTTCGCCCAAACATCCACAATGTCTTGTTGCAATGATCACAAACAATCATGCCGCAGCTCCGTACCAGGGCATCGAAGGCATGTTCAGCCTGTCGCATCAGGAAAATCCGGTGCAATGTAACCACCAATGGCGTTCCTTGTGCGAGCTGCTCCAGTGCGGGCATCGAGTGCTCGTCGGATCCTGCGAAACGCGCAATCCGGAGTATCACTGCCAAAGAGCACCAGAGTGTTCCGACCGGCCTTCATATCTTCGACATGCACACGATTGCTCCTGCCCACGAGAACGTCAGCGAAGCAGATAATATTTTGAAAGACCAGCTACCACAGGACGTGAGCTCCAGAATCGAAAACTTTCTTGCCTACGCACCTCAGGCTTTGGAGTTCAATTTAGATCAAGCTCTCTCCGCCACGCATGGCCGCTCAACCTCTTCCACGTTCTCGGTTTACCACGACTCAGCCAACTATCGTGCTCCTGGCGAGGATGTCACCATGCACTCCCTGGAATTTTCTCAACCGTATCCAACTGTGGATGAGTGGCCCAGTGCTACCCAAACAATCGGTGGGAATCTGCAAACAAGATTCTCACTTCCCCAACAGCAACCATTCCGCAGAACTAGACTGCCCGACTATATCCAGCCAGTCCGAAGCCAGTTAGCTCCAGATGATTTGATGTTTCTGGAGCAAAAGCGAGCGTTATCAGTGCCCGAAGGTCCACTACAAAACGAGCTTTTACAAAGCTACTTCCTCTATGTCCATCCTTTCTTACCATTGCTGGACCTTGAGACTTTTCTGCAGGCTCTGAACAATGACGGCCACATGCACAAAATTCCCCTAATCCTATTCCAAGCAGTCATGTTTTGTGGTGTACCTTTCGTCGACATGCGGTACCTCCACAACGAAGGCCTCAAGAGTCGCGAACAAGCACGCTGCAAGTTTTTCGAGAAGGTCAGGGTAGGCCAACAGGGTTCTCCGAGCGTCGTTGCTCTTATCTTCGCAAGTTCACTGACTTCGCTGCATATAGCTACTATTTGACTTCAATGTCGAGCTTGATCCCATGACCTTGATTCGAGCTACTCTCCTAATGACTTATTGGTACGATATGCCCGAAGATATCAAAGGTCGGTGGTATTGGTTGAGGATCGGCCTTTCTTATGCCTATGAGATCGGACTTAATCGAAGGGCACACCCCTACGATTTGTCTCTGGCTCAACAACAATCTAGACGGAAGCTATGGTGGTGCTGTTATACGAGAGAGAGACTGACTTGTCTCACTGAGCGGCGTCAAAGCACCATCCTCGAAGGCGACGCCGACCTTGACATACCCACTCTGGACGATTTTCAAACTCGACTCTTTATCGATGTTCTCCGGAGGAATGACGTTTTGGTGACAGAACGTCAGGCGGACATCTTGAATCAATTGTGGATCGAAAAGATCAAGCTATGCGTGATCTTTGGCCGGGTTCTCGACACGCTCTATGTGCCTCGCGGTCACCGCCGTTTTTCCAACTCAGAGATCAAAGTTGTCCTTGTTCCGCGGGAGTCGGATTTGACTGTGCGTGACGTTGTCGGCCTGGACCAAGAGCTGAGCCAATGGAGTGCGCAGTACCGCTCGAGCTTGAAAGACCTCCACGACCCCAACACATCATCGCAAGATTGTGACATTGTGCGTCTTCACCAGGGACTTCTAAACCTTGTATACCATTCCGTCTGCAGCATGGTACATCTACCACAATGCCGTCAAGATTTGCCGTTAGAATCGGCTGCACACGCACTTCAGGTGATTGCAGGCCAGAAGCTGAGCGAAGCCGCGCAAGAAAGCACTGGAGTTGCGAAACGGCTGATGAATGAAGGTCTCATCGAACGCCTTGCCCCAATCGCAATCGTTGCGCTCCTTTTCGCCGGAATGCAGCATATCAGCGACATGTGCAGTGTCAATGTCTCAGCACGGGTAGCCGCAGCACTGTTTCTGGAACAAACCCTCCAATGTCTAAGACGCTTGAGAGAGGTGTACGGCTCTGCTCGTCATGCCATCGGACTATTGAAGATTGTCCATCAGGCAAAGGATATTGGCCCATTTCCAGGAGAGCAGCACAATAGCACGTCTTCACCGGGTAATAGATCAGGTGTTGTCGAGGCACCTCCTCAGCCTGCCTCTGGCACTCTTCCTGAGCAGTCTAGAGGCGCGGAAAATCAAAAAACGAAAGATTCGGCGCTGGTTGCTAGTCCTTCCAGCTCAAGTTTCGGGGGGAACTCTCGAAGAGGTCAAGATTTTCCATATGAAATCGACTTCGATTTGGAGAGTATAATTAACATGTATAGTCCTCGAGTCCAACCAATCTGATGAGTCATCGCATCATCCTTACAGCATCTGAAGCATTCTGTCGCTCATCAATCTACTCCTCGTTCCTATGTTGACTAGCGCCGTCCTGTGCCAGATACTTCATGTCGGCCTCTAAACCATAAGAGTGTTTAACTCTTTGTCGCAGTGCTGTATACATAACGTTGGAAATGCGCATTCAACTCTAGAGTTGGTGCATCGCCTGGCGGCAACATGTGTGAAACATAAATTCCACAAGTCCCTGCTTTTCTGTCGATAAACTAGGAAAAAATTAATCAGTGTGGAGAACAAATCAACGGCTCTGGTCGAGATCGGAATGGAGAATGGAACAGATGTTTTCTTTTTGTGCAAATTGAAGACAAGAGACCTACCCAGAAGGAATTTGGAAGTCCACTCCAAAATAGCATGCCGGACGAACAGTGCCCTTGTATCTCCTCCATGCACAAAGCTGCTCCTAGCCCATGGTTGAATTCGCTATCTCTAGGCAACCCATTGGTCATGGCTGCAGAAATAATTCCAGTAGAGAGCTCTTTTCCTAAAGCGCTCAGATTCGGCTCCTTCAGCTGCGGGGTGAAAAGAGCATCAACAGTTTC
The DNA here is from genome assembly GCF_000836275.1 of Exophiala mesophila. Lineage (NCBI taxonomy): Eukaryota > Fungi > Ascomycota > Eurotiomycetes > Chaetothyriales > Herpotrichiellaceae > Exophiala > Exophiala mesophila. The sequence goes on along the minus strand of NW_015622504.1, from coordinate 4,480,669 downwards.
TGGTCGAAGGAGCTTGCTGTCGTTCAGTAGCAGACTCATCAACACCTTGATGTAGTCCTGCGCACAGGTCCATAGACCTCCACCACCGTAGTCGGCATTAGGGCGCTCGAAAGGGAACCATCCGCTCTGATCAACGGTGACCTTGCCAGTCTCGTGATCCCTCCAAGCTCGGCCGCCAATCTTGGCCAGAATTTCTGGGTGGTCCCACGGATGGAACGTGGTGAAGGGCATTCCGAGCACATTGAAGATATTGGCTTGCATGAACTCTCCCAGTCTGACTCCGCTCACTCGCTCGACCAACCGCCCCGCATACTCGATTGAAACACCGTACGTCCAGCTCTCCCCGGGCTCGAAGACAAGTGGTCCCTCACAGCTGTCTTTCGGGGCATCCAAACTGAATGCTACAGGCATACCTAAAACATCTGTCGAATACTTTGTAAGCGCCGGATTCATGCCAATATAGGCAAAGCCTGACGTATGTGTCAGGAGTTTGCGGAGAGTGATTTCCTTGCTGGCCTTGCGCAGGATAGGTTTACCGGTTTCAGGGTCGAAGCCTTCTAGGACATCGAGCGTGTTGAAATCGGTGAGAACTTCCTTGATTGGGGCATCAAGCTTCAAAAGACCTTTTTCGACGCATTTTAGTGCCGAGATGGCTGTAAGAAGCTGACACAAGCATTGTTAGTAGCCATAGAGTTTAGACAAACAGCTGTTTCCTGATGGCTTATACCAAATCCCACAGTTAGCATACCTTAGTACAGCTGGCCACCCATGTAACCGTGTCCACTTTCATCGAGCTAGCGTCAGGTTCCGCGCCAGCTTTGCCGAAGGCACGGTTGTAGAAGATGGTGCCTATATCAGGGATGTCAGTTTCGCCACACTCTGTTTTTGTCACCTCGCAGCTTTCTAGACAACCAAGGTGCTAGACGGGAAGTTCGAGCTACACAAAGTAAGATGATCTCACCGTCTTTTCGACCGGCGACGCATGCTGCGCCCGCCACGATTCCTTCTTCAATAGACCGCGCAATTTTCGACTCGAAATCTGAGGAATCCATCTTGGCCCTGGACGAAATGACCCTATCAAAATCCTGTTATGAAGATTGGAAGATTCATTCGTTCGAGAAGATATGGGAGATCAGTTGAACAATATATTCGGCTGCAATGGCGATGATCCGATGGTGCCTTGATCGAGGAACCAAGCTAAGATGGGACACACGGCCCATTTGGGACCGTCATTCCGCGGCCGGGTCCCATTCTGCGAAATATTGCCGAAGCCTTCCATGCAAACGGCATTTTTCCAAGAACTGCGATGTATTCCATAGTTCTCATCAACCATATACAAAGTCAGTAGGTCCAGCTTCTGCTCGAGCCGTGATCGGTTCGAAGACGGAAGGTCTTGCTCGGTTTGTTCCATCTTCCCGGACGTCAAACCTATTGCGACTCTCTTCCACATTCCTTCGCGATAACAATTCCAAATCTGTATTGTGCCGTTGAACAACAACGTAACCAGCTTCTTCCCACTGGTCGAAAATGAAAAATGCAGGCACCTCTTGTCCTTATGTGAACGTTCGGTTTGTTGTGCCGTCGCGCCGTTCTTTGAAAGAGGGATTCTCCAGGATCCATTGACAATAAATTTCGAGTAAAGGGGCCCGCTCGGCCTCGATTCTCTGAATATCGAGCTCGGGATCGGTGGCCCCTAAGCTTAAGATGTTACTGAAGGTGTTACTGGGCAAACGACGACGCTGTGGGAAACTTCGAGGGATGAGGTTCATCAAAGTCAAATTCTTGATGCTGTCTGAACTCGGACATTGAGTTCGTCGGGAACAGGTACGGCCCGGTGCCTGGTGTGGAGCCAAGGAAGGAACCCCTCCTTTTTTGGCTCCCTCCCCTGCAAGGATCTCACTCCGCACCATCTCTCTCCCTAGCTTAGTCTTTACAATATCTTCCATAGCTTATACGATTCCATACACACTGTCTTTTGTCCTTATTCCGAGTGTCTTGACCCACAGGGGCTACACTGGCTCGCGTGAGCCGGGGTTGAACACAGGACAGCATCATCCTTGTCCCGATCGGCGGTGCGCTGGGCGTAGATTTACCTCGTCTTGGCTCTTTCCCGAATTCGGTTTGTCGACAAATCGCTTGTCACCATATCAATCTAGACTTCGACACCGACCAGACCTTTCTAGAGCGACACTAGTCGATGTGATGTCAGGCCTTCTACTGCAACATTCCTTCAATACGGTTTCGAAACCTAGCAATTTGCGGAGACGGTACTCTTTTTGGATTTGTTCACGCACAAAAGCCCTCTTTTCAGGCTCCAGGCCACGAAATGACGACGCCACAGCCATACCACCAGTGCAAGGGTCGCCGTCACAAATTCTTGCTATGTACCTGGAGGACTCATCACTACTTTAGTGAGGATGAGCCTTTTGTAGACACCCTCGTAAACCCCCTACTGAGACTGATCTTACTTCCTTCTCCCGAGTTTCAATATGACATTGCTGCTGCAGTTCGTCTGCTTTTTGTATCAATATATTTTGTTGTCGAGTGCCTCCATTCAGCAGGCAAGGACTATCTATCTTACGCTTTTTGTCACCCAGCTTCTCTTCGCTACTATGGGCATGACTGAGCTCGACCCAGAGTATTCCAGCATTGGCCTGCTTTCATCTCTCGGCCATTTCATGATCCAGCTCGATATTGGCTTGCCGGGCTTGAACGAACCACAGCACCACATCAGGAGCAACTGTCTCCCTCGTTGGTCCTGCACCCTCTTAGCCTCGTCCCTTACCTTTTCGACCACCCTTGGTTCCTCCGCCAGCAACCTTTTTCTTCTTCGGTTGATCCTCACTCTCTTCAGCGTCCTCGTCCATATCAATTTCATCGCCCTTTTTCCTCTTGTCCTTGCCCTGACCTTTGCCCTTAGGGGCGGGCTTCTTTTTAGGTGCCTTGATGTACTTGTCCTTTTTGAGATCGATTTCGTCGCCCGAGTCTTCCACAGCCTCGTCCACAACCTCTTCTGCCTCTGATTCGTCTACTGCTTCTTCCAAATCCGGTTTGTCTCGCTTGGGTGCGGCGCCTTTCGAGGATCCTAGTGTGGTGCCAGCCTTGACAAATGGCATCGGATGACTCTGCGAGTTGTATAGTCGAGTAAATGCCGCCTTAGTCGCTGTATCTATTTTTACCGCCTCTTGATTCATACGTCCAACGCCGAGTTCCAAGACAGCATCGTAGTCATCTCGGGTCAGGTAGTATGAATCCATAAAGTCGATGACGTCCTGGGCAGAGTCTTTGCCCTCGTTTTGAAGTATGTTCACCGTTTTGTTCCAGATGGCTGGTAGATATTGCTGGCGTACTTCATGCCGATCGGCGGACGCACGAAGTCGCATATGTCCTTGGATCTCTTTTACGAGCCGAGAGAGTTTACCTAGAGAAACATGGTCAGTCGAATCCACCAATATTCATACCCCTGCTCCACTTACCAAGCTTGCTGTTGTTTCCGAGCCAGCTAGTAAATCCCACCTGAGTGTTGAAATTTCCATAAATATAACTGGCTGGTCGAACAAAGCTGAAGATGGCATGCGTCGGCATCAAGCTCCATTGTTGTTGAGAACCGTGGATCATTCGATCAACCAGATCACCATCGCTGATGCTGGATGCGGCATTGTCAAACAGTTCCAACAATTTCATTTCTCGCTCTTTTCCAGAGTAGCCATTTGCCAAACTCGGCTGCGTTTTCAAGTAGTTCTCCTGCAGCATAAGATAGCTGAACTCGTGATCGTTGAAATACAACTCAGTCTTGTCATTGAGAGATGCAGAAGAACTTCCAGCAAACATCTGTGGTCGTAATATCTTGCTGACGATGTCCCAGGGCTTTAGTATCACGTGTTTCTCCCATGCTTTCGACATGGCTTTGGTATCGTCAAAATCGAGCTCCTTGTCTTTTTTGTCCAGCTTGATTGTCGACACCATGTTGATGATCTGACGAATGTCCCCGTTGCAACCCTCGATCAAGGCGTTAATGACAGGCATAGGCAACTTGAAGCCTTCACGATAGCAGATTGTAGCAATCCGTCCTCGAATCATGTCAGTGGTGGGTCGTCGGAATGGGAAATCCGCAACACAGCCGTCAAAGGGCTTCATCTTTGGAAGTCGTCGATCGTTGCAAATCATGATGATGGGAACGTGTGTCTTCTTTGCCACCGCTGCAAGCGCTCCAACGCCGCCTCTGTCGCCGGCAGACATGCCATCAACTTCGTCCATGACCAGAAGCAACTTCCGCTTGGACGGGTCAATCTTCTTGCCGTCACCGGCGAAATAGCCCAACAGTGAGGTCGTGTCCAACACACCTCGCAGGCCAGTCTCCAGTAGTTTCTTGTTCCTAGTCTCACTAGCATTGCTCTCGACAACATCGTAACCTTCAAGTTTGGCGACGAGATGAGCGGCAGTCGTCTTACCCACTCCAGGAGGTCCATGAAGCATAGCTGCACGAAAGATGCCCTTGCCAGTAGCACCGGCCATTCGAAAGCCAGACTTGGCGCTCTTCGGCCAGGCCCGAAGCCATGCCTGTAGTCCCTCCACCATGTTTTTGTTTCCGCAAACGCTGCTCATGGAGTCTGGTGCATACTTGTCGACCCAGAGTCGGTCATCACCCTTGGGCTTTGGTTTGGCTGACGCTGGGGCGCCATTTCTAGCAGCCGCAGCCTGCGCGGCCTTTTCAGCTTCTTTCTGCTTTTGTCGCTCTCGTGCTGCCATTTCTTCTGCCTGTTCGCGAATTTTGGCCTCTTCTTTGGCCTGCTTTTCAGCATAGGCCTCGGCTGCCTTGCCATCACCTCCGTTTGCAGGCATTCTACTGATGATTGCGAAGAGGCCCGTCTCGTCAATGGTTTTGATACCGAGGTTTTTGATCGTCTCCAACTTTTTGGGACCAGCATCTGCTCCAAGGACAACGTAGCTGGTCTTCTTGGAAGGGGCACCAGTAACTTTACCGCCATATTGTTTGACCAGATTTTGGCCCTCTTCCCGACCAAGCGTGTTTAAGACACCAGTGAAGACAAAGTTCAGGCCTGCTAGACAATTGGGAGCACCAACTGGGATTTGTGCAGTTCCCTGGGCCGGAGGGGCTACATTGGCGTTTCCTCCTCCAAACTTCCAGGTCTTGGCACCCTCCTCTCTGGGCGGTGGTGTCGGTGCTCGCACTGTAGGGATATTGTCAAGGATGTTCTGTATGTTTTCGCTTTCTGGTTTATCTTCCTTCTTAGCAGGGGTTCGAGGTTTCCTCGAGGTTTGAGCTGGGGCATTTCGGATCTTTTTCTTTGGAACATCATCATCGTCGTCAAGAAAATCGTCATCAGCTTCAAGCTCCTTTGATTTGCGTTTTCGACTAGAAGGTGTAGTTGCGGCCGCATGACTTTTGCGGTTGTTATGTGTAGCAATTTCAGCGACATCAAGGTCATCCTCGTCCTCATCGGCAAGATGCTTCTTTGATTTTCCGTTAGTGTTTTGTGTCGCTCGTTTTGGAGGCTGGATCTCTTCCTCATCGGAACCTTCTTCGTAGTCATCATCAACCTTTCGACTCTTCATATCATTGAAAATATCATCATGACCTTCTTTATCTTCTTCAAGAATCCGGGTATCTCTATCATCTTCTTCAGCGTAGTTCTTGCGGCCAGTCTTCCTAGCAGAACGTCGTCCGGTCGATGGTGTGCTGCCATTTGGTTGTTTGGTAGGGGTTTTGTTGATGCCGTTGCTCACATTTGTAGACTTTGACCTAGTAGGGGTTGCCTTTGTGTTTGTGGGCTTGGCTTTAGAAGAGGCAAAATAGGCTGAGCTTGTGGTTTCTTCCTCGACTGGTTCCCTCGTTGTCTTCTTGATCTTGGGTGTGGAAGATTTGTTGGGATTCACCTCGACAACTTCATCATCGTCATCGTCGGAGACAATCTTGCGTGGGCGGCCTCGAGATTTTTCGTTCTTGGGAGCTTTCTGGATAATTGTTAGTCGATGTAGACTTTTGAAGAGCGTGTACTATCATACGACGTCTTTCTTTGTATCTGCCGGTTTGGGGGCGGACTTCGCGGCAGCGCCGCCTCCGAAGAAACTCCTTATATCGGAAGGCATCTTCTGTCGATCTGGAATAAAAGTATCAAGAAGAAGACACCGAGTAGCGCATCACAACGCTGAGGCCTGGGAACGGTAAGGAAGTGGCCTGTCGTCCGACCGAGGGATGGTGGTTTGAATCCGTGCGATGTGAGCACCAGATCTCGATGGGACAAACGCCCTACCAGACTTCATGACGCGCCTGCACTTTAACAGTGACGCGACTGGAACCTGCCCGCCAAGGCCAACTAAAATCTGCTGGCACTTCACCCCGCTTCGGGACGAGGATTATGCCGCCCTGTACATCCTCCCTAGAGAGATCCTTCCACTAGCCAAGTAAGGAGCCCCCAGCCTACTGGTGGTTACCTAAATGATTGGTGTATTGACGACCATCCCTCCTTGCCGCTTTCACAGTATTCAATACTCCCAACGCCGTCGCCCTTTTCATTCCCATCTCATTAGCTGATGGCGCTTCTTCTTTCTAGTCCCAGATGGCGCTTGAGGGATTGCCACTCGGCGAAGAGAAGTCTCTCGTTCTCGCGCATAGTTTCCATTTGTTGGTGCTGAAGACGAACATGGGTGGATCGTGCCAAGTATATTAATATCACGTGATTCTTTCCAAGCTTCAATGTTTCCACGATTTCTCTCAGTTCACCAGTCCAATGTTTCAACTTGAATAAACACAGCCAAATTTGACCAACCTAGCTTTTGGTCTCGGCGCAATGACCGGCCCTGCGATGGGCCCTTCAGGTATGTTGGCTTCTTTATAAACTTGCGAATATATTGCTAATCATGACAAAAGTGGCCTGCCTGCGCTATCTGCGATCAACCACCGTCTTTCGCAAACCCTCCATCCTCATTCCAACGAGCTCTATCCTCTCGACGCAGCGAGACGCGACTGTGCGATCCTCACAATGTATCAAAATGCGGGCGTTCTCAACCCAGCCTTCTCGGCAGAATTGGCTGCAACCAGTGCGAGCTGAAAAGTCCAAGTCCATGGTTGGCCGGCCGAGGATGCCCACAGGTGGCAGCACGCGCGGCACGACTGTTGTGTGGGGCGATTACGGACTTCGAATGAAAGATCATGATCGTCGTGTATCTGCCAAACAGCTTCGAATCGGCGAGGAAACGATCCGCCGGCGGCTTCGAGGAGAACATTTCAGACTGTACACTCGTGTGAGTGCCAACATTGGTGTTTACACCAAAGGAAGTGAAGTGCGTATGGGTAAGGGAAAGGGTAAATTCGACTACTGGGCAGCAAGAATTCCGGTGAGCCGAATCGTGTTTGAGCTCAAGGGGCAGATCCACGAGCAAGTAGCTCGAGATGCTTTCAGGCTTGCTGGCGACAAACTGCCTGGATTGTGGGAGTTTGTCAAGAAAGGAGATCCGCCAGTGGTTGGGATCACGAAACTCGGAAATGGAGTCACTCTGCAGAGCTTGAAGGAGGCCAGGAGACCTGTTGTACCCAAGGACAAATTAGGTGAAGTTTCTGACATTGTTGGGCCATCCGGTTCCAGCACGGCTCCACGATCAGTTTCACGGGAGATGGACTCGACAAAGACAGAGGCAGCTATTTCGCCTTGATGTACAACAAGACTTGAATCTGGCATTATAACTATGGTGGACTTCGATTACAGCAGTGTTGCAGGCGCTGTGGCTGGACTTTAAAGCTAAACTGGCAAGACCTTAAGCACCGATCCCGGAACCAGGACCATACCCTTGCTCTCTGCGTGTATTCTTCTGGTCGCTGGGTTGGTCTGCTGTTCCCCCATAACCACCGTCCTGGTTGGCAGTGCCTGTTGAAGTGGTGGTTTTACCGCCCATGCCTGACTCGGAGATATTCTGGCCGTATCTGATATTATCGGCAGTGCGTTGGCCATCTTGAGATGACGTGGCAGCACCTTCCGATTTGTTGGATCCGGCTGTGATTCAAGAGTCAGTAGGGTGAAAATTAGGAACAGATGCAAAAAGGAGCATTTTGAGAGATGTTCTAGGGCTGGAAGAATAAATGTCATCTACTTACAACCTAATTGCCCTTGATCCTTGTCCGAGGGATTGGTCACGGTCTTGATGGACTCGTATCTTTTGTTCGACCACATTGTTAGTGATTCAACGAACACGTATGACATCAAGTTTTAAGGACGAGACAGTCGACTTGACTTACTGAGTAGTCTCCCCACCGGGCTCAGTATCCATCAATTTCTCCTTGTTGCTGGACATGCTGGCTGCTCTGTGCTTAATGCTCTGATTGAAACCACCTGAAACTGCAGAGGAAATAGCACTGTCACTCTGGCGTCTTGAACTTGACTCGCCACCGGATGGATTCAACTTTTGAAAAGAGTCGTACCAGTCACAGGTGAGGACGTTGTCTATAGTTTGGGAGATGGCGTGAAACAAGTCCATCTAATGAAGAAGGCTAAGGGTCATTATATTTGGTTTTCTCGCCCAGACCATGTGAATATATATGGGTCTTTAGGTGGGAAAGGTCAAAGTTGTGATGTATGCGTCTTCATCCCTACCGTTCAACACTTTTGCCTTTGACGTCACTGATATTGGGGGAATGTTCTGTGGTTGGAGAAACATGCATGGGTTTAGTGTAGTCATTATGGAGGTATACTTGAACTATCACGCTGAAGTCCATGGAAGAGTCGCAGAGGATGGAGTACATGATCAAAGCAGGTGAGAGGATGCGAACATCTACCCATTAAGAGGTAACAAGAGCTCATTGTCGAGAGAATTGTGCTGAGCAACTGGCAACCACTACTGGACATAAAATGGAGGTTTGACATTGGATAGGCATCTCCTCTCGTTAAAGCAGCGGCCGAATATCAAACCATCAGTAATAATAATAATTGTTGTCACCTGAGGAAATCACAATTTCTCAAACCACAGCTTCATGCTCATTTCTACAACGACGTCTCTTAAAACCAAGTTATAGGACAGATCCCTCGTTATGATCCCAATATACTCCTCTCTCCGGTCAGGAGCTACTCCAGCTGCACACCTCCCACAATGCCTCAAAACCTGTCGACATAATGCTCCCCACTCACTACGCCAAAGGCCGCAGTTGCGGACTTTTTTTCAATCAGCTAGACACCCTCAACAACACGGACCGTCGCAGCAATGGCAAGCCGCTCGAGAACATGCAAGAATAAAGAACCAGACAGCTTTGTATGTCGTCAAGAGACGAAGGAAGATTCAGAGAAGATAGTTGCTAACACAAAATGCATAGGTTCTATGGCCTCAGTCTGGGAATTGGAGTCGTTGCGGTTTCATATGCTTCTGTGCCTCTTTATAAAATGGTTCGAGCTGTCTGTCGTGGAAATATATATACCTATGCTAATGGTCAACACAGATCTGCCAACAAACAGGCTGGGGAGGTCAACCTGTGAAAGCTCACGACTCGGGCGGCGACCCGACAGTACGTCTCAAGCCGGTGGAAGATCACCGCCGCCTACGCATTACATTTCACGGGTCTGTGTCAGACGTTTTGGATTGGAAGTTCACGCCTCAACAACGGGAAGTCCGGGTACTTCCTGGCGAGACGGCGTTGGCCTTTTTCACAGCTACAAACAAGAGTGACAAGGACATCATTGGCATTGCCACATACTCGGTGACCCCAGGCCAGGTCGCCCCATATTTTAGCAAGATCCAATGCTTCTGCTTTGAAGAGCAGAGGCTGAACGCAGGCGAGACCGTGGACATGCCTGTATTCTTCTTTATCGACCCAGAATTCGTCAAGGACCCAGCAATGGCCAAGATCGACACAATCACCCTGAGCTATACCTTCTTCAAGGCAAGATATGACGACAACGGAGTCTTGACCACGCTCCCTCTAGGCATGGCACCAGCATGAACAGACACCGACTATTATCAATTAACGAATCATCTCCCCTTCAACCACTCAACGAGATCGTCCACTCCTCGATCTGGTGGAAAGACCGGGTACCACCATTTGACGATCAGCCCACCTTCGACTGCAATCATCGACCTCTTCAAGACCTTTGTGTCATTCCATTCAAATGTCGGCAAGTGAAGGGTTTGTTGAAAGGTCAAATCCTCGTCACTGAGCAAGTCATACGGCAGACGAAGCCTGGCGTGGACCTCGGCCTGATATGCCGGAGACTGAGTCGAGATACCATAGACGGCAGTTACTCCCAAGGAGCGTAACTGGGAGAAATTGTCTCGAAAGGAACAGGCTTGCGGGGTACAGCCACGAGCGCCGGGTGTTTCATTCCACGAATCCGGAATCTTCTCATTCGGTGCGCCTAAAAGGGAAGTCGAACAACGATCGTCAGTGCCTCTTCATCCAAATGAATGGGAATGGACCTAGCATACCCGTTCTAGGATAGATGAAGAGAATAGTCAAGCCAGGAAGATTGGCAAGCACGACTTTGTTGGAAGGATCCCTGGCCACCGGCAATGAAATATCGGTGGGGATGCGAAAGCCGCTGGTCAAATGATCATATTGACCATCATCCTTGGGTACTGGTAGGTCGTCGGGAAATGAGGTATCTTATCCTCTCAGATAAATGTATGATTAGTAGATATATATATTTCACAGGACTAAAACTGTGATGATGAAATGATGCAACACATAACCCATAATACACGAGAGCCAAAGAATAGGTAGGTGATAGCAGAGAGCTCTGCATGTAAGCATAAAACTTACGAGCCATATGTTGATTCTGACTATTCTCGCTCTCTGGCGAAGGGAGAGACTTGGTTTGGAAACTACTGGAGCGTGACAGGGCTGGACGAGGTTCGGACACGACGGGGATTGAGGTTGCTGGACTAGTGGCACGACTAGATAGGGATCAGTGACGCTGGTAGTCGTGGAGGAGTTGAGTTGATTGAGTGATTGAGATGGGAAAGACACGATGGACGTATTCTGTGGAAGGCTATATCATATCTAGGGCAGCATGATGCACCCCGCATGGATTCATGTCAACCACTACTCCCAGGACTCTTCACAATGTAATTAGGCGAGGATCACGATTCAATGACTTTGGCAGCAGCTGCGAGCCCAATCACTCCTCAAGCACTGAATTGGCCGTTGGTGCAACGGTAGGAGAAGTGTTAAGATCTTGTTATCATTGAGCGTGGTCCCTCAATCCCTCGAAATCAGCTCTGAACAAGAGTCTCCCTGACTACTTTAGGTACTTAAGCTACCTACAGACAACCATTCATTGACTCCGCAAAACGCCAATCCAAGCTATTAACGCCCTTCTGGCGTTGATGCAATTCAGTACTGTCAGCCATTACATGGTCTTATGCAGCGCCATCGTCATTGCTGGTGGTACAATTCCTCATTAATTGTCGCTGATGCTGAAAATGGGAGCCCAATCTTGGGACTCTTTCATGATGCTTTTATGGTCATTTTCGTATTCGTGCCAGGGGTGCAAACATAATGTTGGCTGACTGTGCTGCGATCAGGACTCTCACAGGTCTAGAATCTTCAAGATCTTGCCAAAATCCGGCGTGCCGAATCCACTAGCGGCATCCCAGCCGGTGCCAGCACGAAAGCCGGAACTATCACAGCCAGTGGTGGTGCCGTTGACGACATCGGTGAAGGCCTTGTACCCCTGCGAGTACAGCCATGGATTGAGAAAGCCCATGGTCGGCCTCCCGCTTGATACCAACGCATCGTTGACAAGGGAGAAGATGGAGGCGATTGTCGGGGCGGACGCACTGGTACCTCCAACACTCATGACGGAGCCATCAACCCAAATGGTGAAGTAGATGCCGTAGGCTGAGATGTCAGGATAGGCTCTACCGGATGCATTATAGAGACCCTCATGTTCATTGCCCAAGCCTCGGACGTAGGTTTCAACAACTTCGTCTTGCCAAGTTGGACGGGCAAAGTAGTCGCTGAAACCTGCTCCGGATACATAGTCGGTTCTTGGATCGGCGGCAACAACCTCTGGGTAACTCTGGGTGCCGCCGACAGTAGTGACGTAGGGACAGGATGCCGGGAAGAGTGGTGTAAAACGTTCGACATTCTGGCCATCGTTGGAGATGCAGGTGCCATTAGCACCCACGCCAAAGTCTCCAGAGGGAAAGATGAGGCTGACTCCTTGAGCGGTGAGAGCGGTAAATTGGTCACAGACAGCTTCGGCGTAGGATCGAGGCACAGATTGCTCAGTGTCGCCATACGAAGTCGAGATGACACTGGGTCTGATGCTGGGGTCTTGTTCAAGAACGTGATGGACCCACTCTAGGTAGGGTTCGTTGGTGTTTGTGGGAGTGTGCAGATCGGGGATGAACTGGATTGGTCTCCCACCGGTGGAATAGGACACGATGGTAGTGGGGGATGTGATACCGGCAATAATCTGGATGTCAAGGCTCGCCTCGATGCCAGTAGGATGATCTCCGCCGGCGAAGGGTCCCTGGTTTATGCCCACCTGACGAAGCTCAGTTCTCTGTGGCCAGATATCGGGACGAAAGGTCTGCATATATGTCTCGAGATCGGTGCCATTCCAGACTTCCTCGAGATAGTTGGTGAAACCGACGAGATTTTGGTTGGGCAGCTTTGGTACATAAGGGGCCACGTTGTAAAGAAGACGTAGACAAGTGGGAGTCATGCTTCTGAAATTGCAGGCTCGGTTGAGTTCGGTCATGTTGGCGGCGGCCGCAAGGGCTACAAGATCAATGTTAACGTCCATGGTCGGAGTGACCGCGGCATGCTTCTTGGTTCGGAGGAAGGCCGTGGTGGGCTGAACGGTGGACACATGGGGATGCAAGGAGAGTGGCAGCGACCAGCTAGTAGTTCGAAGGAGCTTGTCACCATCACGATGCTGGTAGACATGATATTTGGTATCGAGAAGGGATTCAGCTTGGTGGACGGGGATGGTCAGGGAGATCCAGTCTCGAGCTGAGCTGAATTGTGCCTTGGCAGGGTCGATATCATTCTCAAGCAGCCAGGCTTGTACCAGTGCAGAAGAGTCGTCGCTAGGTTTCATGAAATTGTGGACTTGTTGCTGAGACAGATGTTGTCCATATCGCTGGTGGTGGGGATCGGAGACTGTGGGAGTTAGAAGGAGCAGCTGAACAGAGGTGAGAACCTACTCTGGTCAAGATGCTGCTTCAATAGGTGGAAGTTGCGAGGGACAAGGCCGATCTTAAGCTTCAGAAGATGCATGGGGTCGGGTTCACCGACGACAGTCCATGTTGCAGGAGGGTTGTGAGTCTCTTTGACGGCGTAATCATGGCGAGAAAGCAACGGGGAGCCTAGGGCTAAATCAAGGACAAAGACGAGGGTGAAGAGAAGGAAGTATGGATATAGGGTCATGACGGATGCTGGCAGTGGGGATGGAGAGTCAACGAGTGATAGAGATGCAGTTGAGACCAACAAGCATCAACCTGGAAGCTGAAAGCTGCACAAGAAAAGCTGAAGATGAAGCTGGGCTTTTGAGTGACTGAAAGAAGGAAAGACTAGAAATGAAAGTCTTGGAAAGAGCGATGGATGTGGGCATTACAAGGAATTTGAGAAGGAGCAGGATATGTAATAGTCAAGGCAAGTGCAGTGGAGAGAGGAGGAATAAGCAAACGGCTGAGCATGAAGACTTGACATGACAGTGGGTGCGACAGTAACATGAAATGTGAAATGATGCCCTCAGTGGATGAGATCGACACTGGTTGGGACACCAAAGACTTAGCATGAGAACGATTTGTGGAGTTTTTCAGACGATGACAGCAATCGGAGGATCCATCTCAGCCGTCGCCGTTGAATCCGGTTGCACAATGCAGGTACGCGACGGTGGAAGATTTAAGAGGGGTCGGTATAGGAGATGGCATTTGTGGTGATCTTGATGGATGAGAAGAGAATTGAAGACTCGAGTGCAACGGAAGAAATTGCTTTCGATGTCAGAGATGTGCAACCATCTGGAACTTTGATGGTCAAAGCGAAGGGGAATCACACATGGGATTCAGGTACGAGGATGTCTCTGTTCTAACTTCTAGCTAAAAGGTACTATCTATTAGGCATCAATAGATTTACGTACAGTAACAAATATAGGCCAACGCTCACAGAATACTGTCCTCCATTATTTTTGCTGCTTCTCTTCCTCAAGCATTTAGGCTTAGTGGGTGGTAGCTTGACCCGTAAACTATGAAATCTGGGGTGGACAGGGGATTACGATACCTACAAGAAAGTACCACAGTATCTGGTTTTAGGCCTGCCGAGCCCTAACCCGCTTCCCCCATCCTCCCCAAGCCCCATTGGTATTGCCGAGGTAGTCTTGGCAACATGTGACTACGACATCCCATGTTGCTGTCAACTTCCATCGATGAATGATGACACGCGACGTCGATTACTCGTTTCATATGATATCCAGTATCAGGCCCAGAGCGTTCGACTTCTCGCGATGGCAGATTCAAAGAGATTTCCCACTTCTCTGAAGCCAATTTTGCGAGCATATGCCCTTGGATATATCAGTGTTACCAGCCCTCGATTGTTTGGCTTCCTTCGCGTGATTCGCCGTTCGGACCTCTCCACCCTCGACAAACTACGTCTACTATATACTATCCTCAGGACGTCGACTCAGCTCAATAGGTTCCCTACGGCTGCCGCCATCATCATAGGGGGTGCTACTGCTCTCCCACGACTGATCCACACCATCCTTCAATGGCTGCTCAAGACCACTGGTAACTCGAGCAGCCAGCGATATACCCCTGCTATTTCCTCAAAGCTGACTTTCATCTGCTCCTTTCTCTCATCATGGCTCGCCTTCAGCCTCCTCAACCGTGACGAGGTCTGGGTTCGAAAGAGAGCTCAATCGCGGTCCGCCGCCACAGTCACCTCCAACCAGTTTCACCCCCCTAATCAACATCATCTGCCCCCACCAGACTACCATCCCCATTACGCTGGCAAAACCATGGACTTTACTCTCTTTGTCTTTTCTCGTGCTCTCGACATCGCCGCCATAACAGCTTGGACCAGGACACGAGCTAAATCATGGCACCCCGAACAAAGGGCACCTCGGATGGCAAATGCTGCACGAAAGCTGGCCGACCCAACCATCTTCGCCCTATCCGCTTCAATAATCATGTGGTCGTGGTTCTATTCGCCTCACCGTTTGCCCAGAGCCTACAATAACTGGATATCCAAGATTGCCGAGATCGATTCACGGCTCATTCAAGCATTGAGACTCGTCCGCCAAGGTGACTTTGTCTACGGCCAGGATACAGGCCAAGCGCCACTCCTTCAAGGCATGTGCAAAGACCTTGGTCTCCCAGAAGAGTGGGGCGACCCAGCAAAAACCATCCCAATTCCCTGCGAGCTGTACCATTCTGGCATAGGGAAGAGCTGCGAGTTGCACGCCTTGTCGAGATTCTGGCGGAGTTGGAGACTTGCATTTGAATTGTATTTCCCACTTCAACTCATCACACGAATTCGAAAACTCAGTCCACAAACGATTGTCGATGCTAGCAGGGCGGCTTCCCAATCATCTTCATTTCTTGCGGCCTTTGTCTCTCTTTTCTACTACTGTGTCTGTCTTGCGCGGACAAGACTGGGGCCGAAGTTGTTTTCCTCCAAGACAATCACCCCCCAGATGTGGGATTCGGGACTCTGTGTCTTAGCCGGCTGTCTCGCCTGTGGCTGGTCTATATTACTCGAGAATCCAAGCCGGCGGCAAGAAATCGCATTCTTTGTGGCCCCACGTGCATTAGCCACCGTCCTTCCGCGTGTGTATGACAAGCGTCATCGAGGACGTGAACAGATCGTGTTTGCTGCCAGCGTGGCCACAGTTCTCACCACCCTTCAAAAGGGAGATCAAAGCCGTGTTCGTGGTGTTCTGGGAAGATTATTGGGGGGCGTCATGCGAGACTGAAAGACTCTCAGAGAGAGGAGAGCATATATCTAAAGAATAGACGCAGTCAGAATGATTTGAGAAGCAACTGCCGGATTCACCCTATCCTGGTTCATCATCTGGACCATAGAGCCTGGGAAGCGACCACCCCCAAGGCTGAGGAGCTGTTGGTGACGATGGCTTGATAGGGCAAGACCGGGAAGGGTTCGAAAGTCACATCGATCATAGACCAAGAGATACTACATTCTAATGGTTATACATTTTCGTGGGTCAAAGCAATGCTCTTCTTTTTGCTTGAATCTAGATCCCAAAACCCTCCATCGATCTCTCGTATTTGACCCTTCGACATTTTGTCCATTCTGACCAGGACCAAGCACATGACCCCTCTGATTGCTGACGAGATTTACACCATATTCTCGCCATTGGGTTGTGTAGTGTGTATGTCCAAAGACCCAGCACTGCACTTTGCTCAATTCCTTGTAAACTCCGAGTAAGTCTGTGGCGAAGGCATCTCCCCAAGGGCTTCTCTCATTCTTCGGGTGACTGCTCCCATTTTTGATTGGCGCATGATGGGAAATGACGAGGATGTGCTTCGCTTTGCTACTCAATTCTGATTCGGAACTGATTGAGTCAATCTCTGCCCGCAGCCAGTCTAAATCTCTTTGATGTTCCTCGTTATGCAGATCGACCGTCCAGTTTGGTATTCTTTGAAAGTCTTTGACTCTTGACTCAACAACCGCCCGGTTTTCTGGTCTGATATTCGACTGTAATGTGCATCCAAGGATACTGAGAGAAGGGTCAATGTCCAGCCTTGTCCGATAAAGGACTTTCAGCCTTCCAAGGGTCTTTGCGTCCTTCTCTAGCCTTTGGGCATGAGCTAGGCCTTCAGTTCGAGAGATTCCGTAGAATTCGTGATTTCCAAGGACTAGATAGACGGCGTCGAACTGGGCACATTGTGTGGCGATGAACGAAAGGTATTTGTCATAGTCTTGAAGTCGACCAATATCACCTGCAAGGATGAGAAAAGGGGCTTGCACGGGAATATGGTAGGTGAGGTATTGGTCTCCCACTTCCAGGTGAAGATCGGATAATATTTGAAATCTAGACGAGGGTCGTTTGAAGAATAACAAATTTCCCTTTCCATTGAACATCTTTGTGTTGTTGACCATATATCATATTTGCTGGAAAGTTGGACAACATCTATCGAGGAGACGATGCCAAGCCATCCTCAGTTCGATGGGAAGTCAGCTGACCTGGATAGACCTCTCGCAGCCTGATGCATGACAATACATGTATGTCGCACTGGCTCAAGGGCTTCGTTTCCTCTGGCTATCATCACTGCAGTTCTTTTGGGCTTCTTCGGACAGAGACGTTCCGAATAACCAATCCCCGTCTTTTCCGGAATGGAAATTGGTCCCTCTGGGGTCTTTTCCATGGGCGAGTGTCAGGCTAACCACGGGTGGCTGCCGGTGGGACTTCCGGGCTTGTGGAGCCGAGCGAGAGTAGGCGGATCAGTCTCCTTTGATAGGAAGACAGGCAGTTGATACTACTACAGTCCAATGGATTGTTGTACAAGATGCATCCAAGTAGATACTACCTTGTTAGGTGGATGACACAAACGTCAAGAACGAGATGTCTGCTCAGTGGCACTCCCTCGGGCTGATTACTCGGTGGCCAAAAGGACAAACCCCCCTTAACCTCCCCCAGCCCGAGGGCCCCATCCCCAGTTTCCCCCACTTCTCCACTTCAAGCACCAACTGCTACTGTCCATCACTTCCATACCTATTATCCACAGCAAACAACGATGTACAGTAGGTGTGTACAGAAGTAACCAATCCTAGGTCTAGAGACCCCCGCCTATACTCTCATAATACAGGAAATACTTTCCTTTCTCTAGACACGACGGAATTTCCCCCCAAAGATCGTCACTCCAGGGCCTGAAGAGATGCTGCATTTACATAGGTCCTATGTACGTCTTCCAAGAATGTGGGGTTGAAATTACTAAGAACTCGTACATACAGTAGTTGAAGCACAAGTACAGCATCTCGATGCCATTCTTCCCCTCTCCCCACCAATCCCCCAGATCCATCAGTTCATCCCCTCAGGCTTAGGGCCAGACGGCCCACCTTCTTCGGTTGTCCTCCCCCGAGTTGTACATGTCTGGGATTGGCGTGGCTGGATAATCCGGCTTGGACGAGATATCACTGGTCAATTGGGAATTAACCCGTCGAAAGAAGGTAGGTAGGTAAGGCAGACAGTAGAAAATGGTCGTTTATTAAGTAAGATTGTACCGAGATGGAACATTTAATAGATACCTAGATTCCTGCTGTAGTACTTCATATTTCAAACTCCTCGATCAATCGAATGATATAATGATTCATGTTCTACCCCTTCGCTCCTTCCTCTTCTCAATCTCATTGCTCCTTCTCTGACGTAGTCGTCCCTAATTCCAATTCTATTTCAACTTCCAATTCCACTCCCACTCCAGCTCTCATATATCTTGGTGACTGCAACCATGGCACTTGGAACACTCCTCCCAGTCGTCGGTGCTTCTGTGGTGGCTCTCATCATCTATGCTGTCCTATTCATCGGGCGGCGTGAAAAGGGTCTTCCTCCTGGTATGTACCAGTCCATCCCATTTAATTCCCACTATCTTCTCGAGCAAGACCAAGACTAACGATGCTCTCCTTCCAATCAGGTCCTCCCACCGCTCCTATCATAGGCAATCTACACCAGATTCCAACCAAAGGATCATATCTCAAGTAAGGAAATCCAAATCTCAACCTCTCCTTCTCTTCACCTCTCTCTTCCAGACGCCTCTCGAGAATCAACTGACGGACTCCCAGATTCACCGAATGGTCCAAAACCTACGGCGGGATTTTCTCCTTGAAGCTAGGCACTGGGACCGGCATTGTCTTGACGGACCGAAAACTGATCAAACAACTACTAGACAAGAAATCCAGCATTTACAGTAATCGACCACACAGCTATGTGTCACATAACCTCATCACTGGTGGTGACCACGTGCTGATCGCACACTACGGCAAGACATGGCAACGATATCGGAAAGTCATCCACCAGCATTTCATGGAGTCTATTGTCATGAAAGATCATTTGCCGTTGCAGCAGGCTGAGGGCTCTCAATTGCTTTATGACTATCTCACTGACCCTGAGAATCATATGTGGCATCCTAAGCGGTTCACCAATAGCATTGCCTGTGGCACGATCTGGGGAGTGAGGTCTCCTTCTATCGACACGCCGCATATGAAGAGGTTGTATCATTTGATGGAAGACTGGTCTGTCGTTATGGAGCCTGGGAACACGCCTCCTGTTGACATCTTCCCCTTTTTGCACTGGATCCCCGAGAAGTTGTTTGGAAACTGGAGGTCGCGTGCGACACACGTCGGCGATGCCATGAACGGCCTATACTGCGACATGCTCGAGGGTCTGGAGCGACGCCGCGAAAAAGTCGGCCCTCGATTCTCCTTTATGGATCGAGTCTTGGACCAACGAGACAAGCTGGAGCTGAACAAGCACCAGTTGTATTTCCTCGGTGGCACCATGATGGAGGGAGCCAGTGACACAAGTTCCAGTATCATTTTATCTGCTGTTCAGGCCTTTGTCAAGTGGCCTGAAGTCATGCGGAAGGCCCAGCGCGAGATCGACTCTGTCGTTGGGGAAGACCGCTCCCCCGTCTGGGCAGACTATGACAAACTACCCTACGTGGCAGCAACCGTCAAAGAGGCCATGCGTTGGCGTCCCGTTGTACCATTGGCATTCCCGCACGCAGCAGATGAAGGTGAGTCTGACGATGAAGATTGGAGGACCCAGACAATATCACTAACAACCCCTTGTTTCAGATGACTGGATCGACGGCCACAAGATCCCAAAAGGGAGTGTCGTCTTCCTCAACGCGTGGGGCATCCATCATGACCCCGTCCGCTTCCCCGACCCCGATACTTTCGACCCAGATCACTACAAAGGCGTCACCGCATTGGCCTCGGAGCTGGCTCAGAGTGTCAACCCTGACGACCGAGATCATTATGGTTATGGTGCGGGACGTCGGCTGTGTCCCGGCATTCATCTGGCGGAGCGCAATCTGTTCCTGGCCATCTCAAAACTGCTTTGGGCCTTTGACTTCAAGCCCGGCAAAGACGACCAGGATCAAGACGTTGTCCCAGATGTTGACCCCACCACTGGCTACAGCGAGGGCTTTTTAGTCTGCGCAAAACCATATGCACTCGACATCCAGGTCAGGAGTGAAAAAAGGAGAGAAACCATAATCAACGAGTTCGAGGCCGCCAAGAGGGATTACTTTGCTAAATTCGACGTCACCGCGTGAGGGATGGGATCAAAGCATAAGAGCAACTTGACCTAGTTTGGGAATCATAATGATTATGATAATTGCATTCTGAACCATGCAGTGTGTCAGCACTTTTCTCACTGCATTTCTCAGCTTCATCTCAACTGACCTTGACTATTTCAGCCCATTTCCATCCATGAAACAATCTCCAAAGCCCTAAAATGCTTTTTCTGTGAGACCATGCAGTTGTCGTGTTGCTCGTCCAACTTCCAACATTGCAGACGTTTAAGCTGCTGCACCTGTGCCTACATTGGGCATTTCCTGTGAGCAGCGAAGGGGTGTTCAGTCTCTCTCTGCATCGGCGTCGACTTTGCACTATGGCAAATTGCTTTGACGCCGCCCGAAGCTGCGTTTCTCTAGTGTCCTAACAATTTGCAAATTGAAGTGAGGAATTCAAAACCCAGTCGAGATTGGAGTCTGGCCCAGGCTTCGCAGATTGGGTGTAAGTGGTGGTCTGCTGCGCACAATCCGACATGTGCCATTTAGAATAGAAATGAACCACTGGGGTCATTGCCACCAAATGCGTCTAGGTCAGAAGGTCCGCGACGTTCATGGGCATTTCATCGATCTGAGTAGAGTAATAGAGTTCGATGTCGCGGAGAATCCTGACATCCTCACTTGTGACGAAATTGATAGCGACACCTTTGCGGCCGAATCGCCCGCTGCGACCGATTCGGTGGATGTAGTTCTCTCGATTCGAGGGAAGATCATAGTTGATGACCAGACTGACTTGTTGAACATCAATGCCTCGAGCCCAAACGTCGGTGCTGATCAACACTCTGCTGTTACCCTGTCGGAAGTCCGACATAATGCTGTCTCGCTCTTTCTGAGGCATTTCTCCGTGCATGCTGCTGACAGTGAAATTGGCTTCACGCATCTTATCCGTCAGCCAATCCACCTTGCGCCGAGTGTTACAGAAGATGACCGCCTGTGTGATCGTCAGAGTGTCGTAAAGATCACAGAGAGTGTCAAATTTCCAGTCTTCCTTCTCCACAGCGATGAAATATTGTTTGAGCCCTTCGAGGGTCAGTTCGTCTCGCTTGACGAGAATGCGGACAGGGTCGGTCATGAATTTAGTCGTCATGTCCAGAACGTCGTATGGCAGAGTCGCAGATACGACCACCACTTGCGTCGCGGGTGGAAGGTATCGGTAAACATCGTAGATCTGTTCTCGAAAACCGCGATTCAGGAGCTCATCGGCCTCGTCGAGGACAAGCATCTTGATATGACGTGTGCGCAGGTTTCGACGGCGAATCATGTCGGCCACTCGACCGGGAGTACCTGACACGACATGCTGACCATAATCGAGTTTGCGGATATCCTCGCCGACGTTTGTACCACCGATACAGGCATGACATTGAACGTTCATGTAGTCACCCAGGGCCATGATGACGCTTTGGATTTGGGTGGCAAGTTCGCGGGTAGGAGAGAGGACGAGTGCTGCGGAACAAATTAGACGGGGTCAAAAGGCCAGAAGGGCAAAGAATACCTTGTGTCTCCCTCACTGATGTCTCAATGACCTGGAGAATACTGATGGAAAATGTTGCAGTCTTGCCGGTACCTGACTGCGCTTGGGCAATGGTGTCACTTCCTCTACAAATTTGAACGATGGCGCGAGACTGAACTGCCGAAGGGGACTCGTATCCGTAGGCATAGATACCGCGAAGGAGGTTTTCTTTGAGATGCATGTCCTCAAACGTTGGCGCCACTGTGACTTCTTTAGAGGTAGTGAACTCCATGCGGCCTGCGACTCGTGTTAGTGAGAATCATTAGAATTTGCGGGGTCCGTACCTTCCGCATCTCTGTCGATGCCTTCGGCCATGGTGTGAGGATGAGCGATGAATCTGTGAGAGGGTAGATGTACTAGTAAGTGAATCTGCTAGAGGACGCAGAGAAGAGCGTTCAAGGTTGAGAAGAATGTATGAGGATGTTCACAAAGTGGAGGCACGTCTTGATTGAGAAAAGTTTAGACGGCAGTCATGGAGACACTACCTTATGCAGGCAGGCACGCGGAGAAGGTCTTGGCATTGATCAGAACCTTTGTAAAGACACAGTTTAGTATTACATGTCGCTAAAACGGCGGCGGGGCACAGCGGGGCTCGCGGGGGCTGACTTTTAATATCCGTCATTTGAATGATTTTCTGCATCCCCGATTACAACACCTGGAATTGCATTTTTTGAGCAATGTCTATGATCACTATGCCTTCATGGCGTCTTTGGTGATCAGCTTCCTATGCCTTGATGGCATCTTTGGTCATAAGCTTGATGACTGTTCTCTGCTCTGTGCATGCTCGCCATAAAGGACATTGTCTGCCTGTGAATTCTCTGCTAAAGCACATCTCGCTCACACTTGTGCTTGGCTATCCTCTAACCATCATTGTGTTCGTTTCTTCATTTCTCTGTGTCATCCATGTCATTCATTGTGTGTCATCATGTCTCGTGCATATTTCAAGTTCCAAGGCATTGCTCATGATTTCGTCTTAGCCTGGTCGACAACATCTCGTAGCAGAACCTTTTGCTTCGTCCAACCAATGTTCACCATCGCCTCTGCAAATGACTTGATTCCAGGTGGACCAAGAAGAGAGAAGAAGCCAAGTGAGCAAAAGTGTCCAATCTGAGATGTAGACCAATTACCACGGCTTCTGCCTTGTGCCTCGTCAGAGTCAGAAGTTAGGATTCAATCCGTAGGTGTCGAAATGTCTGTTGCGAGCACGTTGTTCCCACCTCAATCGGTGCAAGAAGCCTTCTGACAAGATGTCTTGATATTGCAGAAGTTGCATAGTGGTTGCATTGTTTCGTGTGATTCGATCCACCTCTTCGCGAAGGTGTATAATCATGGTCCTAGCCACAATAGCATCGTTGCGGCCGCGTGAGAAGGGATTGTCGATGGAATCTAGGTTGTCGACTGCAAGGGAGAGGATGTCCAAGCAGTGGTGAATGGTTCGTGCTTCATCTGTAGCAATCTCTTGTACCACTTGTCCGACTCTAGTTGCTGGTTGACGGCCGTGAATATGAGTACGAAAATCATCATGCAGCTCACTATGAGCGTCGTCATCGTCATCACGCCCCTCAATGGACGCCCACATCTGTGCCTCAAGGTGTGCTGGATCCTCTGACATGGCTTCACCTGGCATAGTTTCTTCCTGCATGACTTGTCCTGGCATGACTTTCTCGCGGCTATCGTGGCTGACGACATGATTACCCCGCGGCAAATCGTCCTCAGAGCCGTTGTAGTCATCCACACGAGCATGCTTGTCTTGGTTTGCATGTCTGGTAGCATCCAATGCATCGATAGCTTCCTGGTCTTGTAATGCAAGATCTTGCATGCTGGCATTGACGGATCTGAGAGGTTCTTGTCTCAAAACAAGGCGAAGACGTGGCTTAGTGTTTGAAGATTCATGCTCTGAAGAGGTAGCCGATGCAGCTGCGTTCCCACGGTTCACAATGACAGCAGCACCAGGGGACATGGACGCCTTGGAATCCGTGTCTGAATCAGCGTCGTAGGGACTGGCAGATGTAGTTGTCCGTGCGAGAAATCTAGGTGGGCAAAGAGCAAGACTGACACCACCGTCGGGGCTATCAGAGAGTTTAGAGCTTCTTGAAGTGCGAAGCGTTGAGCCAATGTCATCGCTATTGACAGTCGTGCGGTTCCTTGGCAATGGAGTAGGAGAATCCTCAATCTGTGAACAAGTTATTACTCATCCGTCATTTCAATCTCGCGGGGCAAGATCATTATATAAGTGATGATAGATCATCGCGGGGGATAACTTACCTGACGGTTGAAGATAGGCATAGTGGTTGGTCCCGCGTCAGTCTCGCGGGGCGACATGGTGCTTATAGGTACAGAATTTAGGTGGAAGACAAAAGAGAAGGAAGGAGAGTTGGCCTCTGTAGAAGATTATATAAAAATTCATTTGTATGTGCGTCGCTGTGCGCGGGTGTGGCAGAAAGGAAGTAGAGGGTCTGGAAGAAAGATCATCCTCATGCTATCGCGGGACCATAACTTCCAGCTGTAGAGAGGCTGGTGAGAACAATTTCACATGCTCAGAAGTTTAAGCCCCGTGTGTATCGTCGCGGGACCATTGCTTCTATCTGTTGAGAGCGCTGGGGTATTCAGAGGTTCATGTTTTCATCTTTGGAAAACGCCCCTGGGTAACAAGAGGTTCTTGTTTCCATTAAGGGGGAGCGCCTGGATATGAAGAAGTTGTATTCCATCCGTGGAAAGCGGCCCTGGGTATAGGAAGTTCTTGTTCCTCTCAGCTGAGAGCGCCCGAATATGGAGAGGTTCTTTTTCCCGCCAGTAGAGGGCGGCCTTGGTATGAAGAAGTTCATGTCTCCATCCGTAGAAGTGCCCCGGATACGAAGGGATTGTTATCTCCATCTTTGAAGAGCGCCCAGGGTATTATAAGGTTGCCGTTCCTCTTAGTAGAGAGCGCCTGGGGATGAAGAAGTTCACAGGTCCAGCTATAGACAGCGCCCACTGGTATGGACAGTCTCTTGTTTCTGATACCAGAGAGCGCCCCAGGTAGGAAGAGGTTCTTAATTTCATAGGTAGAGGAGCTCCTCTAGGTATGAACACTCACTTGGTTAGAAGGCACCCCAGATATGACGTTCAGCACCTCATTCTCATCAGTAATAGGATATCATTATCATCGTTAGTCTCAGTTTCACTCACAGAGGGCGCCCCGGATATGACTAGTCTCTTATTCTCGTCAGAGGAAGGCGCCTAGATATCTCCTCCAGCACCTCATGATAGTCAGTAAAAGGACGTCGATTTCCTAGTAAATCTAGGTTGATGTGAGGAGGGCTCCCCGGACACTGACCCCAGTTCCTGGTTCTTGTTAGTAACAGGATCTCGGTATCATGGCGGGTCTTATTGTCGTGCTAGAGAGTGCCTCATATATTATCATTAGCATATCATGATCATCAGGAGGACCACCAAAGTATATCATTTCAGACTTGTGGTGTTTGACAAACTTCCCTCTGCATACTGTATAGTGATTGTCTTGAGCAGGAAGTAACCTCTTCAACGAGGCTGAAGATGGATCAAAAGGCAGAGATAACAAGTCACAAAAAGAGCAAACACATCTATTGGACCCAACCTGGGATATCGTGAGATCATAAACAAAGCCAGTGCACGCGTCTGTCTGATCGCAGCATCAATGGCTAGGCTGGCGGACACATATTGTGAATGTAGTCCTTACATATTCAAGAGACTCATCTGGCGTCTCGTGGGACTGGCGGTTCCGGGATCGCCATCTTCACTGGGCCCGATCCCGCTGTCTGTACCACCGAGGGGACTTGAGTCAATGTCAATGTCCCATTTTCCGTCACTCTGCTCATCCTCTTCCTCGCCTTCGTCCCAACCTTTCTGGACGGCTCCTCGCACATTCCATCTCAGGGCTCTCTGTACACTTTCTACCCACTCATTGGTTCCGGTCATGACGGTGGGAAGCGGGTACTGCGAGGCCTCCAGAGTGACATAATCTCCTTGCTTCAGCTCGATTCGGCCCTTGCCGTCAAAGGAGCAGTAAGCCGAGGAGCGAGACTTGGCTGGAACGGCAATTCGCAACGCTAGGGTGTCAGACAAAACCATGGGTCGGAATGACAACGTATGCGGGCAGATGGGAGTCAAAAGGATGGCAGGAATCGACGGATGGATCAACGAGCCGCCAGCAGAAAGTGAGTAGGCCGTGGAGCCAGTTGGGGTGGAAAAGATGCAGCCATCGGCCTGGACAATGGTGAGAAGCTCGCCATCGCCGTACAGTTCCAAGTTTGAAACGTAGGCGGACGGGCCTCGGTCAATAACCAACTCGTTTAGGACTTCAAACTGCTCGCCTTCTTCCACGGCACCTTTGGATGCGCCGGATGAGGTATCGGCCCTCCAGACAGTACATGTGAATCGCATCCGGAGGTTAACCCGCATTCCCGCATCGCCCATGATGCTGTCCAGATGCTCTTTATACTTGGTGAATTCAAAGTTGGTGAGAAAGCCCAGGCTGCCCAGAGAGAAAGACAGAACCGGTGGCACGACTCGTTGAAACAGCCATGAGGTGAAGAGGACGGTGCCATCACCGCCCAAAGTAAGGACAAGATCAAACTTTTCTGGCGATGACCAACACAGGTCTGGGGTCCAGTACTTGAGCATTGACTGGAACGCAGGCTGCTTCTTCAACAGGCCTGCAGAATCGAACCTCTTAGAATGTCTCAACTTGGCGTCGACATAGACATTGACGCCGAGATCGTTGCCGTAGCGGGGGGTAGATAGTAGCCACTCAGCCAAATCTCGTGTCTTGTGCACTAACCCATTGTCTCGCGCTTTTGTCACAATCATGATGTTGCGCACCGCACGCTTCAGCGGTCGACGCTGTAACTGCTTGGAAACCTCCCGCACCCCAGTTGCAGTCTGCATGAGACGGGAGTGTGAAAAGTCGTCTTCTGAGATCTCATCTAGAACTTTTTGTATGTCTACCAACCCTTCAAACCGTTGATGGAAGAAACAGGGCGATCTCAAAAAACTGGTCGAGGAAGGCGACAGGACTGGGACACCGTTGGAGCGACTGAAGGTGGCCGTCTGGCATAACGATGGAGACGTTCCGTTGGCTGGTTCCAGTCCAGCATCCATCATGAGCCCCTTGAGCGAATTTGGTCCTCCAAGTGGTGCGGTGGTCGCACCATTACTTGGACTCCGGGATGCTAGTGCTTTCATGATGGTCTGTCTAGGAATGTCTATAGATTTTGCGCCTTTGTGATGGCTCGTATATGGTTTGGGCAAGGACAGCGGTTTCGGAACAGGAACAAAAGGGTGGTGGGCAGTGTAGGACTTGAGTTGAATGGTGGGAGACGTGTTCGCAAGATTGGAAGTCGTTTCGGGAGGAGTGATGAGAGTGGTGCCGTTTACATTGGGTGATGTTTGAATGTGTTCTTGTGCCCCGTTCGTGTGGCCATCTTCGTGAGCGTTCTGGTGCAGAATGGTGTCTCCCTCCGCAGGCTTTGGACTCAGAGGTGCCATGCCATGTGGGAGCGGGGACCCGAGATTATCAATAACAGGAGTCGGGGATAAGAATATCATAGAATCCGGAGTCGCCTCGGAGGTTGGAGAGACAGAGGATGCCGCGGAGTGGGTGATGAGGGTGGACATGGCGTCGGAAAAGAGAGCCTACGTTATGCGGTGTGCGTACGCGTGACAGGGTAACTCTGCGGCTGTCAGGGGCGGGTATCGGAGGGCGCTGGCGGCTCTGGTGGATTGGACGATGCCGAGGGAGAATTGCCGTGATGACAAAAGATGCCCGGACAAAGAACGAGAATAGCGCTATCCAAGTGTGCCCAGTCCAATGGTGGCAGCGGCAGCGGATCAAATGCTGGAAGCTCAGTCGCTCAAAAGTGTGCCGAGTTGAGTTGAGTTTCCAGGACCCGTGAGAGCCTGCAGGCTTCCCTGGGAGGCCGAGGGGCTTTGACAGGCGTTGAATGAATTAGCTTTGGCTTTTGATCAAGCCCTGGGTCATCAGACGGTGTGTAAAATCAACAAGTATCGCTGGCAATTGAGAGAAAAGACAAGAGTGATAAAAACAAAATGCAACAGATGCAAGCAAGTACAATAGCAAAAAGACGACGTAGGGAATCCCGTTCAAGAGCAGCCAGCTGCTCCTTGTTTCTTGAAAGACTTATGACTTATCTGAGAATCCTCCGTCCTAGAAGATCTTCCATATTCAACATGTCCACGGCGGCCTAGGGTATTTATTCTGTTGATGCCTTCGCGTACACTTGCAAGATACCTACCATGGGTCCATAGGATCCGTACTCCTTTCTCGAGAGTGGATGAGGACCAAGTCTGGAGTTCAGGAACAGGAGAAGTTCAGACCCAACAACTAAAAGTCCCCCTCGTCCCACTTGACTCGTTGCAACATGCGCTGCCCAGGCTGCCCATGACCGCTCATGTCGCTCGTTCAACATATCCTGTTGTGAGGTTGAGACTGTACACGTGCGTTGGGGACTCGTGGGGGCATTCGGGGGGTCCAATGGGCCGAGGGGGCCAATCTCAGGCTAAAGCTGGCTAAGCTTCCAGCCCTTCGGCCCTTCGCCGGGATCGACCATAGGCACCCGTGACACCCTTAGCACCCTATTATTGTTGATGGTACATGTTCCAGCTCCGTTGGAGCCCTGATAACAACACCGAGTGAACCTCCAATATTCGCCCCTGTGCGAACTCCCGCTGCCCCCGGCACCACCAGGAACCCGCCGTTGTTTGATGCTTATCAGCCGCCCACTTTGGTGATGTGGATGTGTCTCAGCATGTCCCATGGTCATGTGAAACTAGAATGTTTTCAGTCCTGTCGCCATCTTTCATCCTTAATCACTCTCTCTTCTAGAGATTTCCGCATAATCTCTGTCACAGAGATAGCCGAGTCTCCAGGGTTTGTATCACTTCCAAACATGGAAACGTCCCCGTTGGCATTGTTGACATTTGTTGATTTATCCACGCTGGTTTGTCCCAGAACCGCCCTGCTAGCAGCTTCTGATGCACTCGTCCATTCCGACATGTGGAATCGACCTTCGCTTTCCATGAGGATGGTTTTGCCGTCGCTAGTGACGGCAAAAACATGGAGGCTGGTACACATCTTTCTCTGTCCAACGTTTGGATGAGGAAAGAGCTGGCCGTCTGCACCCACGCCAACCAGTGCAGCTCCTGCGATTGATCGTAACTGAACACCAGCATCAATGCAACCCAGAATACTAGCGTTGATAGCAGATGCCAAAATAGCGAGATAAGATTCTCCTTGACCACCTTCCTTGACGCCTCCTGGCAGGCTTTCGTCACTCTCAACACCCACCACTTGCAGGGTGACTTGCAACATAGTCCGTGGAGATTCCTGTCCTAGAACCAAGGACTCGAGTGTACGCTTGACAAGCTCCTCCACATGGCGCTCTTTGACCATGGTCACTCCATTGTGCGGACGGATGTTGATTTCAATCACAGTCGATTCGGGAATTTCGTCGTTTCTGTAAGGCACATCCACTGGATAGTTGACACCAGCGATGATTTTGTGCGCGTTGCCGGGCGCCGTATACGTAGCCGACCCATCCGCAGTTGACAATGTGTGCAGGAAAGCCTGCGGAGGCTCACTAAAGATTTGTCTAGCCATGATCATCCACTGATGGCGAACATTGTTGTCTTGGTCAAGACATGGACTGAGAAGTCTCGAGGCTGAAGATTTATGGTTATGTCTTGGCATCTCTTGGCGTCTATAAGAGCCTTGGAAGAGGTCGTGACACTCTACTAGAGTCGACATTCACATCAACAAACACATACATCGGTACTTTTTCAGGTGACTGTTTTGCCCATTGCTGGAGTTGAGATCTGGTCCCGACTATCTCCCCAAATCGCCTCTTGATTCTATAAAAACTAAAGTAACAAGCCAACCACGCTTGGATGGCCTATATTGGCAAATCACTCAGGAAGAGAGCGCATCACCCCTTCAAAGGCCACCAACGCCATTGCATTAGCAGGAAAAGCCCGGAGAAAGCACGGTAAAAATCCTCTCCAATATCCTCTCCATCCTGCTTCTCTGTACACAGTCACTGCTGCATCTTTCCAATGTCGAAATCGCCGAGTTCCATCGTTGAGACCACCACCAAGAGGATCCGTCATGATTCTCTGCTTGACCACGTCCGAAGGGTATGAGGTGAGCCAGAAGATCTGTGCTGAGAGACCACCGGCCCAAAAGTTGATCGAGGGTGTGGACAGAGAGGTATGGCGCCGGAAGAGTTGGGAAAAAACATCATAACTTCCCCACCAGAAAAAGAAAAAGGAGCGGAAGATCAAGGTAGCGAACAAACCATGGTACAAACCACGAATTCCATGGTGTGTGAGGATTTTTCTGGTGCAGTCGATTGGTCCTCGGTACAGCCGGTCGGCTTTGTTGGCTGCGTATTGAATCTGTAGTCTTGCTTTGACATGTTCCACGGGCGCTGCGATGAAGGAGACTGTCGACCCAGCAAGAATGCCTGCCATGCCATGTCCCACAGAAGGAAGCGGCTCATGCGACAGTTCTGCTGCTGTCTTTCCTGGCCTGAATGTTGGGTTGGAAAAGACATTTTCATGGAGCAAACGTCGGTACAGAGTTAAGCTACCCAGCATGACCGAATCCATTGCCATCCATCCTAAAAGCGGTGGGGTTGCGCCCTTGTAGAGCCCGGCCGGGCCTTCTTTTCTCAGTGTCTGCAATAGACAGTCCCACGGGCCCTTGAACTGTGATATTTCAGATGTCTGTAACCGGACCTTGATAGTGTCGAAAGGATGCCCGACAGATAGTTTGGCAATGCCCGAGAAGACTCCAGCAACGAAGCCTTTATAGTTTTTCACCGCCGACTTTTTCGGTGCATCATCTTCTTTCAGCAGACGTGCGGTTTCAGAAGACGGCGACGAGGCGGCGACAACATTAAGGCTGGTCCCGGGACTATATACAGTTAGAGTGGTGTTCTTCATCAGACTGTCGGAGACTCACAGGTTCGTGGCCGACATGATCTCTGGCCACGCTACCTGACTCTGCCTGTTACCGTCGAGAAAGCGAGCGCCGATGCAGAGTCATCAGGACGACAATTCTATCAGTTGTGACTGAGAGTCTCACCGAATAGCGTGTCCGCGAAATCTATCAGGATCGAATCGCAGTCAAGATTTGGAAAGGCAGTATTATCTAAGATAGATTTCACCTACAGCAAACTTTTGGGGTGGAGGCGAACCTGACAGCCGGGGCGACGCGAGGGGGACATTTCGGGGCCCCTCGGCGCCCCCAACGACGTGTTGGCCGCCCGGATCGGGCTTGATCTGGGCTCCCCACCTATCAGAAAAGCCCAAAATTAATAATGACGCGCATGAGTCGGCGCCGGAGGAGTTACACACGGCGCCCTGAAAGGATGACTGGCTACCAATGAGGGGCATCTTCCTCCAGAGAACTGCAAAAATGCTTTTGGCTCTGACAACACCTCCCCAGTGCTCACGATGACTGTGACATGTCCTTTTATCAAAAACTTGAGCACCTTGCACTTTCTGACCTTACGAATGCTGCTGTTAAAAGACCTTCCTTGATTGGGTTATTCCGACATCCTTGGTTTCAATAAAAATCGACAGGGCGAGAGAGATTGCGACAGGGAAATCGATAGCGAGTGTCCTGATCGCAACCACTGTTGAAACCAAGATGGCAGACGGTAGCCATGAGAATGGAGCGCCTCCGAAGAAGGTGTGGACGACTCTAATCACTAACACCAAATATCTTTCTGGTCTCCTCACCCTCGAGCATTCCCTCCGGAAAGCGAACTCGCAGTACCCTCTGATCGCACTCTACACCGACACTTTTCCTGAGGAGGGCCTACAAGCCCTCAAGAGCCGCGGCATCCTTGCGAAAGAGATCCCATACCTTCTCCCCTCTGTTCCAAAGGAATACGCCAACGATCCTCGCTTCTATGACTGCTGGAGCAAGCTTACTCCGTTCAGTCTCACCGAGTATGACCGCGTGGTGCAGTTGGACAGCGATATGCTGGTGTTGAAGAACATGGACGAACTCATGGAGCTCGAGTTGGATCAACCTAGCTTGAATGGTGAAGGCAACAGAGTTTATGCTGCAAGCCCTGCCTGCGCCTGCAATCCTCTGAAGAAAGCTCATTATCCCAAAGACTGGACACCCGAAAACTGCGCCTTGACCAGTCAACATGCCGATCCAGACAATGCGCAAATATATGGTCCCTCATCAACTACCGGAATCGGGCTCCCCAATGGTGGTCTGGTGGTGTGCAATCCTTCCGACGGGACTTACGACAAGATTTTGAGTACCCTAAAAGACGGAGGATTGACGGCAGGCTATGAGTTTGCAGATCAGAGTTTGTTGGGGGAGCGGTTTCACGGTCGTTGGGTCGGACTGTCATACATTTACAACGGTCTCAAGACCTTGAGGTGGAAAGGTGTACACGACAGCATCTGGCGGGACGATCGTGTCAAGAACGTTCACTACATCTTAAGCCCCAAACCGTGGGACGAGAAATATGAAGACATCCAAGACGAGTCGCATAGATGGTGGCACGATACAAATAACGAGCGTCTAGGTCTGGAGAAAGCTGCCGGAATTGATGATGGCTTTTGAACAGGCCTTTGATCGCGCCTCTTGTCCAGTGCGCCTCTTGATGGGCCTGACAGGCTAGCTTACCAGTGGTTTTGGCTCCTTGTGTTGGGCTCGAGGTACATACTCCGGGAGCGAAGGTAAATATGTAGAGGTTATCATTATACATAGAGTTATTAGATTTTACAATGACCAAGACCAAGACGAATAGATGTAATCTAGCGTACGAGTAGTCAGTGATGATAATAATCTTATCAACGATAAAAAACCGCAAAGAAGTCGTGATGCCTTTGAGATATGATTGGCGGCTCTAATCTCCACTAATATTAGGTCATTGAGTCCCATGTCTACATAGATTAAGCTCTCAGATTTCTCACCAAGAAGCAGCAAGTCCTGACAAGGACAAATCCTGGTTCTCAAGGTCGGATGGTGTAGTTGGTCATCACGTCTGCTTAACACGCAGAAGGTCCTGGGTTCAAACCCCAGTCTGATCACATTTTTGCCCTTTTGCCATTTCTCTCCTTCTTTTTTGCTCATGCTCCTGATCATAAGCACTATGTATGGCGCCCGATTTGGCTTGTATCCAATGCCACATACACTCATTGTTTTTGTCTTCAAAAGCATGTCTGCCAAAATATCCCGCAGACTTCCATAATCTATTCCAATGGGCTGGTGCAACGTGGAAATCCCGCTGAAGACCCAATCAGGCTTCTGGCGTACTCATAATCAGGTGCTACTGGGCTTCTCTGTGTGTGCAGTCTCTCATACGCCGCCCCAAGATCAGCAACAGGATCCAATCGCCGTAACCACCAGTGCTACCTTTGTGGGCCGCAACGTCTCGTCAAGGGCAGAGCAGATGGCTTCAGCAGAAGAGCGCGGCCGCAAACTGGAGCAAGTCTCCAATCCCACCAACGCCCGGCCCATCTTCGCGGCGAGCTAGGCTAAGCACTGGGCGCCGCCTCATGAGTGTGAAACGCCCCAGAAGCAGCTGTGACAGCCCGAATGCTGCAACTTCGGCCACTTAAACCTGGCCCCTAAGCGACCTGCTGTCACAGTGGCTGAAACCCCTGCTTGTCGGGCCTGGAGATCCGCCCTTGCACTGCAGCAGGTGGCTACAGGTGCCTGCATTGGCTCGCTAAACCATGCCTAACCAAGCCAAATGGGCGGATGATGGTTGCTCATCCACGCCGTCAGCTGCATCTGCATCGTTGGTGTCTTTGGTGTCTTTGCCCAGCGCTCAGAGCTTCGACGATGGCATCGAACCACAGCTTCTTACGAATCCAGCACAGCATCGGCCCTGGTCCTCGCATCAATCTGGTTTGCCGAGTCGAATCTGAGGCGACGGCTTTACGGGGCATCCAAACGTGCATGATGCAGCGTTCGCTCTGATCAAGTTGGGAATGTTTCTTCCCACGTATCACCACCACTCACTTCCAGTCTTCCCGCTCACTCACGCCGCTGTCTTTGCCTCATCCTTATCCTATCCCTCGTGAGCACACCTCCAACCGTCCACATATCATAGACACTCACTCGTAACTCAACACCGTCACTCCACAATCACTTGTTACTTAGTTTCCACGCACAACACACAACACACAACGTGCTTCTGCTCAAAATCATCGTCTTAATCCACCGCTCATATGCAAAAGTCCGTCACCATCTTGAGACACCGCCAGTTACTAATGAAATTCTTTCCTGCTCTGTGACGATCCTGACCAGGTCTCTGAATGTACCTCGACGTCACCGACCTTCGACCATTCTGAGACCTGTTCCAGCCTTGCGTGATCCCCATCACTGTATACCGAACAGCACTTTGCAAGTACTGTGTCTGATTGCAAAGTTCACCCCTCTTCAACCATTCTTCACCGCCTGGTTGACGCTGGACCTCGATGTCTGGTACTGCCACTGCCACTGAAGCAGATCTAAACACCACGCCTCGAGACAACCAGCCACAATACCACAGTTGATATACCCTAATCGCCAAGTCACACAGTACACACAAATCCTTCGCTGTCTTGACTGTCGGTCAAGCCCAGCGCTGTACTTGTCGACCAACGTTCTACTGCTCCGGAGCCATGTGCGTACGAACAAAAACCTCATATGGCTGCGGCCACGAGTACAAAACCACCAATGAGTGCGGTGATTCGCGCTGCACCAGCCTTGAGAGATACCACTACCCTAAATCTGGCGATTGTCGTGATTGCAAACGCGGTGGCGAAGTCGTCACTCGTGGGAGAGAAGGTCGAGGCAGATATGCAAAGGAGCTTGGTCGCAGACCAGACCGATCGGAGCAGCGAGAGCCTCTGGTAGAAATTGCAGGCAATAGTGAGCATCGTTCTTTGGATGTCGGAGCCGGCATCAGTCCGTGGGCGGCACCTCAAGGTAATAAAGAGAAGGACTGGGGTAGCCCAACACGATTGAAGGCCGATCGAGCATGGCTGCAAGAGCATGCGGAGAGAAACACAGATCTACAAAGCATACGAGAAACATTGTCCTCATCTTCGTCATGCTCTGGCGCCAGTTCTACGGTTGTTGATTCACCTTCGCCAAGGGATCGACCGGTTTTCGAACACCAAGAGGATCTGCATTACCATGATTACGAAAGTGATCATGCTCGAAGACGACAGATGGATACTACGGAGAGGAACCTACAGATCGAAATTCGTCACTTGAACGATGAACACGACCGTAGGAGTCGCCGTCACCCACGAGAGCACGCCAGACACGATAGTCAGGAGAGCTTCGAGTCAGCCCACAGCACCAGGTCATCATCTCGAAGACACATCAAGCCTCCCACCAATCCCTATGCAGCCTACGAGTATCGTGATTCGGGCTATGGATCCTACGGCTCTCGCGCCTCTAATGGATACGAAAGTACCTCAACAGAACCATACATGTACTCACCACAGCAGAGGACTCTCAAGTTGAAAACCCCTTCGGCCGCTTCTTATGGAGTCTATCACAGTGGCTTCGGCGTTGGAGGAGTCGACATTGTTACTCGTACCCCTTCATACTCTTACGTGCAGAGAAGGTATTGATTTTTGAATGCGAGCGAACCCGTTATCCATCCAAATCAAGCACGACATGGAAGGAGAAATCTAGAGGCAACACGAGGATGAAGGACAATGGAAGCCATCTCCATGCTTGTTCCAGTCAAGACCACATGGATGGTTCAGGGAAGGGATGTGGAAGGGAGGCCCTGACGGATGGGGTGCAGGGGAACCCGAAGGTTTCAGGTGGATGGGCATGTGGATTGATGAGAGGACAAGGCTACGGGAGGAGGTCATTGTGATTGAAAGGGATGTTTTGATCAAGGTTGTCTGGAATAGCTCCTACTTGGACAATTGTCACTTAGGGCGAAGTGGTGTTATGGGAAGGCTATGATCGATCTCTTAGCTGTATTGTAACACTTGATGATGGACATGTAGTGGTACCCAGCACCGCCAATTTCATCTATTTTTATTCAGTTGATTTTCCTCGACCGCGACAACGGTCTGATATACAAATCTAGACATCGTGGGAGGCAGGATGCTACCGACAGTGAGATCAATCCAAGACACGATTGATACCCGGCGTACAACCAGTTCTGAGCCCAGAATATCCATTGTACATTCATAGGTCCTCCAACGGTCGGGTACCTATCACCCAAAATCCCCACCCAATGTATCTAGAGACAGACAGCCAGCGGGCACAGCCAGCGGGCACCTCATCACAGGACTTGTGATTCCACACGACACCTACCCGACCAGAGCGACCAAAAATGGCTCAGGGTCTGTCGATCAATCCATCCTACGTGCCGAGACCAAAGATCTAGGCCAGCATTCATCAGACATGAAAACAAAGCTTAAGGCTGAAGCCCGCATCTCAAAAGCCTGTTGCAAACATAGGAACAAACTAAAACAGAACCGTGCCACGAAAACCAAACCTACAA
The DNA here is from genome assembly GCF_000836275.1 of Exophiala mesophila. Taxonomy (NCBI): domain Eukaryota; kingdom Fungi; phylum Ascomycota; class Eurotiomycetes; order Chaetothyriales; family Herpotrichiellaceae; genus Exophiala; species Exophiala mesophila. The sequence continues at coordinate 4,444,363 of NW_015622504.1, read as the reverse complement.
CTGTGACAGCAAGCGGACCAAAATACCCATAAGCGCCCTTGTGACAGCGTATAGGTAGGTATGTAGGTATGTACACAGATATCACCGGCAAGTGTGCATCCATACAGAATCCAGCATTTCTCACACATGCCGGGCACCTTTTCTTGTCTTTCCCATCCACAACCTTACTGGCTGTTCTCCCATCCCCTCTCTCCCAAACACCATGCAAGGTCTTTCGCGAAGGATACGAACGAAGAATGGACATGAATTCCCAAGGTTGTTTTCAGCCTCGGCAGAAGAGACGCCCGAAGTTGGTCCAGAAAGTGATGCTCTTTTGCGCTTCGTTGTTTCTAGGCGTCCGTGGCGTGGCGTGGGATGATGGGTCGTGGCGCTTTGCTGGCGGCATCGGTCCCTCTCCCCTCCTCCCCTTCGCGGCCCGAGAGGGGCCTCGAGATGATGTGGCGATTCAGGAATGAGCAAACGGGGCGAATGAATCCATTGGACTGCTCAATAATCAGGCTATGATTGTGGAACCGAACTGTACTTTCACTGTAGAACGCCGAGGTTGGGTACAACAACAGGATGGAGAAGGTGACTTTTGAGAGGGTTTGGAGTGAGGACGACGAGCCGTGGAGTGCCGACAGCTGAGTGACTACCAAGAAGGTCTCGTGTACTCATGTACTACTGTAGTCCTGTACTACTTCTACCTGATTATTGCTGTGTAAGCGTATAGTGTCATTGAGATACACTTCAGACTCCTACAGGTTGTACTACCACTTTCACTGCACTGCATTGGCCCGTAGTCTGGACCGAAATCGATTGGTGTTGAACTTCTGGGCACTGGACGACGTTGGACAGTGGGAAACAGGAACTGGTCACAGATCGACACCTGGACCTCGGACAGGAGTGTGGTCTTTGTTACTACCGTAGATTCATACAGTACTCCCTAAGGATGTAGGTCGTCTTGTCTCACTGCTGCTTTGGAGAGATTACGAGGGTCATGAGGCTCTATGTCCAAGTTGTGTTGTACACCGAGAGAATATAATTCCCCCTCTCTGCCTTCTGTCCTCCATATCTCCGGCGCACCATCTTCCAGGTACGCATTCCAACCCATGTGTAGAGCCTCCCGACGAGATGCACAGTATGCAAGGCATCTTCAAGATGAGGTACTGATTGGAGGAAGTCCCGTCGTCGGGCGCAGTGTTTGTCTATTTACGTACTGCATACACATACCTCGTATATATGTAAGGTATGTTTGTATGTACGTACGCATAGCCGCCTTGGTGGAGCACCCAACCCTGGGCTTTGGGGAAAGGGAAAGACAAAGCCAGATAGATTTGTGGGGTTCACGGTCCTCCACGCCCTGCTGTGGCCGTACTCTTGCTTCCTTTCAAGGGCCACGAGGGAATAGGATCGAGACAATGCTGACTAGAGGTGACCAGGTCTGCTTGGGTGAGATGTAAGATGCCAACATACCTCCTGATACGAGTTGGATAGAGTTGGTCAGGTTGACTCACGTGGTCTCCTTCCATCGAAGGATCGGCAAATATAGTGAGTTTGTATGTGGAGTAAATCCTCGCAATATGGGGGCCGTCATGTGCCTCATGGACGTGGCCGAGGGCCGCCTAGTTGTGGTTCGCATGAGGGAGTGGTGGCACGAGAGTACAACTATTGAGATTGGCATGAGGTTGCCCCACCTGATGTTTGAGTCTGTGATATCTTCTCTCTGTGATCAAGGCCAGGTGAACCAGTCCGACTACTGGGTGCGTTCCATTCACTGCATCACAACAGTGCTATGATACTGGGCAAATTCAATATAGTCACCATGTTCTTGCATGTCACTCGTTGCAATGATACAAGCACAGACTTTAGAGATTAGGTAGTATATGCGTCAAGGACTAACGGCAAATAATCATTCTTGAACTAATGGGAAAAAGTCATCATTAATCTCGTCGTCGTTGCCATCCTCTGTGATTCCCATAATAGCCGACTGGCTCGCAGCTCGTGGTACATGTGACTGTCTTGACCAGATGTATATAGAAACGCCAAGTGTACCAAGATCCAGTGCGAGAACGGAGCCAGCCAAAGTCTTCAACATGTCATGCCACCCAAGCTCGTTCAGCAAAACTCCTTCTCCCACTTGACGCTGGCACTATCAGCTTGTGTGCTGGCAGTCTCGTCCTCTTCCACCCAGGTCTTGCGTCCTTTCTCGTCGAAGACTTTGATGGGACGATAACTAGTGTTGGGCTTGACCCGAGTAACGGAGTTTTTCAGGCGAGCCTCCTCTTCTGCAAAGACTTGTTTCCAGTTGACCTCCTTGCCATCGACCAAGTCTCCTTCGGAGACCCACTTGCGGGAATGGCCCATTCTGAATGCGTGGCCGACTTTCCCAAGTCCATGGCCAATGGCTTGTACAGTGAGGCCTACTCCTGTAAAGGCAAGCCCAATCCCACGGAAAGGGGCTTTGACGACCTGCACGCCCTTGGCTTCTTTCACTTCAACCGATTTCGCCCGGGGGAGAATTGTGCGTTCGCCAGGTTTGAGTGATTGAACCCAGTCCCATGTGTATTTACTGTGCTCTCCTCGATATTGGAAGTAGAAATTCGCCTGGAGAGCGCGGCTGGTTAGCATCACGGACGGACAAAGAAAAAGTGCGGTGAAAACCGCCGTCAAGGTCCACTCACCACACCAGACTTATCTGCGACCGTCCAGGTCAGCCTCTGATCTGCACCTAGAACAGGCCGTGAGAGGATAATGGCCACAAAATGGACCTTTGCGTCTCGCGGTCGAAGTTTGTGCTCGGCAACTGGGCAGTACTCGGAGCCAGGAAAGCTTCGGGGATCGGTGACCTTGAGCTCTTCAGGATCGATCAAGTGGATCGTTTCGTGCACAGTGAAGGCAGTGACTATGGATCAGCTGACGTTAGTTTCGCACACTTTGATGGGGGTTGGTGAAAGGAAGGACAGGAATGGTTCGGCGACTATCAGAGCCAGGACAACATACATAGCCATTTGAAGATCTTCTCGGTTGTAGCTTCGACATCTTCAGCCCTGACTTCAAGATGATTCGTACCCCACTGCACCTGACTGCCCTGCTTGGTGGTCTCGTCGTCCACAGCCGAAATGTTCACGCTGGCAAAGTTACAGTCGTGTTTGATAGCAGCTGTATGGAGGGCATTGGCTGTGCGGGCCCGTTCTTTCAATGTTCCCTCACTCCCACGAACGAGAACAATCTGCTCATCATGCTTCCCAAGAAGAATTTGAGCGACCACTCTCGCGGTAGGGACCAAGGATGAATCCCCAGGAGAATGACCTCCCAGATCGAAACAAACGACCGAGGGGAGTCTAGCCTGCAGTGTATGCAGGTAGGGAGCACCAGGTGTAGCGTCAAAGACATAGATCCATGGCGCGATGGGCGTTTTGAGAGGTTTTGAGGGATCGGCCTTCTTCGATCGTTTGCCCATCTTGTAGTTGGTCTGACTCGAAGAGCTGGATATCAGATTGCTATAGAGGTTAGGGAGGGAAATGAAATAAAGATTCTTTGAGTAGTGTCTTCAGTAGAGGTAGCCTAAGATGTGTGAGCCGTCTAGGGAGAGTCTTGACTGTCGCGAGACAAGAGAAGTAAAGAGGAAAATGTAACAGAAGAAATCGAAGCAAGAGATTGAATGGTTGAGTGTGACAGGTCTGAACTGAAGACTGTGGTGACTGGTAACATATCCCACCATGCGAGTCAACCCCAGTCACGAGGAGGGGTAAAGGGATGGACAATAGGCAAACACTCGTCTCACCACTGACGTCTTCCAACTACTACTAAGGCTAGTCAGCCGAGCGGCATATGGGACTCACCGGTAGCCCATACACCGGTAGCCCATAGTACATAGATACAAGGCTGAACGACGGTCCAAGTCAAAGTGAATGAATCCTGGCTAGGAGTCATGATCGTGAGGCTGACTGTCACTCGGTAGAGGTGGGGAAAAGCGACCCATGCACGCCATGTTGATCTCTGTGGGTGTCTGCCTGGTGGCTTCAGGCTCCCGCCTACTTTGGCCTTAGCTCATTCGCCATCATGCTTAGCTCGTCCCTAGCGATAGGCTGATTGATCACCAGACTTCGGTTTCATTTGTCCACCTTGACATGGATCACGACCTGCCCACAGAAAACTTGGGCATTGTATGAGCATTCCCAGCATTCTTGAAGATGACAAGGCAACAGTGCTTCATCAATGCCACCGGAACTCGGATGGTAGATCTTGTGTGATCAAGAACTCCGTCTCCAATTGGATCCTACACAACCTCACGTATCCACGTCCTATCAATGCCCCCAGGCCGCATGAGATACGATCAATCAAAAGGAATAGGACGCAGAGCACCCGAGGTTCCCATTCGTTTCCGCATCTCTTCTCCTGCTGCGACTGTACTCGGCACCTTGATGCCACAGCAGTCTCCCCAGTAATCAGGTTCATGACCTTGTTCTTGCACGTGTTTCATCCTCTCGAACTGGATGCGGACGGCTTCCGCATCCAGCTGACCCATCTCTTTGGTCCCAGGAATCAGGCTGCCAAAAAGAAAGTGTTGCATGATGGGTAATTTGCCCAGGACTTCTTTGACGAACATTTTCCGCATGCCATCCTCAACTTTCTGCCAACTCTTTGCGCCAGAAATATCGTCTAGCATAGGACTATGCCATCGCAGCCCTTTGACGGTCTTGACACTGTCCACCCATCGAACTTGGTTCAGGTATAGGTATTTTCCGCCCTCTTCGTCCAAGATGACGTTGTTGTGAATCGATTTCGGGGTGATGTAGGGATGGCGGACCAGTTGGCTGGCACCGAATAGAAATGGCAGGAATTGGTAGTCATCTAGTCCCCAGACACCGTGACTTCCGGCCGGCTCAAGATAATAGGTACTCTGGATCTTGCGCATGAGATCAAGGTAATGGACAAAGGTATGTAAAACGAGGACGCTGAAGTCGCTTCGGTGAATCTCACCCAGTTGGAAGAGACATAATAACCACATCAAGAAATTGAGCTCGTGACCGGAGCCATAGTCCAGGCGCTCCTCGGACCCGAAAGAGTTGATCAGGTATATCGAAACTTCTTGGATGGCAAGGTCATTGTTCAACCCCAGCGTCTCTTTGTGTAGTGTCGGAGCATCATGCACAATTGCTCGGTGTAGAGAGCGGAACACCGGATTTCCAAATCGAGAACCAGTATCGAGAGGAGGATTTTTGGCAACCAGTGCCTCTATTTGGTCAAGAACTGCATCAAGTTTCTTTACAATTTCCGAAACTGGGTTTGTCTCAACAGAGGGAATTGTCTGGCCCTGAACTGAATCCGCAAGAGTGAATATCCATGCCTGCAAAAGTATATAGGTTGGCGAAGAGAGGAACTTTTGGTGATCGGCGGGAGACAGGATACGTTTGATCGGAGGAGAGAACTGGGATGGATCGAGTGAGGGAGGTTCTGGGAGGACGGGAGTTTCTGGAGCGGGTTCGTTGATGGTGGGAGGATTCAACGGCCTTCGTCGTGAACCTGGGATCAATTTTGGGATGCTGTTCTGAGCCGATGCTTTCGCGGTTGTATCGGCCGTCATGGCTATAGCAGGTAGATATTGAAAGGCAAGATGATGGAATCTCTGGAAACAAATGATCCCATATTGTACAGTTTGACAAGGCAAGGTTTCATGACGCCACAAGTCATCCTTTCAGGGACCCTTCGACCGTGATGATGACCAACGCACACGCCACGTCTACGGAGTAAAGCCCCTCGGCCCTAGAAAGTGGATGACTCTGGGCCCCCGATTGACCACTTAGGCGCCAGGGTCAAGCCCTGTACCCCGCGGTTCTTAAGCCCATGGCGCCTATTGATTTTGACACTCAACATGATTCACAGGTTCATATCTACCTAGGTACCTTAAGTACCTACGCATACTCCGTACATCCGTTGTCTAGCTCGCTATCACGCAATTCCTTGGATTAATTCACAATTACGCCACTGGAGCCCTCTTTACATTCTCAACCAGTTTTATCGACGCTCACCTACCAGCTAGTCCAAACGCCGAAGTCTGTTGCGTTCCTATACCACATTTCAACTTGCCAAACCCATATTTTGGACGACCTCTCGCCAATCACGCTTGACCATCAGTCGCCTAACCTCGACCCCAGCCCAACATGCATGCCAGCCCGGAGTGATTTGACGCTTTCTGAAGTCGAGAGATGCCATGCGCGCCTCATACGTGCTAATCGAGCTTTCGACATACTAGCTGCGGGTCTAGGTTGCTTCTTGTACCGAGCCCTTATAAGGATATGGCTGCGTCGTTGGCGAAGGGCCACGTGCCCGCATCTTCCTCTACACATCCTCACCTTGTCTCCGAGAGCTCGAGACCATCTCCCAGTCCCTCGAATCCGGAGAATTCACGACGGTCGCCTAGTGTCCGGTTTTCTGAAGACACCAGACCGACTTCTCGTTCAGAAAGAGGTTCCTCCATGTCTCCCTCTCGCCGGGACGCTCTCGACACAGATGAGATTACGCCCATACGACAAGCGAGCGAGCATGAGAACAGGCAGTATAATACAGAGCGCAGCCAGGCTGCCTCTTCCACCGAACAAAATCGTCCCGAAGCAGATCAAGCAAAGGATGAACCCAAAACCTCTTGGTGGAGACGATTGGTCGAAAAGTATGGTGCAATATCATTAGAGAACAAAGGGTCAGTCGCAAGAGATCATTTGGCTCTGGAAAGAACCTTTCTAGCATGGCTAAGGACCAGTCTCGCTTTTGCGAGCATTGGCATTGCCATCACCCAGTTGTTTCGACTGAATATCGTCGGACAAAACCGATCACAGAGATTCTCCATGGCGGAGACACTCCCTTTCTCGCCTCTTGTTGGATCATCTCTTCCCCCAGAGCTATTACCATACATCCAGGAGCTACTAGCCTCCGCAACGGTATCTGCGGCCACATCAATGCCCACCCTTGGTCCAACACTTCTCGATCAATTGCTGCTCCTTGGTCCGCGCGACGAGCATGGAGTTCAGATCAGCTATGCAGAAGAGTTCGGAGCATTGCAGCAGGTGGAAGACAAGTCGACAAACCTTCGGTCCATCGGCAAGCCATTGGGGGCAACATTCATTGGCATCTCAATCATCATTCTCTTTATTGGATTTCATCGTTACTTTGAATCCCAACATTGGATCATCAAGGGGAAATTCCCGGCAAGTCGGGGTAGCATATTTGCCGTTGCTTTTATCACAGGCTCATTGATGATCGCGAGCTTGGCCGTCGTCCTTGCGATCCAGCCGAACCATTATGAAAGAAATTGACACTAGACACTTGACCATCGCGGGGGAGATATTGTGGCATATGAGTCCAATATGTAGTCGAGAGGGAATCAGTACTGAGGTCGAACAAAATTAGCTTCATCAAAGTATTTGGGGCTTTTGCAGAGAGGTGAAACCTACCTCATGGACAACGACCAGGTCGACCGCCTACGACATTTGACATAGGGAATTTGACATTTGTGAGCACATGACTGGAGGGCTATCGAACATAGCTAAGAGAATCAAGGAGCCAGGCAGGTCGAGTTTTTGAAATTGACTTGGACATCATGGAACTATGGCCATCTCAAGACTCTACCGATTTGTCGACATGGTCGGCTTTACAGAAGCCTGGCTGTCCATCCTTCTTTTCCGGTCACCTCGACACTAATTGGAAGCCATTGAAGTGCTTCTGGAATTGGTAAATATGCTGACATGGCCCATATTGGAATCGAGCAGGCCGTGCTACGGGTTATCTCGGCAGTGTTTACTGCCTATTGATGAGGCGATATGTTGACAATCTTGCGATATCCTGCCAAGTAGGATTTTCACAGTATAGCAATGTGTGGACTAGATCCACGTACCCAGTGTGTACACAATTACTTCACTCTTATTACGTAGGGATCGAGATGCAGTGTACTCGTGCAAATTGACACGTTGGGTTTTTCTTGGGGCTGCCGATCTGTTTATAACAAAGAACGAGTTTACCTGCCCAACAAACAGGGATGTGCATGTTCAACTCCAGCACGATTATCAGACACGCACCGTGACAATCGGATCAACGTTGAGCGTGCAGTATGTACATCCTCTGGACCACTTAAGGGCGTCGTATTCTGGCTGGAGAAATTGGGACCTAGGAAAAGTCTGATGGCAACATTCGATGGTGCTCAAATTGCAGGAGTTCTGTCTTTGCCCACGATGAAACACGCAGCATGCATCGATCGGTGATGGGATGTCAATACTATGGGAATATGGAGATATGTAAATGATCAGTGGACTTTGACTTCTAGAAGTTTTTCCACCAAGTCGCCATGGTTGGTGACTGTGTCAAGGAGTGGAGGCTTTGACGCGTATGTTTTAGGTACGAGGCAAGCCCTCGGGCCCCAAAACCCAACGGTGGTGGATCGCCGGGGCGTGGCACACGCGATAAAGTGCACATCATTCATGTCCCTCGAGGGCTCTTGGGCTAAAGCCACAGGGGTGATGCTGGGGTACAAGGGGACCACGGAGGACTTCGCGGTATTAGTAGGGGGAAAAATCAATCCACGTGATCAGACACGCTCCAGTTGACGCGAATTTGACCAACCACCCCTGCTTTGTTTGGGTCAATTCTAGAAGTCCAATACAACAATCAAGAAGCGAGCTTTTTTTCTTTATTGTGTCAAGGACTTCGTTACTGTGAGATGACTTGCAGTCTACATATGAAGACTCCACTACTGAGAATATCCACGGTAGTTTTGTTCATTGGTAGTGGCTTGGGTTCCTCAGTCGACAACCAGATTTGGGGCCATTACTGACGACATTTGACATTCAGTGGATCAGTGGCTGTCTCTGATAGATGCTTGATCAAAAGCCCCTTTCTAATGTGCCGTAGATGTGGACTCTGAAGGCGTGCTGCGTACGTGTGCAGTAGCACGGCAGATAAGATATTGAGGGTGTGTGGTGTGGGTTTGCGTAAGGTTGGCCCACGTCAACCGGTAATTCCAGCCACGACGAGGTCGACGTCGACAGGGGCTCCAAACAGATGTGTTCAAAGCGTCCCGTAGTCAGTCCTCAGCCTCCTTGGTCGAGCACGGTGGCAACTTGGGCCTAGAATGATTATGGATATCCCTCATCATACATTTTTGACCGGGCAGAGGTCAAGATTGACCTCCTGATGTTAGCCACGGAATATTTTCATTATTACCGTCGAGAAACATGTCTTGTCAATGCTGGTTGTAATATTCTCCGCTCGCCGCCCAGAATTATCTCTCCATGAGGCAGTGCTTTTGATCGACGACTTGACGCTGGGCATCTCCATCGTTGTCGTCACCAACTCGGTTTCGTACGGCCCTGGCATTACTCCATACATGTCCTGTAGCACAGAACGCGGTGGTGAATTGTCAGTGTCACCGCAAGGACCCTCGCTAGATGCAAAAGCCATGACCACCACTCCTGATAGGTGACAGCTAATCATGAGAAGAAAACGTCCTGCTGAGTATTCGGCGCGAATCGCGATCTAGCCGCAGCGATTATGATCGTGGCCTACAATGTCGTTCACAGTTCATTCAACACGATCTACATGATCGACTGTTTACAATGTACCAACATAAATGTGATATTTGATCTTAACTAGATACCAACACCGAGGAGTGCCCAGTCAGCATATTTCGCCTGTGGATATACGTACATTATGTACATACGTGGACCAGCCGAGATGTGGGGGATCTGGCTGACGTGTTGGCCTTGTCTCATGGAGCATCGCAGCAGGCAACCCTAGCCTTGAGTCGCCCCTCATGCAGGCCACGCTTTCTGATACCGCACTGAACACGGTACAGTATGCACAGTGTCCAGCGGTAGGCTTGGACGGCTTGGACGGCTTGGGTCTCCCACAGGTCTTCCGACTTGTTCCATCCATATCCTGTTCATGTCCAAATGAGTGGTAGAATGGCTTCAGTCTAGCAGAGTAGAGCGGCCATGATTGATTTCTCTACCACGTTGACCACTCTCGGTTGTTCAAGATCGAGGACGGTGGTTATCGCTGGCCTAGATGGTCGAATTCTTCATCGTCAACCTGCCAATGACAGTCGTCGTCGAGGAGGAAGCGACAGAGCTTGCCAGACATATGAGAAGCTCTTGAGGAAAGGAATGCAGGTCTGGTGGAGATGCAATCTCCTTTTGAGATGATGCACTGGCCACTGGTCGACGCGCATGACAAAGCGAGCCCCGATTGCAACTAGACTGGGGCCGGGGCCAACTCGTCGGGGTATGCGGCAACCCTCATAGGCTCTCCTGGCTTCCGGCACACAGGGGGTTGCCCCTGCACTGGTTGGCATCCCAGATTTCAAGCTTTCCTTGGGCGGGCCCGTGGTGAAGACTAGGCCTGTTCCTGGCATGCCTGCGGTGCCTGGTCACGCTGGTCCCTAGCCCTGCAACCTCTAAAGGCACGCCCCTCGGCTCTACCCGCCCAGCAATGTCCAGCAGCATTGTATCAGGAGCAAACAGCTGCCGCTGCGACACCTCCAGTGCCGCGAGTGCCAAACTCTCTGAGGGTCCCCGTTCCTGTTCCCCTTTGGTCTCCTTTCCCACGACAACCATCCACCTCCACCCCAGACTCCATTGCGCCTTCTTGACCTTCTTGACCTTCTTTTCTAACCAAGACCTGTCCACCGCCTCCTCACGCTCTTTTTCTCTTGACCGTCTTTGCTCGGTATACGCTCATTACAGAGAGATATTCTCTCGTTCCATTCCTTTATCACAGGCACAAGGACCGTCACCAGCACAACAGAAGAGTCGTACCAGGCACCTCCTCTTCTCGCTTCATCGCCATCCGACTAAACCTAGAAGCGCTACAACACTTATCAGCTCATCTTGATCATATGAGTCTTCGGCTTTGTACGTCCCTTTCAAATTCCTGCGAACGGTCACAACATCTCAAGCGTCTTTGTCTTGAATATTTCCCTCCAACCAACGTCCAGAATGTCACAAAGGATACTAACCAGTGCCCACGTTAGATTCGTCTATTCTAGGCATCACCACTCACACTTAACCCCTGCTCCCTTCCACGGTCTTTGACAGACTGCAATTCGCCATTTGCGATCGATTTCGCCATGAAATTCTCTCAGCTCGCCTTGACGGCGGTCTCAGCCTCTGTCGCTCTAGCCCAGCCCCATAACCACGCTCATCGACATGTGCATGAACGCAAGCGAGACGTCACCAAAACCGCATGGGCACCAGGCCCAACCTCTTACAAGTATATCCTCGATGGGAAGGAGATCTCTCCCGAAGAGGTTTGCCAGGGACTCAAAGACAATGAATTGAAGTTTATCGACGGCGAAGATCCCGGTGTCTGTTCCACGAGCTCTGCCTCCACCTCAACCACTACGACAGAGGATCCATCTACCACCACGACCCCAGCTGCCGAAACTGTGTCCCAGCCTGCTGAGTTTTGGGGGAATCACCCATCATCGAGTTGGGCCGGCCCCAATGACTGGCCCTCCAGCGCTTCGGCCTCCGAATCCGCATCATCATGGGCTCCCAGCAGCCCCAGTGTTCCTTCCGGTGGCAGCGGCATCGACGCTGACTTCCCCGACGGCGCACTCGACTGCACAACATTTCCCTCGGACTATGGCCCCGTCGCTCTCCCTTATCTCAACATGGGAGGATGGAGTGGTCTCCAGGCCGTCCAGATCTCCGGAGGCTTCGTCAATCACATTGTTACTGGTATCAGCGGCGACAATTGCCAGGAGGGTTCCATGTGTTCGTATGCCTGCCCACCTGGATACCAAAAGTCCCAATGGCCCTCTACCCAGGGAGCCACTGGACAGTCCGTCGGCGGTTTGTCCTGCTCCGGTGGCAAGCTGCGTCTCACCAATGCAGGTCTTTCCACCAAGCTTTGCATCCCGGGTGTGGGAGGAGTTGTGGCATCCAACCAGGCCTCTGGAACTGTCTCAATTTGCCGTACCGACTATCCTGGCACTGAGTCGGAGACCATTCCAGTCGAGCTTCAGCCTGGCCAGACCAATCAGTTGACCGTCCCCGATGCGGCTGCATACTACGAGTGGCAAGGAAAGTCCACTTCAGCTCAATACTATCTCAATCCCATTGGATACGGTGCCTCTGAAGCCTGCCAATGGGGCACTGCTGACAAGCCCCTGGGCAACTTTGCTCCTATCAACTTTGGTGTTGGTGCCAAGGATGGCACCACATGGCTTTCAATCTTCCAAAATTCGCCAACTACCAGTGCCCAATACCAGGGTACAGTAGAAATTCAAGGAGATTTGTCAGGGACATGCAAGTATTCCAACGGACAATATTGTGGAGTAACTGGGTGCAATTCTCAAGGATGCACGGTAAGTGACATGAAGCCTTTACCCCCTTTCCCACAGCCTTGTGCTGACATAATCGTTCTCAGGTTTCTATCCTCTCAGGCACGGCGACCTATGTCATTACCGACTAAGATACCGCGCCAGCAGAATCAACAATACCAGACCCATTTATGATACGACATTGCCCTGTTCTACTTTGCATGCTACATGCCGGCGTTGACGTCAGGTTTATCAGCAGTTTTTCTCTTTTGTTGCGAATTTGGGGTGAAGGATGATGGAACATTTGATGAAGCTATATCAGCCTCAGCAAAGGTTGCGTTCGAGAATTTGCGATGTAAGATCAACAGAGAGATGACAAGCAGCCAGCTTGGATTTGGGGCAGAGATGGAATGAGTGATTGACCCGTGCAGTGTCATGTTGGAAACATCTCTGGGTTGTGCCTTGGATATCGCCCAGAGCGAACTTGCATGCTAGGACAGCAGGCCTGGAGGCAGAGAGGGGTGGATTCAAAGTGATTGTGAGTCGTGGTGATTGAAGACCATATCGATTGATCTGATTCCGAGTGGTACAATGATCGGCTTCTCCCCCAATACCAATAAGGATATATGTCTAAGCCTGGTGTTTCCCATCTAAGTAAGATCGACTACGGACGTGTAGAGGATCGAGCTCGTAGTCTGCCGGGCGGGTGCCAGGTGCTGTCAGGCGTTTGCCATCAGAGTCGACCTGGAATCATACGAGCGCCACCGCAGTTGAGCAGCCTGTTTCCGCCAGCCTTCTTTACGGAGTACACCAAAACTCCCCCCAAGGCTGGATCTCAGCCTCGTGGGGCCCCGCATATCATCCACGCCTTCTCCTCAACCTTCAACGTCATCCCTTGCTTAACTCGGCCACAACTGCATCTCCCTCCATAACGATGTACATCCATTATCAGCGTCCATTGCTCATGACACCAGTGACGCTCAACGTATTTGCCAGCCTTGCAACTAAGCTATAGTCATGCAACTCTCTAGCGAAGATGGTATTGCCCTTCCCCAAGAACGCGCTGCAACAACCTCGTCATCTCCTGCGCCTCCTGACAGTGTCCCAAACACGGCGCCAGACTGGGAAGACCAACATATCTTCCAACGTAATCGTCTTCCCCCGCGTTCGTACTATATTCCCGACACCTCTGTTTGCCTGAATGGTACTTGGTCCTTCAATTATGCTCCTACCCCGTACCACGCCCCCGACGGCACTAAAGCCAGCGAGGTCACCCCCATCACATCTACAGAAGCTCAGGAGACAAGCAGTGCAACTGAGCCCAATGTATGCAACACGTCCGCCTACTCATGGTCACCTATCACTGTTCCCGGCCACTGGCAACTTCAAGGTTATGGTCGGCCGCAGTACACAAATGTCATCTATCCATTCCCAACATGTCCACCTCATGCCCCGACCGAGAACCCCACGGGCACATATCGACGAGACTTTGAGGTCCCATCGGACTGGCATTCCAACTCCCGGATCAGACTGCGCTTCGACGGCGTTGACAGTGCCTTCTATCTCTTTGTGAACGGTGTCAAGATCGGGTATTCCCAGGGAAGTCGGAACCCAGCTGAATTTGATATCACGTCTCATGCAAAGAGAGACGGCCCCAATATTCTGGTAGTGCAGAATTTACAATGGAGTTCGGGAAGTTATATTGAGGATCAGGATCAGTGGTGGCTGTCTGGTAGGTAATCTATCTCCTTGCAGTTATTCCAACCCTGGCCTGTGGCATCGTCAATGCTGACAGGGTTTGGCACAGGGATCTTTCGTGATGTACATCTCATTGCCTTTCCGGAGAACCATATCGAGGATTTTTACTTTCAGACTCTCTTGGACTCGAATTACAACGATGCCGTGTTGAAGGTCGAGCTGGTGCTGGAGCTACAACCCGCATCCAAGAACCATATATCTCTGGCTCTCAAAGATGCTCGCGGAAACCTTGTGGTGTCAAATGAGGCGTCCAACACAATGTCATTGGAAACTCGTGAATCATATTGCAAATCACTCAAAGTACCCTCTCCCCAGAAATGGACAGCTGAGACGCCATACTTGTACGACTTTGAGATATCCCTGGAAACGAATGATATGGTTACGCAAAAAATAGTCCAAAAGGTCGGCTTTCGCACTGTTGAAGTCAAAGATGGACTCATCTGTGTGAATGGACGACCAATTCAGATCAGAGGCACAAATCGTCACGATCATCATCCTCATCTGGGTCGTGCCGTGCCCCTTGACTTTGTCCGTCGAGACCTCCTTTTGATGAAATCTCATAACATCAATGCCATACGCTGCTCCCACTATCCATCTCATCCAGGGTTGACTGGAATATGTGACGAGCTGGGCTTTTGGGTCATTGATGAAGCCGATCTCGAATGCCACGGTTTCGCTGCAGCCGCTGCTCTGAACATGAACTTGGACGGTATGTTGTCTGCGGAGCGGGTGAAGGCTGTGGCCAAAGATGCAGCGTCCTTCACCTCTGACAATAAAGAATGGGAAGCTGCATATCTCGACCGAATGCATCAACTTGTCGAGCGAGACAAGAACCACCCAAGTGTCATCATTTGGTCCTTGGGCAACGAGTCTTTCTACGGCAGAAATCATACAGCCATGTATCACTGGGCCAAGGCCCGTGACCCGACGCGGCTGATCCATTACGAGCCAGATGGAGAAGGAAAGACCGTCGATATCATCTCCCACATGTACACTTCTCCAGAAGACCTCATCAAGGAAGCCGGGAGAGAGGGTGACGACTTTGTCAAACCAATAATCCTCTGCGAATATGGCCATGCCATGGGCAACGGACCAGGACTACTGGATGACTATCAACATGCATTCCGCAATCATCGAAGGCTCCAGGGTGGTTTCATCTGGGAATGGGCCAATCATGGTCTATGGAAGGATGATGGTCGTGGCAAGGGGTACTTTGCCTACGGGGGAGATTTTGGGGATGTGCCCAACGACGGCACCTTTGTCATGGATGGATTGTGCTTCAGCACCCACGACCCTACCCCAGGGTTGAAGGAACTCAAGAAGGTAATTGCTCCTATTCGAGCCTACGTTGATTGGGATGATCTTGTGGTTACCAATGAGTATGACTTCTTGTCGCTGGACCATCTCAAGGTAGATTATGTCGTCGAAGCATTCTTCACCAAGGCGCAAGTGCTCACCAGTGGAACCTTGAGCCTCCCTGTCATTGAACCGGGTGAAAAGAAGCATATTCGTCTACCTAAAGAGGTACTGCTATACCGTTGGAGCTTAGAGGAGATATGGATCACGTTCAATTTTCGAGAAAAGCATGATAGACCCTGGGCAGCGGCTGGTCATGTTGTTGCTTGGGCTCAAGGACAACTGAAACGTGCTCACAAAGTGCTAAACTATCAATGGCGGGCAGAATCAGACTATCCCTTCAACATCAAGGAAGACGCTCTGTCCATTTCGATCACAAGCGGAGCATCATGCATTATCTTCGATCGGATTCGCGGACATATCAGCTCCTGGACTCACAACCATGAACCACTACTCCAAGCCAGCTCGAATGACCCCTTACTCGCTCTCGATGTCTGGCGACCTCCGACCGACAATGATGCAGCAGGCCAGACTGGTGAATGGAAGAAACACGGACTTCACATGATGACCAGTCGTCTAATATCTGCAGAAATTGGGAAACCAACTACCTTCTCTTACTCAGACTCACTAGATACAGAATTGCAATCAGTGACATTGGCATTCCATCATGCCCTCGCACCGCCCACGCTGGCTTGGTATCTGGATGTTGAGACTAGATACACGATCTCAACGGGCAATACCTTGAAGGGTGGCACGATACCGTTCAGTATGAGAATCTCTACAACTGTCCAACCCAAGGACAACCATCCCCCGAATCTACCTCGGATAGGGCATAACATCCAATTGGCACCGCAATACACGAGAGTCAAGTGGTTTGGCCTCGGTCCCGGCGAAAGCTACAATGACACGCATTCGGCTCAACGAGTGGGTGTCTGGGAGAAGAAGATCATCGATATGGGAACAGATTATGATGTCCCACAGGAGAACGGGAATCGGGTGGGAACTAGATGGTGTATTGTGAGTGCGTCGGATGACGATGACAACGACGAAGATAACCACGATGGAGATGGTGATACCCAGTCCTCGACACCTCTACCATCTCGCACGAGCACATCACCATCATCGAAAGACAAAGTCACCTCTCCAGCTCTACGAGTATCACGCATCAAACTAGACGAACCAGATGAAAGAGAGGTGTTTCAATTCTCAACGCAAATGTACGATGCGTCAACGATCGAGAATGCCGCACATCCATGTGACTTGCGTGAGCCAGGAGCCCAGCGTCAAGGCGCATTATGGCGAGTCGATGCAAATGTTGCGGGTGTTGGTACTGCGGCTTGTGGACCAGGTGTTTACGAGAGAGATCAGGTCAAGTGTGAAGATATGTCGTGGGATATCTTTATTGAGGTTCTATCGAAATCGAGAGATGAAGATGATATGACGGGTTGAAAGGGGAATCTCAAAGGGAAAGGGTTTACGCAAGCAATTAAAAGTGTCTTCAATTTCTTTCCTATGTCGGATTCGCTGGGCTGTTGTATTGTGGGATTGTATCAACGCAGTGCGAGCAATGGAATTGAAGATTCAGGTGCTCTAATCCGCGATTGTCAACTCCATGTCGACAGTTACGGATGGAAAATGGCCATTCGCGGACGTCTCAATTGCCGCACAAGGCATGGGAGATGGGAATATGGCATTCGTCATAGAGAACAAGGACATCAGGGCCCATTGGGATACGAATGTCTACGTATACTGCAATGCAGTAACACGGTTGTCGTACTTGCCCGTCTTTCCCCGAGAAATACACCATCCTTGCGTGGTTCTGCTTTGGAATCATGCGATCGTGAAAACCTCGACACCCTCCATTTCCCGGAAAATAAGGAGTGGTCAAATTTCCCTGTGAATGATCTCACTGCCCAGCCCTGAACCAGTGCCAATTTCTCGAATCGAGTTGTCTGATCGCCGATGCAAACGAGCTTTGTTAGTCCATCAGCAAAGCGACTGGCTAGACCCGTCTAGATGCTGACGCTTATTTATCTTGGGGACATGTTCGTGGATCATTGATGACCAGCAAAATCGACATGGGGAAACAGCATATGCACATATGGTAATGGTAATGAAAAAGAGGGGGCGGCAACCATACATTCTGGGGAGTGGTGTGACGAAAATTTTGACGTGCATGGCCAGAACACACTGCCATTGCCTAGCAGTCACGGCAGTTCACGGTATGTACTGTCTTGGCTTGGCTTGAATGCTCGTCTCCTACGCTGGTTTGTGGGAAGGAAAATTAGAGGACATCAACCCTGACCAAACAAGCGATGTCGAAAACAGGCCACCATCGCAGGTGCGTAGGGGTATGTCGCTTCACCAAATCTGGTTTGTGCACCAGGCACGGTCGTGCGTGTTGCTTCTTTATTTCCAAAATAATTCCTTGCATTGGATTGGTGAGAGAAACATGCTGACGTGTCAGTCATCGTGTCAGTCATCGTTTTTGGTAGTCCGTTGGTCCATCCAGAAGGTTTGTGGAGGTGTTGTCCCTGCAAGATTATGGTTCTCACGACCACCACACTCACCTAAATGACAGGCAGGGGCGAGAGCAGATCTCTCTGGTAATGTCGTCCAGGCCTTCAATGTGATTGGGTGTGTGAAAACACCAGGATTTCGCGGGGTAGCACCTTGGTTGAACCAAGTCGAGTTAGACCAACACTCAATGTGAAGGGTCCCGAGACCTAAGCATTTCTCCGCAGTTCGATCCGGACGCTGCGTATAAACTGGGCCTGCGTGGCTCGTCTCGAGCTGCTATAGGTGTCCGATGTGATCCCTGACGTCAAATTATGGTAGGGGCCGGGGGGCCGGAGGGTCGTCCTGTGGAAGGTTTTGGCTCGGGATCGGAGAACATATCCTCAATCAAAGGGGCTTCCTCTTTAACTAGGGTCGTTGTTGTGGCACCCGAAGACGACAAGTCCCTGGTTAATGATCATCGTCTGCATTTTCGTGAACTGAAGATAGTGACCTCCTTGACTGGCACACTGGTGCATCATTGGTGAGACATGCGTGACATGAAGCTAGAGCCATTCATCGAGGCGAGACATTGACGAGCCTTAATTGGAGGAGAGCGAATCTGTGATCGTCAGCATGGTGATGAGCCTCATGTCAAAATATTGATCAGTTACAGCGTTCAACTCCCCTGCCTCTTGAATCAAGTTGAGGGATCTGGCGAGCCCGTGAGGAGGCTGTTGATAATTTTCAATAGATAATTACAGATCATGGAGGCCACGGCATGCTGTTTGGCATTGAAAGAATTCAGCGAAGAGTAGGCATCTCGGTGGAGGTAGACACTCGTGGATTGTTGTTAAACAGAGTCGCTCCTGTCCATGTCTCGATCAGTGATCACGTGATAAGTCTGATGTCACGTGCAGACAAAAGCCTCCCAGAAACCCTCACCCACGCATGAGGCCTCTCTCATTGATGAATATTCCCGCATACCTACATGTGAAAAGATGCGCAGCTCTCGTATGGTTCAGCATTAAGCCTCCCTGCCGATATGGTGAGTGTTGGGAGGTGCAGCCTTGGAGCTAGAGAATAGAGATGTCAGACATGAAAATCGGAAGATATCGGTTGAGCTTTAATGCTGTTGTCAGTGTGCCAGACTATAAGTCCCCTCTGTCAGACTAAAACATCTTGGCATCAGGTTGTGGTGTGCATAATTTCATGTCTCCCTCAAATGCACTTCCTCTTGAGCCTGATGTCGAAGGAACCTCTTTCAGACTGGTCCAACAGACAATGATGCGGCATGAGTCGATGCCAATTGACCATCTCTACGCCTGGGCGGAGTTGAACCATGTCAAACTCATCGGTACGACGGTGGAACCACACATTCTTGCTCCTGACGGAAGTGATAAAGGAGGCGGGCTGGTGGTGAAAACGAGCCATGGCCCGGGAGAGGCTCTGTTGGGAGTCCCTTTGGATCTCGTGCTGTCGAAAGAACGAGTATATGAACATGCAAAGGCCGACAAGCAATTGAAAGAATTGCTCGAGGCTATTCCGCCCCTGCTTCAGGTAGGTTTGCAACAGTCTATCAAACAACTAAATTTATGGAAGTTTCCAAGGTAGGAGACCTGTATTTCGAGAACTGACATGTGTGTTATACCTCACAGACTCCTCGCGCTGCAGTTGTCCTGTTCCTGGTTTACTGCATGACGATCAATATTCAAAAGACAGGGTTTGGATTGCATGGTCCATTTGCTGACTACGTCAAATTTCTGCCCAAGGATATCCCTGGTTTTCCTACTTTTTATTCTCCGGACGAAAGGGACTTGTTGTTGGGTACCTCCCTGTCTTCTGCTTTGGACGACAAGCTCGCCAGCCTGGAAAAAGAGTTTCAATCGCTCAAAGAGTCAAGCAGAGACATTCCATGGTGCCAAAAGGTCTGGTGGGACGATGAGTCTGGAATTCTG
This sequence comes from Exophiala mesophila, assembly GCF_000836275.1. Classification (NCBI taxonomy): domain Eukaryota; kingdom Fungi; phylum Ascomycota; class Eurotiomycetes; order Chaetothyriales; family Herpotrichiellaceae; genus Exophiala; species Exophiala mesophila. Next base: position 4,424,500 of record NW_015622504.1, on the reverse strand, counting down.
AATCTGGAGGACTGGAAGTTGGCCGATGCTCTCTATAGATCTCGCGCCCTGGACCTCCCGAGAGGAGCTGGTGTTGGCATGGTTCCGGTAGTGGATATGGCTAATCATGCCTCTGACGATCGCTACAATGCAAGGTTCGAGGTTGACGAGGACCAAGGACAGGTTTTGCTGGTCGTGAGGGACGACCGGACCATTGCTGCGGGAGAAGAGGCCACCATCATGTATGGAGTCGGTGGGGCATGCGAGATGATATTTTCCTATGGGTTTCTTGAGGAGCACGCGAGCAATGCACGAGAGATCTTTCTCGGTCTATCTATACCGGCTGACGATCCACTCAGGAGGGCCAAGATCTGGTTCGCTGAGGAGGCGCCCGGTGTTCGCCTCTACATTGACGAGGCAGATCAGATTCAGTGGGAGAGTACTTTTGTCTGGTGGGCTTGTGTCAATCACGAGGATGGTCTGGATTTCCTGGTCGAAAAGACTGTTGACGGAGATACGGATCTCAAGGCTATATTCGACGGCCAAGACTTGATCGCAGAGCAACTACCTTCCAGGCTTCAGCAGCATTACCTCCATGATGTTTTCTTGCTACGTGCTGTGGTGATGCTACAAGAGGTTGTCGCAGAACAAGGCGAGCAACTTGCCCAAAGCCAAGTTGATTTCGATGCCCTGTCTCCCAACACCCAGGTTAGGCAATACGTCTATGAGACTGTCGGACGACTCCGGAGGCTGGAGATGGGCATCTTGACGCGAGCATATGAGGCACTGGGAAATCAGGTACAGTGGTTCAAGACAGAGCTCAAAGCAACGCTAACATCGCACAGAAGGATGCACTGCTCAAATCAGATGTTGTTTGTCGGTACCTCAAACAGGGGGACGACGTAGGGGAAACAGCGTCATTGGGGGATACTGAGGGAGATATCTCTTGATGAGTCGTGACCCCAGACTGTGGACCTCGAAGCGAGACGATGGCCCAAGCATGCAGGCAGGCAGACAATCACATCAAAAGGATCGAGGCGTCCAGTGTGGCGTGAGACACTCAGGTCAAAACGCGCGGAAACATGTGACGGCTAATGGCGAGTGGCACTGGCCACGGGAATACGCCATCGTCGTGTATCGTGATCGTTCCACTTCATGCTTCTAGCGTGGTTCCGTTCGTCCAGAGCAAGAGCAAAAGCACTGGGGTCCTGGATGGTTGTCAAGGCAGTCACTTGCGACAGCTATCCTGTGTTTGTTTAGTCGACACGGGTGGCTGATGCATTTTACAGATCTGGAGCGTCTAGATTTGTTGGCAGAGACGATGTGAGATGACGAAGACATCAAACTCACAGCTCCTTATGGAGCACTTAGGGGGCAGGCTGAGGCTACAGCATGTGATTCGTTGCTGATCTATTTGTAGAGCATGTCGATTCGACAATTGTCGAGGGACAGATTGTATATTGATGCGATTTGGGCGATGATGGGGCATGGTGGGTTGAAAGCTGGCTGTAGGCATCAAAGTGGAGAGAAGTCCAGTAGTCGGGCGGACGAAGCTCGGATCGATGGAGGTTTGACTAGCGACGATGGTGATTGGTGAATCTCCCAACTCACCAATGAAGACCCTGTGGGCGGGTTTTGCTAGTGGCGACAAGACAGTCGACTCGTTTTCTGCACTTCGGTGTCATTGGTCGCCGATCATCGAATATGTGTGGTTGAGGGAGGGTGCGATGACAAGTCCATGACACTTATGAGGGTGTGACTTTGAACAGAATTGGATCAAACAGCACTTTGTCTGGCTGAAGGAGTCTTTTTTTTTTGCGGGGGAATGGAACCTTGGTATGCCTCGCCACCAGATGTAGATCCGTCGAAGCGTCAGCACGGGCAATGCTTGAGACAAGAAGTTGGATGGGAGGGGGGAATTAACTAACACCCTCTGTAACAGTATACAAATTGGGTGTGTCCTTCAACCACAGGCCGAAGTCACGGCACTTGTGGATCGCCCGGTGAATCGGATCTTTAGGGATCTTCGTATTGAACGTGGAGCCACTGATGGCTCTGAGAGTATGCTGGCCAGGGAGACAAGTAGCGTAATGCAAATGAAGCTGATCCCAGCTGTGATTTGTGAATGTGTATGCTCATAAAAGTCTTATGCTCGCCCAAGACATTCCCGAACCCTGCTCCTGTCTGGAGATGAGGAGGGGTGGTTTGTGGGTGGGATGGATTGTAACTCGCTGGGGGTTGGTGCTAGTTCAGTTAGCTGGGCTCAACAAGGACGGATCAAGACTCAACGGTCCAAGCTGCAGAAGATGATTGCGGGTTCTGATCCCGAAAGAAGTGTCGAGAAGGACTTTGCTGGCTGTTAGGGTTCAAGGGCACGAGGGCTCGAGGGCCTCGAGGCGCCCCTCATCTTCGTCCACGTCCTCCGTGTCCGGCGTCTTGTCCCTTGTTGGTGTCGCCTGCGTGCTCCTTCCTTCCCCAGTTACCCACCCGCAACATCCCATCCCGCATCGCACCTTCCGCCCTCTTCCTCCTCCCCTCCATGTTTTTGCTCCTTCCTCTTGCCCCAGAATCCCCCGATCATCAAACCTCAATTATTGCACCTTCCTCGTTCCTGGTTTTGGAAAACCCACTCAACTCCTCAACTCCTCAATTTCTCCTCCACGAAACCATTTTTTTCTTCCTCTACTCCAGTCACGCCTTTCCGCTGCTCCTTATCCCAGACCCCATAAACTAGTAAACTTTGTGGCGTACACTACTTCCCTCGCAAGTCAGAAGTCCACTCGCCCTGACCATTATTACTCCCGCCAACCCCAGACGATCCCATATCACCGTCTCGAGCTCCAGATCCATTTCAGTCATAATCAATTGGCTTTTCCCCCAACTTCTTTATTCAAGCTCCTTTTTGATCTCTTCATCCCACCGCTAGGAGTCTTCGTCGCAAAGTCACCACACTTATCTCGAACCAAGGCTCAGCTTCGCCTACTCCACCTCTGGCATAGCCATCTCATGCCTCTGCTATAATCGACTTCATCTACTCACAACCCTTTGACTCGCGCAATCATGCCGGGGATATTACCCATGAAGATGATTCGCGTGGGAAGCAGCGCCGCCAGTCGCATCGCTCAAGCCTGCGATCGATGTCGTAGCAAGAAAATCCGCTGCGATGGTATCCGCCCAACCTGTACCCAGTGCGCCAATGTCGGCTTCGAATGCAAAACGAGCGACAAGTTGAGCCGACGAGCATTCCCCAGAGGCTACACAGAGTCCCTGGAAGACCGAGTACGCGGCCTCGAGGCTGAAGTCAAAGAACTGAAGGATCTGTTGGACGAAAAGGACGAAAAGATTGACATGCTCTCTCGCATCCACAGCTTCTCCCCTCCCTCGAGGAAATGCTCAGCTTCGCTATCTCCCTCACATGCCGCTGAGGTCAAGGCAGAAGTAGATTCAATTCGAGAAGAAACCCTCCATGTCGAAATTCCCATCCCCGTGTCACCAAAGGCCACCTCAACGGGTACCTCCACCGTCCCCTCTTTCATCGAGGCATTCGAACAAAAAATCCAAGATACCGGTGGCGACGTCACAGTCATCTCTTCCACCCCCTTATTGAAGGCCATCCAATGCACTCGCTCTACCGTCAATGCAAAGTTCCCTCCCAGAATTTTGTCGGACCAGTATATCAGTATGCCCAAGCCCCTAGACACCCTTTTGATTCTCGCTAATATGTCCAGATCTCTTCTTCCAAGAATGGCAGCCTCTGTTGCCCATTCTGCATCGCCCAACTTTCCTCAGAGTCTATGAACAATATGTGACCAACCCCGAGACCGGTAATTGGCAGAACAACAAGCAGTCGCTGGCTCAGTTGTTCCTCATCTTTGAAATTGCTGCTCTTTCCTCCATGTCGACATCCAAGAAGGCCACCCCATCTTATGAGCATCATTGGCGCAAAGCCCTCTACTCGACCTCTTCCACTGCCTGCTTGTCAACTCTACAATGCCACCTCCTCGCCCAGGTGTGCTACCTGTTGCGAGCAGATCACACCCATCTCACTCGCCATCGCAGCATTGCCGTCTCCATGTGCCACGAACTGGGCTTACACCAGGACCACAAATATCACAACTTGTCCCCATTGGAAGCAGAGACCAAGAAGAAAGTTTTCTGGGCTCAATATGTCCTCGACAAGTGAGTTTCTCGTTCTCAAACCGTGCATCCCTCCACTGACCATGAATCCAGGTTCGCTTCGGCCACTACCGGAACACCCATGCTCCTTCGTGATAGTGACATCACCACCGAATACCCTGCAGACGTGGATGATGAGAATCTGAGCTCGCAAGGATTTTCGCCCACTCTTCCCGGCGAATTGACCAAGATTTCTAGCGCTCTTGCCCTTTTCCGTGTCACAAGGGTCCTCGCAAAGGTCTTGGAGCACCTGTACCCTGCTAAAGCGAGCTACCAACTCTCTGTCACCAAGTTGCATGCTCTGTCGGACGAACTGGATCAATGGTCGGAGGAGCTTCCAGAACATCTGCGTCTCCGCTTCTGCAATGATAAGCCAGCTACCCATCTGATTAGTTGTCGCTCTCCTCTACTGGTAAGTCAATTCCTTATCTCCACCGTGAACAGGACTGATCCTATGGCAGTCTCTTGCCTATTTTTACACAAGAAGCCTCATCCATCGGCCATTGCTGTGTCATAGCTCGGGCAGCGCTGCATCTGCCGCCAGTATTGTCCTTGCCGCTGCTGGGAAACACCTTTCCCAGATTCTTGATCTCTTGATCGAGCGTCGCATGAACTACACCTTCCCATTGAACAAGACCGATCTTATTTTGGATGCCACATTTTCAATCATGTGGCAGTCGCTCGACCTAGAAGATGACAGCAAACTGGTCAAGGACAACTCAAAATCTGTCATGCTGTTGCTTTCCATTCTCGGCACCGAGAATCCTCCCGCGGCAACGGAACTGAGGAAGATCGCCGGCAAGTTTGTCGCCATGGACGCACAAGCACAGTCATCCTCCAACGAGTCCTCGGCGTTTAACTCTCCCTCGAGCGCAAACTCAAGTATGGCAGCTCCGGTGACCACCCCAGCGGACGCCAAGTCCAAATCCACCCGCAAGCAAATTCAAGCGATTGCGTCTCGATGGTCGTCGTTCAGCAACAAGGGCAAACCCGAAGACGGTCAGAAACGTTCTAGTGTCCCCCAGATAAGTCCACCAATGTCTGTGCAGAATGGTGGCTCTGTTGAGCGTGCTGGCAGCATCGTCAGCGTTTCATCCGCACGATCCGCTCCCATTCTTCCCAAGCAACCCACTGTGGCTGTTGGCCTGCCACCCCAGACGATAGACCCACCGGCAATCAACCTCGACTATCTTCCCTTGACCGATTTCATGCATTCGCCATCAAGAACGTCATCAAGCACGATGCTGCCTCCCCGGAAAGAGCTAACGCCCACCATTGCCGACCCCAGCTGGGAGCAGTTGCTAGGTAATTTCGATGGTTCGCAAGCTGCTCTGTACGCCGAGCTGCCGGATAACGGACAAGCTCTTTATCCAAGCGTCAGTAACGATTGGGCTCCTGATGCCTGGCACCTCGGACCCGAGGCCTTTTGCTCGAAAGCCAACGTTCCTCAAAGCCTTCTGAGCTTTTCAGAGGAGTCGTTGACCAGCGGCGACGATTTCCTCTTCTCGGCGCCTCCTAGCAACAATGGTTCTACAGCGACAGAACAAATAGACCTTGGCGACCGTTATCGTGGCATTACAATGCCCGTGGACGACGACTTTGATTTACACGGACTGCAGGCTTGAGACCTGAGACGAGACGGACGGAAAGGCCCGTATTTGGTGATTACGGACTACAAATTGTATAATCGATTACCGTGTTTGGAGATGATTTTTTGACGAAAGGAGATACCCAAAATGAAGGAGGCGAACTGTGATGAAAATTACGGATAGTTTGACTACGTTTGGATTTGCCACTTATGGCTGTACGCAGACAAAGAGGTTGGAAGAGAATGGTGCATTCTGTGAGGGTTTGGTGCCAATTCCATTGGTCCAGCGAACTTCAGATGATGTGACAGTGTGGAACGCCCATTGCCTATGTATGATTCAGAACCAGTATGTATATGAACATGCTCCTTGCCAAAACAAAACAGTTAGCACGAGCATTCGTGACCTTTGACCTTGATTCTCTACGGAGTACATTCCAAGCTCTCCCGAAAGGTCCCGAGGAGCGATCAATTGAGCCCGACATATTTTGATGGGCAAGATGACAATACGCGTCTCGAAACATCCTTTCGCCCTGACTTTAACTTTTGGTCGAGGCCCGCCAACTAACTCGATAGCGTGCAGGGACTGGAATTTGCCCACTCACGGGATTCATCTTGCACGTTATGACTACTACATGTGGTAAGCCGGATGTCCATTGTGGCTACGAGTACCTCTAGCACTTGAATGCCATGTTACACTGTGTGGTCTGGTCAGTCTCTGATATCCATCGCCCCACTGTTTCAAATCATGGGTTCCTTACAACGAAAGCTTGTTGAGATGCATTTCGGCCCTGAATACGCGAGGACTCGCTATATGAAACCCCGGGACGGTCTCATCGGGTTAGGAAGCTTGGTTGAATCAAGCGGTCTGCGCGTGTGCTGAGAAAGATGGATCTGTGATCTTGACATAGATGTCTATCTGAAGGAGGACCTCGTCGTCTAAAGTCACGTGTCGGACACCCTTCTTTAGCACGTGACTAGATGATGTCAACTATGTCACGTGAGGTCACGCCTCCCTAGTTAGTCTTATGTTAACAATAGGCTAAAAATTAGGCTCACCACCAAGCAAAGCGAGCTTATCAGCAGATACAACCTCTATCAGAAGCTCTTCTGCATCAGAACTTTGAAAGCCAAGTGTCGAGGCGCCAATGTTGTGTATACAGTTGGGCAGGTGCGGTTCGTCCAACTAAGTCGAACCTGGCTCTGTCACCGAAGAAGAGCGCAAGAAGCAGACAATGCCAATCAGGCCCAGCCCAACCTCAACGGGGGGATCGGATCAATTAAGGAGAGCCACTGGCGGTTGAACCGATGAGCCGGAGTACACAGGGCTGTTGGACGTGTCGGGTCCGACACAAGAAATGTGACGAAACTCGACCGCAATGTACGGTGTGCACGTCGCGTCACATCCAATGTCATGGCTTCGGCGACAAGCCTGTGTGGATGGACGGTGGGCAACTCGAGGAGCAATATCGACAAGACATTAAGCGTGCGGTCAAGCAAAACTTCAAACTGCTCAGGAGAGGCATGGCCACGACTACACCGAGCGTGCCGAATAATCGTTCATCGGCCAGATTGTCTTCTCAGCAACATGTTCAGGAGGTGATTGACCCACGGGCAGCGGATCATCATTCTTCACAAGAAGTCGGTCTAAATCTTGATGCTAACACTCGTGGTGGTCCTCCTTCTTGGAGGTCTGGCGATCAACAACAAGGAAGTACAGAGCCAATGGTCATCACGTCGTCGTCATCTGACCACCACGCCGCCACCGCCGCCGCCGCCGCCATTACTACCACCATCACCACGACGATGAATATCCCCGCAGAAGAAGACGCCCCTGAATCTACTACAGTGTCATACCACCAGCACAGTGTCCCTAACAAGACAAACTCGGAAGCAAAAGGCCTAGACTACCAAGACGCAGAACTGTTAATGCACTATTTCGACCATGTGTTCCCCTTACAATTCCGGTTTTACCAGCGCGCAGGTCGCGCCGTCAATCGCGGATGGCTGCTATGGTTACTGGTGCGGACAGGTCCTCTATACCACGCGGCATTGAGTCTTAGCGCTCTACATCAGTTCACGCTTCGATATCACGGCCAGAGCGATAAATTGGATGAACTTAATGAGTACCACTCCAAAGCAATCAGGGATCTTCAGTCGTTCCTCAGGGCGAATCAGGATAACAATGCCGCTTCCGATCACCGGTCTCGCAGTATTGAAGTTCTTGCATGTGGCGTCTCGCTTATCAGCTTCGAGGTCAGATACTTTCATTTTCCTTTGGTCCCGCTGTTTTGATTGTGTTGGACTGGGTTGTTAGCTAACATGGTGTCGTTCTGGTCTAGTTGTTTAGAGGCGGGGTCAGTGATTGGGAATTACATCTAAATGCCCTTGCGTCTATTGTTCATGATTTGGATCTCGATTTACAGTCTACTAGCCCCGGTGTTTATCCAGAGTTCTACAGAGGCACGACCCCGACATCTATCGACTCGGCCGCATTGCCTTTCCTGATTGCTGTGGTGCTCTGGTTTGATCTTCTCTCATGTGCAACTACTGGGTCCGCTCCTCGCCTGTCCTATCAGGAATTACTGCAGAATGGCGCGATCAACCTCGAGGACGTCGTGGGGTGCGAGAATTGGGTCATGACTTCCATTGGAGACCTTGCTATCCTGAACTTGTGGAAAAAGACCGCTCGTCAGAATGGTATGTTGGATCAACAAGAACTTCTCGAGCGCAGCTTGATCATAGAACACAAGTTGGAGCAAGGACTGGCCATGATTGAATCTCAGGTGGTGTTTGAGGGACCACAGCGAAGAAAGGATCGATTCCGGGGCCAATATACCTCAGCCTCGGCGCCGATTGTGCTCATCATTACCCGGATTTTCGCCTCGGCTGCTCTAGTCCAGTTGCACACCATTGTCTCGGGCGCTTTCCCTAGTGTGTTAGAGATCCAACACGCCGTCACCAAGACCATGGATGCTCTGCGGCACATCGAAGACGACCAGGACATGCGAGGGCTGATCTGGCCCGTCTGTTTGTCCGGATGTATGGCTCAACCTCATCAGCAACCGTTCTACCGAGATCTGATGAGAAAGGTCATTGGCGACTCTCCACAAGAATTCGGAAACTGTGTAACGGTCCTGCAGATCATGGAAACATGCTGGGAGTCTCGACTGCTGCATCCCGCCGAAGAATGGAACTGGGAACGAGCCATGGCAGAAATGCATATCTGTGGCCTGTTGGTTTGAGAGACTTCCGTGGTATGCACAGCGGACAGCATTGTCCGGGAGCAAAGGCCAAGCTGCACTTTGGAAAGTGTAGGCATATAATTTATCTCTCGAATGGTGTTTTGTTTCGTATCGTGCCACTAGTTGAGGCGAGATCCTGACTCCTAGGTTAAGCCATTCTTCGCGACAGCAGTTCGCTGATGAGGTGGTCTTATGGCTTGTTCAATGGTTCTCGCCATCATCAACAGCTTCTCCTCCTGAAGTCTCCTACCAACAATTTGAATCCCAACAGGGGCATTGCTGTAACGCGCGGGACCTTCAGTCTCTGGATATAGTGCTCTATATGTGTCGTTAGTCGTGCTAATGCCTATTGGCAATGTGTTTGGGTGATTATCCCAAGTGTCGGTCGATTTCACTGTGCTGACAGGGATGATGATGGCGGGGAGGTCGAGAGCGTTGAACACAGAAGTATATCCCCAGTACCGAGTCTCGTTGTGAACAGACGCTACTGAAGGTGCAGTGGGACAGATTAGTGCATCCACCCCTGTAGCATTCAGTTGTCTCGCGTACAGGGTCCGGAGGAGATCGCTTTGAGAATTGAGCTACTAGAGTTAGTAACCCTGCAACAGACGGTCCCGTTTTAGACATACCTTCCACGACTCTTGGATGGTGTACTTGCGAGTGGCATGGGTTTCGAGGATCCAGTTTAGTAGGGGAACCTCCGGCTCGTTGCCAGCTTCAAGAATCTCGTGATACTCTTCTCCTCCGTCCAGGAAATATGCCTGATTTACTGCGTTTATAAGACCTTCATGGAGGTTGCTGTCCCAGTCAACCACGGTATGTCCTGCAGAACGCAGAGAAGATACCGTCTCTTGAAGGGCACGGGTGATCGGTGGATGTGGATGCACAACACCGTCGTTCCATACAACACCAATTTTGAGCTTGGCCGGCCGTTGCACGTCCTTCTTCCAAGGCAACTCGATCAACGACGGTTCATGGTCCCAAGGCCGCTGCGCTAGAGCGGCAGCACAGAATAGGTCCAAATCATCCAAGGCTGTGGCCATGGGACCGACTGCGCCAACCACATTCATCATACCGTCATGGAGGCCGGCCAAACCACTATGAGGCAGCCTTGCGACACTCGGTTTCAAGCCATAGATGCCACAGAAAGCGCTGGGTGTTCGGATTGAGCCACCGATGTCAGTTCCGATCCCCAGGGGACTTCCATGCATGGCAATAAGAGCACCCTCGCCGCCGGTGCTGCCACCGCTGGACAATTTGGGATTGTGGGGATTCAAGGTGCGGCCAAAAAGGTTTGAGTCGGTCTCACATGCCATCAAAGTCTGGGGGTTTGTGGTTTTGACATGAAAGACTGCCCCTTGATCTCGAAATGTTCGAACTATGAGTGCATCATCGGGGCTGAGTTGATCTGCCCAAGCAATCAGACCGGCTGTAGCGGTCGTCCCTTTAACAAAAATGTGCTCTTTGACCGAGACAGGCAATCCGTGCAACATTCCCATAGGCTTGCCGTGAGTATCCATGTAGTTATCAAGCTCCTCGGCTTGAGCGAGAGCCTCGTCGAAGAGCACCTCGGCAAGGCAATTTGTCTGTTTCGAGAACCATAGTCAGTTAATTTCGTTTCTTCGAGTTCAAATAGCCACTGAAGAGTAATTGACCATAGATCGGGAGGCCTTACCACTTGATGTGCAATGGCAGCTCTCTTGCAGAATGCTCGAGTGACTTGAACTGAAGAGTACTTCCGATCGCAAATGGCAGCGAGCAGGGTAACCGCCGACAGTTCTGTGAGGTACAATTCATCGGGTGAGAGAAGACCTGATTGACGGGGCAGGTCGACTGGTCTGTGATTCTTCACCGTCTCTGTCGACAAAAGCCATGACTGGGGGATTTTTCGATTGATGTCGTTGCGACGCTTGGCCGCGACGTCTTGCCAGCTTGGGCCAATACTTCCCATGGTAAACACTTGCAATCTGTTTCAGTCTATGCGGTAAGAACGACGATGGACTCCTCGAAGGCACCGATACACATGGGATGGGATGAGTCGGCTCTACTTAGCTTGGCCCATTCGTTTGATATGAAAGTCCGCGGTTGCCCCGCCGAACTTCGGCGCTCTCGGTCGTGATCGCCAAGCATGCATGTATCCGGGGCTGGGCCTCGTCCCGCAAGGACTGCTGCTCAATAAGCATATCCACGACCTCTGAGGCTTGTCCCAGTACTGTGACTAGGGTGCCATCACGGCGGAAGTCCACCTCATTGTGGTATGGACCTCGATGCAAGGCATTTGTAGTTGGTTGATCACCATGAAGTTCGCCCTGTCAGATGCAAGGAGCAAGGCAAGTGCCTAAGGTTTGGTACCTCGCAGGAAAGGCGAGACGAGAGGCCCACTTTCCTGGGATTCCAATAGATTTAATTCGCTAATTGATTTCAAATTACTGGCCAGTCACGCGTCGTCTTGAAGGGGAGGAAGGAGCATCCCACACCTTCGTATATGTTGTAGAGTCCCTTGGTCCAGGTATGTGAGAATCAGAAGATGTCAATTGTGTTGAGGCGACTCTATCGACATTATCAACGCATCCGAATAGTATGCGTCCCGAGGATCTTGTGTAGGATTGTTCGGAGCCATCGTTTTGAAACCTTTGCATAGACATCATTGAGCGATACACAGACAGATATGTTCAAGAAGGACGTGGCCGGTTTCACAAACAGATATCCATCCATGGCAAGAGCTCCTAAGAACAAATATAGTATATCCAAGCTGTGCCTTGTGTAGGCATTTGTAAATCTCTCCGTCACTCGCACGCCAATGGAAGGAGCCTGCCTCCATCATCAATGTCGTCATAATTTCGACATCATTTTTCACATCCTCTCCAGACGACGAGCCCAGCCATATCGAATCGTCAGAAAAGGCATCATATGGCAGAGTCGGCCTATCAAATTCCCCGTCCAGCGGCGTCATGCGAAAATGTCATCTCCCACTTTCACAAACTCTGATATAACTCCGGGGCATGAAAGCTGTGGTCTTCTTGCCCTAGATCTTGTTGCTTGCTGTTTCTAAAGCGCCATCTTCTCTATCTAGCCTATTCTCTAGTCTCTTTACGCGCATATGCAAACATCGTCCATCATGCCGAGATTCCTTGTATCTCACATGAGATCAGCTGTCAAGACGACGAACCTTTCGCCTTCATACTCATTCGCGACGACCAGAGTCCGTCCTCTATCATCGACAAGCCGAGTCGAAGCCGAGAAGTCGGCCTCCTCAAAGAATGATTCGACTCCCGGTTGGTCTGGCCGGCAGACAGATGACCACGCGGTCAAACGAGACGGGCACGATGTCCAGTCCGAGTCGGCCCACCAAGGGATGAAAGACCACGAATCGCTCAAGAAAGGCAGTCAAGCCATCAGTCGTCAAGACGAAGGAAACAACAACAAGCGTGCCAAACAAGACAGGCCCGCTGCTCCTGAGCCGGTCATCGGTATGAATGATGAAAGAGGTGGTGTAAGTCTGGAGGTGTCGCGGAGGTGGTCCTTGAGAGCTGCAACGCTGACTTTTTTTATAGAAGGGACACTGACCCTCTGGCTCGGTCATGTCCAGGCATTGGTGATGGTGTTCTGGCAGTGTCTGTACCAAGCATACTATATTTTATCATCTCCCCACATGGAACGAAAGAATGTCATTCTTGCCCACGCTCACAATCTGATCTTCAGCCACTCGTCGACCCCCGTCACCTTCGATGAAAGCTATTGGTGCATCGCCCATGACTTTTCGTGCCACATCGGCAACGGTACTGTTCTTTTTGACCAAGACACAGTCGCGGAAAACAGCCGTGTTCCCACTGCCGCCTGAACCATACGTATGTACGTTTCTGACCGGAAATACGGGAACAAGTCCGAGCAGTGCAGCTGCCCGGGTCAAGACCTGGACGACCCCGGTACTCCCAAACCTGTACAAGACCATGTCCTTGAGATTTTCGATCCGCTGTTTCAACTTGTCGTCCATTTCTTTGAGACCGCCGCCGTCAGGATCGCCCTGTTCAATCAGGTCTTCTCGTGTGTCCAAGTATTCCTGTCCTTCTTTATATTTAATGTAGCCTTGTTTTGTGAGTCGTCGCAGAAAGACTTCAGAGATTGCTGAGCACAAGACGATGCTCTCTGGGGGCTGTTGTTTGGCAATTTTAGCTATGTTCCGATCTGCATCGGGGTGATCAATCTTGTTCAAGGCGAGGACTGTAGGAAACTTTTCATCGGTGAATGCCTCGACCACCTTGGCGACGGTTGCGTCGCTCCATTCCTCCAGAGGTTGCTTCAACTGTAGTCGGTCCAAACATCTGGCCACAATGTTGCTGGTGCTCCCGTACCCTGAGAATTGAGCTTGGAGAGTGTCAACCGCATTCGCCTTGATGGCTACATGTCGCCTTTTGATGCTTCCCCATTTCTCCATCAGATTGCCTTGAATCCACCGGACGATCTCTCCTCGTAGCCATTCGATATCAACCGAGGGGTCGTAACCCCGAGTGGCTTTTCCTTCGGCGTCCGTGGCACCACTAACATCGACCACATGGATCAAGGCATCTGCATGACGCAAATCGTCGAGGAACTTATTACCCAGACCTCTGCCCTCATGAGCTCCTGGCACCAGGCCAGCAACATCTAGCAACTCGATCGGGACCGATCTCTTTCCACCAACACAAGAACCGTAGTTTGGTCGACATCTGTCGCTCAGGCCATGACGCACACATGCGCAGTCGATCTGGAGGTATCCGATGGCTCGTTGAGGGTCAATGGTAGTGAACCTGAAAAGGATTTAGTGGTTGGAAGGTATGGTGTTGGAGTAGTCGATTTCTTACGGAAAATTGCCTGCGCTTCACTGTCAGCCATGTCACTTTGCATCTTGTCGGTGCGGCGGCGCGGACTGACCTACTTTCGAACTGGCATCCGTCAAACTAGGCGGACCAGTGAGCTGAGACCTAAAATCATGTCGAAGGCGGAGAGAGTGCCTTCCTTACCTGTTCAGCGTGGTGGACTTGCCAGAGGATGGCTTGCCGACCAGCCCGATGAGAGGGTCTCGGGGCATGGCGAAAGAAGTAGAAGGGTTCTAAAAGGGTTGCATAGATCCGACTTGCCGCATGGTAAGAACTTGTGTTGGTCTTGCCACGATTTGAGTCCGCATGACTGAAGGAACAATTATTGATTGATGGCACAAAAGTGATGGATATCACTTTGACGAGGGGCAGCCGCACCCGACCCCATCGCACCTACCATTTCAGAGCCCGAGTTCAAATGACAAAGAGATTCGGCAATTGGTCAAGGTGCCTTTCGATATCCGCCATAAATCAGCTCTGTTTCGACATCCTGGCTATACCTTTGGCCGACTTCTGGTTGGATAATCTCTGGTCTGAGACACAATTACATCCAGGCATGTTGGCGCTACAGCTCGGACGGCCTTGAGACTTCATTGCCAGTCTCTGACCACAAAAGAATGGACTCAAGCAACTCGCCAATACTTGACCACCTTGGTTGACACACTGCTACGATGATATTGAAATATCTCCTCTATCGAGTGGCTTACTTCACGACAGCACTCTTGCATCTCCATTGGAACGAGCTCATCAGTGCTGGTGCTACCATTACAGTCATGTGCCTGTCCAATACGAAGCAGCCAGTGGTCCTCAGGCTCTTCCGCCTCCACGCCATGGTAATGCTTTGTTTTGTGCTGGGTGCACTCTTTAATCAAGTCTCTGCGTCGTCGGGCCAGGTACTCATTGGAACATCGAGTGTTACGCTACAAGTCAGCCCTCGTAGTCCCTGTTCGTGCCAATATGGCTGACCAAGCCGTAGTTTGACGACTTGGAAACACGTCGTGGATGGGGTGAGCTATCTCAACCATATGCCGGGCTGGTCTTTGACGGATTCTACCCATTCAAGCCGAGCCATCCGACATTCGAAGGCCTCATATCGCTACACGACTTGAACTGCGCAGTGTCAAAACCAAATGCTCTCCATGGAACTCGATACAATCTCCAGGGCAGGTCGGCATCCACGAAACAACAGCCTCAAACTACACGCCTACCTTCTTTTCGTCCAAGCAATGAAGATGCAGTCTTCACGCTTGAAAGCATCAAGATGAAGCCCCTCAATTTCCCCATCAATCAAGTCAGAATGCATCTGCGTGGTGTGCGGGCGACCTCTGATAGCTCAGCGCCCGAGGATAGTTCAGCACTGGAGTGGAGTGTCGACTTCCCAGCTGGATTCCACGACGTCTTTCATGTCAAGCTGGAGGAGTTCACGCATCATACATGGGACAATATGACTCGTGTTGAGATCTGGGCGGACTTCCATAATGCTGGCAGCAGTATGGACTGGGAATTTTGCATAGATGATCTCGCGGTAGAATATTCTGTACGTTGATGAACATATAATATAATCTTCGCTGAGTTGTGAATTGGAACTTGTACGTCAACACAAGTTATCATCTCTTGTCACATGTACTTACCAAAATCTAATCATCTCGAAAGACTTGCACGTCGTTGACCTCCCTCTTCAATCATGGTTCCATCATAGCAGACGTGTCAGCCCAGGTACCACTCGCCTATAATTGGTCCGGAGTTGACATCCCAATCTTTTGTGGGCGCTCCAGTCTGTATGTACTCCCTAGAGAAATCTTCCAGGCTTTCGTAGGGTCCATAATGACGTAAATCGGATCTCATCTCACAGTTTCTGTATGACTTCTAGCATTGTCTGGAAACTCCATCTCCACAAATGACCATCAAGGTCGTGACGCAATTTGCCTTTCAGCACGTAATGTCCTGATCCCATCGCTGTCTCATGAATTCTTGCGGGTAACTGAATGCCGAATGATGGTATCCTGGCAGCGGTTGTGACGTCGAATCTCCTCGACGCACTTTATTCCATGTAAATATTAGAAGTCGAATATAATCCATTCTCGCACCTTCTGTATCATCGAATAAATTTACGACACATATCGCTAGCACAGATTTTACCAGATCGACTCTAATTACACACATCAACTACAGTCCTTCCCGTCATCCCACCATCCATCAATCATGTCCGACAAAACTTTTGGCGTCACCAGCGAGGACGTCCGCACACTTGAAGCACAAGAATCAAAATATCATGATGGGAAGACCCCAAAAGATTCTGATGTATCCGCACTGAAGGTAAGGCGCCCAGTTTCTCATTTTCCGCCTGGTAGCGTATAGCTAACCGTGTCTTCTCTCACTGTAGCAACTCCTCTCCGAACAAGAATCCAAACAAGAACAGATTGACAGAGTCAAGGCCAACCTGCCCCTGCCAGAACAGCCCGTGGGCGGTGCAAGCGCCGATTTGCAATCTGCTGATCAGCGTACTGTCAATGTCGGTAGTGGGGGAGTCAATGTCAAGCTGGGTACCCATAGTAGTGAGGGTCTGAGAGGGCCTGCCACTGCTGAAAGCTCCGTCAGAGTTGACGGAGACGAGTTCAAGAAGCCAACTGCACCATAATCACCTGGCCTGCATTCAAGTCAATTCTAACACATATTTTCATGTCCTCATCCTGATGGCCACCCCTCGATATCATCTTGCGTGGGTATGTAGCCTCAATCATATTTGATGAACCCTCGATTCAATTATCATGACCAGTCGTAGCCTAAGTCAGCGTAGACCATAGTAGTTCTCTTTCTCAAGACTTTGGTATCAATCCTCGAAGGCTCAGATCATAGACGACATCTTCCACCTTTTTCACTTGGTATTTCACTGCGTCGGACCGACGACGGAGAGCATCATTTTTGAGATTCAACAGTTGAAACCCTGCGTGGATATCTTTGATGAACTTGGAGATCTGAAGCGGCCGTGAGTAGTCACCGAGAGTAACTGCGTTGGGAGCGAGGCGGGCGAGCTCTTCTAATGTGTTTGTCAAGGCAAGGAGGTAATCTTCGATGGTGATGTGGAAGGCATCCTCTGACTTTAGATTGACGGGAACTGCACATTGAGTCAGTAGGGCAAAAGAGGCAGGCAAGGAAATGGCTTCACCTGTAAGACGCTGTCCGATTTCTTCAATGGTGGCCAGTGTTCCACTCTTCAACCAATCGGCGATCTGAATGCTAGTAATGACGGCTTGAATATCGCGTTGCCAGATGGAATTCCACCGGTAGAAGGGGTATTTTGAGGCTGCTTCGCTCAGCTGTTTGACGGTTTGGGCTTGTTGTTCCAAAGCTTCGAACGCTGGCTTGAGAACAGTGTTTTCAAGTTCTGCTGTAGGAGTGTTGTGAATTCGGGAGAGGATGGATTGTGTGAGTCGGCCTTGCTTCTGGAGCGTCTCAACAAACGCTTTCAATTCATCTCGGATGGCACTCTCTTCGTCGATTTTGCTCTGGAGGGACGTAAAGATCGCAGGGTCAACGTGCGGGGAGGCCGTAGTAGGCACAGGATTCGTGAGATCAGCAATGCTTGACATTTTGATTCATGCAAATGGGCGTGTTATGGAATGGTGGGTGCGATAACAAAGAGAACCACGTTTTATTTCGACAGCGGGAAAAAAAAATTAAGAACGGATGGGTTGGAAGGGATGTGTAACCCCAAACAACAACCCGCGATGTCAACTTTATCAAAGTGCAATTCTTCCTATCTAGCGTTGCTCGGCTTTTGACGATTAAGAAAACAGACCTCTATCCTAGACTAACTACGAGAACCCGGGATAGAGGTGTACCTGAATGACTGTGTTCCTTACATCGTCGACGGTCGATAGGTCGCACCTTGTTCTCTCCATATCATGCTTGCAAACACCACCATCCATCCCATCGTCCTTGAAAGGCATGTACCGTTAGACCCGATCTTCTCCAAAACTCTGCTCATAGCGAAAGTAATTGATGAAAAGGGTGTTTCGCATCACAAGGCGGTAGTGGAAGGCCAAGGACACGGTGCCAGAAACCCATTGCGCAAGCACAGAGGGGTTTAACCGGCGGAATCCAAAAATGAGAATAATCAAAGTATTTATCCCGTAGGATAATTTCAGAGATTAAACTGAAAAGAACAGATACTACACTTGATCTAAGCCAAAAGGCAAAGCTAGTGTTGATGTTAGCAAAGAAACTGTAGGGGCAGGGTTGGTTTGACATACAGAGCTGAAGAAAAGAAAAAGAGAGAATGGGTGAGAGAGAGCAGATACTTATAGAATATTTTTCGCGCCAAGACTCGGAGAAAGATCATCCTCTTTCTACTTTACACCTCACCTATGATTGGTAGAAAGCGAAAGCGGTGAAGTACAAACTGGCAGAATCACTGGATCACTGGCAGAATGTGGTGACTGATCCCAGGAACTGAATCACTCATTGATTTGTTTTGCCTGAATCAAGAACCAGAGTCGTTACGATAGATGTATCAGTCGGAGGTGAAGTACTATGTCAAAAAAGCTAGGTCTGGAGCGCGATTTGGATTGCAGGGCACTTGGATCTGTTGTCGCACGTGTGGCTCGATTCAGAAGACAACGCCTCGAAGCTATCGCTCCTTTCAAAGATTTGAATTTGTATCTGTGAAGACCAGACCTGCACTCCGAAGCAGCGAGGTTATGAAGGTTGACAAATTTCATTCTGTGAACGAGTGAGACTGCACCGAGCATCCTTTTCACGCTCGGACAAAGATTACGAATAGGTGTATATAAGTCCGAGGTCAGATATGGCTACTGACTTGACCACACCATGCATGGAACATGAACCCTTTATTTCAACGAGCACTCAGCATCAAAGGGAGGACGTGGTAGAACCAAAATCAACCTTTAAACAACATGACTATGTCTTCCTGTGGTAGACAGAATGACAGCCTTGTCCCACCCCCCCTCCCCCCGCTTGAGGAAAGTCTTCCGAACGCCAAGATTTCGACCGCACCTGAAATTATTCTAAAGGAATTTGCGGTCCAAGTCGGCATCAATTCAGAAGAACCCGCATACCCTTACGTTCTTTTACCCTCCCACCAAAAGACGCAGGATTCAATTTCTTTGCGATCGACCACAAATCTCTCCTCACAATGGCACCAGTTCAGGTAAGTCGCGACCGAATCGCTTTGCTGTTTCAAGCCTTGTCGAAGCGTTCGTCCATTTTCAATGGCGCAGCTTTCAAAAGGTCGGAGAGAACAGTAGGCTAAGGTTTTTCGTTTTTCGGTATTGCAGGCAAGATCTAAGAAGGCGGCGAAGACGAAGGTCACCAAGAAGGTAAGCTCTTGACCCTCATTGTCCCCCGAATCCCACAGCAAGTCGCTGACCAAAGTAGTACATCATCAACGCCAGCCAGCCCGTCAGCGACAAGATCTTCGACTTGTCGGCGTTCGAGAAATTCTTGCACGATCGCATCAAGGTCGAGGGCCGCACCAACAACCTCGGTGACGACGTGGCCATCTCGCAGGTCGGCGATGGAAAGATTGAGATTGTCACACACATCCCTTTCTCGGGTCGTTACTTGAAGTACTTGTATGTTGCCATGAGGATTGCATGTTGGGACGCAAAATACTGACAATGGACAGGACCAAGAAGTTCCTCAAGAAGCAGCAGCTGCGTGACTGGCTCCGTGTCGTTTCGACCAGCAAGGGTGTCTACGAGCTTCGCTTCTTCAATGTCGTCAACGACGAGGGCGATGATGATGACGAGTAGATTAGTGGTGGCTAGATGCCAGGACTTGTAAAAGAGGACTCTATCTATGCCGGTTGGGATTCGATCCTTCGATAGAGATGGATCTGGTACCTCATATTCTCCAAATCAATGGGATACTTGAGCGTAGGGCTTAGCCTGAACCATCGTGAATCATCAGATACTGTCTTCTCCCACTTCCGTGTTCCCTCTCCTCCTGCAATCTCCAACAAGGTGTGATCCAGTAGCCATTTCATCGGGTATTGTTTTGTAGCCGTCGAATTAGCCTCTTGCCCAAGCCTCACCTCAGAGTAACTGCCCGGACTGTCCACCACTAGAAAGTATGAGCCCACTGCTACAATTTCGGTCAGGGCCAACAGAAAGGCAGTGGTGCGAGAGATTGAGGTTGTGAAGAGCTCGTTCAGGGTGAACATGATGGTACAGAGGGTCAGGCCAGTGAGTAGACGTGGTAACTGGTCTTGGCCTGCCAGAATGTCATGTTGTGTGAACGAGACCTCCAGTCGGTCAACCTCGAGGAACGGGCTATTCGCGTCTTTGGCGCCTTGACTCGCATATGGAGAAAGTGGTGGTGGCGTGGTCAAGGCAGTATGCAGATTGTCGATAGGCCTCGCCCAGTCGGCCATGTCCACGACATGAACTTGCATTTTCGAGAGGCAAAGTTTGCGCGCTGCAGCCGCACATGCAGCCACTTCGGCGCCCCCACCACCTCCAATGCAAACGACTTTACAAGCGCTTCCGGACGGGTGTTGACGATTGTCTGGTTCAAGCGGAGATTCACCAAACCAGACTGGATGCATCTGGCTGTTCACAAGAATGTCGAGATAGCCAAGAGCACGGCTGGCACTCCACCGCAAGGCGTAAGCATCCAGATACTGAGGCTTGGCGAATGCGAGTGTGAAGTCTCTCTGAAAGAGATGCCGCTTGACCTCTTGGATGACCGAAGCCAGGTCAGTCTGATCGTCAATGGGGAAGGCTCGGCGGAACACATCGAGAGTCAATTGCTGCACATCGAGTGGAACCAACAAAGTCGACGACGCGGGCTGTCTACGCGAATGGTCAACTGGTTTCTGCGAGTTGGACTTATTGGCAGCCTTTGATTTCTTCGTCGGTGCCATTCTTTGAGTCGTATGTCATGCGACGTTGTGGGGATTCGAGTTGCGGTGTACGAACTGCCCCAGGGATCCGTTGTGCCAGGGCTCTTTCAGGAGCAGAAAAAATCGTGTCCGATGATACTCAACATTCTTGGTAAGGACGGGCCGAAGTTCACCATCTGCTTTACAGTCCCACCGAGTCATGCAGGAACAGCGAGGCTCGAGGCACCAGGACCTGGAATGCTCGAAAAACAAACCAAGCAAAAGAAGTGTCCGAAAGATAACGACGACTGTTGGTCAATCGCTGAGTGTCGGTGTGAATCCAGAGGTTCTTGAAGTGGGAGCTTGAAATCTAAACAAGGGTGCAACAAATTGATTCGCTGCGGGACAGGCTAAGTTTTCGTTGCATATGCAGACATTTCACTATTGGTTTATCTGCGCATTTGACGCGAGGTGATAGTTGCTGCTTTTTGTCCTACGGCAGCGAGCCATACGGGTCTTTGTCGTGCAACGAGCTGGGAAAAGTGGGCTTGCAAGCCCCGGAGCAAAAAGCGTTTTCGTAGACATCTGGATGGCAGCTGTCAAATGCTTCACCAGCGTTGGCGCACGATTTTTAGATGTTCTAGGGATAGGGCCTGCCTTTTTACAAGGCTAATAATATTGATGTGCGCAACCAGTTCTTGGTCTAAGTAGACAATTGAGCGGGACGGACTATGTATGTACGTAGGTATCTATGAAGGTACCTTATCTAGACTTAAGAGATTGGGTTTATTGGACGGTAATTTTTTCCGATGTTTTAAGTACCTACTGTAGGGATGCTGAGACTCGAAGCATGGGAGACGGGCACGACGGCGCAAGTGAAGACTCTCGTATATGCATCAGGGGAGGCACGGCAGGGTCAACCTTCACATTCTTGTTCGCCATGCCCCACTGTCGTGGATGATGGAGGGCAACTGCACTAGAAGGAGCATCTAATGGTATTTGTAGAGTTATGTACAGATGACCTTCCTCCGTAGGCTTGAGATGCTACGGTGTCAGAACTATAATTTGGGGATGCAAAAGGACACTGGAAACAAGGGCAATGAGATGACAATCTTCTGAGTGGACGCCTGGAACCAGAAACGCCAGGATGGCTACACATACCTACTCCGTATGTAAAACTCGACTAGTGTAGATCTTTACCTGCGCAGCATCTTTCTTATCGTAGAAAAACCACTACCCAGTCGTTCTTTGGTGTCACAGTATGTTGTTGTTCGGGGCAACCAGATGAGGAGTTCGGCTTCCCAGGTGTAAGCGACGGCGTGACTGTACCTGAAACTGAGATTCAAAGTAGCCAAAACATGGATCAAGAACATGGGCAACTGCGAGTACCACGATGTTCAACACAACCCCACAACGAGGAGGCCAACGAACCTGGCGATCGTGCTATGACCATGAAGATCTGAACTGATCAGTCGGAGACTCTACCTACTGTGTACTAGTAATCATCAAGACAGAGCTGAGAACTGGTGAACTGTACGTACAGAGATTACTGGGCGTGTACTTTTTGGCTACAATGTACAGAAAACCATGCCTTGGTGTAGGCGTGGGTGGCGTGGCGAATTAGGTGAAGGAGCGAACGAGAAGATGGAATTGGCTCCTTCTTCAGCATCGTTCCTGCGTTGGTGGGACTCGGCCATCTGCCAACCCTGCTAGCTCCTTCCCCTGCATAACTTTGCCAACGCATCCTGGCCTGCATCACCGCATGGGGAACCTGTTGAACATGATACCTATTCGATTTGGGACTTTCTGCTGATTGTCAGTCTGGCATTGAGAACAACTTGTCATGCTCGCCAATTATGCGATGATGGCGCTGATATGAATATCAATACCAGTTTGACTCTGTTACGGTCCAGCAATGTACGACGACAATCCGACAGTAATGCAAGCTAAGTGGAACAACAGAAATTGCCCTCAGATTGTCCGCCGTGGGATGCGGCTGAGCCGGTTTAGTAGGCAAGCCAGGCAGGCGTGGCACGTTCTTCTTTCCCTAGACGCATCTTGACTTTTCCTTAACCATGATTACTCGTACTACATACAGTTGGAGTACAGGATCATGTCTTTTGTGGGACATGAGACAATCATGTCTACTCCGTACATGTACTATAACTTATAATCTCGATCATAGTATAGGTCATCATCATCATCATCAGTATCATCATCGATTCCGCTGACTGCACGTCTCGTGATGGAAGGCCTTTTAGCTTGCGCATTTCTGGCACACCATTTTGGTCCAGGCAGGTTCACGCATGTTCAGACCCCTCGGCCCCTGACAATTGTTCACCTTGGATTGAATGAACAGTAGTCAATTCGAGACGCGCATCTCCATTACTCAACATGTAACTATATCTTGGCTTAGCTGGGATCAAGAGACTGTCAGCAACAGGTGGACATGATTTATTTGATTCTCGTCTAGGAAGCCGCCATCTCATTATGGCTTCACCAGGTCTACGTGAAAGTACCAGCGTCCAGGCCTTCCAGGTACTCCGTGTTCGTACAGTATTCATTATTGCATACTTTAGGCTCGGGAATGTGCTGCAGCCCGCCGGCAACCCCGTGCTTTTAGGTTAGGCATCCTCAAAAACTACAGGGGCTTTTACCAGTCGTATTATCACTTAATTGACCTTATCCAGGAGACTGCCTCATGACTCGTGCACTTGGTCTCTAGGCTGCAGCTAGCAACCGCCCTGTTGCTTGTTTGCCCACTTTGGTCCCATCTTCGGGCTAACAAATCCCACTCGTGGCCGTCACCTACCGGGCCACGGTTCAAGGTGCACCAACTCCACTGTTGACCTTTTGCAGCAGGACCACCGCGCCCACCGTTGGTCGAGGAAGCCTGGAGAACTGGGCCCCGAGACCCTTGGGCCTGTCCACAAGTCATCCTCTGGCAGTACCGTCCTGCTGCCTCTTCTCTCCACCTCGACCTTCTCTCTCTCACCTTTCCTCTCACACCAACCTCAATTCACCTCACCTCTCCTCCTCCCTTTTGCGCCAACCCGCTCAACTCTCAATCCGCTCTTCTGGCTCCTGTAGAGTCCTTGATCGTATCACCATACGATCATTCCTCTACAGGCTGCTGTCCGCTCCTTCACCCACCCTCACATCCCTTGGTTAAACCCTGCGTACACCACCCTCAACACGATCTAACATTCAGGCCTCGAACCCGCCCTCGACCAGAATTTGACCTGACCACACCGACTGCGGCGTCATCTGCTCCGCTCCCACTGCAATCCATGGTTGCATAGAATCGACCGTTCGTCCGTCTTTCAAGTCGCTCCTTCTCAACAACCACGCCCGTCGCTCCTTCCAAGGTGGTCATGCTGGCTTATGGCAACAACCACAGTCCTTCCTTTTCCTAAGCCTCGAGATCCCTACAGACCACAACCCGCACACGGTCACGGCAGCATCATCGCACTGCCTTGAATGTATCTGCCTGCTGGTCAGCTTACGAAAAATCTTGAACATTATTGCTCTTAGGTGGCTGCCTCATTTCCACAATGGCTTCGATTTCATTACCTACGCCCCCCTCACTTCTCTCGCCCTTGGACCCCGATCTTCAAACTCCTCCTCGCTCGCCTCAACCCCATCGCAGGCGCCCGTCGCGGAGCCCCAATGTTCCTGCAACCCTCCCACCCTTCTTGTTTAACCCAGCGCTTGAAGGAGCCCCGAGTTTAGAGGCAGCCAACACCGACAAAGCAAGTCCTGAGGTTAGCCCTATGGCTTTGGACTCGAGTCGTCGGTCTGCAAGGCCACTTCCTCTACCCGAATTCAAGTTCAATCCTGGCGCCGACCTTCCCCTTGAAAGAAGCCCAAGCCCCACACATCCCATTCTGCAGGAAATGGCCCTCAATCAGCAACGTGCAGTCAGGTCAGCAAGACCAGCCCCATTGCCTGCATTTACCTTCGCTCCCAGCCCATCAATCGCTCAAACTTCTCCAAGCCCAACCAAGACGGATTTCTCAGAGTCCCAGCCTCCGCCACGTACACATCGCCGCGGCATCAGCGAGTTCGTCGGTGGTGGGGGTTTGGAAGGACCTCACATGGTCAGTTCCAGCCCCGAAAAATTAGAGCATCGGCCACACGCACCTGTAACAGGAGGCAGAGGCCATGCCCACCGACGCTCTCAGGCTGTTTCCATCTCTGACATTGACACGTCCGAGCTCATCAAAGTCAACGCTTTGGCCAAGGCCCGGGCAGGGTCCACCCCAACCACCCCCTCGGACCCTAGCGCCTTTGCCTATGGCCGCGGAAGCCCTCAGATACGACAGTCAATGTCCAACGTAGTCCGGACGCCTCCGTCGAGTCCTAGGAGAAGAGGCAGTGCCCCTGGTGTTCGACCACGGGTCGGATTTTCCGAACATGTCGATGTCATTCCCCGACCACTCTCAATGATCTCTTCGGAAACGGAGGGAAGCAGCTCAACCATTCGGGGCGGCCACTCCCTCTCTGGAAGCATCAACTCTATCGCAAGCCCTGCTGCACGACCCACGTTCATCGTCACATCCTCGAACGACTCTACATCTAGCTCGCCGGAACGCCCACACACAGCCGATGCCCTCTCAACCCTATCTCTTGGCTTGGCCGCTCGGAACAGCCCTGTGTCCATGATCAATCTGCCAAAGCGGCCTCTCTCTGCATCCGGCTCACCAAGCCAGCTCAGCTCTGGGAGTCCTCCCAGTAAAAAGAAGCACTTCTGGTCCAGTCATTCCGAGATGGACTCTCCTCTGAATACGCCAAAGGTCGAACAATCTGATCCGATGGATGTTTTCAGTGCGAGCCCCACCCCGCAACCACCCAGACTGCACATCTTTGGTGACAACGGAAGACCGAAAACATCCTCCGGAGAAATGTCTTCCTCGTCCAAAAGACGAAAATACCATACTTGGACATCTGGCATCTTCTCGAGGAAGGATAAGAGAGCCAGCAAACCAAAACCTGATGTACAGCAAAAGCGAGCATCCTTAACTCGCAGACCAAGTGATCGCCTCAATGAAATCTTCGATGCGGACGACACAATCGTCTTACGTGAGCCGTCCCCTGTTGCAAACAGAACTCGACCGTTTCCCCAGGACCTTGACACTTCCCAGGCCTGCATCCCCGGCCCAGCAAGCGATATGATCACTAGCCCGGTCCTGGACCTCGATGCAGCACTCGGGCCTTTTGGGAGCGAAGAAAAGTTGGGATATGACGTTGGTGGCAAAGTTGTCCATGTGAACCGGATTTCAAAGCTTCACAGCAGTGAACGAAGGGCTAACGTGGACGCTTTTGGAACTGTCCATCGACGAACCGAATCCGCGCCAACAATGCCAGCTTTGAATAGGAGCATCTTCGACCTTCATAGAATGGGTAGTAACTCATCGCTATCGGAAGACGTCTTTGATGAAGAAGAGGAAGACAAGTTACTGGCTCAAGAGAACGCAAACTCAAAGCTTGAAAGGATTCAGTCGCGTACGCGAAGATCGATCACACCGCAGACCTTCTCTGCCAGCCCCTTGGAGACAGCAGACCTCGACGCGACAGGAGGGCTAGGTCTGACGATCAGCAACAAGTCACCCGTGGACGGCATCACAATTGCTGACACAGATGACGATGTCGCCAAGGTCGACAGGTCCTCCAACTCGACGATTGCAGCTCCCATTCTTTCCGATGATGTCAAACGACCCATGTCCTCTCCAATGCCTTTTCCTTACCCTGCACCACAATCTCACTATGCCTCTTCGACAGAAGGCCGGACAACTTCAGCTTCCATGATGTCGTCTCCAGATGTCGACCATACCTCATTTGAGAACAGTTCTCGGCCTTCAAAATCGCAGGGTGAATTCAGTCCGGACTTTGTGCTTCGCGCATCGAACGATGATCTACCTTCATTGAGTGACAGCATCTCAAGCGGGGCGCTACCGAGAGTCTCGAGCAGCGCTTGCACAAGATCGTCGGTCGAACAACGATCACAGTCAATGATTGTGCCTTCAACGTCGAGATCTAATATCCAAGCGGATTGGAAACGATCAAGTCTGGCTAGTTTGAATCGACTGATACCTGGCTCCGCAAATGGGAGCAAGCTCAAATTCGAAACTGTTCCCGATCCCGTGGATCTCGATGAAAAGGGCAAGAAGAAGCCAAACAGGATCAGCCGGCTGATGCATTTCTGGAAAAGTAAAGACAGAGATGCGAAGCAATGCAACTCAACCAGTGGACTATGAGACTCGTTTGACAGCTTGATGGTAAGAGCTTAGCTGGCAGGCTGGAGCTCTGATGAATTATGGATTTGGCGACTTTGATCACGGCTCTTTTGATGTATCAACTCGTTTCACGACGATTTTTCGCAGCAGAGGGAGATTGTATAGTCCTACGACCTGCGAGCAAGAGGACATTTTCCTCTTTCATCCCACCACTTCGATTTCACTTCATTTGCTATTGTTATTCGAGCAGACTTCTTCTTGTTCGACTACTTTGGCGTAACGCCATTCGACGACTACCCACATAAACATGCTGTCAATCAGAGTTTGAGATGCAACTCTTGATATCCCAACATATGAACCTGCAATGGGCAACATGCACAAAGCCAGACCTTGCAATAATGAACAAGGACCACTTTCAATATTTTCGACACTGAGCGAGCGAGCATCGTTTGCGACACCCAGCTCCTTTTTTCAAAAAATCCTTTTGGACTGTTTAAGAGGAATGAACATTAACTGATACGTGGAGAAGGGGATTGCGGGGAACAGAGGCGCGAGGAATGGGTGGGCTTTTACTGGTTGATGGTTACAGACCACAACCATTGCTTGCACTGAGAGCCTTCGAGTGATTCTATCTTCGGTTGTCCAGTTGCTGAAACACTAGGTAACCAAGCTGAAGTAGCATCATGATGATATGAGTTCCCACATCTCTACTGCATATTCGATGACAAAGATTCCCTCGTTGTAAAGTGTGGAATTGCAGCCCTAACTCTGAGGACCAGGATAGTCAGAGCCGAAACGAGGACATTGAATTTGTTCGAGCTTATGGTCAGGTCAGAGTCACCAAGTCATTAATCAAATGTCATGAGGGCACGGCGTGGCCAGAGAGACCCAAGCAGTCTGGAATAAAGATCAATGTCCCTATGTACCGAGATCAAAGCGAGGTATGTTCCAAATGGCTGATCACACCTGCAAGCAATCATGTACAGGAAATACGCTCCGTTTTGCGCGTGTCGCGGTCACAGATAAAACTTCAAACTCTTCCAATTCGCAATGACCCTGGCGCCGGCGCTGACTTACGTTGCTTCATCTAGTTCAATTTGTCTGTGTTCACGAACCAGGAACATCCTTCTCATGATGTGTATACTTCGCGGCGGACAACGGTCTTTCCACGTGTTCGTATTATATCGTAGTGACTCCAGATGCCGGAGACAATCTCGACCAACAGATAAGAGGTGATGCTTTGTTAGCTAACAGGTATAAATTTCATCGCATCTCAAAAGCTGGAAACGTCATTCGATCGGCAATATTAATTCTGAATTCGAAAATGCCCTCGTCAGTGCCCACGTAGCTGTAGGCAAGATGTCAGTAACGAGTTGAGGACTTGCAACTTAAGCAGAGTGCAACTTACAAATAGTGGCCGTCTGGGCTAAAGGTGATGCCAGCAGTTCCGAGTCCCATGTCTCTGAATACATCTGTTGAGCCCAGGGCCTCAGAGGCAGGGTTGGGGCCAGACATCGTATTGCCAGTGGACCACGCC
Source organism: Exophiala mesophila (assembly GCF_000836275.1). NCBI lineage: Eukaryota > Fungi > Ascomycota > Eurotiomycetes > Chaetothyriales > Herpotrichiellaceae > Exophiala > Exophiala mesophila. The sequence continues at coordinate 4,396,042 of NW_015622504.1, read as the reverse complement.
GACGCACCCGCCAAGATTCGATGCAATGACGAGCCAGGCATCCAATTTCCATTGGTGTCCAAGGCCCGACTTGAAGTGGAAGCATTTTGAGTATAAACAATTCGTGCAGTAAGTAGGTCTGACTGTTGTGGCCGGCTGGTACCGCTGTCGGATGATCGTCCGTCAGGTCGGGACATGCGTGAGGACATACGTGACGCACGGAGGTCATTGGCAGTGAGAGAGGGTCGACGGCGTGCGGTCGCTCGTGATGAACCAGTCTCCGTGTCCGTGCGGGAAGGGTCTCGTCTGCTCGAGTTACGGTTGTCCGTGTTGAGTGATGATCTGTTTGATTGTGTATGATTGGCTTCGGTGTTGGTGGCTGAACTGTCATTATTACGAGCATCGGAGGCTCTTCTCATCGCTTCCTCGAGAGCGTCCATGTCTGACGAAGCCAAGGCGACTCTAGACTCGGCACGACGAGATTGCCGCTGAAGCTGCTCGATTCGTCGTATCCGCTGGTATCGCGAGTCTGAATAGTCGGAGAGGACGCTGAAAAGCTCGTCACGAGGCTGTTCGGGTCTCAGGTTAGTGGTTGGAAGTGCTGAAGTTTGAGCAGACTCGGATTGATCGTCTCTGAAGCCCGACACAGCTCGGGTCAGCACCCTAGCTCTTTCAGTTTCCAACCTCCTGGCATAGTCCGTCCCTATTCTCAATTCTTCCTCAAGCTCCTGGGAGCGTTGTTGAAGAAACTGCTGTTCCGAGGTTATCTCCTGTCGCAGAACACGATCGTACGTAGTGGAGTCTGCCTGGCCGGTCCTCAGCTGGAGGAGGTCGGTGGAGCTGTCCATCAACAGGCGCTGTTGCGTTTCTAGCTGGCGCCGGAGAAGGCTGGATAACTGTCTCTCCTCCGCCAACAAGCGTTCGAGCTGGATGGCAAGCTGGCGCTCATCGTCTAGTGCAGCTTCAATCCGGCCCAACTGCGCGCCACTTTGATTTGCGGCATCTCGGGCTCGCTCCATGGCCGATGTCAGAAACGTACGAGTGTCTGTGGTAGGTGCGTCCTGCGGTTGAGGATGGGAAGTTGAAAGGGTGGTTGATGGAGTTAGATTGTTGGTAGACATGAGAGGGCTCTCGTCGTCGTCGGCCATACGTGCAGGAGAAGCCGACAGTCGCGATCTTTCATCGGTCACTGTAGCTAGGTACCGGTGGGTGTTGGCTGCGGAGGGTGAAAGAACAATTGAAGTTCTCCTTCTTGGAGCGTGATGAGCTGATCCGGCGTTACGCGGGGGTGGATTTATGATGATGCTGTATTCTCCAGTAGCATTACCGGGGTAGTGGAGACTAAAGGGACGTGAAGGATTGTTTTCGATAGTGTCGATTGTGGTTTCGAGTGCATCAACCACAGATCTTTCGCGAGCATCGAGATCAAGACCGTGGTGATATGAAAGCAAATCCTGGCGGAGGGTGCTCTGAGTGTCCGGTGCAGGGTCGGCAGGATCGTCCATTGCAACATCGGAGGAGAGCTCTCTGGGTGATGATTGTCGCATTGAACGGATCCTTGCAAGATATTGCTGTTTCAGACGTTCCTTGACACCTAGATTGCGGTAGGCAAAAGGAGTCCCATCCTCGAGCTCGACAACATCAGGTTTCCTGCGGTCTAGCTCGAGAACCTGTCTTCTAACGAACTGGCTTCTGACATCGACCAGACCGACTCTGCCATGATCCTCGGCCCAGGCCAACAAATCCCAAGGAGCAGGGGAGAACGTCATGGCCCTCACACAGCCGACGACAGTGGGTCTGGAGGAGCGAAAGTTGCACAACATGGCTTCTTGAGGACTATGATCTGGGCGAAGGAGATTAACAACATCGAAGACGGAGATTGCGCCGCCTTGGGACGAAGCCGCGCAAAGATGACCGCTTGGGGAGAATGCCAATGCAAAGCAGTAGTCATCGTAGACGCTATCACCCGTGGGTAAAGAAGGCTCAGCGAAGAGAACCCAGCCGCCTGTGGAGGTCGTGGGCGGGGATTTGCCGGTGAGTTGGGTTTCGTCTTTGGAGCGTCGATAGAAGTAGAGCTTATTGGAGTCACCAACTGCAGCGATGATAGAAGAGTCTGGAGACATGGCCGAGAAGTTCATCGGGACGGGGTGGAGCAAAGTGGTGATGACCTGGCGTTGATGCAGCGAGTAAATCTTGACGGACTTGTCATTGTTGGAGATGAGAACGACGGGTTCATGAATGGGAGTTTCTGCGGAAGAGCCTGCGACAGGAAGGGTATGGATGTTCATCGAATTGACAATAGCACCCCCCAAGGATTCAACGACAAGGTCGTGTCCGAAGCAGCGTGGGTGGCCATGTTCGTCGTTCTCAATTTTGATGAATGCACAATCCCCATTATTTCCACCCCCGACGGCAAGCCAGCCGAGGTCTGCAGCAAGACAGGTAGGCTCGAAGGGGACGGTGGCTAGGAGGGAGTTCTGATGGTCATGTAGATCGAGGACGAAGATGTCGTAATTAGAGACATAGTATATAAGGTGATTAGCATTGATGGTAATTTGATGTCGGAGTTGATGGTGTTGGTTGGGGATGCGGGTAGGGTAGAACTTGTCGTAATGGGCGATGGCACTGGTAGGATTCAGACATAGTAGAGGATCCGGTATGGTCATGTCGTGAAAAAGGCACGAGAGAGTGGGATGAGGAGCATCTCCCGGCGGAGGGACGATTAAGTGGTGGTCGTAGATAGAGGGGGGAAAGGAGCGGACGGCATCGGCGAACAAGGGCTAATCGGGCGGTTGAGTATTGGGATGAAACGAGGAGTGACTGAAGTTGGCGTGGAGATGCAGCAGGTTGAGGCTGAGTAGGAGTGTTGAATTGCAAGCGTGTGATAAGATACCTGCGATGTGGGAGAGATGAGGTGGGAATGTTGAAGATGATGAGGGTCAGTTCGGGTCTTGGGGCTGACTTGACGTCAATTGGCTGATGAGTCGGGGCAGGTGCTGTGTGTGGCTTCTACGGAGTTATGTTAGGGTGTAATAGTGCTTGTCACTGTGGCTGACCTTAACAAGAGTGCAAGAACAAACCTCACTCTAGGAATTCCGGGTTCTAGGTACCTAGGTAGTGTTCACCTTAAGTCCTTGGCCTATAATATTTGGCGCTTGCTCTTGCGCTTGCTCTTGCGCTTGCTCTTGCGCTTGCTTCAAACAAGTGGAAAGATTCTAGCCCTCAATCGCACTTGCTCTTTTTCCATCTCTTGCGACGCGTGATTAAATGGAATATCAATCTTGGTGCAGGAGCGACGGACATCCTATTGGTGTTAGGCGTGCCTTCCACTGGTCGGGTTGGGTGGATAATGTGGGCACCAAGACACTAATCTCTAAACGGCCTAGCTTTCTCCAGAACAGATTCGTCGAGTTTCTCTCACTGTCGTCTGAGCAGGAGCAGGGAAGAGACCAGCCAACCACGTCTCCGACTCCACGGCGTACTCTGCGATCTCTGGCCAAATTCTCATGCTCTTCCATTTCCACACTTTTTTTTCCTCCCTCTACCAGCCATCTACAACCATCATCCATCTGCTTCTTGCCTTCACCACCCATCCCAATCTCTTGTGCATCATCTTGAGATCGCCCTCCTCATTCCAATCCTTCCCTTGTATACCGTCTACTTTTGACGGCTTCTGTATTGTCGTCTCTTCCACTGTACTGTATCAACATGATTGCCTCACGTTTATCCCGAGCTGTAAGTCCTCAAATTCTCCCTCCGCCGGTGCCTACTCTATGTCTAACTCTTCTGAAGCTTCCACGCTCATCTCCACTTTCTCGCATCTCTAATATCCGGGCTCCTCGCTCCTCAATCCTCCCCAGATATGCCTCGACCGATGCAACAGAACCAACAGAAAAAGTCAAAGGCCAGGTCATTGGTATTGACTTGGGAACCACAAACTCCGCAGTCGCTGTCATGGAAGGCAAGCAACCACGTATCATTGAGAACTCCGAGGGTACTCGCACAACTCCATCAGTGGTTGCTTTCACAGAAGGTGGCGAGCGTCTTGTCGGTGTCTCTGCCAAGCGTCAAGCTGTTGTCAACCCCGAGAATACTCTTTTCGCCACAAAACGTTTGATCGGGCGCAAGTTCTCCGACCCCGAGTGCCAGAGAGATATCAAGGAAGTCCCCTACAAGATTGTCCAACACACCAACGGTGATGCATGGCTCGAAGCACGTGGTCAAAAGTACTCCCCATCCCAAATCGGTGGTATGGTCTTGCAAAAGATGAAGGAGACTGCCGAGGCGTATCTCGGCAAGCCCGTCAAGAACGGCGTCGTTACCGTGCCTGCTTATTTCAATGACATGCAAAGACAAGCCACCAAAGATGCTGGTCAGATTGCTGGCCTCAACGTCCTGCGTGTTGTCAACGAACCCACTGCTGCTGCCCTAGCTTATGGCCTCGAGAAGGAAGAGGACCGCATTATTGCCGTCTATGATCTTGGTGGTGGTACCTTCGATATCTCCATTCTCGAAATCCAGAAGGGTGTCTTTGAAGTCAAGTCTACCAACGGTGACACTCACTTGGGTGGTGAAGATTTCGATATTACCCTCGTCCGTCACTTGGTTCAGCAGTTCAAGAAGGAGTCTGGCATCGATCTATCCAACGATCGCATGGCCATTCAACGTATCCGAGAGGCTGCCGAAAAGGCCAAGATTGAATTGTCTTCCTCCCTTCAGACCGACATCAATCTGCCCTTCATCACCGCTGATGCGTCCGGTCCAAAGCACATCAACTCCAAGATGACTCGTGCTCAACTCGAATCCCTCGTCGACCCTCTCATCAGCCGTACCATTGACCCTGTTCGCAAGGCTCTCAAGGATGCCGGTCTCGCCGCAAAAGACATTCAAGAGGTCATCCTCGTCGGTGGTATGACCCGTATGCCCAAGGTCACCGAATCCGTCAAGAGCATCTTTGGCCGCGACCCTGCCAAGTCGGTCAACCCCGATGAGGCTGTTGCCATCGGTGCTGCTATCCAAGGTGCTGTTCTCGCAGGTGAAGTCATGGATGTTTTGCTGCTCGATGTCACTCCTCTCTCCCTTGGTATCGAGACCTTGGGTGGTGTCTTCACTCGTTTGATCAACCGAAACACCACAATTCCCACCAAGAAGTCGCAGATCTTCTCCACTGCTGCTGACTTCCAGACAGCTGTCGAGATCAAGGTCTACCAGGGTGAACGAGAGCTAGTCCGTGACAACAAGCTTCTCGGAAACTTCCAGCTCGTCGGAATTCCTCCTGCTCATCGTGGTGTGCCTCAAATTGAGGTCACATTTGACATCGATGCCGATTCGATTGTCCACGTGCACGCCAAGGACAAGTCCACCAACAAGGATCAGTCCATCACCATCGCATCCGGCTCCGGTCTCTCTGATTCGGAGATTCAGAACATGGTTGACGATGCCGAGAAATATGGTGCCCAAGACAAGGAACGCAAGTCTGCCATTGAAGCTGCCAACCGTGCCGACAGCGTCCTCAACGATACTGAGAAGGCTCTCAAGGAGTTTGAAGACAAATTGGACAAGACTGAAGCAGACACAATCAGAGAGAAGATTGCTACTCTTCGTGAATACGTCGCCAAGAACCAGACTGGCGAAGGCACCGCCACCGCCGAGGAGCTGAAGGCCAAGATTGACGAACTCCAGACCAGCGCACTCACCCTCTTTGACAAGATGCACAAGGCTCGTGAGGAGGCCTCGCAGTCTCCTCCCCCAGGAGGTGATGCTGGTTCTCAACAAGGCGGCGAACAAAAGCCTTGAACTTGAGCGACATCTCGATGTCCATTCAGCGCGCCGTCAATGTATTTTAATGATATCCCTCGTACTCGACTTTTTCTTCAGCACCGTTTCCTTGGAACATGGTCATTCTTTTCACTCAACTTCTACAATCATGGAGCGGCAGCATGTCCATGTATGGTTAACCCTGTGTCTCGCCAAATGGCATGAGGTGGGTGCTCAAATTGATGCGGCCTAGTATTCAGGATCTGGTGCGTACGTCAATTACGGCGCACAATGATTGCAGATTGTTCTGCCCACAGAGCATTGGGTAGAGTGTGCGTCAGACTTTGGCCATGTTCATGATGACCGTTGAGGATGTCGACTGGCTCACATGGAAAATTTGGTTTCTCTCTTATGTTGTATTAGCTACGACATTCTCGATGGCAGAAAGGAGTGGCGCAAGTGTTCAACTTGGCACGTTGACAAAAGCTGGCGTTTGAGCATCATGGCAGCGATGGTTTGAAGGCGGGTCAAACCTTGATGGGTGGAAATCGATGTAATTATTTGTACAGAAGCTACGTGGATGGACAAGCCAAAGGAAAGGATCACGGCTGGCATTACAGAACTCATTGACGGCTTCTCGCAGTGAATGGGATGTCACATGTACCAGTCGGATCCCAGATGGATTCTCTGGCAAAGATTAGAGAAAACAAAGCACAATCTCCCCTCTTATGAAGAAAGCAGACGGGCTCTGCCAGCAATCTAAACAAGGATCATCCGTAGTTGAGACGTGGCTGTAGAGTGTCGCCATGTAAGTGTGCACAAAGAGTACGCGCGAGAATGTAAATCACCAAGGTTGGATGACGTCCAATTGATCCTAGCACTTTGTTGGCGTCGCTAGCCAATGGGCGGTGATGTGTATACTCTCCCTATAGCCATCCATCGAGCCCTATGTGATGGATTGGTGGGTAAGCCAGAAGATGACAGATGTAAGACAAGTGTGCGAGGGTGTAGTAAAGGATCTGTTTTGGACGTTACAATTTATTTGTGATTACCAGCCGAATTGTTAAATACTCAATCAGTTTCGCGAGAGGCTCTAACAAGACAGCAACTTATTTCACTGGCAGCTGGTGTTCAAGTGGTCTTTGTCGCCGAATGCCACAATATAGGTATCTCCTAGCGTGAATCAAGGAGTACAGGCGGTGGGTTCCATCGAACCTCTGGCTTGATTCGGTTGCACATGGTTGCACAGCTGACGTATTATGCCGAGTCCCAAGCGTACGCCGTGCATTAGTTGCTCGAATACCAAGATTCGCCCCAACTCGTGCGTATACGAAGGTAGTATGTAGTATTCATATGTAGGAAATACCAGAAATAGTTCTCACCACGGTCGTTTGTCTTACATACCTAGGTATGATGTCTTATGCAGGTGTGCAGAAAATGGTTTAGTGTGTTGTTGTGTAAACGAGCACACAATGTAGTAGCATGCGTACCTACATATGTGTCCCAATCATAACGGCTACGAGGAACATGACCATCATTGGACAATAGGTACAAGTGAAGAGCTGGTGCCAATTGAACTTGCCTACCTCCAGTTTCCGGAAATCGAGTCGTTCCATGACTTTCCGCTTTGCAGATGAGGTCCCGACATGATTGTACGGAGTATGCCACGGAACTGAGGTGGTCGGCGGTTCGACCCGAGACACGAGCTCTAGGAGGCTGAGAATGATAACAACCTACATAGGATACGGGTCTAGACACGAGTCTTTCAATTCTGGGGTTTTTACGCCGACGCTACCACGGCTACTAATGGCACATAAGAGGCTGCCCAGTAGGCATATACTCTTCTTGAATAATGCCAATGCCGCGAACCAAGCCGCACGACAAATTGGATGTGTGGACAGGCGAGGTATCTGCCTTGGCCTTCATGGCGAGATGGTGCTATTGAGAGCCTATTATCTACGGAGTATAGACCTGGTGCATGATGGGTCGTGCTGGAGGCTCTTGCAATGTGCGCAGCATAAATCACGTTATGTGTAAACTTGCTAATAAAGTAAAACTTTGACGTGATAAATTCCATGAGTCATGGTACCAGCATTTCTGAATGATTCTGAACGATAAATTGGTATCTTAGATAACGCAAACGACGTAGTATTTTGGTAGGTAGTTCTGCGTGCTAATAATGTATCACGCATGATGCGATTGACGGGATAGAGAAAATGTGGAACCTCATTGCCCCATTCCGGATTGTCTTCGAACTTCCGAGGCGGATGGTGTCCAAGACAGAAAACCCGACTCCGGTGCATACAATTGGAAGACTTGGGCATCACTAATCCTGGGGAGGTCCTGTGGCCAATGAGCGTTCCAATTTGTCGAAATTCAGAGTCTGTATACAGTACGTGGTGCTGTGTTCAAATGCCTAGCATCCATATCTCTTCATGTGTTGGATAGACCTGTCGCATCTACCGCTTCGAGAAGGGGTAGGAGCTGATCATGATGCAACTGACTACTCTTGATTATGCAGTCTGCATACAAATATGCGTATTGTGTCTGTTTCATGAAAAGACCTCGGTGATAAGATCACAATACGACCTCGTCGGCAAGTCGAACCGGAAGTGGCAAAAAAAGATGAGAGGGAGGAGAAGCAAAAAGGCAAGGAATAAGGAAACAAATGTGGGGGTCGAATGATTTGCAAAGTCTTGAGGCTTTTTGGCTACCAAACGATGGTCATAGGTCCCTGCTCACTGGTCAGTACGGAGTAGGTACCTAAAGTGAGACCAATAATCAAGACGGTCCTAGTGCATCCGCGACGAATCGACATGTTCGTGGCCACCAGAGGATACCCGTGTTGCATATTGATTGTCCTCACGGGCTGTAGACCATCTTGGGTGATGCTAAGTTGAGGCTGTCGGAGTGGGACAATTCCACAAACTCTGGGTTGATAACGGGCGCTCGAGAGGAGAAGGTTCTGGCATTCAACATGCTCGACATCTACAGTATCTAAGTCAGGGGCACCGAGCACAGTGTTCAGAACGCCGATTATAGTAGCTTAGCTTGATGACGGCGGGCATCCGTGCGTGAGATGCTACGGCAAGAATTGTCTACTGCCGGACTCCGAATGGTGCCTATACGGGCACTACGGGGTACGTGTAAAATCCCCAGACACCTCAGCCATCGATTCAGGAGCCATCTTCAGGGATTCAAGGAAGCCTAGGGCTGTAGAAACCGGATTCGGTAAGAAGGAGCACGTGAGCTATATTAGGGCCGACTCCAGCAGAGGACGCCACGTTGCTCTTCGCTCGCAACGCGCACCATGATTCCCCTTGAAAGAAACCCAAGATAACCTGGAAGCCAGATGGTCGAATAGATTACAAGAGACTGGCATAACTGGGCGTCGCCGGCGTCATGGATTCATGGCGAAGCTCCAACCACGCGGCCGGAGTACAATAGCATCCTTTATTCATATGGTACTTTTATCCGACCGACCCACATCCCAGGCACAATTTGATAACTGAGATCAAGCTAGCAAAGAGGCTACTAGAAGAAGAAAGGTGGCATTTATGGTGGGAATTTGGTTATCTACCGGATGCTCTACACTTAACTTTAACTCCAATCGAAGATGTCTCGCCAGGATACGGGATGAGACGCTCATCTGTGGGCCTTTAACTAAGGACTCAGGGCCCATGGTCCGATCTAGGCGCGTGTGCAGGCGTCGCAACCTACCGCGACTTTGCAGACCTCACCTACGCCTAGGCACTTCCCCCCCCAAAGACTGGATAATGGGATCGCCCAAAGAACCGTACAGGCACCGTGTTAATCTACCTACGGAGTACACAGAACTTTGATGTCCTCAATTCGTTTGTACCACCTAAGATGACTGACGGGGCCAAAGATCAGCTGCTAAACAATGACTCGTAAATCCTGTCAATCCGGCATTCGGCATCTCGTTTTCGACTCGTATCAGGGATAGAGTCCGGTACTTTAGATTTGATAGTGCAACTGCCTTGGAGAGATATGTCAAACCCTAAAAGCTTTACCTTTGGAGTACGGAATAGGTGCCGGTGTCTAGGGATTGTGGCACTTGCTGTCCTAATTGCAGGTAAGTACCGCCGTAGATCGAACATGGAGCAGGAGGCGAATTCCGCTTCGTCATCCTCCTTTAAGTACCTTATTAGTAACTAATAAGGGTGGAATACTACGCATGCATGGATTCAACGATCCTCCTCACGTAATGATCGACTCCTGACCTGGGTTCCATTCAGCTGCAATTTGCCTCTGGGCACAACATGGGGACCTATCGAAGCGCTTCTTCCAACATGATCAAATATCTGCATGTTACTGGCTTTGGGTGATCCTACGGACATTTGCATCCTGAACCAGTATCAGACCGTGACATTCGGACACCATTTGCCAGCTGAAACTACTTAGATTGCGAATCATCATGCTGACAATGGGGTGTTCCTAATGGTTTCGTCCCAGAGGCAGATGTACAGTACAGGGGCGAAGGAAGCTGTTTCTTCTGCAATGCCCAAGCACATCCTCCGCCTCGGGGGTGGCGGGGCCATCACGGATACTCTGATCGCTACCTGCAGCCATATGGAGAACCAACGTGGCAACAATAAAGTCTCCAATTTAGGTACGTACCCAGGTCCGCCTTCGCCTGGTTTCTAGGCACGCACGGGGCTAGAGCACAATACCACCTTCATCATAGTAATAGTATCCAAATGTATGTCTATGCAACAAACATTCCTAGTCGATCCCAATCGCGAGTGACGTCTCACATTGAACCTTGTCGTGATTATCTTGTCAATCACTCAATGTTACATTCGTCTCTTGGTTTCTGTTGGATTCAATGGAGCCCACCAGTTTCAGGGTCCTCGATGTATGTATGAGAAAGGCAACGGGGCTACCACAGGTCAGCTAAGGTACAGAGGCATCTGCAACACCCCGAACTCATGTCTACGGAGTTAGGTACCTAGTTCATGAGACCCGTTAAAGTCGAGTCGTTTATTCTGCTCGTCGCGTCGCAGCAAAGTGCCAGTTGCAGCTGGGGGTACCTCGGCCTTAAATTGAGACTTATCTATCAAAAAGGTATTGTGGCGTCCACCGTCCACCTCAAAGATTACGAATTGCTCTGTGCGTAATACGTGGCCTCGTTGGTGGTGAATCTCCTGACAAGCGAGTACACAACTTAGGCTGGGGGAGGGGGGTATAGAGCCTGGCGCCCAGTGCCCAGTGCTTATTAGCAGGCTTCATGACCTCCAGGTGCTCTGCAAAGCTCGGACCACATTCTCTACTCCCGTAGAGATAACCCGGGCTTGTACGGAGTAGGTATTTCCCACCACCCACCAGTTTGTTGGCTTGCCTGTGCTCGCTCCTTATTAGCCTCCGCCTCTAGGGTGGTTGTTTAGGCGCCTTGTCAGCACATTGGTGTATCTTCAGTAAAGCGAGGGGCTGTGTGCCGCCAGTCCTGTATGCGCTTTACGTACTCCGTATACGGATAACTGTTCTTTGGCTTTAGTGCTGCTCCCTATTGGTCTCCGTGTAATTATCCTCTGGCAACCCTGTACAAGAGTTCCACAACTCAAGCGAACTCCCGTCACTGTTGACCATTGACCGTTTACCTTTTTTTATTCAAGACGCTCGCTTCCTCAAGCCTTTTGACTTTCGCTTTTCCTATCTCATCTCGAGACCTAGACCGTGTACACGCCCGGACTCCATTCATTATTGACACATACTCAACTCTATCCACCATTCCAATTGCCCAATTGCCCACTTGTCGTGTGGCTTGTCGCTTCTCGCTTCTTCACCCTTTTGCCTGTGCAAAAGTGAAGTGCTCATGCTCATGCTCACGCTCATGCTCACTGTACTACGTTGCGCACTCTTCACTATTATTCGCCTTGCTGACTGCACACTAAGTACCTACGACTCAGCATCCGCTACGCTTTCTTCACCTCCAAATTAATACCTTTTGTCCCTTCCTTTCCTTCTTCCTTGCTCCGTCCTCAAAGCTTTTTCCCTTTCCCCTCCTACCGCCTCGCCGCATTTCTCGCATTTCTCCTTCCTCGACAGAGATTTCAATTCACATCCAAATCTGAAATCTCGTCCTTCACTCTTACCTTTCCTTAAATACCCCTCCAGAACACCTGTCGAGGACAATAAACCACATCTACTTGATGAGTACCCTTCGTCCTCAATTCCTATCCTAGTCGCATCGACGCCTGTTCGGGCTCCTCGTCCGGACAACTAGTCGCCCTTCACAACCATGCTGTCCCGCCCTGTCTCCGATATCCGCAAGGATTTGCCATCTTCCGAGGTACGTTACTTGTTTCTTGTTCAGTATTTGTGTCACTTTGTCTTGCCTCTTGCTGCAACCCATCCCCCATCCGCCACGGTGGCTACCCAGAACCGCATCTCTGTGGGACCTGGAGCAGAGCACCCGACAGCTGTTCACTCCACCATCACAAATTTCCAAGCCTCTGTCAGCCCCATGCCGTATCAATGCGGCGACCTTCGTTGGGCCTTGACTCGACAATCAACCACATTTTCACGACTCGAGTTCAGCTCTGCAACCTGATCCGCACTATGTGGTGATTATGTGTTGCTCTTGCGACATGCAGCCAAAGCCCTCAAGTCCCAACCCAAAAAAGCCCGGAACTCGGTTAATGGGTACCAGTCACCCTGGCATTAATCTTTCGCTTGACCGCGTGTTGCACTCTTGCAGTGGCTTCGATCTTAGGCCGGATTTGGTCCCTCCAACACCCCTACTCCCGCCCTAGAGCCATCTAGGGTGCCTCTGTCTGCACCACCCTCCGCTATTTTGCGACCACATCTCTCGACTCAACCCTTGGCAACACTTGTCAATTCCTGCATCCCATCCTTTCTGCACCAATCACCGGTGTCGCCTTAAGTCATTCATCCACCGTCTCCTTCAACCACTATCTTTACCCTATGGACTTCATCATCTATAACCATTTTTGGTCTACCCCACCTACCAATTCCACTTCATGTTATTGGTCCAATTCATCTTCCTTGATTAACATACCATTCCCGCCTCCCGAGCTACCTCCTCCCTTCACTGGTCCCACCGCTATCATTGGCGCTCTTGCATCTACCGTCCACACTGACCCCTCGCTTGACCCTGTCACCTCACTTGCTTCTGCCCTTGGGGACTGACTGTTTCCTATCGTCCATTCACGTTACTCATCATGAAATACATTCTTGCTGACTATACCCCAATAGCGCCCGAGATCCCACTGGGGTTCTCCTTTTTCTCAACCGATGCGGCATACTTATCAACCTACTCAACATGCACGTGACGCCATGGAGGCTGAATCCTCGGATAGTGATGTCTCCTTGGGCGGTGGCGATGATAGAGGTTTGACTGCTCCTCTACCTCTACCTCCTCCGCCGTCAAAGCATGCACTCGAGTCGTCTGATGGCGTTCAGCATCGCCTTGACCAATTGTCAAAGGTTGAAGAAATGAACATCAGAAAGTATGATATCCTCAAAGCCAAGCGAAAGCGAAAGGATGAAAGAATCCGACATAAAAGAGACCTTCAAGATCGAAAGTGGGCCACTATCACTGAGGCTCGACGCCGTCGCGATGCAAGGATCGAGGCTCGACGCAAGCGAGAAGATGCTGCATTCACCCAATTCTTCGAGCATGATCTCGAGGATGAAGAAACGGTAGCTTTGTGCCCGCCTCTTAGATGCGCCGGATTTTCGTGACTAACATTTGGCTTCCAGAATCTCCGGAAACGACTCAAGCGGCTCAAGAGAGGTCTACCTCCGGACGAGTCCCCTCAACCATCTAATTCACGAATCGCATCAGCGTCCATGTCTCCCCCTGGCTCGGGTCTTTCCACCCTGCCGCCGCCTTCTAAGCGTCACCAGGCCGGTCCTCCTGGTCATCTGGAATCATCAAGCGGGCATTCACGACTTGCTGATCCAGCCAACCTACCCCCTCCGCACCCAATCAAGACAGTTGTCTCGAATCCTCCTTTCTCTTACTATCGATCCTCAGAGAGTTCCAGCTACTCACGACCTTTCCATCAATCTCCAGCGTATAGCACTCCGAGTTCCGCCTCGCCTGCTAGCGCGACAAATGGTCTGAACTCGACTTCTCAGAACCCAACCGATAGGAGCTCTCTTGGCCAGGTCTCGCGCTCTGATTCACCACACACAAACCGCGCCACAACCACCCGCTCTCCTGCCACACCAATCGCTAGCTCAAATACCCTAGCTCGCCCTGCAAGCTCCAGTTATGACACTCGCCCTCCACCTACGACAGGCTCATCTGGATTCGCTACCGTGAACACGCCCACTAGCTCAGGGTATGCCGCGATAAATCCGCGTGGCCCTGTACATCCAGCATCTTCACACGTGAGCCCACACATGGGAGCTACACGAGATGCAGACAGTCACCAGAAGACAGCAAATCAACAGGGTGTGGCACCAAGCACAGAGGGTTCTCGCTTCCATCCGTACAGCAGCGCAACAACAGGGAGTCCTTCCACCACAGTCACCGCGACCACCACCCCGACGACCACCAATAAACGGACCCCGTCCACCACTCACCCTTATCAAATGTCCGAAGCCTTCGCCAACAGACACCATCACTGCGAACGTGTCGATGTTTTGAACCGCGGTATCTGGACCTCGTATGGGGTTGGCGGTACACAAGAAAACCCCACTGGACCACCAACCGAGATGTACTTACGATGTAATCATGATGGGTGTTCTCGCATTGATTGGCGGACAGTTCATGGCCTGCAATGTCACATTGTCAAGAACCATGAGCAGCCTAAGGGGACCATCGGTAGTCTCGACAAGGCTCTCGAAAAGTATGGAGTGCCGGTCAAGGAAGTTGAGAAGCATGAAAGTGAGCATGGAAGTGGCTCAGCCGGCACAGTTGCCGATCCCAAGAACCATAAGATCAAAGTCAAGACGAAGGAGCAACTGAATTATGCTGGTAAAAGCACTCCCACGTCGCAAGGTGTTGATCTCCAAGCGAGACCTGCAGGATGGCGGCCAACACCCTCACCTGGAGGCAGCCCTCCTGTTACGGAAGAAATCAAGCGCAGCCCGCTTCCCGGCTTTACCAATGGCTTCAGAAAAGAAAATTTGGGTGCCACGAAAGACAACCAGGCCAAGCCGGTGTTGCCTCGTGTTAGTGCATCCCCAAGCATTACTACATTTTCGAGCATCACTGGAACCCATGTACGGTCTGACTATAGGTCTGATTGGCTTGGACGGGTCAACCCACCAACGTCCCATATTGAACCAGAACCCAAGAAGCTCCAGGGCGACATTGGATCATCGGATGGTTCTCGTCTCCAGACGCTACCCCCAATCTCGAGTTCAATTATCCAAGCCCCAAGACCAGTTGTCGCAAATGAAGCTCGCCCGTTGCTTTCGAATGCACCCTCGGGCCCGAAGCCCGCTGAGGCACCAACTGAAGTCAGCAGCAACCCACGGCCTGCTGAACTCCAATCGTCTTCGACTACCGTTCCCGCGACCGACCCCAAAGGACCTGTTGCAAGCGTGGTGGAACCAAAGAAAGAGGCAGGGCCGTCTGAAGTTGGCGTCCCCAGACTAGCCCAAGAAAAGGTGGCTGAACGCACTACTGGAGATGGCGACACTGTCATGACTGGGACAGAGAACAGTGCACCGGACAGACCTGATGCGCAGATGCCGGGAGGATCTGCACCCGAGAGCGAACAAAAGCCTGAAGAACCCACCAACGGGCTGAAAGAGGTAGCCGAGGACCAGTCCGAGACAATCGTTGTTGACGGCGATGCAAGCAAAACAGCTCCCAGTGTGGAGTCGAACTATGGCAGAAGAGGTCTCGTGCAGTCGCCTACATTATCGAACAAGACGCTTCCCGCGGTCACACCCGGCAGTACTGGAAGACGATTGAGTCGACGATCAAGCACAGCAGCTCGGCAGTCAGTCGAGGCTGGAGACCTGATAGAAGCAAGGGCTAGTTCAACAACTAGAGACGATGAAAAGGACGAAAAATATTTCAAGGATGATCGAGACAAGAGTCCTCCACGACGAGTTCTACGACGCGGGCGGGTGTAGGTTGATTGTGATCTATTCTTAATTTCCTATGCAACAGGATTGTCATGAGTCAGTATTACCCACATTTTCGAAGTTGGCATCGAAAAGTTTGGGGCTGCAACCATTGTTATATCGGGGTACGCAGGTGAGCCGTGTGAGCTTGGTTGGCTCTGGCTTTTAGCGGAAATGGAAACACGGAACATGAACCGGCTTCAACTTTACTTGAGAGAAGTCTACTCTACAATGATTTTTTGTTGGGGTCCAGTGAGTGAAGTGATCCAGGTATTATGATGAGCTCGAGAAGCCGATGTCTTGTAGACGATTGTCGTCCAGGAAGGAAGCGGCGTTGGGTTTGAACTGCAGCATTTGAACTTCCAACCATGTGTAGCAACAAGTCATTATGCATAGACATGGCCCGGTACAAAAGTATTTGTTTGTTAAGTTAGACAACGGATGATCCGCGTGGCCATGTCATTGGTGGTTTCTACGCCAGCCAACAAATAATGCCTCTACTGAGCTGGTATTGGACCCCCGTTCCACTTACGGTTGGAGTGGTAGATAGGTGTATGAAATCTTACACCGTCCAGAAATCGCTCTGGGATCTGATTGGAGACTCGAGCCAATAGTTTATACCTGACAAGGCTCGCATGGAATGAGGCACACGGACCTTTGGTTTCCCTGGTCCCAAAACCTTCCTCAGGGTCCAGAACCCAGTTTGTTCACAATGGCGGGCTGAGTCTCTGGGACAGAGTGACTGTATCTCCCACTTGGGCCTTGCGAAAGACGCTGTTGTGGAGATATATAGATACTATATAGGTGACTGTGAGAGAGATTGCCAGGTATAGAAAAACCAACAGGCTCAGATTTCCAAACCCCCCTTGCTTGAAAACACGCATTATTTATATACGGAAAACACACTACATCACGGCTTCCAATTCTACAGATTCTCAAATTACGACAAGGACACTGGACAAGATGTTGTCATCCACCTCATTACTCGCGCTCAGCCTCTCAGCGCTTGTCCATTTATCTTCAGTATGTAACATACCCACCATCAACACCTACCCTGACATCCATCCAAGTCACCTGGAAGTAATCACTAACCCGGACAACCAACCCACCAGGCTGGCGTCACCGAAGTGATCAACGGAGTCACCGTCAGCAACTGTCCTGGAGCCATGGTAGTCCAAGGCACCACTGCAACATATTGCTGTGTTGGAGGCACCGGGTTCAGCATGTCATTCTGCGACGGATTTCCATTCTGTTCAAGCACCGACACGGTGACCACCACTTCGGCAACGTCCTTGGCCACACCCACCTGCCAGACCACTATTCCTTTGAGTGCTACGAATTTTCAGCAACTCGTTGAAAGTGCTAGTCGAAGTCTGGCTTCGGCTTCAGGTTCAGCATCAGCATCAGCATCAGCTGCAGCGACTCCTTCGACTGGTAGTACGGCAAGTAGTACTGGTACTGGCACTGGCACTGGCACTGGCACTAGCACTGGTTCTCAGGCTCAACAGACTCAGAATGCAGCAGTACAAGGTATTAAAGTGTCTTTTGCGGCTTTGGTGGGAGCTATGGTTTTTCTGGCGGGTGGTTTGAGTTAGAGAAGACAAGGAGGGGGGTTTAGACTACTGGATTGAGAAACAAAGTCTCGAGTCAATAATAACACGATGTCATGGAGGTGGTCCTGGCTCTTAAATGGTAGTATCGTGGTTGCGGTGGGAGGTCTCCCGCACAGATCCACTGACCTGTCTATGGAGTACTATTAAAACTAGTAAAACTATATCCTATATACTCCGTACTCCGTATTCGTCAATGCAAGGCTGCCGCTTTTAAGAGGTTGGTTTCGCTCTGTACCAACGCTGCCGACTCTACTTAGGTACCTTAGTACCTAGTAGTAGTACCTAGTAGTCGACCCTGATCTCGTGACTTATAAAGGGTACTCATCGAGGTGCCCTCCCCCTTTTTCTATCGAGGCCTCCAACGTTTCTTGATTAACATCGGAATGTTCTAGGAACCTTTGGTCGTTGTCAACGGGCTGACCCAGGAGAACAATAGTGTTTACATAACATATCCATGGACGTAGTGGCTGCAGGAATCAAATATTCATCCATCGCTTCGTAACAATACATTATCTACTCTTTGTTTCGAGTAATTGTAGCAGACGATCCAGCTGTGCTTGAAGTGCGGTCTCGCGCCGTCTGCTCTCCTCTTCACGCCTCTTGCCCTCCTCTTTCTGCTCCACTAGTTGCCTCTCGAGCACAGCTAATTGTTTCCGAAGTTCTCCGGCGACACCGCCATTCCGAGGCTTCTTAAAAACACTCTCTCCAATTTGCTCTTGCCCAACTTCATCCGGGGAGGGCGCCGGTTGAGAGTGCGCTTCGCCCGGGTCGCCTGGGGAGGGAAGAAGGGCGATTGCTTCTTTGATTCGTTGGAGATGGCGTTCAGAGAACTTCAGGCATGCGTTGTAAAAGAAATCGTATGGCTTCCAACGATCTCCCCCTTGCTTGGCACTCAAACTCACTTCGTCAAGAATCGTCCGATATTTCAAGGCGCTAATCGTTGGCTGCTGGCGAGATTGGTCGTTTGGCTCTTGAGTTTTGATGACCACATGGTGGGCAAACATTTTCACAGTCTCATTGTCGTAAGACATTGACAGCCCAAGAGCTTTGCCATTGAGTGTTTCCAATCGGCCTGCTCTCCGGAAGAGATCGATGATGCCCTCGAGAGCAACACTCATGCTATAAATATTCTGCCGATCAGCGACATGAAGGCCTTGTTTGTCGCATTTGGCTTCTCCCGTGATGAAAGGGAAGAACATATCATCGCGGGCTAAATACTTGGATGGTAACCCAATAACGATGCCTAATTTCCGAATTTCTTCCCTGGAGAACTTTTTCCACTTGAAAGCAATTGTGGAATCCGGTTGCGGGCATTTCCCGTATGACGGGAAAATGGCTCGTACCCAGCTATCGTTACATCCTTCGACGAGGTCTTTGAATCCATCTTGTCCGCGAAGCGCTAAAAGTTCTGGTGCAGGGAAAATGTGTGGATGCATGTTCTTGACCAGCCATTGCTCAGATTTGTCTCGAGTCAATTCGAAGAATTCTAAGAAGGTAGATTCATCGAGAACCGAATTCGGAGGGTGGGGCGCGCTGATAGAGAGCAGCTCCTGGCAGAAATCCAGTTCGTCCTTGTCGAGGCCGCTTGCGGAATCACACATAAATGTCCTGGGACGCTTTCGTGAGACATTCCGAAGTCACAGCCTCTAGCAAATCGATCGACATGTCCTGGTGTGATTTCACCAAGCAAATCAGCGTGCAAGCTCGACATCACGCCTCTTTCTAAAAGAGCCCAAAGGAGTGGTAGGACTATATTACTCCGTAGTAAAGCTTGCCTAGGGTCAAGCCTACCACGTGACTCAGACATTATCCAACGCCAAGCATTTTCTACCTCAAGCGGAAAGGGAAAGCGCAGTTTGAACTGAGATTCTGCAACGACTTCAATCATCCACCTCGAGCCATCCACTGCAGTCTGCAGTCCTCCATTCGAAGCTACCGAGCTGGTCGCCTTTGAATACACGGCTCTCAGGTTGCTCATTTGAGCCTCTTTCCTCAACATGTGCCGCATCTGCGGGCGCATGGTCAAATGCATCTTTGACTCGATGCCCTCACGAGTGCCGAAAATGCCAGCCTCGACAAGGTCAAGGTCCGCATCCCACTCGCAATTGCGCCATGATGTGTGTGTTTCCATGAGTGCAAGCTGACAAGCTTCTAGATCTGTTTACCCTCCTCGCCACATTCGCTCTCACCATGTATCATCACGAGCTTTGGTCCGCAGCGCACTGGATCTGACGTCCACGACCCGAACCATTCAACCACCGACATTCCTCCTCCCATTCCGTGCGAAAAAGTTTCACTCTGCAACAACCACAGGTCAACAATCCGTGAGTTCGAAGCAGCAATTTCAGAACACGTCGCCGGAGATCCCGCCCACCGTTCTCCAAAGCACCAACCAAAGCACCATCAATCCCGCACCAACCGCCCAACAAGAGGTAGCTAGTGTAGGAACAGCCAAATCAGGAACGCTGACTAGACCACTCGTCCTCTCCAAGACGCTGCAAGACATGCTCCCTCAACTCCACGCTCAAAAGCCACACTATATTACAGCACATATCCACCGATTCCCGTATCTTCTCACCGAAGGCGATACTCTACGGCTACCTTTCCTGATGAAGGATGTTTTCCCCGGCGATATCCTCCGATTGAACCGGGCTAGCATTATCGGCTCGCGCGACTTCACGCTCAAGGCCGGTATGAGTAATACCGAGACTTACGATTCCAAGAGAACCGGCGAGCCTAATTATCTTGATGAGCGATTGTTTGAGCTGCGTATGCGGGTCATGGGCACGGAGACTGGTCCCATGATGGACAAGGAAAAGAAGAAGCGCCGGAATCGTCATCGTCGCGTCATTCACTCCAAGCATAGATATACGGTGTTGCGAGTCATGCAGTTGAGGGTCAAGGGTTTGGATGAGTTGAAGAGTGAAAAGGGGACTTTGCTCTTGGAGTCATAGATGGACAGACATATCTCGACAGACATATCTCTCTTCTTGGCCTTCACCAGAAAGAAGGGTTGTTTTGATCTACCATACAAGCGAGGAAGACGGTTGTTACCCATCAAAAGAATGGACCACACTCAGCACTCTTAGAAGCATTTCGTCGTCACATTTAATAGGCGAATTCGCCTTGTAGCAACAATACAAACAATGATTCTTTACAATAAACACCTCCAACAACTTCTTACTCCGCCTCTGCCGAACTTTGGTCAAATGGTCAAGAACAGTAGTATGACTATCACTAGGTTTTACCACTGCTACTATTCTCAGCCAGGAGGAATAAACGACTGTCCATCCATCCATCCGCCTTGTCAACTATAAGCCATGTACGAGAGCCGGTGACGGAGGCTGTGCCTGGTGTTTTTACCATGCATGCATAACAAAAACGTCATTTTATCAACAATGTCCCCGGCCCCCCTACCCAGTGCGCCATGCAATCAATCGTCGTCAAAATCAAACATCCCTTTGAAGTCGTCATTCGTCCCATCTGATCGAACTTCATGTGTTGTGCAATCGACCTTGCCGCCAGCGCCCACCCGCTACACAGACAGACAGACAGACACATGTCAATATATAGCTTTGATCATCCACAGTGCTGTCCTCCTCTGGTGATGGACATCCATGCAACTAGTTGTTCCTGCGTCTATCTCATCAAAGGTTTTTGTTGGTCCAAGACATCATCAGTACAGTAGTTTTCGTTAAAGCGTATCATCTCGAGGTAGATGTGACTGGAATCATCGTTTGACACCCATGGGGCCATGACTGGCACTGCCCACCCGACCGCTGGTTTTGCGGACCTTGATGTTGGCCTCGACACCTGCGCGGCGCGGTGATTCTCTTAGAGATCGGGTCTTGGACACGCTCATCGCACCCATACCACTGGCGGACCGTGGTGTCCGGGGTCGATTGCCGTTCTGACCCTTTTCAGACCTGGTGCTGAGCTTGAGGTTCTCTTGCTCCTGAGCAAGTTCATCCCAAATGGCATTGGTGTCTTCAATGACCTGGAAGTCCATCTCCGCACCATCCTCATAGATGCCCATGCCACCAGCAACATCAAATGTTTTGGTCGTGGTGGTCGTGGTCGTTGTGTAGGACACGCTTCGGGCCTTTCCTTTGCTGCTGGGACTTCTACTGTGGCTGCGTCTCGCGGCGGCTCTCTGCAGTGTTAACTCTTCTTCACTTTCAGCACCGTTCAGACTCTGCCGATGAGACGTCTGGGAAGCGCCGTCCTTGATGTGCATCGAGTTTGACGTCGATCGTGCGTATGGATGATGTCTAGGATCCATGCGAGCATATTTTCTCGGCTGACCGGGGGTTGGGGCGGGAAGATTCTCGTCTTGGGAGGAAGCGTTGCTCACATCATTGCCGTCAATCTCGCCGAGGGCAGATCTTTGGGCACTGGACCGTGTTGGAGTGGCGCTGTGTGTGGCGCTGGACAGACGCATTGGTGTCTTTGTCGACATTGTGCGAGGGGTGGATGGTTTGGCCAATTCCATCTTCAGTTTCCACTGGTCTTCAAGATACCACTCTCTGAACTGGTTCTGGTTCAAGTGTAGCCAGTGCTGTTGAGGACCAACCACCATACCGGGCCGCATGAAACGCATGAACGCGATGACCTCGTTTGCGGTAAATCCGTGTCGGTAAATCAGATATGCACCAATCAAACATCCTGTTCGACCAAGTCCTGCCTTGCAGTGGACAGCAATGCTCTTGTTCTTCGCGATCATGTCATGAGCAAGCTTGATGAACTTGCGAACCACAGGCAGCGCGGGGCATGTGCCATCTTCAAAGATCATATCAATGTGTTGAATGCCCAAAGCGGTAAAGTAGGTCGGACAGTACAACTCCGAGTTCAGGCGCACGACTAGACCGACATCCTTTTGCACGAAGTGAGTCAAGACATTCTTGAAGGGCTGACCAATCCTGGCGTTCTTGATCTCCGGGACGCAAGATGGTAAGGTGGCATAGGCGGGAGAAGTGATTGGGATGGGAGCGACGGGCTCGGATTGAGGCGATGCAAATGCGACAAATTGAGGTGAGACCCAATTGAAATCACCCATGTCCACTCGCTCATAGCGTTCATACCTGCAGAGGGCAAATTAGCCAGGGGTTGACTTATTCAATGCGCGCAAACATACTCTTCAAGATTGAATTCCTTCAGTTGACAAAGATTCTCTTCCTTGGCTCTCCACACACCATAGACGACATCTTGAATATTCAGAATGAAGTCTGCTTGACTATACCCAGCGTCTCTGAAGGGCATATAGGGAGGGTCGGCTTGCGCGATAGGGGCGAGGGCGAGATGTGGAGGCCATGCTTGGATGAGTACCATATAACAAGCTACCAAGCATGCAGCGTTTGCTCGGCTTCTGGCGTCGGCCCTCGACCAAAATACGACGGCTTTGTCATTGTTTGCGGGGTCACCAAGTATCTCGTGAAATTGAACTGCAAATCTATACAAATGGCCAATATGCAGCGGACCGAAATCGGCATGGAAAGCATTGTAAAGAAGAGTATCGTCAATTGTGAAGTACACTGGAGGCGGGCGCAGTGATGGGGCAGTAGGTGTGGATTGAGGTCGGATGGACTTCTTGTGAGGAGACCTCTTTGCTTGTGTCGCAGGATATGGGAAGGGAGTATGCTCATTGGGAGGTTGACTGTATGAGGCTAGGTATAGTCGATCTAAATGCGGGTAATCAGTCGCGTGCGCAGGTTGTTGAGCGGTCAGTCAATCATACCTTGGATATATTCAATGACTTGACCGTAACTGGCAGAATGGCCCATGGTAGGCGCCATTACTGGTCGGTCTGACGGGTGAGAGAGGGATGTGAGAAGAGATAGGAGTCGAAATGGGCCAACAAACAAGTCTTGCTAGCTTGAGGCAAAGTGAATAAAGTTCCAAGAGTGGGATGTTGTGGTTATAAGAGTTGCATGTCCAGGACGAAGACTTGGGCAATGGTAACGAGGAGCGGCTTAAGAATGGAAGAATACAACCGAGCGTTGAATGAAGCTGAGAATGATGGATGGGAAGAGGTAGAGTTGATAGCAGTGGTAGTGGTAGTGGTAATGGAAATGGAATTGTAGGGACGGACGGTAGATGTACCTTGTGAGAGGTGGTGAGTTGCAGTCGATGGTCCAAGTTGAATCTGTGTTGTTTTAGTTGCCCGTTACCCAGCAACAAACAACCGCTATACTCAATCCGGAATAGCGGCATATCCCCACCAACATCCCTCGTCGCATCACATTCGCCATCTTTTTTCGCCTCTGACGCTTCGCACTCGTTGACACACACCCCTGCATCAAGCTTGTTGGAAAACCCGCACACAGGACACCCAGGACGCCCCTCGGCCCTTTGTCTCCTTCGTCTCTCCCTCTTGCTGTCATCACTCGCCCGCCCCCACCTCTTGTTTCTCATCGCAACCAAACCTCGTCCCACTTACGAACCAAAGCAGTCCAGGTTCAGATTGACCAGCTGGATCGAGACAGAGATCTCATCTCCTGTCTTGTGCAAATAATCCGAATCTTGGTCGCTTGTGCGGCCCCATCCTCAACCACCAGAGCCTGTCTCCAAGTACCAGAGCCTTGGGATGTTGCTATCTTGGTTCCCCCAGCCTCACTAATTAGACCGATCAAACATTAGTCCAGCTCGCCTACCTGGCTATTATTGGTCCAATCATCGATCATCATGGCTTCAATATCCGACTCTGAATTTCCCTGTTCATTGTATGACGCCCTTGACTACGGTCATTTTATCCAATCCTCGTCAACTCAAAAGCTAAGTGGACACATGCTAACTTTGACATCGTGTCGGTGATTTCAAGAATAATTCACACTCCCCTCCTAAATCACCGCCTAGCTTCCACCGCTCTACTCGCACTACAAGTTGATGCCGAACTCTCACCACTGGTTCGCCGCCGCCTCACCCTGGTGGCACCTTCAGAGGCGACAGATATGACGACGTCTGTAGATGACGCACCAAACCGACTCGACGACGAATCCACAACAATCTTACGCACAGAATACCGGGCTACGACCAATCGAATGTTGCGTGTGGCGGTTAATGGGTATATGGAGTCTCTCGGTGTGGTGTTGCATATCATGCAGGAATTGGATGTTGATGTTCTGGAGCAGAGGCAATCGTGATATCAAGCGAATACTGATTCGGCGACGACATATCGACTACGCCTTGGCTGAAATGGGACATTTTTGCATCCTATTCTACATAATATATTCCGATACCCCGATACCCCAATATCCTGACAATACCTGTACAGGAGACAGTCATTCAGGACTGTCAAGCATCTTGGGCAAAGGTCACTTCGCCTTATCCAAGAACATGCTTCGTAAGAACTACCTCTTACTTTTTTTCCTGGCGGATCGACTCTTGACCAGTG
The DNA here is from genome assembly GCF_000836275.1 of Exophiala mesophila. NCBI lineage: Eukaryota > Fungi > Ascomycota > Eurotiomycetes > Chaetothyriales > Herpotrichiellaceae > Exophiala > Exophiala mesophila. The sequence continues at coordinate 4,371,229 of NW_015622504.1, read as the reverse complement.
CAATCTTAACGGATTCACTCTTGATCTGTACTTTCCTAACGGATCGACTCTTGATCCGCATTTTGTCAGCTGATCCATCAATCTCGCGTAGATTGATATGCCTGAACCACACATCCTTGACCTGGGAGTTGAAGGGTGTAACAACGGGTAATTCAAATTCTGTGAATGCACCCGGAACGTCTAAACGACTTCGGGCGTCAGTGTTGAATGGCTTTCCATCGATGCTGCGCTCTAGTCCCACGGCCGAACCCTCAAAGCTGAGCATTCCAAACGTCGCGTTAAAGCAAGTTGGCGCCATCTTAGGCGATGCCTTTTTCTTCTTCACCTCGACTTCGACTTTGTCCCCGCCTTCGGGGTTGAGACAGGTCCCAAAAATACAAACTGACCTATCCGGGTGATGGTTCTTTGACACTATAGCAGAGCGGTGATATGGGCTGAATGGCGAGAGTTTCGGGTTCGAGACGAGAAATTGGATCGTACTTTCCGCTGGCAACATGCCTTTGAGTTTGACTTCGCCCTCCATCTCCTCGTTGTCCAGCATGTCCATATCGGGGAAACTCGAAACCTCGGGCGTCTTCCCATAGTCGATCGCCGGATCTAGCGAGAGAAGCCCTTTCTTTTTTCCCCACCCACCGCCACCACCTGTAACTTTGAATAGTCTTGCTTTGCCCGGAAAACTCCTGAGGCCACCATGCAAGTCATACGGACTGTCTTCGTAGCTTGCTGCACTCTCTGGCCAAACGTAGGCGTAGATTCCCAACGGACTATTGTCCGCAGCTTTCGGGTGATCGGTCAAATACTTCGAAACTGCCTTTTCGAGCTCGGTCGAAGCAGGAACTGCAACACCGTCAACTTCGATTGCGGCGACAACATTGCCCATGACATTCAGGATTTTGCGTGGCGGTGTCAAGGCTTCGCATGGGACTGATATAAAGGTTCTTGGAGATCGCGGGTGGGTGAGGGGGATGACGGAGGATTGTAGAGGGATTCGCTTCTGATGGACGACGACAACGGGCTTAGGGTCGAAGACGCGAGTGGCTTTTTGTGGACTTTCCTTCAACTTTACATCCCAGGTGTCTTCAAAAAGTGTTGCTCGGGTACCATTGACAAAGACGGTATTCGCCACTGGAAGTTGAACATGAGAAGCCAACATATGACTTTCACGAATAGGGTCACGAAAGACTCGGGTGATGAATTGGAGAGTATAATGATCTTCGTTGTCGTCGTGCTCCTTTGAAGGCGTCGACATGTCTTCTATGCTTTCACCGCTAATTAGGATAGAAATGCCCTCTGCGGGAGAAAGAGACTGCGGGTAGAGAGAAAAATCAGGCAAGGCATCAACAACAGCTGCGATTGTCTTGATTTCATTGGGCCCTCGATCTGTGTGTTGGTTGGAACTAAAAACCCGTTTCAACACATCCTTTAGGAATCGACGTTGATCGAGGAGATGTACTTGAGATGGGGTCGCAAGAAAGACAAGGCTCCGGATAACGAAACGCTGACTCGGAGGGAGATTTTCCAGAATAGTCTGTTTACTCTATTGCCGTGTACAAAGCACGTGTTAGCTTACGAACCTAAAAACCCACTGCACAATTTCGCTAGAGTTGTATGCTTACCACTCTGTTCTTGCCGTTAGCAATCCAGGTGAAACCCAGTCGTGCTTGTCCAGAAAACTTATATCTCAGCCTCATGAGCTTACGGTTGAAAAAAGGCATCTCCCTTCTTTCATTCCAAGGATTTTGGTACTGGGGAGATACTTCTGGTGTTGTGAGATCACTGTTGGAAGTATCCGCATATGGCACGTGGTTTGACGCTGACTTTGCTAGGGCTTCTATTCCATGTCGTATGGCTGGGCGCCGCCCGCCACCAGAAATGAGCTGGCCACGAGGGATACATCTGTAGAACATTGTAAGACTGTCGGCAATTAACGATGAATTATGGCTGTTACTGCATCTTCGCTCGAGCGAGACGCAGCCTACCCAATGCCTTTGCAAAACCAATAGGTAATGAATCAGTCGGATTCGGCTAAGTGGTGACTAGCCTTTGATAAAAAGGTGTAAAAGCATTGAAGAAGAAGTCCAGCATTTCAGTCGACGTTTATGATATATACGGGGTCAGACCCGTCATTCTCGTCATTTCCTAACTGACCAGAGAAGACTATGATATCACGTGATATGGCTCTCAACTCACTTTGATCACCAAAGACACAGGTCGACATCAACTTATATTTCTGCTATTCATATGCCTAGGACAGCGTTTATCATCACAATAGCCTCATAGTTATCTTATCATACGTGCGTTTGGGTTTTAACCATACATCTAGTCAAGGAAAACGCCTTTTCCAACAACTGCGCCTAGATTGAAACTGTCAAATACAAGTCTCCAGATTTGGATTTGCTCGGGGTCAGCTTGGCCTTTCCGGATGGTGACCGTTGAAGTATTGTGCCCGTCTCATCCCGCGAGGCAGCCGATTCATTCTTGAACATCCGCAGCGGTTCACGGTTGATCCTGTATGAGATCGAGCTGGCCTCTCCAGGTGGTGCTGGAAATTCAATGGTTGAGTCCGAAAGGTACCCATCCGAGGATGTGCTGTCGGTCTTCATGAACGAGGCTTCGGCTCGGATCAACTGATCCCTCGTGAGTCTGAGAGGCATCCCCCTGTTCGATGGATTAAATTGCATCTTAGGCATAGGTGGCGTTTCAGCCTGTCGAGAGACTGCCGCAGATCTAGGGATATTAGGGTATCTGAGATCTTTCAGAGGGCTCTGCAGCCCTGTCGCTTCAGTCCGAGGAAGAGCAGACAGTTCAAGTTGTCTGTCTGACTCTTCCGGTGTTGTGTCTTCCTCAATCTCGGTGAGTTCCGAGCTCAAGGATCCTGAGCGACGTTGCATGTCCCTGGTTGGCACATACTGTGGAGTGGGGGCAGTGCGAAGCTGCTCTGATGGCTCTATTAATGGAGTAATGGTCCGTGTTGGTGGTGGTCCAGCACCCCGACTCTTCTTCAACACTTTCCGGTTCGCGTAGGATGAGGACGGCGGCAATTGATGCTCAGGAGCCTTCAGGGCGATAAACACCGGCTCTGATCTGCTGGGAGAACTTCGATAGTTGGGGGATCCGAAGCCTCTAGCCGACAACGGCACACTGATATTACCATTGTCATATGTTGGAGTCAAAGGAATTCGTTCAACTGGGGCGCGTTGTGCCTTAGTGGTGCCGTTAGATGCCTCTACCACAGCAGGGGATTGTAGTGGCGGAGGAGCGACGCGCTGCTTTTTGCGAACTGGCAATAAATCAAACGGCTGATTATCGACATACACTGATTGGGCGTCTGCAGCGCCAGGCGCAGACTCAATGTCACCAACAGAACCGACATCACTCATTGGCTGTGCAGGTTGACGACGTCCAGAACCCTGGACGTTTAGAGGATCAGGCCACAAGGCCCTGGCGGGGAAGGTTGGTAAGAGTCGTGAGCTGCTTTGTTGTGACGTGACGCTGACGGGTGATATCTCTCCAGGCACTTGTGGAGATACAGCCACGCCTATATCCTCGGGCTTGATGCTCTTCCTCCAAAAGCTTCGGCGTTTGGATTTTTCTTCCACTCCTTGGTCCGACGGAGGAGCATAAAAGCGGCCATTCAACATTGGAACTGTGAGCGAATTGGGGTCTGTAGTGAGAGGCGGATCCTGCTTCTGCAAAGGACTCTGATAAACAGGGGGCGGTGGGGCATCAACCACTCGTGACCTTCTTTGACTTCGTCTCCGTTCTCGTCGCCTTTTTCGCATGCACAATATGAACATAAATAATCCAACGGCAGCCAGGATAAAGCCAGCGCCGCCAGCCGCAATCCCTGCGATCTGAGCAGTAGTCAAGCCGTCCCTGCCAGCAGCTTGCTCAGTGATCGCCGCGGATCCTGGTGTGGTATGGCCAGTAGTATAGGCAGCACTGGTACCAAAAGTGCCGCTGTCTGTTAGCGGACCTGAGGCAGACCCGCTTGGGATGGAGTGGCTTCCTGTGTCCATGACAATCATGCTCACGCTTTCTGTGGTGGCGGGACTGCCGATTGTTGCAGGGAGAGTTTCCATGGCTCCAGACGCGAAAGCCGTGGGATCAACAAGCGTTGCAGTGATGGTACTTGCAAGATTTGGAAGCGCTCCCCTGACTGAGCCGCAGACGTTGTAAACAGAGACGTTGTCTTGATCTGAACCTCTACACAAGGCTTTGACACACTGTACAGAGCCTTCTCCTATCGTCAGATCAGATGTATTCTCCCGAGTGCACAAGTAGTCGAGGTTGGTAGTGTCGGCGCAAGTACTCCCTGGGTAGTTGGTGTTTGCGAAGAATTGGATGCAAGGAACGGCGCAGCTGGGGACAGAAGAGAGGAGAGCTGAAGGAAGGCAGATGTCATCTTGACGGGCATGCAAATGAGCGGCATGACGGACTGGACTCGCCGGTCTCGGTGTCGATGGTGAATTACGCATCTCAGATGGTGTTTCTTTGTCATTATAGAGAGTTCATGTTGAAGGAATGTGAGCCGTTTGCGGCAAAAGGACGTAGAGAGAGTGAGAGAGGTGCAATGACGCGTGCGAACTAGTCAGGAAATCAGATCTGCGACGTTGAGGTCGAGATCTGGGGGATGATACAGATATACGGAGCGAGGGGCAACCAGGCGATCTCACCGTCAAACCGTGGGCAGATTAACCCTACTTACTGTGGCCCCTCTCCAGGGAGGCGTGTCGAGGAAACATTCCCCCATCCCTGAAAATACGGGATATGGCAACGATGAAGATGGCGGCTTATCGATGTAGAGGCCATAGGAAAAGAGACATGAAGCGTGGGAGGTTTCAAAGCATTGGATGTGAGGCAGCAGTGGTGGTGAGGGCTGGCGCTTTGAGGGCGGTTAGGTTACAGAAGGATCCAGGGTAAAGGGGCGCGTAGACTGCGTAGTAGTAAAGGTACCGGCCTTTGGTCCCCCTCGGTCCCAGACACGTGATTTCCAGGCACAGGTCAGCCACCAGGGCCCCTCGGGCCTTACCTGGCACGCCTGGGCACCCCGGGATACCCTCAGTCGGTGTACGAATCACAGCAATCAGCCAATGAATAAATCTGTTACCCTGGATCGACGTCTTTTATTATTGTTATAGTCGTCTGGTGACTCAGCGACCTATAACAATCGACTAGTAATTTCAGTCGCTTGCTTGTTGCATTTGCTGCTCACTCCACGGTCTTGGAACGAAGCATTGTCGAAGCGCCTGTGAGGCTGGCAACAGCTCTCGGTATTTCTACACCCGTGTGACAAGTCTCATAGCGTAACTTGCGTGCAATCTTACGTAGAAGAAAGAGGGGGTTCGCAGTCGAGGATCAGTCCATATCATCGTCTCACAAGCCCGTCTCTGCCGTGACCCGATCTCTAAATGCTCATGGATTAGCTCTTTGTTTGTCAGGCACTTTCAAACAGCTTGGATGGGGGTAGTGGCTCGCTTGACCATGGTAGGAGTTCGGATCAAGGCCAATCCGGACCCATCTCTTCCAGGCGTTTCATAACTGTAGCCTCGAACAACCATGCTGGCTGGAAGCATATGCCCAAAAAAGGCAGGAAATACACATCTGGGCTCACAAGTTGAATTGCATCCGATTAAGCTGTCACAAAGTCTGGCAGAAAAGGCTGACGACGGGAAAACGGTATCACATTATGTTATACTAAGGTGTTTGCGTCCAAGCTACATGACCAGCTGCGCCGTATTGCTCCCAAGTTGGAATGGGAACGAAACCCCATCCTCCCTGCAAAGACAATAATTGTATGCTCAACTGCCCATACCCTGCGTTAGGGCTTGCTCCGGCCGGTCTCGCATCAGCTGCCCGTCGACTCTCGAGTAGATGACGGCGCCTACACGCTTTTGCTGGTTGCAAAGCCCCCAAGAATCGAAACACGTGGGATATCAATGGTAGGCGAGGGGTGGTCGATCCTCGTCAGAAATGAATTCATGTCGCGGGCGGTAGAAGTGTGCCTCATCCGTAGAGAAGTGGCTTAATACTTCAGAATGATGTAGCTGAGGGTATTGGGTTAGTGCAAAGCTCTCGGTGATTCGGGGCTTCGGCAAGACTTGACTTACAGCGCATGGATGATACCAGGAATGTAACCGAGAATGGTGAGAAGAATGTTGATGAAGAAATCAGCATTGCAGCCTCGCTCGAGGAACACTCCGAGAGGAGGAAGGATGATGGCAAGGATGATCTTGCAAATGTCACTGATGAAGAGGCCGGTTAGCTCACCCAGGTCCAACGGGCCACCAGATAACGCGGCGGCGGATGAAGCGGAACGCGACTTACGATGCTGTGAAAGGCATGTTGATGAGTGTGTGGGGTGATGATGGGGTTTGAAGGTTTGAAGAGTAGTGTTGTCGGTTGGTGAATAGAGACGATGAGATCGAGATGAGGTGAAGTTCTGGGCTGAGTAGAGAAGGCAAGAAGGATTGGAGGGTGCGACGAGCTGGGTTGGTTATAGGTTTTTGGACGTGGCTGGCTTTCTAATGACGAGCGAATTGGCACTGAAATGGTACTGGCACGGACTGTGGGCAGTTGGCAACGAGAGGTGATTAGCAAGAAATCCTCCTCTCGATCATGACAACCATCGGGGCTGACAAGTGACCGGGGGTGACGGGTGACGACTGACACGGACAGAGTGACCAGCGCCCAGACTTCCCAGAGGGATCCTGCCTCCCCAATCCAAAGTTGGTCTGACTCTGCCTCAGCAGGCACTCTCCCCAATGACGTCGGGAGCCTACTTTTGGCCTTGTTAGGTCCGCCCTTGCGCGCCGAAATGCCAGGAACTAGCCTTCTTTCCTGCCCCAGCATGCCCACAACAGTGCAAGTTTCAAACAGACGGGCCTCTTGGTCCTTGTCATTGACGCCACAAGTCATTAGCGAGTGCACTTAAATCAACCAATGGCCAATCTTCTCGTCTATGCGAAGCCTTTGCGTCGTAATCCCTCTCGCACATTTGTGTGGCTTTGTGGGGCTAGTTTCCATTGCTGTGGCTGATATCAATGATCATCTGAAGCCCTCCCGCCTATGATTGCTCTCTGCCAGGTGAATGCATGAAATCGACACAAGGTTACGGAAATGACGGCGACTGTTGTGGCTGATGACATGATGCTGGAAAGATCTGAAGTCATGCCTGAAGTTTTTGTCGCAAGAGAACCTAATTGCCACCGTTGTTCCAGTTTTGCACCATCACCATCTGCGGCACAACGTTCGATGGTTCGTGGCACTGAAAACAAAATGCTTGGGGTTTTCTTTGGCCATTCGTCTCATCTCGTGATTCTCTGTGTCCTCTGTACCTCTTTTCTTATGCAAGACGGTAAATTCATGCACGTAAGCCTGTGGTTTCCAGAGGATCCGTTCCTTCCTCCAGCCTCAGGAGACTTTGGACGCCTCGTGACTTCCAGCAGACCAAGAATAAAGGTGACGTCACATGTCCAATCCTCCTCACGTGTTTAGAGCGCCATGCCGACCCACCTTGCAACTGTTATCGAGTCACGGGATTACGAGAAACTCCCACTGCTCACTCATCCTCGCAAGCCTCCCATTGCCCAACAGGTCTACGGAGTATATACATCCAGATGGCCGACTTGACGTCGGACTGAGTTGACTTAGGTAAGCAGAGTACATACAGGAATCAGTTCCTCTCATTTATTATTGGTAGATAGGAGTGGCATCTCACCACTACTGTGACACCTTACCTATATGCTGCTCTCGCATGACCTTTGAATCTTACGGCTCTTTTCCAGCATCGATTTAACCGGCATCTGCCGCGCCAGATGCAGACTTTGTCTTCTTTGAGCATCCACCGCAGCAACCAGTTTGTTCTTTTCCTGCCCAATCCACCTTTCGGCAACTCTATGACCACCTCGGTGCTATCTGCAGTGTAATATCAAATACCACAATTGACCAATTGACCAATTGACCAATTGACCAAATCACATCCAGTATCTCAATCAACATGCATACTCAGGACGGATGACTCTAGTAAGGTAACTTGGTGTACAACATGTCTACTTCAAGTTCGCGACCACCCTTTCTCCGTTCTCTTTCGACCAACTCGGTCATCAGACCCTCGAAGCACAAGCCCCGCCTTTATATAGTCTTGTACCCACGAGGGGGCTCAACCACCACGTCCTCATTCCGCAACGACATCAATTGTGATTCGCACCACTGGTCTCTCGTTGTAGGGTCTCAAAGCCCCAATCGCAAAGATCCCGGGACCCGGTATCACGTTGAGCACTTGGACCACGACGCGGGCAAATATCTCTACGATCAACAAGATGTTCCAACTCATCCATCTGCTCAAGCAGGTCTGGTCCGGATCGCGATAGCCAAAGTGACCAACGAAGCTCGCCTCCAGTCCATCCTACGAGACATTGTCGTCCCTCAGGAAGATGTGGGTTTCAACTGTTTGACTTGGGTGCGTGATGCATTCGTCAGGTTACACCAAGATCGCAAATCCATTAGGACCTACCTCGACGACACAGACTGGCCTGCGGTCGAGACATGTGCAAGAAAGTATTGCAAGCGGAAAAAAGATGTGGGCCGTTTTCAAGAAGATCGCCGTCGACCAGGTACCTGGAATCCAGAAAAGATCAGTACTTTTAATTTCTGGGAGAATCGAGAAACCTGCCCATGATTTTTCTTGCCAGGTTTGAGAGACCCTGAAGCAGCTCTTGTCTCACATCCTGGCAGAGAAAATTGGACCTTGCCCCAGCAAGAATTGCACGCCTAAAGAACAACCTACTACTACTATACAGGTCATTTACTCCTTTTAGACATACACTACGCATGCGCCCCAGTCACATCACATCACATGGCGCAGCCCTCGCAATACAGTATACATACATCCAAGAATCTAGACCCGAAGAAAAAGTATCGACAAGTCCAGGAAAGCTATAGTAGGAAAAGATGGAGAAGATTGCGGATTTGGGGCTACGTTTTGGACAGGCCTTCAACCCTGGCGAGAGTTGCACTCGGCGGTCGCCACAACAATAGATGTCGATTTTTTTTCAACCGGCAAGCCTGATCCTAATCCACGAACACGAGTTCTACCACATCAAGTTCTTGATTTATCCTTTTGGCCCTTGGCTAGGCAGGCCTACTATTGCACATCACAATACGAAGTAGGCAGGGCCTTGTTGGTGGTGAGACCGGGCTTGACCATTTTCCGGTCTTGAAGGTTTGAGTCTAAAATGTAGTCGGGAACATGCATGTCTGGTTGAGTTCGCCTTGGGTATCGTTCATTTTGGGAAGATTCACGGGCATATGATCCGAAGACGTGGAACGATACAAAAAGTTCTTTGACATAAAAGTTCAAAAGCGAGATTCAAGAAAGTTGATGGATTTAATGTGTATTAGTGCTTTGCCGTGGACTGTATCTTTGGTGATCGATCGACTACCGGCGCCTTGCACAAAAGCCCCAGTAGATCAAGTACTGTCCGGACCAAGTCAGTCCCCTTTACAAAGCTGAGAATACAATACAAGGCCCGATGAGCAGATGCCGTCTGTCTCCGGAATGCTCCATGTACCCCCAGCCAGCTGACCATGGCAAACCCTTGGTAGTTGAGTTACCTAGTATTCCAGATTGAACGCCGTTCTTGTAATCAGCCAAAAGCATGGCCTACTAGTTTCAGATAGTGTGAGTTCAGAGAGGCATGAAACCGTGTCACTCTGACCACCAGAGACTCGACGTAGAAACCCTACAACGAGGCGGTGGACATGATAACATGATCTCAAAGACCACGGAGCATGACAGTTCGTTCTCCCTCCAACTTGGCAGCGTTTCTCTCCTTATCCATGCGACGGGCTTCTTCCAAGCCTTCACAGTTGTGGCTCTCCAACATTCGATGTTTTCCGCAGAATCGCTTTTGACAGAAGCCACAGTCTCCCACGATGGGTTGAGCGGGAGCCTTGCAGGCTTGTTTGGAGCACCGAGGCTTATTTGACTTCTTCTTGGTCGGCGTGGAAGGTGCGGGTGTTGATGGTTTGGATGTCATTTCGGTAGACGACGGGGCAGGTGTGGATTGTTCTGTTGGTGTTGAGCTTCGAATAGGAGGAGATAGTTGTAGGGTTGATGATTCTTCAAGCTTCAAATCACCGACGGTACTTGACGGTTCTAAAGGTTTGTCGTCAAGAGTGAGTCGTACATCGACGGGGAGAGTTGTAGAGGCAGATAAGAATTCTAGAACGTTGGAGACTGTGTGGATGGGCCTAACATTCAGTTTGATGGCTAGAAATGTTTGTCAGCAATCAGAATGAGCCCGATGAATATGGAAAACGTACTCTTGCCACCGCCGATATTGACTTGAATGGCCATGTTATCGGCGGAGAGCTCCTTACTCTTGCTAGATGTGTTGGAGGTAGCGGAGCCGGATCGAGAGCGCATGATGGCGGTGATGACTCGATGTGATATCTAGAGGATTTCAAAGAGAAAAGGAGGTTGAGAGGCAGTATAGTCGGTTGATTGACGAGAATGGCAGGTGTGGACTGGTGGCTCGTGACCTGATGACGAGGTGCAGGAGGCGAAAGGAGGTAGGTCTCGTCTAGTGGGACTAGTTGAAGAGCAGGAAGTGACAAGGCGGCTAGGGAAGGCCGTTTGTAGGAAAGATGTTGGGGTGGTGAGAGGTAATGGGGATTGTTGTTGGTGGTCAAGAGGACAGATAGGAAGTAGTAGTGAATTGCAGATTGCAACTTGTAGGAAGCAATCTCTGGATTGACAGACGGAGGAAGGCGGTTCAGGCAGATTAGAAACAACGCAGGTGTGTCATGGGAGTTAATATGAAGGAGGCCGGCCGTGGGCGTAGGCAGACTGGTGGATCGAGCAGAGGCCAACAAGACGAGGCGAGGACCAGCGGGCTGCTTCAGATGATAGTGACAAGGTGGCTGTTGGTTGAGGTCTGTCCTGCTGGGACCTACTGGGATGTGGATGTGGGTGATCCGATGACTGGATGAAGTGGAGCGCTGACGGCGGATGGCGGATGGGATAAGGTCAGATGGCGATAAAATGACGAGACCATAGAAGCTGGTCGCAGCTTCAAGAAAGCCACCAAAGCAACCAGAGCCCAGAGGCGACACTGGCGTTAATGGTGGCACTGGCGCCGACCAGACTTATTGAGGTTGTCAATGCCTGGGCCTCCCGACTGCACCCTGTCGGGTCTGTTAGATGTGGGTTTATGGGCTGTGGGGAGCGCGACGCAGGGTTCTCTCTCGGGGCTGTTGTGGCTCTTGTCGTCCTTGTCGCTCCTAGAGTCTCAATAGAGCAAGGGCCTGCCAAGAGTATTCTTATGGTCCACAAGTCGCCGCGCCGTCTCGTCTCGTGGTCTGCATCGCCTGTCCGACTCCTCGGGTGCTTGGGTGTTTGGGTGACTCTGTACGAGTCGCAGCACTGGTAGCCCTGGGTATGGTAGGCTCGGCCAAGTGGACCCTCTATTATCTTCAGCGCCTACTCACACGCCGACATCTAGGGAAGCATATGTCGTCTCTTGTCGAGACCGTGATAGCGCAAGAGTCAGATGAAGTGGCCTGGTTGAAGCCTAAAAAGTGAGGGAGCCTACGCCGAACCATCATAGATCTAGCCCGTCTCGGCCTCAAGCTTATGCCTTATGCATACAGCCCACCGGCTGCACCACAATGGAACAGTGAACGTTCAACGGTTGGCCTGTGGTGCAATCAGCAGAGGCAAACGCTTGCGGTCTTCCGACTTGCACACGGCCAGGTCAAAGGGTCCCGCCGTCCTCTACCAGCGATCAGTGCACCATTGGAAGCAAAATACCATACAACGCACAGAAGGTGACGGTCTACCGGCCCTGCTCCTTATCCAGAGCTTAAACTCAAGGCCAGTCAGTAACGCAATCGGACGTCGGCCCAAACAGCATCACGACCTGCTCTTTGAAGAGGCAACGGACCCGCACGTGCGGGAGGTGCATTCCCCCTTCATTCTGACTACTATAGGTAACATGACCCCGTCTTGTAGAATTATGCTTTGGAATGTGTGGGAAATGCCATATGGCACCATTATGGTATAAACCCTGATCCTCTCTTCAGCATATTGATGACCTACTCCATAGTAAAACTGCGGCACACGCCTGTTTGAAGTTCGGTGTCTGCGAGCACAGACTCCTCGTGGCCCAAGGGCACGGACAACCAATCCAGACTTCATCGATTCCGACGAAAGCTAGATTTGCACCATCTGAGGCATTCGCATGCGGTCAGGGCCTGCGCTTTCAGACAAAGTTCCATCCCGAACAAGAGCAGGATCGACACAGTCCAGCCAGTCTTTGGCAGACAGTAAGGTGTCAAAATGCAACCCAACAATCCACCTGGGGCTAGTCCGTTTCCATCAATTGTCCGCATGTGCCTATCTCGCTGTGCCCAAACAAGCGCAAACAAGTGTTCTGGTCTACTATAGCATTGCATCTCGCCACCTCCTGTCAGCATGCGGATAATTCCCTAGGTTGATATTTGTGGTTCAGCTTGGGGGATGGCATGTGTTCTTCGGCAGCGGTTGTTTTAACAAGTCTTATCGTTCATCGTTGAAGTGTTGGAACTCGGTAATGTTGGCACTCACATGGCCATATTGCTTTTGTCTAGACATTGGACAGAGTCATGTGCTCAACTGTGACTGACCCGAGCCGTAGAATTAGATCGTCGCCTGCATATGCACAACGCAGATAACCCGGAGGTGGATCTCTTCGCAGCCTTGGTCGATCGATGTTTGTCAACAGGACCTCAAACATTTCTCCGCCTGCTCAGAGCCCTGGTCATAATGCGCCGATGCTTCGGAACTCTGAACTAGCGTGTCGTATGGACAAGCTCGTTATTCTGCCTGTGCCACGTTGCAGAGCGAATCATGACTGAGTGGCACACCGACCGTCCTATTCGAGAACTCCGCCTGTACTTGGTCTTTCAAGTGTACAATGTCAATTCAATACGTGGTCCAAAAGCCAACTGGTTCGTTCAAGATCGTGACAGGTTCTGATCATAGCGGAGCATCGAGGCTTATCCTCGGTACACGAAACTCATGTTCCATCTGCTCTTTTCTCTCCTGCATCGGGGTCGAGATAGTCGTCCTTCTCGGCCGCCTCATATTCACCGATCATTCCCATGACGACTTCTCTTGCCTCATCAAACTCCCCGAGTCCTTCAGAGAAAGGGGTTTCCTTCTTGTACTGCTCAAGATATGCGTTTCGCTTCCTCATCTTGTCATATTGTACCACTATTCGCCTGAAGAGGGTGGACACACTGGTATGGTTGGCCAGCATCAACCCTGAGACTCGATGGGTGTTTTGTAGGTAGGGCGATTTCTTGGTTAGAGCAACTTGGATTGAAGCAGGGCCCCAGGGAATAAAGTTTGCCATGCGACGCTCACGGATGCGTAGAAGTGATTTGTGGACGTCTGTGGGGTCGGCCTCGCCTTGAATGATGTTCAAGATGGAAATGAAGCAGGAAGATTTCGAGGGGGTAATGGACACCATCCGGTTCTTGGGCTGTAACAGTCGGCGCATGACATCCAAAACCGTCGTCTTGCGTACAGTCTTGGCAGCTTCGGCGTCGTCACCAGTGAAGGGAGTATATGCTGTCATGAGGAAGTGACATCGAGGAGTAGGAATCAGTGACGCGATGATTCCAACAAGGTCATTGTGCATGTAACCAGGATACCTCAACGTGGTCGTGGAGGCGCACATGACGGTGGAGACCAGTTGGTTAGTTTGCTGGAACGAGGGTTCTTGAACATGCAATCGCTCCGAGGCAATTCTCGAAAGAGCACCGTTGTCGAGTACCACCACTGAGTCGGCATTTTGGGTCAGTCGTCGCATCGTGAGAAGACTGTTGTATGGGTTCACCACCACGTCGCCAATTGCAGTATCTGGAAAGACAGAATATGTTTGGATGATCTTCTTTGGAAACCGGTCATTCATTCGCTCCAGCAAGTATGATCCCAACCCTGATCCTGTACCACCGGCGATTGAGTGCAGAAGCATGAAGCCCTCCAGAGAATCACTGCCGTCGGCCTCGCGATCAATCATGTCGAAGATTTCTTCTTGCACTCTCTCACCGGCGGCATACCCTGCGGCCCAGTTGTTGCCTGCGCCCATGCCATGTTCGCCGACAAAGAAATTCTCGGGGTTGTAGATATTCTTGTAGGGGCCGGTCTGAATGCCATTGATGACTCGAGGCTCGAGGTCGACCAAGATTGCTCGTGGAATGTATCGAGTGTCGTCGCTCTGGTAGAAGAAAACATCCTTGCGGTCACCGCCTTCCGTCGCAAAGTCCTCGAGATTGCCATCTCTGCTGATGCCGTGTTCTTGACATAATTGTTGCCAGAACCGTGAACCTATTGCATTACCACACTGGCCTGCTTGAATGGTGATGATCTCTCGAGGCATGATTGATCATGGGTGAGTTGAGAGGTGGGATGGGTGGATGGGTGGGAGATGTTTGCCAACGTCGAACTAACCACGACGCGTGAAGCCTAGGAGCCCAACTTTGAGCGCGTCTGCCTCAGACACAAATCCAGGACACAACTTTTCCAGTTAAAGGAGCGGGGGTGGGACACGCCCGAGGGCCGCCAGGGGCTTTCCCCTCCTGTGACTCCCTACCTAAATATTATTAATGATGCCCTATGGGCCAACGGCGAACTAATCCGCTAGCGCCACTTAAGTGCTCGTAGTGCAGGAGTGAGCCTGTGAGCTTCCACGCCTTCTCTTCAACCTCGTGTGGGAGCCTTGAGAGTCTTGGCATCGTCGAAACATTTTCCTCTCCCATCACAGCATCACCATCCCATCCAGACAACAGAGGAGACAATACTACAGCACTGACACCTTGTCTCGGTCTCAGTCTCTTTACTCGCTCTCAGAATTCCCACTATACCATCCAGACGTCTCCGGACATCTGCAGCCTTCCGATCATGCTGCCTTAATCGACGCTATTGGGCTCAAAAGCGCAGTCGCAATCAAAAACATACTCAAGATTTCAACCTAGATCCTCAGCCTAGAGGCGTCATTTCACCATGGCGACCACTAGTTCCATGTTCATGTACAGCTTGACTATACAGTCACCTTCGGCCATCACTCAAGCTGTTCTGGGTCAATTCGCCGGTACAAAAGAACAACAGATCATCACAGCTTCTGGTTCCAAACTCACCATCCACAGACCCGATCCCACCCAGGGCAAGATCTCCCCAATCTTTACCCAAGACTGTTTCGGCATAATCAGAACCCTCGCCGCTTTTCGACTTGCCGGTAGTAGCAAAGGTCAGTTGATCTCTTCACGTCTATTCGATACTCAACTAACATGTTCTTTCAAAGACTACCTCATTGTTGGATCCGACTCTGGGCGCATTACCATCCTCGAGTATCTACGAGACCAAAACCGTTTCCACCGAGTCCATCTCGAGACTTTTGGCAAGTCCGGCATCCGCAGAGTCATTCCAGGCCAATATCTGGCTGTAGATCCCAAAGGAAGAGCATGTCTCATCGCCTCGGTGGAGAAGAACAAGCTAGTCTACGTCTTGAACAGGAATGCTCAAGCCGAGCTCACCATATCCTCCCCCCTGGAGGCTCACAAACCTCAGACTCTAGTCTTTGACTGCGTTGCCCTCGATGTCGGCTATGAGAATCCCATCTTCGCTGCCTTAGAGGTCGACTATACCGAGGTTGACCAGGATCCTAGCGGACAAGCTATGGAAGAAGTGGAAAAACTTCTCGTCTTCTACGAACTTGATCTAGGACTCAACCATGTTGTCCGGAAGTGGGCTGAGCCTGTTGCCCGAGATGCCTCAAAATTATTTCAGATCCCAGGAGGCTCTGATGGTCCCAGCGGTGTTCTCGTCTGTTCCGAGGACAACATCACCTATCGACACTCAAACCAAGACGCTTTCCGTGTGCCTATTCCCCGGAGAAGAGGTGTCCTCGAAAATCCGGATCGGAAGCGTCACATTGTGGCTGGTGTCATGCACAAGATGAAGGGCCAGTTCTTTCTCCTTCTACAAACTGAGGATGGCGACCTCTTCAAGCTCACCATAGAAATGGTTGAGGACGACAACGGTCAGCCAACTGGAGAAGTCAAATCTTTGAAGATCAAGTACTTCGACACCGTTGCCGTTGCCAACAGCCTACATATCTTGAAGAGTGGTTTTCTTTTTGTCACAGCCGAGAACGGCAATCATCAATTTTACCAATTTGAAAAGCTAGGAGACGACGATGAAGAAACAGAATTCAGCAGCGACGACTATTCAGCCGATCCAACAGAGCATTACGAGCCAGCCTATTTCCACCCGCGCCCCCTTTCTAATCTCAACCTCACTCAAAGTGTTGAATCAGCCAACCCCCTCATGGATTGCAAAGTAGTCAATCTTTTGGACGACGATGCTCCTCAAATATATTCTGTGTGCGGTGCCGGAGCACGGAGCAGTTTCAAAACTCTCAAACATGGCTTGTCAGTGACAGAAATCGTCGAGTCAGAACTTCCAGATCGTCCCGAGGCGGTATGGACCACCAAACTTACTCACGACGATCAGTATGATGCCTACATTGTCCTCTCCTTCAGAAGTGGAACTCTCGTTCTGAGCATCGGCGAGACCGTCGAGGAGGTCACAGATACAGGCTTCTTGTCAGGGGCCCCTACTTTGGCTGTTCAGCAACTCGGGGAAGACAGCCTAGTCCAGGTTCACCCCAAAGGTATACGTCATATTCGAGCCGATAAAAGGGTGAATGAATGGCCTGCTCCCCAGCACCGTTCAATCGTTGCGGCTTCCACCAATGAGCGGCAGATAGCCGTCGCGCTAAGCTCTGGCGAAATTGTCTATTTTGAGCTTGACACAGATGGTTCTCTCGCTGAATACGAAGAGCGGACAGAAATGAACGGCACCGTCACTTGTCTCAGTCTCGGAGATGTCCCAGAAGGTCGAGTGCGAAGCTCATTCCTTGCTGTCGGCTGCGATGATTCGACCGTTCGAATTCTAAGTCTCGACCCCAACTCGACTCTCGAGAGCAAGTCGGTGCAGGCACTGACGTCCGCGCCCTCATCATTGTCAATTAATACCATGCCTGATTCTACCTCGGGCGCAAACACTCTGTACCTTCACATCGGTCTTTATTCTGGTGTGTATCTGCGAACCGTCCTGGATGAGATAACAGGAGAATTGTCCGACACTCGATCTCGATTTCTTGGCTTGAAGCCTGCCAAACTTTTCAAAGTTTCTGTCTGCGGGCAATCTGCTGTGATGGCAGTCAGCTCACGCGCCTGGCTGGGGTACACCGACACCCAAACAAATGGCTTCATGCTAACACCCCTCGACTACGTCGGCCTGCAGTTTGTGTGGAACTTTACAAGTGAGCAATGCCCCGAGGGGATGGTGGGGATCCAGGGTCAGAATCTAAGGTACGTCTTATCACCTATCGCCCTTCTTTCTCACCCTGATGAGCACATGACTATGCTCTTTCTGAAATCTCAAGATTTATGCGGAAAGACATCAAAAAAATTCCAATTGTTCCTTCTGAAGTTGAATCATTTGCATATCTCGCCGAATATCTCTTTTTTGGTGCCTGCTGACGCAAATCCTAGGATATTTACGATCGAAGACGTTTCACGAAATTTGCTTCAAGAAAACATCCCCTTACCATATACGCCACGAAAGTTTGTCAAACATCCCGACCAACCACTCTTTTACGTCATCGAGGCCGACAACAATGTTCTTGCCCCATCAACAAGGACTAAACTACTTATGGAATCCACGGCTGTCAATGGCGACGCCGTGGTTCTACCCCCCGAAGACTTTGGGTACCCGAGAGGGACCGGTCACTGGGCTTCGTGCATTCAAGTCATTGACCCCATCACCACGAAGTCTGTCGTTTTCACCCTGGAATTAGAAGACAACGAATGCGCTACCAGTATTGCCATCGCTCCCTTTTCTGGACAAGACGACGAATCATTCCTTGTCGTAGGGACGGCCAAGGATCTCGTGGTCAGTCCCCGAAGCTTTTCGGCAGGCTTCATCCATGTTTATCGATTCCACGAGGATGGGAAAGAGCTGGAATTCATCCACAAGACCAAGGTTGAACATCCGCCCACGGCTTTACTTGGTTTCCAGGGTCGTCTACTCGCCGGTGTGGGACCTGACCTCCGAATATACGACCTAGGGATGAAGCAAATGCTTCGAAAATGTCAAGTGCAGGCAAGTCCCAATCTCATCGTGGGCCTACAAACTCAAGGAAGCCGGATTATTGTTAGCGACATCCAGGACAGCATCACCTATGTGGTGTACAAATTCCAGGAAAACAAACTGATACCATTCGCGGACGATACGATCGCCCGGTGGACGACGTGTGCAACCATGGTGGATTATGAAACAGTCGCGGGAGGAGACAAGTTTGGTAACATATGGCTTTTACGTTGTCCACCAAAAACATCGGAAGAGGCGGACGAAGATGGTTCTGGGGCACATCTAACACATGAACGACAATATCTTAATGGGGCGCCAAACCGATTAAGCCTGATGACGCACTTCTTCCCCGGTGACATCCCAACCAGTATTCAAAAGACGAACCTAGTGGCTGGTGGACGTGATCTGGTTTTCTGGACGGGGTACCAGGGCACACTGGGCATCTTTGTGCCCTTCCTCGGCCGCGAAGATGTGGACTTTTTCCAATCATTGGAAATGCAGCTCGCATCTAGCAACGGGAACCCACCTCTACTGGGAAGAGACCACCTGATCTACCGGTCGTACTATGCACCGACCAAAGGCATGATTGACGGTGACCTGTGCGAAACGTTCTTCCTCCTTCCCAACGACAAGAAGCTCCAGATTGCCGGGGAACTGGATCGATCAGTGCGAGAAATCGAACGAAAGCTATCCGATATGAGAACACGGGTGGCGTACTAAGACAGAGCAGGAATGAATGATACCCCTCGGAAAAGGAAAGGGATAGGGAAAAGTGTATGAGCTACTTGTATATGAAGAAGTTGCACTATTTCTCCAGGCCAGCGCGTCCATGCGCGCCAGCCTCGTTTCTATCCCCCAGGATCCTACTGTCTTGTGCTTTGATTTCCTTTGATGTCCCTTCTTATCCTCCCCTCTGCTTTCGAAGTTTTCCACCCCGGTTTGACTCTCTGAAAAACGTCTCTTGCCTCGCTCGATCTCTCTGTCATCCATTGACACCATGGATTGATCTAGAGCTGGATGCACAACTCCATCTGGAGTGTTGTACGAGACAAGAACAAAAGGTGGAGATATGGGATATATCTGTTTTTGGATGGTTCTTGCCTCCATCTTGTCGCCGATCTTTGAGTACGATTTCATCGAGTCTCGGCCTATACGGGCTGGAGAATTGTGGTGGATTATTGTAATTTATGCGGCGGGACAATCGTAGGGTTGGATCGCTTCTAATCAGGGTCAATCGTGATGATTACCTCTGTCTCCTTGGAGAGGAATATATATATCTGGTGATGCTCATGATCCTGTATCATATTATGGCATCTTGCCGGATAATTGATTACTACTTAGGCCATGCTTGGGCATACCTAGGTACAATTATATGTACAATGTACAATCATCCACGAGGCATAAACACATCTCCCTCTACCTTGAAGATTGGATTTTTCATATTCATCCTCATCATCCTCAAGAAGGCGGAGGCACCAAATCCAAGCCCTCAACCGTCAATTTAAAGGCATCTGGCCGACTATAATGACCAACAGCGTCAAAGTCCATATGTCCTCTATCACAATCGTCGAAATCGACTTCGGCGTAGAGAAGCTGATCCTGCTTATTCCAGACTGGTCCTTGAATGGTTTTGCCCATGGGATTGACAATACAACTACCTCCAGCAGAAACATATTCTTCAGATGAGTCGACGACAGAGGCAGTCTCTTCAGGTGCCAAGGAGGTGTTCTGCAATTTCGTACTGATGCCAGCTTCGTCGAGTGTTGATTCTTCGGAAATGACATTATCCTTACATCGCCACGCAATCTCGTGATTTTCTTCGGTTCGTGTAGACATGGAGCGGCGTCTTTGGGTAGAGGCAGGACCGTTGGTAACAACAGTGCCACCGCTGCTGGAGGCTCCATTGGTTAGTTGCTCTCTTCCGCGACCGGTCTCTTTGGCCTGGCCGGTGATCCATTCAGGCAAGTCCTTTCGCTTGGTGGCTTGGTTGGCAGTGAGGACGAAACATCTTCCTTCACAGGCAATGGTCTTGACCAGACTCTCCCAAGTGTCTCTGGGGTCGGCGGTAGGAGCCAACCATAGATTGACGCCTTGACTGTAAATCGAGTATCGCAACAGAGGCATGAAGTTCTCCCAACAGATAGCGCAGCCCATGACGACTTTGACGCCCTTGATGGTTGCAGTCACGGCTTTGAGCGTGCTGGGTTGACCTTGTGCCCACACCAATCGTTCAGACCCAGTCGGCATCACCTTTCTCCTCTTTCCAATCATGCCGCGAACCGGGTCAACGTAGACGGCTGTACAGTAGAGGCTACCAACAGTCTTCTCGACTAGACCTGTGACGATAAAGACACCTGTCTCACGAGCAATATCTTCCAGAATCTCTCTTGTTCCATCACCTCTCCGGCCTGTCTCTTTATTGACAGGCAGTTTGCGATCGAGCCAATCGTCGCCCGCTCCGTTAGGCGTGTCACCTAGATCGACGGCTGACCGGTGGTATGCGAGGAACTGGTTACGCCCTTCATCGGTACGAGATCCGATAGAGGCGCCAAACGCACAGGTTCGAGGGTATCCGCCCAGATAAGCCTCTGGGAATAGCAGGATGGAGATGTCCTTGGAAGCAGCAAGTTCGGTGGTGTTTCGCAGGGCAGCGAGTGTGTCGGCCGTTGTGGCCAGCGTCTGCGACTGGCTTACGCCGATTTTGAGTATTTGAGGCATCTGGATGCTGTGATATGAGCTCCTTCTCTCTTCCTGGACCTCAACAATAAAGTTGGAAAGCTATGAAGGAGAAGCCCGCTCAAATACGTTGTTGAAATACTTCAGCCAGAAGGTCGATTTCGCGGCGTGCGGGGAACCATTGCGAATGACTGGATCAAGTAATGCCTCCGTAAGAGATACTACATGTAATCCTCGGAGGATTGGTGATGAATCGCCTTATTTTGGTTTGGAGAAGCCCAGCGACGCCCAGATATGGTGGGGATGGAGGGGGAATCTTGAGGGAGAGATGGTGTTTTGGCACCTTTGGTCATTTTAATGACGTACAGGAAGTTATGGGGCTTTCCAGAGCTGATTTACTCCCCTGGGGCGATACTCGGGCACCTCGGAGCCCCTAAAGGCCTATCTCGGCGCATACGTTTAGAATAAGACCTGCTTATGATAGACTATAAAATCATCCTCAACGCTTCCCAGGACTTTCTACCTCTCTCTGCCCAAACTTCTGGCCCAGCCGCTTCTTCCTTCATCTTGCGATGAAAAATCTCCATGCTCACCCAACCAGACCAGCCACTCTGAACCAGCCAGGCGTGACAAATGTCTCGCATCGGAAAGTAAGCCTTCTCGTCCACCTCCAACGGAAACAATCGACCGTAACTGCACCATGCATGAGCTCCGTCCTTGTCATCATCATAAGCAGGATGACCCGGGAGGAGCGGAGGTGATAATTTCTCGGCATCGCTTAGCTGGATGTAGACAATCTTGTCCAGTGGACAATACTGGTTGAATCGATCTATCGACGCTTGTAGCGCTGCGTTGCCGCCTGCCCGAACACCCGACTTGGATCGTGGGTCTGCCCATAGTCGCGACACCACATGGTAGGTATCGAGACAGAGGCCAAAGTTGGCTCGGTCGACCAGTTGTACAATCCGCAGTGACTCCTCCCAGTCGGCGACATGGGTGCCCCATGCCAGAGCTTCATAGGCAAACGTGATGGCAGGGCTCTGCTGTGCGCCTAGATCGGCTAGGGCCCTCAACTCCGACACAATGACATTGATATCCCCAATGGCTTCCTTGTTGTCGTTGCTTGGGATCTGAATCACCGTGGTACCTAGGGTGTTGGCAATTTCAAGCCATTCTCTTGCAGTGTTCAATCTGTCTTGCAAAGGCGATGGCTGTCCTTCGAAATTGTCAAATGATCCAAAGCAAAGAATCTCGATATGGTGATCGGCGCACAATTGTTTGATGCGATGAGCGCCTTCAATTCGGCTCACGTCGTGTGTTTTCACATATGCGTCGAAGTCAGTGATGGATAGCTCGATACCTTGATACCCAGCTGCTTGGACCGCCGAGATCTTTCTTTCTAGCGTGTGTGAGGCATGCCAGCCTAATGAGACTGAAGAGATGGCAAGTTTGTGCTGTTGATTCATCTCTACGCCTGTAGTACCTTTACTCATGCCATTGAGGCTCTTACGGTGAGGTTTGTCTACTTAGTGTACTTTAGGTACAGGAAAATAGTTCGCCATGTCACTGCCTGATAATGACGTAGATACCTAGGTACGGAACTACGTAGGAAATTTGTAAGCATTAATCCATAGATAGAATGCAGTTTTAATCACTCCCAATGTGAGGACTGTCGCTATACATCTAGGCGTGGTTCCCCTTTGAAGCTGCGAAATTTGTTGAGCCGTCCTCCCTGATACTATTGTTCAAGTAGAATAGAGTGGAGAATACAAAAGGTGACCAATCTCAGATCTTACGTCCACCATCAAGATGTCTTCTTCTCTTCGACCGCTCCAGCCTGCGCAAAAATGATCTCATCACGTTCCCAGATCAGAGTCAAGGCCGTAGCAAAAGGTCCTAGGAGTGCGACTTTGCCGAGGATGCCAACTAGAGCCAAAGCGTCCAAGGAAGCGGATTGATCCTTGGTTGCCGTCTTAACAGATTTCGAGTATCGCGACGCAATGGCCCAAATGACATATGCCGTCGACGTAATTGCATAATCGTACTGCATGAACCATTTGGATCCCTGTGCAACGTCAATCGATTTGGCATCACCAAAGGGATTGGGGGGAAGGAACACGCTAGCTGGGTGGAGTTCACTTTGCGCGGCCGTTGTGAAGAGGCTGGGAAATGCCACGGTAGAGAGTGAGATAGTCCATGTTGCAATGTGAGCTGGAACACTCAACGCCAGTCCAAACTTGTACACGTTTCGGAGGATGGTGATTTGGTTAGCAAGGCGATCAGATTCCTTGGTGTATTCGATCTTGGGCCAGAGGGTAAACCTCCAGATGTAATTGTACACGGTCGTCCACAATGGGAATGCTTGCCAGACTAGGATCGCGGTAATCTTGGACGTCAGTGACAGGACGCTTGGTGTAGGTAATGCCATGAGCACTGAAGGAAAGATGAATCCAATAATGATTCCAAATGGTAAACCAGAAAGATTCCCTTCCTGGATAGTTAATGCGGATGGAGTAAGGGGTGCCGAGGATGTCACCAGTGGTGAGGTGAAGAGGTAGATCGTCAGATAGAGAGGGCCGATAACAGCATATCCAATGCACTGGATGACTAGACCCCAAATAGTGGTGCTAAAAATACCATGATTGAGTCAGAAGAGCCATCTACAGAACCAATGTAGAATCACTTGGAACAGAGGGAAGCTCACAAAGAAATAACTCGTCCTTGATTGATCTTCCTCCAGCCCTCGAGGACATAGACGGACCAAATTGCAACTGCTTGGCCACCAAAAACGATGCTAATCAGACTCGCAGCGGGATTTTCCCCGTCAAGGAGCGGCCAGAAGAAGACAAGGAGTGTAGCAAGTAGTCCGTCGGGAGGATCAAAGCCGGTGATGCTGGTGTCAAAGGTTGATTTGGTCCAGGTGTGATGGGTGGGTAAGATCCCTCTGGTACGAAAGTCGACAATCGTGGGGAACAATCCATTAGACTCGCCGAAAATGTGCAACGAGGCGACACCAAGGCCAATGAGACCCGTAAGTGCGATGCGTGAGATGTTGAGGAGGGCCATGAGGGAGCTTCCAGTGACGCTGAAAGAGGGTTGAGGAGTAAACTGAGCAAACGATGGCGGAATTACTTAGTTCTCCCCACAGGTGAGTCTATGTGCTTATCTGAATATGTGTAGAGCGAAGAGAGAAAGTTAACACGGTAGGAGGAGTTAGCACCTCGTGCCGCTTGAATATGATGATAACAATAATAATAATAAGGTCCTCGATTTGCTACTTTTTCATGAGTTGAGGAAGTGGACGAGCAGAGGGGGTGACTTTCAGGAGGATTGGATGTTGGTGGGAATCGAGGAACCGAGGCCGCCAGAGTGGAACGCCTAAGTACCTGAAGATCAGATCACACTGAAGCACAGGCTAAAATACGGAGTACAGGACTTGAGGAGTATCAAGATGCGAGCAATCAGCTTCCTCGTATAACGTACGTGTGTATACGTCCATCCTCGTATACTCCTTGTGACACCCGATTTACACCCCGTGGGTGTCTTCACCTCTTCTATTCTCTTTCTCGGTCCTATATCAATCTCCCATGTCGTTGCTCTAACTGTTCTCTATTTCCACTGTCAGGGGAGATCCAATGAGGCTAGACACCCCCCGACCCCGGAATATTTCAAACGTGCCCTAATAAAGCTACATCCCCAACCAGCAAAAGCTCGGGATGGCAGGCAATCAAAGCTTACAATGGTCTTTTATATGCCTTTCTTCATCCCATGCCATCTAACCCAAACACATTCCTCTCAAGGACCCGTGCTCAAATGCCACCACATCTGCTTCCAAATACTCTTCACGTTCGACCCGTTCTGATTGACTGGCGCGGTGCGAGAGTAAGCTGATGATATTACATACTCATGCCTTATGATTTTGGTGCGGCTGACCCCGCTAACAACGCCCCGTGCCATTTCCAGTAGGATTGAGTGCCCGAAATATTGCTTATTGCTTCTTTCGTTTCTTCATTTATCGAATTGTTTAGACGAGTCGCAAGCACTTCGACGCCTTGCATATTAAGCTTCGTTGGCAATCCTTTCGGGAGTGGTTTTCTCCAAGCCATGGTGTAGCCACATTGCTTTCTCATTGGGGTGCTTACGCTTACTGATAGCCACCAACGCATATCTGTGATCGACGCGCAACCGAAGGCGTGATGGAGGGTCTCGCTTACGGTCAGCCCACTGATCCTTTGCCATCTGACAACAGCCTCTTCGCTGGTTTATCAACCTTTGCGCCCCATATGGCCGCATCTGCGATTCAAGGCCACCACCTTTTCAATTCGACCCTCCACGGTGGTTGTTCTTTCAAGCATCCTTGGCAGATTTGAGGAAAGGGAGGCCTAGACGTCGCTTGAAGCTATGCTCGATTATATTGTCATCGGCGCTGGTAGGTACACTTCAACGCCAACATGTCTATTGGGCTCACAGGTAGCAGGCCCGTCAGGACTATGCGCGGCGAAAACAATCCTCGAGTGCGAACCAGACGCCCAACTCAAAATCCTTGATGGTGTGAGTTCACAGCATCGCTATCATGCCAGAGGTCATGCGGTTGACAATTGAACTGCCAGAACAAATCCCTCGGTGGCGTCTGGGCCCAGGAGAACCTTTTCCCCGGCTTGAAGACCAACAACGTCCGGAACAGGATCGATTTCTCTGATTTTTATATGGACGATCGGTTCGGCATCAAACCAGGCCAGCATGTCACAGGTGAGGTCATGCATCAGTATCTTCAAGAATACGCCGAGCGAGCAGACCTGATCAGTCGAATATCTCTGGGGTCAAAAGTTCTTGAAGTTTCGAGAGATCCATCAGGCACGGGCTGGGTCGTCAGACTCGACAGGGAAGTGGATGGCACTTTGCAGAGCCGCAAACTCATCGTCGCCGTCGGCGCTACCAACGTTCCGCACCGCCCGTCAATTCGAGGCGCAGAAACTTTCAATCGTCCCATTATCCATTCCGGTGAGCTCGGTAAGCGAGGGGATGTTCTGTCTGCGACATCCAGTACAGAGTCAGTCGCCGTCCTTGGAGGTGGCAAGTCCGCCTACGACGCAGTCTACTTAGCAGCCTCAAAGGGCCGGACGGTTGAGTGGATTATTCGCAAGTCAGGAAAAGGTCCCGAATGGATCTTTCCAAGTCACACATATCTAGGACCATTCAAAGCTCTGCGTGAACAGTTGCCGAGTCGAAGGATCGTCTCCGTTTTCAGCCCCTGCTTGTGGAATGATGGCATGCGATATTTGCGTGCCTTTCTACACTTCACCACACTAGGCAAGAAGATTGCGCAGAAATTCTGGACAAACATCCACGTCAAGACTCTAGGCGATTGTGGCATGCTCAACGACGAGAAAACCAAAGTCCTAGAGCCGGAAACCGGGTAGGTGAACGACTATCTTGATCCGCGATGAACCGCCCGACTAGACTAATCAATCAATCTCCTTCTAGCCCCTTTTGGTACGGGACCGCGTCTGGCGTGCTGAGCTACGACCAAGACTTCTACAGCCTTTTGAAGAGCGGTCAAGTTCGAGTGCACCGAGAGGACATCTCGCATTTGTCTGAAGGCCAAATCAATCTCCTCAATGGCCAAGCTTTGAATGTCGATGTATTGGTCACGGCCACGGGGTTTTCCGCCAAACCAACGCTACAGTTTACGCCAACCTCGAGCCATGCCGATCTTGGTGTACCTTCAACCTCGTTCACACAAGAACAGCATGAATTCTGGAGCGCCCTTAACAAAGCCGCAGATGCCCAAATCGCAGCTAGTTTCCCCCGTCTGCTTATCGGGCCACACCTGTCACCAAGCTCCGACACTCCCCAGCCTGTACGACCATACGACCCCAGTCTGTATCCCGAGCTGAACTACACCCCATTTCAATTATATCGTGGCATTGCGCCGCCGGGGCCGACGTCCAGAGGCGATAATTCGCTCGTCTTCATCAGCATGTTCTCGAATCTAGCCAATACCCCGCGGTGCGAGCTGCAGTGTCTATGGGCATATGCCTATCTCAACAATAAGCTCGACATTGACCGGTCCAACGTGTACAAGGACACGGCGCTGATGAGCCGGTACGTCAGACACAGAGCGCCGTATGGCCATGGTCGGTTCATCCCCGATCTAGTGTTTGACCAGCTCCCGTACATGGACACGTTGCTGCAGGATCTCAAACTGAGATATTGGCGCAAATCAAATGTCTTTGCCGAGCTTTTTGCGCCTTATACATCCACCGATTACAAGGGTGTGGTGAGGGAG
Source organism: Exophiala mesophila (assembly GCF_000836275.1). Taxonomy (NCBI): domain Eukaryota; kingdom Fungi; phylum Ascomycota; class Eurotiomycetes; order Chaetothyriales; family Herpotrichiellaceae; genus Exophiala; species Exophiala mesophila. The sequence continues at coordinate 4,344,059 of NW_015622504.1, read as the reverse complement.
TGGGCGTTGGCCAATCTGCCCACATCAAAGGCTGCGACTTCTGAGACAACGCCACTTCTGAAGTGATATTATGCGAAGGGGTTGTTGTAAGAGGAATAGTGACCCAAGACATGGTGATGAATATTTTGTCGAACCTCTAGACTTTGTGTCGACATGACGAAAACGAAATTGGAGAATATGGGTCAAAGGTAGCTTTGGTAGTGTGATCTTTTAAAATATGTAGATATGCATGTCATTCGTAAGGCTTTGAGCCCTTGATTGATTGATTTAGGATAATGCCAATACCAGTGTTTCTTCATCCAAGATGCGCTGCGTCCAGTCAAGGACGCCTCTTCAGCCACCAGTCGAGGTCACAAGGTAATATCATCACCATAATCATAGAAGTCGTTCCAGAAAAACACCAATCCGACAGTCGCCTCGACCACGTCCCCGTCCATACCAAGTGCAACACAGCCACTCAAACACAGTAGAGCCAGCATGAGCTTCATCTGAGGAAATCTCGACACGTCTGAGCCTGGGACTCGTGGTAATCGGCCGATGAACGAGAGTGCAAAGACGAAGCGTAATTGACATCAGATCTTAAAAGGCGGTCGAAAGGAGAGGATGAGGATGGTGCCTTCTGCAGGGACAGTGCTGGTTGAGAAGGGAACTCTATGGAAACAATGGCCTTCGGATCCAAATCGGTTGAACTTTGATCAATGGCGAGAATGCTCGAGTCGGAAATCGTCGTCGTCGACGACACTGACACAGCCGCCGTTGAGTCCATCGAGTAAGGATATGATGAGTTGAAATCAATTGACCAGTTTCGACTGGATTGCCGGCGTCGGAAGAGTCGTGATTTCCAGGGTGATGGGGACTTGATGTCTGTGTCGGGGTTGGATTTGATTGTCGAGACTGCTGTCTCGGATGGTCGAGAGAACGACAATGGGCGAGCTGGGGTAGGCATTGGCGATGGGGTTGTTGGTGGAGTTGGTGGTTGAGAGGACCAAAAGTCAGAAACGAGAGAATTATCTTAATCGACGTATCCGATCAATGACTTTGAATGGTCTTTTCGAGTGCAACACTCACTTGTCGGACAAAGCAAACGGCCTAAATCGTTTCACAGTGTTTGCTCCTGGGCAGTGCTGTGGTGGGGAGGTACAACTTCACGATGCCAGTCAGTGAAGTCAGAGGCGCCCCGCGCCGGCTCTTTATCTTATTTGTCTTTGTCGATGTCCAATCGTGAGGATGAAGTAATACTTCTTCCTGTTGACGATATCTCGTAGTGATCGAACGATGCAAGTGCCCTGGGGACGGAGATGCAGAAAGAACTAGCCAAATTGTGACTTTGAATTGAAACATGAGGCCAGGCGTAGGTCTAAGCAGTTACTTGAGTTTATCATCCCTCATGGATCTCGTTCCTGACCCACTCCGTTCAGTTTCCCCTCTCTCTACAATCGATCTATTCAGGCGTACCCGTCATGGTTTAGGTCTAGAGTTCCCCGTAATCCTGGCTGGGTGGTTGGGTGGTTGGCTAGAATTGGCTACATCGCCTCGGCAGACAAAGAAACTTCATGGTGACGCTTAAGTCTAATTGGCATTGATATGGTGCCACCATGGGTCACGGCAAGGGTCTTTTGGGGGACGGGGCGGCCGAGGGGCCACCTTGGGCCTGGTTGTATTGGGCATTTCCCCGCGGAAGCGAGAGGCTTGGGATAAGCAACCAATTCATGGAGTTTGGCATGGCCAAGGAGCGGGAAGTGAGGAGGCCGAGGCCCGTTATGCTTGCACGGCAGATGATTCAATCCTATTAAATCAGCTATATCAATCGAGCGTGGTTGGGGATATCCCTCTGCCAAAAGTACTTAGCAAAATGTTGTTGTACGTACCGTTTTCGTCGGGGATTGATGAGTCACGATGTACTGATCTTTTAAAGACGTTTCAAGCCCAGAGGATACATGGATACTGTGATATGGTCGTGCCCAACTACCTGCACGCTTTTTCATACTGTAGCTGTCCCCTGATGGACAGTCGCTCTAACCAGGCCATCATTTGAGTTCTTATCCTCTAGATTTTTGCCTGTTTGCAATTCATGCTTGCTATACCACGATTAACTCGTGGGCGAAGGGCCTCTCAACCCGAGATCTGCAACACAGAAACTTCATCGTACATCAATCTTACCCTAGCATTACACCATGCTCAGAATTTTGTGGCCTCTTTGAATATTGGCACGGTACTGAAATCCTCCGTATTCCATCGGATCTTGGACTCATGATCGAGCGTTGCGCCGTCATTCGTACAAGGTAGTCCTGCTTTTTCGTTGTCCTCCACTTCTTTGTTTGATAGGCCATTCGAGTCTTTCGGCAGCCAGATCTTAGGTGTCTTGGAAGTCAAAGCTGGATTCAGATACGCGTTCTCCAGCTGTTCTTTCGTATACGACACGGTTTCCTCGTATTCGCCTTCAGGATCCTGGAGCCAAGGACGCAATGCCTCTTGTGAGGCGAATACGTGTGGTTCGAGGAATGACGCCAAAGGGTCCAGCAGTACCGTAGGGATCTTGCCTCGACCAAGTCTGTAGATCCGAGAATCCTCGCTTGGATTAGTAGCACCATTAGAATCCAGTAAGCGCGATTCTTCATCAACGTTGGTCAATGCTTCCACAGGCAGATACATCTCTAGCGGTCCTAGGTATCGATTGATTGTCAAATGATACAAGATCGTGGTCAGGAATAGAATCACCAGAAGAGTTGACGCTCCTGACGCTTTCTTGATTCCAAACAATCCAATCAAGCATAGCTCGGACAGATAGACGCCCACCATCAAGTGTTGCAGTGCTCGGGTGTAGGACTCCCCTCGAGTTTCCGACTTCACTTGGATCACATACAGAAGATTGTATCTGTAGCTGAGGTAGAACAAGTAGATCCCCACAGCCGCAAACCCCAAAACCAGTGGCGCGATACACGAGTATGCTATCGCAATGACGGCAAAGTTCGTGAACTTGGGGAAGACATTAAACCAACTGATGCCCTTGGTCTGGATGTACGTGTTGTACTTTTGTCGTGGCGTTTTGCTCATCACATTGTAGTAGAAGAGGAATTGCAGCAGGTCAGAGTAGTTGATGATGTTCTTGGATGCAGTTCCGATTCCCTGAATGATGAAGTATGTCAAATAAAAGTTGGAGGCTTTGGGCAAGTTCTTCGCCAGCAGAGTCGGGATCGATTTGGGATCGTTGGCAATCTTGGTAGCAACAGCTGCAGCACCCGAGGAAAAAGTTGTGATTAGGAAGACTTGGACCACCTGAAAGACAAAGTTCCATGTCTGAGCCCATTTGACCACCTCTTTAGATGTGGGTTGACCGGATATCGTAGCTAGCCACTTGAAGTAATATGGCACATACGAAACCACGGTGCTGAGCAGTAGTGGAGGAACAAGCCCGGTGATTAATCCCAGGATTGGATCCGGTAGATCGTTCAGAAATCTCAGGAATCGCACCTTGTCGGTCAAATAATTGAGATTGGATATGGTCCCAATGATACCAACTGGAATGGACCACAGAATAATGGTCGCAACAGCGACTGCCATGGCAATGTACGAATATGACACTCTAATCGTTGGTTCCAGGTTCAGATTTTGCCAGAGCACCTCTTTGGGCTGTACGCCGATGAACTTGGGCTGCAAAGCAAAGGGCGCGGGGTGGTGGAATTGCTGAAAGGCCTGATTGGCGCTGACTTGATCCTTGAATTCGACAAACATTGCTCCATACCCATGACTTGGAGACGACTTATCTGCACGACGACGTTGCGCCAGATCAGAGGCGATCTCAGGTAGTTCTTGTCTCAAGCGAGCAATCGTATCTGACTTCTTGCCAACCACGACGTAAGACCGATGATGTGGCCGATCGTCTGTGACATCGTTGGAACTTCCACCGCCTGTGCCGGTTGAGTGTTTGCGATGACGCTTCTTGAGGAGTTTCAATTCCGCCTGCTCGAGCTCATCAACTTTGACATCCCGCGTCGCGACTATTTGCTCGACACCCTCAAGCGAGGAGACGTTCCAACTTCGAATAGCATCTGGTCCAAAATGACGTTGCAAATGTTCTGGTTTAAGCCAGTCAAGGGGGACCGAGAGGAACAGGACTACTCGTGACGACAGCCTTGAAGCATTTTTTGGTGTCGCTTGATATGCCTGACGCAACCCAATGACGAACATGCGTTCTCGGGTGATGAGAAGCATGATAAAACCTATCCAAGTTAGATGACCTTAACGAACAGCATCGATGACCTCACCAAGAAAGATCCATGCGACAATAGCGTGGGCATAAAGCTTTTTGGGATCATTCACATTGCTGAAACTGATCTTGTCCAATTCGGAAGCATCCCCTCCGGCGGTGGCGTTGACCGGAAAGAGTACCGGCCACGCCACAACACATCCAACCACGGATATCAAGACCAGCATTCGAAGATATCGCAGGAAGAGATAGGCGTCTAGTGATGAGTGGCGGAGGACGAATTTATCGTCAAGGATACGAAAATCATGAAACCACGACACAGTGGCATGGCTAGAAGAAGAAGGGGTACGATCCCTATTGGTTCTTAGTTTCAAGCTCTCAACGGACCGATCATGACTGGCCTACCCTCGAGGTATTGTGCGGAAGTACGTTCTTGGTGCATAGATGTTTCGGTATCTCGACCGTAACAAGATAAAGGCAACCAGGAAAGCGGCTGCTGTGATAACGGTGGGAACAAGAGTGGCGCCTATGGCAGCAAAAGAGGTGGACCCCGTTCCTCGATGCCCACCGGCTCCTGGTGTCTGAGGCAGATACATGTTCAGTTCCATATGAATCTCGTATAGACAGCTGTTTCTGTGATTAACTTGCCTTGTCCTTCATCATGTCCATCGTCCCAATGTTGTGGTGCTTACTACGTCATTTCTCGTGAGTCTACTTCGCCTGTCCTAATATTGAAGATAGTGTCTAGGATCTCAACTCAAGCTTTTGAATTTGGAATGGATGATTGATCATCTGGTAGTTCATCATCGTGGATCGTAATACTGAGGTTGATGAAGATTATAGGCACCAAACAAGGACTGTCGTCGTGGGGATGGTGTCTGACGTCATAATCTACTTTTAGGCGGGTTATCTGAACAGGCTGGGCAATCCTTATCAACACGTGATATCATATCCTCCTATTTTCCCTTTCCTAGACTCAATGGATCATTGCCATTCACACAACTCGAAAATTCTGATTAATATATACATACGGGGCAGATGCGCAGGGACATATTCAAAGAATGAAACAATCGAAATATGCCACATTATGTTATGAGCTACAACTTCTGCAAAATTCCTTTGCGAAATTTCTACCCAGACACTTCATTCAGTTCAGCTACACATCCATGACGAATTAACCGTCAATGGCTTGCACAACCTGGGCCCAGTCGTCGGAGGAATATGCTCCGGGCACCTTGTGTCCGTCGAACAGACTTGCAAGCACAACGCGAGACGATTGTTCTCCTCCCCAGGGTTGTCTTCCGTGTTGTGCAATGATGTTGTCATAGACAAGCACATCACCTCGCTGCCATTTGTGAAGCACACGAATCTCATCGGTTATCTTGGCAAGAGCCTCGAGATACTTGACAGGAATAGTCGTTCCATCTCCATACAACTGCTCTACGGCTTTCTTTCGAGCAAGCCCTGTAGCATCCTGATTCACCTGCACGTTCTTCCAGTAGGCTGCCAGGCCGGTGAAGAGCGTGGGCAAGTGCGTGTCAGGCTGAGTTCGGATGGCAGGCAGTCTGTGTGTCAAGACGAGAGTGGACTCATCCACCCATTCAAATGTAGTGTGTTTGCCCCGCCCATAGCGGGCAATCTGAGCCTCGATCTTTGCCCGTCGTGTGGCCTCGTCATCACCGTCTTCAATATTCTTTCCAAAGGCTTGCTTCAAGGTTGAGCCACCTTCATATTGTTTATCCACCCTGTATGTAACCTTGCTGAGAACACCCTTTGCAGACAACTCTGAAATGAAATCGGGTATTTCCTCCTTGGCTCGATGGAAGAGCTCGAGTGAGGAAGAGATTGGAGTTTCCCCTCCAATCTCGGGTGCTTTGTGGCTATAGAAGAAGATGTACTCAGGCGCGTGTGGTACTTGAGGCGATTCATTATGGTTATAGATCAGAACTTCTTTTGGTGCCTCGTTGGCTGGCGCCACGTTGGGTGCCAGGAGGGGTCGGTCGACAACAATTCCGATGATTTCATGTGGCTGATATCCGAAGGCATGGGCAAACTTGCTAAAATCATGGGCATTGTGAATTGGCAGGCCTCGGAAGAGCAGGGTTCCATGTACTGCCAGTTTCTTGGTTAGGATGCCATCATTGGCCTGAAGAGACTTGATGGTGTCGACAACAGTGTCCAGGTCAAGTTCTTTGTTTCCATAGCTTGAGGGACGGAGAGCCAGCGGGATGACAGTCCCTTCTGGATGCGGTTGGCCAAGGACTCGTTGATTGCCGGAAGGAAGATCGAATGCCTCGAAAGACAACGATGCTGCTGATGCACCGTCTAACTTCAAGGATGACGTTGCGAGATTCTGCACAGAAGCAGCCATTTTGGACGAGAAATTTACCGAGTATTGATGGAACGTTCAAACAGGTATGTGAAGGATCATGCCCAACCACGTTAATCTTCGAATTATGTACTGGTCTCTTCGGCCTCGGTAGGAGTCTGTCGATGTTGGTAGGAGTTCTCCGCACCAAACCTTGTCTTTGTGTGGTTCATCACCAACGGATGGTATCATCCCTGCTAAAGATTACGAATCTGGGTTTTGGCCCTATCACAGCCTATAGGAACTTGGATTGTTCCGGCACCAATACATAACCAGGACCCCAACGAGCCAGTAACACTAACTCTGACCACACCACGTTTTCGGAAGACTAACAACATTCGACTTGGTAATGTCATGTAATGCAACCGCACTTTTGTATTCAAGACCGTCGAAAATCGTGTCAGGCGAGAAGGACATGTCATAATGTAAAAGGAGGCCACAGCCTTGCAGACCTTACTTTCTATAGGAGGGAATGTTGAGATGACGGTCCTCACCCAAGCCCCTGGGTTAACAGCCTTGTCCTCAACTCCTTGGTACACTATCAGGCCTTCAAATGGACTTCGGATCCACACTCTGACGACTATCTTAGATTCGTTTTCTGCCAGCTCCCTCCGTCCAGCCTTCCCTACGGCTGAGGTGTTGTGGTATCCCGGCTTCGAAAACGCTAATAAGTGTATCGGAAAAGTGGATCACCTTCGATCACCGTCTCGCCTCTGTCAGCCTTTTTGTTTTGCGAGACAAAATAAGCGGTCGTCGTGCACATCGAGATGACACAAAGTCCAGCTGCCGTGAGACAGGCGTACAAACCCGGACTGCAAGAATAGTTCAGCATATCATGTCATCATAGTTGGGGATCAAAGTGTAACTAACCGGTACGCTGGAGCGTCCTGGTTTCTGAAGACCAAAGAGCCAATGATACCTCCAACACCACCTGCAGCAACAATCGTCGCTGAGCAGAACGCACGCTTCCACTGGCCAAGGATGTTGTTTGCCTGGTAGGTGAGGGCGAACGGAATGTTGGAAAACGCAGGCCCCACAATGAAGAAGGCGCCAAAGTATCGAACACCGCTCGGCTTAGCGAAGCCCAGGACACAGACACCCATGACCGCTAGAGCACAGTTGAACAGGAAGAAAGGGGCTCGAAGGTTCCACTTGTCAGAGAAGTAACTCTCCGAAACGCCGAGAATGATGGCGAAGACGTAGCACTGGAATCCACAATTAGCCCCCCATATCACTAACGCATGATCAACCACCACTTACTGGAGCATTGAGGCATTGTGCTGCCGCTACAGAGAACCCCAATTCGTTTCGAAGAACGATAGGTAGGAAGTAAGCGACAGCATAGTTGACAACAGAAGTCATGCAGAAGTTGAGGGCAAAAAACCAGATCTTCCAGTCTTTGGCGTGGCTCAGGTAATGCTTGAGGTTGAAAGGTGGAGTGATGACATCGCGGCGGTCGGCATTGATTCTGGCCACGATGAGCTTCGCTTCTTCTTCGTTAATGAACTTCCAAGATCTAGGAGCCTCCTCAGGAAAGTCCACCAGGATCACGTAGGCTGGAAGACCCATGGCGATTGTGATGACTCCTTCCATAATGAAAATCCATCGCCAGCCTTCTTTGCCGCCAACTCCGTCCATTTGTTGGAGCTATGATTCTTGTGAGCAATTTTCTGAGTCTGGAAGCATTACTGACGAACCCCATATGCTAGTATACCACCAAATCCACCCAACATGCTACCGAACAGGTAGAACGACGAATTCCGTTTCGCGACTTCCCCTGCTTGTTATCAGCATGCTACTTCTCATACCATTGGTCTTCAGTGCAACCTACTTCTGATATACCAGGTGCTGACCAGATAAGCGGCTGTAGAAAAGTACCCAGCTTCAAGGATACCTAACAAGGCTCGAAGGGCGAGCATCTGGCGCCAGCTGGTAACCAGACCGTGACCTACGGTCACAATGCCCCATGCTACAACAATGAACGTGATGAAGCGACGGGGCCGGACCTTTCGGGCAATTGCAATTGCAGGAGGTTGAAAGGCAATGTAAAAGGGGAAGAAGACGAGGATGAGCAAGGTCTGTAGCAGGTTCATCAGCCATAGTACGAGGTGAGATCTAGTTGCAGTAGGTCAGACTCACGTATGCATTTCCTTGAAGGTCTAGGCTGACTCCCATGCCCGCAACCACACTAAGAAAAATTAGAGAAGATGTTTGTAGATAGTGTTCGTGAGAGCGTACGCGTTCTGCTCATTGTCAGTGTACTAGATCAGGCTACCACAACGAAGCGTACTTACACCCAAGTTGACACGATCAATGGCCGCCATCATGTAAAGAAGCCCGAGCAGAGCACATATTCTGAGATCGGTCTTTCGTTTGATGGCCTTTATGCGGGGGTCTTTACCATCCAACAAAAGCTCATCGTCGTTCTCAAGCGACAGCTCGTCGGCGTGTTTGGTATCATACTTTGGCTTCGTGGCCTCGACTTCAGGTTCGACTTGTTGAGCCATGATTGCTTCTGAGTTGGACCACGTGTGATTGCTGTAGGTATGCAAAGCGTGAGGTAGTACGATATAGGATTTGTTTTGTACTTAAGCCCCTTTCGAAACCCTCCAGCATGTGGAGATACCCCAGATACCCCAAGCTCTGCCTCTGGGTATCTTGATTCTGCACATGGTCAGGTTGATGTGTGGGGAAAGGCACACACGTAAGCCATCATAGGTTTTTTCCTAGGTCAGTGGACCTATATGCGTAGTACACTAGGCTGTCAAAACAACCTGTTCGGCTGGGGAATATTCATGGACCGAGCTATTAGTTTGTTATGCACTTAGTCTGATCACGCCTAGTCTGTGCTGTAATCTACACAATCTTCTCTATGGCGATTACATAGTGTTACATTAAATTACCAACAATATCGCTGGAAACACCTAGCCGAAGCGAAGACCCTAACTGATGAGATGCATGTGGATGCATCACTGTCAAGATCATTGAGTCAGAAGACCAGGGTACTCGATGTGTTATGACTATAGCGTCTTGTGAGGAGCACTGGACTTGTACAGTCACACAGTATAGGAGATGAGCTGCCGATCACTCACATAATTGTACTCTTTGTCACCACCTCCTGACAACCGCATCTGGACTTGGCGACTATTCCAAGCCAGAACATAGTGGGTCTGTGGACGGCTTAAACGACATCGAGAAACCGAAGCCTTCTGGGCGAGCAGCCGTCTGAGCCGATGTCTAAATCAACCTTTCCAGAAGCTTTGAGAAATGGAGGTTTCCAATTTTGAGCATGAGCCGTTGACATGACTCGCCAACATGGTATCTAAAATTTTCATGAACTTGTTACCCGGTCCCATACGCAAAACATTATGCATTTTATTCAATCATCTATGTGATACAGTAGCCGTCAAGCCCGCCAGGCTTCCAAGCATAGGCTACTTAGTAGGTTGACTCTGAGCCAGTTGCGCCAGATTGTATGTCATCAAAAGCCGACCTGTATCTACCAGAGCCGTTGAGCGATCGACGGCAGGGAAAAACCGCTTCCACCGCTCGTTGTTGGGCCATTTCCTTGCTCCGGAATCTTTTCCATTGAAGACCATCACAGTTTGAGCAGTATGGAAACACTCCCACGGCTGCTGGCCATGGACGAATGTGGCAATGGCATCGGTAAGCGCATCTGCCGTTGCTCTCATCCAAACATCAGCAGAACCACCAGCTACAGCAGGGGAACGCCAAAGGAACGGCAAGTCCAAGCAATGATATGCCTTGTCTCTGTAGAAACTTTGCTCAAAGGTATCCGTTTGCTCAAAACGGTAGACACTGACTGGCGTTGACCTTGGAGCCAATGCTTGTGGGAATAAGCCGAAAAAGCTCTCGGTGGTCAGGCTGACCAGGCCATCAAGTACCTCCTCATGGGACGAGGAGGTAAGACCATAAGTTTCGATTATTTCCGGAGTCATGTCCGGTCTTGGAACCACAGATTTGATGGCATTGACGATGGTGTCCGTAGGGAACGGCTGCCAGCCTGGTCTGATGTTGGCTGTCTCATCCTTTGTCGATCCGATGACAAGACCCTCCACCCATTCAGGAAATGAGACAACTTGATCGAGTCGTGAGTGACTTTGGAGCGAAGAGAACCAACTAGGGTCCCATGCTGGTCTGACGAGGACGGCACCATCTAGCCACGCCGTCATCTGGTCGTCGCTAAGGCCTCTTAACGCAGCCAGCTTCTCCTGAGCAGAGGCGCCTCGCCCAACACCAGCCCTCTCAACAAGCGTATCGAAGATTGCTTGACTCTCGTCTGTGCTTGGGAAACTTAGGACGGTGGCTGACATCACAAGTCCGCGCCTGCACAAAGGTTTATCCGTGACGAGATGGCTCAGAACCGACCAGGCTCCGGCGGACTGTCCGGCGAGAGTGCAATTTGTCGGATCGCCCCCGAAGTGTGTGATATTTTCTTGGACCTGTTGAAGCCGTGGGGTTAGCAGAAATTATGCAGTTCTGTCGTGTCGTCGTACCCATTCGAGAGCCATTTGTTGATCGAGAAGCCCTAGATTTGGACAATACCGTTCATTACTTGCCTCGGCCTCCATCTGAAGTTCTCGAGAACTAAGAAAGCCATAGTATCCCAGTCGATAATTTAACGTCACTACGACGAACGGTTTGCCACGCCGAGAAGCCTCGTCAATGAGCAGAGCCCCATCTGCTCGGATCAGAAGCTGGTATAGGAGATGAAGGAACAAGACGAGGGTGTTTCATACCATATTCGGCCCCCCCATCCCCAAATACCCAGCCGCCACCGTGGATCCAGACCAGAACTGGATGCCTCGATTTTTCAGCGATAGCCTGAGGTGGGACGTAAACATTGACGTTTAGGCAGTTAGCCTCAGATACCTCATCATTTGCTGATGATGGTGCTCCTTCGTATAAATGCTTGCGACGCTGGGGTCCATAATTGAAAGACTGAGGACAACGTGGTCCAAGAGCAGTTGCATCGAGTTTCGGGCCCAAGCTGGCCAGGGGAACCCGCTGGGCTGGTCGGAACCTTTGAGTGACGCGTGCAAATGGTATACCTAGGAATTTTTCGACGCCTGAGGGTGTTGAGGCTAAGCCTCTGACTTGGATTCCATTCACGTCTCGAAGGACAGTGCTTTCCATTTGACCAAGTATTGCGAGACTGTCTCTAGGTAGAACACCACAATCGATGTCGAATAGTGTTGTTTAGACAATAGTATCGGCGCTTGAGTCGTAAAGTCACAGCAATTTGTGTTGAGCAACTCGCGCTCATGAAGTCACCGTGTATCAAAGCTCGGCACCAGTGGGTTATGGCTAAATTCCCCGTGTCTTGGTAGGACGACCCACTCGTGATCTGCGAGCCTACAACTCCAGCCTGGGATTACGTGTGTGCTTGAGAGTGCATTAGGCAGGGTCATGTTTGCAGAAGTTTAGCAAAAGCATCTGTCGTTGCAGCAAAATTGTTCCATGATCATTAAGAATGCCTAGTATTATCTGATCTCATAAGTTCGTCTTCCAGAGCGTCATCTTATAGTTTAGAATAGCCTCACGAGTAAGAGGTTTGGGGCGAGATACTGGAGTGCTGTTACCCCTAAGAGTACAGTCGAGCCCTGTTGAAATAATACTAACGTCGTCGCATAGTTCCGGATGCGCAGCTGCGAAAGCTGGGTCGAGTTTCACAATTCGACGATCATCCATGCGTAGTAGTTTGAAAAGCTTCAAGGCTACCTTTCGAGATTGGTAGATCTGGTCAAGCGGCATCTTGATCCATGTCCCATCACTATCCGCTTGCTCGATCTCAAACGGGCTCGATGATTCTGCGAAGAGATCCTCGTCGAGGTGAAGTCCATTTCCCCACAGGTCAAAATTCGCTTGGTTCTGCTGCCTATCTTCTCGGGCAATGGTTTGGACTATTTCCCATATGCTGAAGTAGCCCGTCTGAGGTGGAAGATTCTCCATGCCAGTTACAAGCTTGGTCAGATCGGCTTCAACGACGTAGGCCTTCACTAATTCGCAGACGATTTCATCCAGCATCCAGCTGTGAGAGTACATCTCAATCATGCGGTCCCGTATCGATGGGAAGAACGCCCAGTCAATGATAGCTGGATGCGTGGTGCTGAGCTGAAGAGCGGTGGGTCGATGTGTTATGGGGAGAGCTTTATAAGTATCAAGACAAGAATCGAGCCTCCACTTCATGAGTTTTTCCACCACGGCGGCAGATTGTATGTATGCCCACCATACCCGCATACCTGGCCAGCAGGTCTGAACGAACATATTCACCATCGTATTGATCAGCTTTGAAAACCTAAGAAGTGTTAATATGGACCATTGCACTAGTTGGTAATGTTGAGCACTCACGATTCCATGCCTTGAGGTTGAAGTCGATCCCGATAGGCTTGGTTCTGCTTAATGAAGTACTCGCATACTGCAAGGTGCGCCGAGAATATTGATGGAAAGCTGGCAGTCCCGGGAGGGAAGGCAACGTTTGTAAGAGGGAGATTCCAGGACTGTTCAGGCCCGGCAGATGGGAAAAAGGGGCAAGGAGCCTGCACAGTTGCCTGAGAGTCGCCGTTCAAAGACCACCGGACGTCTTCGTGGCCGCTGAAGTGCGGGAAAGTATGAGAGTTGAGGTGCTGCGCAGCACCTGCAGGCTTTATAAGTTCGGTCGGTGACAAAATGAACGTGTTCGACAAATTATTGCTGTGGTGATTCTCGCTGGTAGATGGACGCTCATATCTACTTAGGCCATGTTCCCCGTTATTGCTTAACGGGACTTGCAAATTATCAATAGTATCGACATTGTTGGTTCCGGGTAAAGGTAGGGTGTCTTGCGCAATAACTTCGTCCTCGTCAGTAGATTGGCGTGGCTCAGCTTCATTATCAAATGGCCCTTCCTCAAATTCGAGTCGATCTTGAATTGTCTGCTCTAGAGTGTTGCCTTCTCCGCATTCACGCAGTTCATCCAGCGGATCCAATTCGATTGAATCGCTCAGAGCATCCAACGACGCATTGATATTATCTGTGATGCCAGACAACGCCGTACTCAAGCTCAAGATACGGGATTTTGTGGTCTGAAGAGCACTTCGTAGGCGACGGATTTCCTGCTCCGCCGCGTTGAGCCTAGAGCTTTCGTCCTGTGGCCTTGCTGCAACCTTCTGCTCTAATTCTTTGACATAGCGGGCTTGACGCTCTCTGAAAGACCGCTGGGCCACGCGATTCCGCGCACGCCTGTGTTTGGTAAGTATTCAGTGCATATCTCTCGAGGGGCACTAGCAAGGCTAAGCTCGATTCAACGCACCTTTTGCTGATCGCATTTGGGGGTGTCTCAGGCATCTTGGTTGGCAGAAAGGAGGAGCAAGATGACTGTGTGGTCGATTTCTAACATGTTTGAGCTCAGATATGCATGCTCATTTCTGTCATTGGGGCAAAAAATGGATGACGGAGAGAACCGAGGGTAGAAAGCCGGTTGCGGCGCCCAGATAAGGCATGGCCAGATACCCTCGGCTCCACTGTCCCCCTCTTCCCCCCAAATTCCCATCCTTGGAAGTACTCGTAGGAACCCGTAGATTGGGGTTCTTAGGCTTTGGAATTGCGGGTCTCAAGCCAGGACAGCTCGTGGGGAGAGTGCGGAGAGACAGGCCGAGGGGGCCTATGAATTCTTCCCTCGCAGGGGCAGGGTTTAGTCACCAGTGGAGACTCAGTGGTACAGCATGGTTTGCGTGTGACGAAGCCAGGAATGGTGGATGCCACAAGGGCATCGTCTAAATATGGACAGCTTCATGGTAATATGGGTGCTGCGAAGACTCAGCGTGTGATAGACAACACAGAAAAACCGTCAACCAACCGCAGCTCAAGCGATATCCCACCATCGTCCTGTTTTAGCTACCCCATTGAATCATATTCGTAAAGATGGCAAATTCATTCTCGGGTCGCACAATTGCTATAACGGTGAGTTTCCCTTGAGCTCAAGTGATGGCCACAGGACACACCTGCTCACTGAGTTCGATACAGGGTGGATGTTCTGGAATTGGGCTTGCAACGACGCAGGCTCTACTCAATGCTGGAGCCACAGTCTACATTGCAGATGTGCTAAAGGCACCACAGGAGCTGGAAGGAAAGGCCAATGTGCATGTTAACAAATGCGACATCACAAGTCGTGAAGCATGCAAAACATTCATCGATTCTATCCCTGGGAACCTTGATGGCCTTGTCAACTGCGCAGGGATCTGTCCAGTCGAAGGCAAAATGGCAAGCGACGAGCTTTTCGAGCGGATTATGTCAATCAATGTCACAGGATCGTGGTACATGGGCACGGAAGCGATCCAAAGGATGACTCAGCAAAAGCAGCACTCGAGTGAAGGCCTGCTACCAGGAAGTGAGAGAACGATTGGTGCTGGAGTTATCGTAAACATCGCCAGCGGAGCGTCTCTCCGTGGCATTGCTGGTCTCGGCGCTTATTGCACTTCAAAGCATGCCGTGTTGGGGATGACACGTTCTTGGGCTAAGGAATGGCCTACTCTTCGAGTGAATGCAGTTGCCCCTGGTAAGCAGGTTCCAAAGTACCATGTAAAGCTTTCACTGACATCCAATGCAAGGTGTGACGGATACGCCCCTTTCTAGGGGTGCTACCAGCAGCACCGGAGATCCTGAAGATTTGAAGAAGCTCTCTTCTGCCCTCTCCTCTAGGATACCACTGGGGAGGATGGCATATGCCACAGATATCGCCGATGTCATCTTATTTGCTTTGTCAGATGCCGCCAGTTTCATGACAGGGCAGGTAATCCCAGTCAATGGAGGATCGGATTGAGTTAGTCATAGAACGATGTTGTTCTCTAGCTAGTTTCCACGACAGTATACAAATCGATGGTACCTTTGATCTAGGACTAAAATATATATCGTTTACTTCTACTTAGCTTGAATGTATCGCAAATCTATGGACTACCATGAGGAGGAGGAGGATGACTCCGGAGCGCGCTCGAATCTGATGTGCCGTAGCAAGGACCGACGATGAAAGATAGAATTAATGATAGCCGTTGACTTCCTTGACACTGGGAATCTCCTTGCTAACGTTTTTGGAGTTCTTTCCTCGCGGCAGTGCGCCCCCTGGGTTTTCCTCGGTCCCGAGATAGTACGACAGATCACTGCCGTCAAATTCTTTGGTGCTGAAACCATTACCAAGAAAAGCGAACGGGTTCCCATGTGAATAGTGGATGGTGTAGTCCTCAAATCTCGGTTCTTTGAGAAGATCCATGTAGACGAGCCGGCTGCCCGGGAATACTGCTGGCTTTCCATCTAGTCGGCCTTGTTTGAACCAACTTCGACACGCCCCTGACCAGGCTGTGCGTTGCAGAAACAGGTCTGCATGCTCAGCGAAGAATTCGCTAATGTCGAGTCTAGGGGTAAGGGACTTGATGTCCTCCTTCTGCATCTTCTTGACAATGGTAAGAATATGACGTGTGACGAGCTCAATGATAGGGATGAAGGACCCATGACCAAGGGGACCATATGGGCCAACACCAGACCAGTAATTTGGAACTAAGGCCATCATTAGACGAGCTCCGCACTTGATACTCGCTGAGCTTACCATCAGGAACAGCAATTGATAGATATGAGACGAGCTTTTCAGCGATCACGTCTCTCACGTTCTTGCCGTTCGCAATGATTGGAATTCGTGGGATCCAGCTGGTGTCGAATCTGAAGCAATGTGAGATTATGAAGGAATGATACGATTCTTCCGCTTACCCTGTAGCACATATTATCACATCAACCTCATGTTCGATTCCATCTTCGTTAACAAATCCACGTGGGGTTATTTTCTGGATTCCCTGCACGAAAGTTTTGACATTGGGTCTGCAGAGAGCCTCCAGAAATCCATTTCCAGGCTAGTAGACTTCAGTAACGAGCGTTTGGTCTGTTCATCTGGGGGTTGCTTACCGTCGGACGCCTGCAACCAATACTGAATCCTTTCGGAATCAGCCTGTCGATGAGCTCTTGGTTCCCACCCAGCCGCTGACTCATTTGATCGGTCGCAAACTGGAACGGTGTAAGCCAACTTGCTTAAAGTCGCGGAAGCTTTGTTACCTGTTTTGCTTGGGCGGCCTCTGGTGTACCATTCAATATGAACTTGAACCGTTGATTAAGTTCACTCTCAATCTGCTTGCAGTATTGGAGATAATCGAGAGGGTTTTCTTCGAATCTTCTCTTTTCCTGTTCCGAGTCTTGACAACATGTCAGCCACTTATCAAGGTCGGTTTTCAGATTGCACATACACTCTATATTTGCACCGTTAGGCCCTGCCCAGTTTTGAGCGAAACCAGCCGTGATCCAGGTCGGAGATCTAATCCATGTGTATAGCTGATCAACTTCACCGGCTATCTCAGCTGTCACCTGGATACCACTGCTCCCCATGCCAATTACGGCGACACGCTTCCCTTTAAGATCGAGACTTGTATCATATCGTGCTGTGTGGCAGAGTGTACCCTGGAAAGAGTCCAATCCTGGGATATCTGGCATCTTCCAGTCACTGCCTCAAATTAGCCCGCAGCATTTAGAGTCCAAACACGTGCACTTACTTCAAAACACCAGCGTTGTTGACAAGAACCTCTGCCGTATCGACGAACATCCGTCCAGTCAACAAGTCCTTGACTGAGACTTCCCAGACGCCTGCTTCGTCGTTCCATGATGCACCGGTGACTTGGTGATTGAGCTTCATGTATCTCTTCAAGTCATATTGCTCGACAACATCTCTCAGATACTCCCAGATTTCACCAGCAGAAGAGTAGAAATGAGACCAACGAGGATTTCTTGCCCATGTAAACTGCGTTACTTATTAGGAAATACCCCATAGATCCAGGAAGTTTCGACTCACCTGATAGTTCGCCGAGGGAATGTCGCAAGCGCATCCCGGATATCTATTATAAGTAGTGAGCAAATGTATTGCTTTGGCGCTGATGACATTGAGTGCTTACTTGTTTTCGAACCAGGTCCCACCAATGTCCTCGTTTCTGTCATAGCAGACAAGAGAAACATCGTTGAGTGTCTCAGGAAGGAACTTTGCCATACAGATTCCGGATATGCCAGCACCAATGTGGATTACTCTCATTGGCCGTTCCGTGCCATAGGGACGCTCCTGAATGCTGTAGCCTCGCCCATTTTGCCGAACCCAGCCAAATCTGGCGGCAACATCCTCAGGGGATTCGGTTGGCGGGCTCGTGTGTTGCTGTCCGTTCACCTTGAGATCCGGAAACTCAACCATAGCTGTTGTAATCAATCAGTGGTGATTGAGTCGAATACAAATCAATCCTGCAATAGTTAATACTTCACGCTTGGCCTATATGCTCGCTCTGAGAGGCGCTGCACGGCCAATCGCCCCTGAAGCCGCAATGGCCGTCCCAAGCATCAACCAGCATGGACCAATCAGCAAGGGCCATAGTCATCGATTCGTCCAAGCACTATTCAAGTGTTGATCACGTTAGTGATGGTCTGAACAGGGAGCGCTTACGTGTGTGCTGAACCTTGTGGGGAGAAAGTATGGGGAGGCGGGGCCCACGGGCCAGTCTCCAAGGCGAAGTTTACGTGATCGCATCTGTGCCCTTCATCTCCACACCACTTCTCCAATCTGGGGTGACCTCAACTACCGAGGAGCGGATATGATGCTGTGGTTCTCTGGGATCCAAGGGTCAATGGCAGCCAAGATCGTATTTTCGATATTGGCATATTCCCAAACGTCGCCGCCCTCGCCTTGAGACGTTGAAGAATCGCCAGCAGTTGGAACTTCCTGTCTCTTTGTTTCAATAGCAAAATGGCACCAACACCATACCGTATGAAGGGGTAAGTTTGACTGCCTTTCCACCGAGGATGTGTGTAATAATTCAACTAGTGTTGCGCTTGTGACGGGGGCAGCATCAGGCATAGGTCGGGCTGTGGCTCATACATTTGTGGCCGAAGGATGTACCAGACTCATTCTCGCAGATGTCAATGGGGAGGGGCTTCAGACAGTTGCCAAAGAGCTCGAGGAGCTTGACGACAGTGTTCAGACGTGTCTGGTCACATGCGATATCTCCCAGGAGGACCAAGTTCAAAGGATGGTAGATGAAGGGGTGGCAAAATTTGGAGCCATCCATTATGCCGTCAACAATGCTGGCATTTCCAGCAAGCCGAGAGTCAGGACACATGAGCTTGAGGTTGAATCGTACGACCGTGTACAAAACGTCAATCAACGAGGACTATGGCTATGTGAGAGGGCGGAGCTAAGGCAGATGCTGAAACAAGAGCCAGAACTTCGAACCAGGTTGGTACTGTCGATTCCACGATCTAGTGTCAAGGCTGATAAAATGATGTGACAGGGCTGGAACAAACCCTCAGAGAGGCTCCATTGTAAACATATCGTCGATTTTCGGTCGTGTATCACATGAGAACGTTGGAGCAGTAAGTATACAGCATCCCATGAGAAAGATAGCCACTAATGCAAAGCTCAAGTATGCTGCTACCAAAGCAGCGGTGTTGGGAATCACTCGAACAGACGCCTGTGCATATGGAAAGGATGGCATTCGTGTCAACTCAGTTTGCCCAGGATACATCAGAACCCCTTGTAAGTGCATCTGTGGTAAGGAGAACCGGCCAAAGTATTAATTGTCACAGTACTCGACCATCAGATCAAGATTGGCACCTATGATGAGGGCATGATCAAAGCAATTCCAATCCATCGCTGGGGTATGGCTGAGGATATAGCTGAGGGGGTTGTGTTCCTGGCAAGTGAGAAAGCAAGCTTCATCACTGGAGAAGAGCTTTATATCGATGGAGGTTCTGTCATCAAATGCCATGGCTAAGGACTTGGAGATGAGGATACCCACTTCGGAGGCGGTTCTTATTCTGGACTGTGCTATTCAAATGAATGTGTCCTGGTATGGGTTAACTAGTCATCACACAAACTGTTGTAAATGGGAGGCCTACTCAGTAGTCTGTCAACGAGAGCGACACCAGATGGATTCAGGGGGCGCCGCCAAGAATCGAATAACCCCCAACACGTGATCATTTGCTTAGGCTAAGGCAGCCTCGTGCGATATGAACGGGCGTATAAAATGATTGAATGGTGACGATACCTATTGAATGACCGGGAAATTACCTGAGGGTCATGACATTGTTATGACAAGTGCGTTCTGTACCGAGTTTTAGAGGTTCCCTATGGTTTCGGACTTGTTCACTACCTAGTATTTCCATTCCAAAACAGAACACACTTTTTAACTATAGGCACTCCACAACGTCCTCCAACCTCCCCACATTAAAACCTTGGCCCGTTGTCTTCTCCTTAAACCCTCAAATGGTATCATTCATGCCAATATTGCGATATCAATATCCCACCTTATCACACCTGTTGTAACCCCGGGAATTCCGTCACCATATGCGTGAATTTTATACTAGCATAGTCCACTGACGGACATGTCCCTGAAAATCTCATTCTCTGGATATCGAACCAATGGCAACCATGCTATTACCTTATCGTCATTCAAAGAGCCCCGAGGATGTGGAATGCTTGCTCAAGATGACCAATGACCAACCACAGCGGACTGGCATCGTGTCCATACTGGGATCTTGCGTGCTTGCCTCGTGGAACACCTCGCGCTGAGAAAATCGAGTCAGCGTGGGATATGTCCGATGCGCCTGGTTGAGGAAAATGTTATTTAGTTTCAATACGACGTTAGAAGCCTTTCAACTCAACACTCGGAGTTCACTGTCCTAAGCCACGGCCTTGAAGATCTACCTGCGATCGTCTTGATCAACATGTCCTCCCTCCCGAACAACGGCAAATCGGCCCTTTCGCTGGGCAAAGAGGACCTGAGAGATTCTCCAGTACCAATCCCAGTAACGATTCCTGCGGGTGACGAAAAGCTATACAACCGGCACGGAAAACCCAAGTTCTTCCGAAGCACTCTTTTCCAAATCCTCGTTGTCGGAGCCTGCGCCTTTACTGCTCCAGGGATATGGAGTGCCATGAACGGGCTGGGAGTCGGGGGCTCTGCATCTCCTGACCTGGTCAACGCTGCCAATGCAATACTATACGCTTTCATGACCATCACTTGCTTTGCTGGTCCCTGGCTGACCAACGTCGTTGGATTCCGCTGGACCTTGGCCCTTGGTACTCTCGGTTACCCTTTGTACGCGGCTGGTCTATACGTCAACAACCGTCAAGGCGTCGAATGGTTCGTCTATGTTGGAGCCGTAGCATGTGGCATCTCGGCCGGCTTTTTCTGGAGCGTTGAAGGTGCTATCGCCACGGGATATCCGGAGCAGCATAAACGTGGTCGCTATATCGCTACATGGTTTACCTTTCGAAATTTCGGCAATATCATCGGCGGTGCTATCTCTCTAGGCATCAATGTCAATATCAACCAAAGGGGACAAGTTGGCTATCAGACCTATCTAGCATTCATTGCTATTCAGTGTCTAGGTTTTCCCTTGGGCCTGTTACTGTCTAACCCTGAAAAGGTCGTTCGTGACGATGGCTCTCGGATTGAAGCTCCACGAGGGATTCACTGGCGTACGGAGCTCAAAGAGATGTGGCGCCTTGCAAGAAGTCGATCTATTCTACTTCTAATTCCTCTCTTTTGGTACTTTGGCTGGATACAAGCTTACCCAGGCACGTTTCTGGCTACATACTTCACTGTGCGTTCTAGAGCTCTAGGAAGTTTCATGTCAGCCGTTGTTGGAACCCTAGCAACCTGGTTAACCGGTACTCTCGTCGATGTACCTTGGTTAAAGTCACGAACACGAAGAGCTGTCTTAACTTACGTTCTAATAGCGTTACTAAACAGCGCTACTTGGATCTGGGCAGTTATTATCCAGGACGAATACCGCAAATCGCATCCAGTGCTGGATTGGGGCGTTCAGAGCACATTTGGCCGTGGCTTCGGTGTTTACCTATTTGAGCGCATTAGCCTCGGAATGGTGGAGAACTATATCTACTGGTGTATCAGCAACCTTTCCGACTCGCCAGGGGACCAGATTCGATATAGTTCGCTACTCCGGGGAATTGAAACAGCAGGCGTCGCTGTTGGCTTTGGCATCCAAGCCGTCCCCACTGCTCTTATCGTTACTGCCGGTATCAACTTCGGCTATTGGTTCGTCGCCTTGCCTTTCAGCTACTATGCAACCCTGCAAGTGGTTCGAAAGTTCAAGCAGGTCAAATGGGGCAAAGACAACGCTTCCGTCCTTGTTCAGGAGGTGGGTTCCGAGCAATCATCTCAGGAGGCTGTAGATAGGAAGTAAGAGGATTACGTGTATAGAAGCAAAGGGACTAGCTGGCAACTAATAGATTCTTTCGCTTTAGAAGACATGGGTATGGTAGATCGACAACGGCCTAGGGGACTGTTGTTCTGGTGGGATCCCATTCAAGAACAGATATTCACTCTGATGGGTTCGAAAAGCCGTTGCAAAGATAAAAACAGTATCATATCTCACAACGAGCCTTATGTTATACTGGCAAACCACGTCTTCCGTTTATTGGGCCCATCCTGAGAATCAGCGCCTACAATAACGACCACACAACGCAGAAGCCAGCTGGCTGGAACTTGATCCTTCTCTTCCCACAAGTCCACCTTCTTCGATTAGTAGTTTTGACACTTTCCTCTTCTCTTTTTAGCCACAATGGATCACGTATCCATTATCGCCACCCTCATCTCCGGCTTTCTACCTGGTTGGGTGACCGCCTAGCCAGGCACGCACACTCAAAGCTATGTACAGTCTCAACAAGCGTTTTCCACCTCGACCCCACTGACCATCAACAACGCCACAATCATACCGTACAAACCCAACACCTCAGCAAAGATTAATATCAACATCATGCCAGTGAATAATCTTGGTTGTTGTGCACTGGCTCGGACTCCCGCATCACCAACGATACCAACTGAGAAACCTGCTGCGAGACCTGATAGACCAACGGCCAGACCTGCGCCAAAGTGCGTCATTGATGCCGCAAGAGGTGTCGGTCTCGTTGAGGAAATGGTCGAGCTGATGAGCAAAGAGATGACCAGTCCGTAGATTGCAATGATGCCAGCCATTACAGTGGGCATGCAGCCTGGAGAGGTATTCGATGTGAGCATAAGTCTGTGCTGAAAGATGCCTTGATCTCTCTACCAATTCATGATGTGGAACTCACTTTTGATCATTTGGTCAGGACGCAATATCCCCGAGGCCATGATACCGATGCCAGACTTTGCTGTGCCATAACTTGCTCCGAAACATGAGAAGATGATTGCGCTGGCGCATCCCATGGCCGAGAAAAACGGCTGAGCGTGGGATTGTCAGTATCCATTCCGCCAAAGACAAACGATGATTGTTTCTTTCTTTTCTAAATAACTTTTCACCCAAACATCAAGCTTGACACTGAGCTACTTCAAGAAGGACATCAGGTATGTAATGGTGTAGTGAAAGACTCGATACGCTGGTATGGGAGTGGTTTTGACCTAGGGAGCAGGAGACATACTGAATAAACCGGACTATTGGTAAAAGATGATCAGCGAATGCTTCGAAGCCAGGGATCTGAGTCTTGAATACCAGAGGTCACTCGCCATCTTAGCCACCAATACTTTGCGACTCTCGACTCAGAACAGCCCAGGTCCGTGTATTGTGTATTACAATAGCAATGTGACTGCTAGAGTCTATCAGGCTTCAAGGGATCAATTTGAAATGAAAAAGGGAGAGCTTGTAATCACAATCTCGTTCCGGGTCTGAACGAGACGACACAGATCTGCGGAGATGATGTGACAAAATAAATCTTCAACAAGAGGAATGTCATTCTTTTTCAAGTAACCAGTCGAGCCGCATGCCATGCATCCTTTGAAGGACACCGGCATTGGAGCATAACTGTGCTGCCTGGGGAAAGGGGCCCTGTCGTATTCAATCACGTGACCGTGTACCATACCGCCAGTAGTAATGAAATGGGCATGTCAATAACAAATGTCAGCCCCAGGCAGACGTCAATTCAATATTTCACGTCGAGATACATCACACACTCTTTTGATTTGAGGGAAATGCGAGGTATTGCTCCCGTTGGGGTATCTGTTGATCAACAAAAGATTTGTGAAGGCCGAGGGGCCTTTAGGGGGGGCGCACTGGTCCTCTGATGATGCCTGTACTGGACCATGTCGTACTCAGAAGATAAATCTGCCAGACCATGTGCGAAGGATCTTATCATCACAGAATGCAGTCAAAATAACGGCATGCATCCTATCGAAGAGGGAGAATAACTGAAACCACTTTGTCGGAAAGCTCAGACTCGACGAACTCAGGCGGAGTTGTGGTTCCATCTCACAGGTTTACTTAGCGCCTTGGCTGAGTTTGGAGGTGGAAACCTGCCGACGGCTCCCTATTTAGGTCAATTCCATCTTTAACATGAGCCTCCACTAGACCTAGAACGATCACTTCACTCAGCTAGCCAGGGACGGAAAAAAGTTTATCAAGGTAGTGGTATCAACATGCTGTTGTATTACATCTATCAAGGATCGTCTGTACATGGTTTTTCGAGAATAGAAACCCAGATGGTTATCTTGCTCACTTCAATAGACGGGAGCCGTCATTGCGGACCGTTGTTGGGTATTAGTAGGTCCACTGCATGATGTCTGCACTCCTCTACAAGTTCATGGCGAAACCGGCAGCGGCGACCAAAGCGGCAACACTGACGGCACCTTGCTTGAAGGAGACGGCAGCGTTGGTGTATTCAGCTGGGGCAGTGCCAGTGGTGGTGGAGGCAGCAGCACCTCCGGTAGTGGCAGCAGCACATCCGGTAGTGTCATCAGAGCTAGAGCTAGAGCCAGGTCCAACGGGGAAAGCAGGGTTTCCTGCGGACTGGGTGCCGTTGACGGCGGGGGCATCGGGGCTCAGGACGCTGTCAACAACGATGGCAACACCGTTGCGGATCAGGAGGTTGTTGGTGGTAGCAGCACCATTGCCGAAGAAGGTGGTTCTGTTTCGGTAGATGGAGATCTCGGTTCCTGACAAGGTGGGGTAAGTGGTACCGTTGGCGATCAGGTTGGCATACACGACGTTGTCTGTGATGATGTGGTACTTCAGGACCTCGGCCAGCTCCTCAGTCGAAAGCTCTTCGACGGCTGCTCCAACAGTCTCGAAAGCAGCATTGTCGGGGACGAGGACGGTGATATCAGCAAGACCCTCAACTTCCTCGAGGATGCCAGCCTTTTCGAGAAGACTAACAAAGGTAGAGCCGTTGACGTTCTTTTGGGCCAACTCCTTGGTGAGGTTACCAGGAATGTTGAGCACGTCGTCGATGGGGTAGATGACACCCCCGTTGAAGGGAATGGCGACAGGGGCAAGGGCAGGAACCTTGTCGACAGGGTAGTGGGCAGTGACACTGTCACCGCCGAAGAACTCGCTGTAGTATCCACGCCAGTTGTAGCGGCCAATGACGACCTGGCCGCCAGTGACGTTGGCGAACTCTCCGACGCGGAGAGAGGTCTTGTATGGAAGCCACGACTCGGTGAAGTTCTCATAAACACCTTCGATGATGTGGTATCCAATGAGGGCCTGGGCATAGTCGACAGTGCCTTCATACAGATCCATGAATCGAGGATCCCAAGGGAAGAGACGGAGAGCCGCATTGTTGGGGGCCAGGATGGTCACATTGGTGAGCGCGTTGACAGCGCTCAAGAGAGGTGGGTACTCGGCAAGGAATTCGTTGAGGTAACCCAGGGCACGAGTCTCGTTGAGCAGCTGGGTGAAGCTGGGGAGGGCATCTTGGGCGACAGCAGTCGCTGCCAAGGCAGAAAGAGCGAAGGTCTTGGACAACATGGTAACGAGCGGTGTCGGTGTATCTGACGATGACTCGACCTCTGAATACGTTAGGATGCAGTTGGAGAAAGAAGCAGGATTCCAATCGGGCACGACGAGATATTTCAATGTCGAGAGAAAACTCCGAACTGGTCCCTGAGCACCTCATTCTGGGTCTTCAGCATGCATCAAGGCAATTTTCCACGAGATTTTCAATAAAGTTTGTTTTGGCCGATTCCAATTCATGACTAGTCATGTCCCAGTAGTCGTGGTTGTCGCTGAAGAGAAGGTGCTTGGACTGCACGCCCAGCCGCTACAGGACCGAAGTCGCAAATGAATTGAGAGGAACTCGAGCGGCGGGCTAGATATTTCCTAGAGTGGGTTGAAGCTATACATGTGGGCTGCGGGACAGGGACACATGGACCTATTCACGTACTTGTCCGCTCCATTGCATTCCGAGGGCAGCATTCGCAGAGCAAAAGCAAAAAGCCCTGCATGGTCAGCTTCAGTAACGCCTTGGGAGGGACAGCCATGAGCGGAAGACAGCAGCAAACCGAGTCCACAGAGGCGGCGACCAAGAGGGCCCTAGGAAGGTGACAGGGCCCTGGCTCAAACCAGACGACATCACCATGCATCAAACAGTTCTCTAGTATGACTCGCCGGCTCATCCACATGGTCATGCTTGCATTAGATGCGGGGATTGAATAGTCAATCAGATGTGATAATCTGATAAGATTATCTGATAATGTGGGATCAGCCAATTTAGTAACCTGATCAGGCTAGGCCCCTTTTTTTTCACATCCGTACAATCCACATCCGTCAGCCAACCGAAGCGAGGTCGGAACCTGCCTACTTGCCCTTTCTGTAGCTAGGCGAGCTTCCAAGTCAGACTCTAGGTGTGGTGTGATTCAAGAAGGTTCGATCGATCGTCGCACACATGTCTTGTAAGCATGCCGTGAATAGAAGAGGTTGGCGGGTGGAAACCCTAAGGAGGAGAGCTCCCCACAGGGGCTTCAAGGACGATATTTGTCCCGACCAAGATGGGTCACCAAAGATTCCACTGTGCCAACGGGTCTAGGAAGAAAGAGTCGTGTAAGCGAGCGGAAGGGATTCTCTCCGCAAGTCGGCGACTAGCATTACCCCTCTGAATCACAGAGAATGAAATTGAGAACACAGAAAGGAAAAAACAGTCAGCGTTCTGCGCCTGTGAAAGCTCGACAAGAATTTCCCGCTACAAACTGTATGGCTAGAAGAGAATTTCTTGGCAATCTTGGTTTGCCACGCAAGGATCAACATTCATGCGTGTGTATACGCCTTCGTACACTAAGAGACAAGGTACCTGCATGGGTTGGGCGTTGGCGACCCTAGGCGGATCATGGGATTCGATGGGAACTGGGTGCTCCTACTGCCTCATACTTCCCGCGATGACCACAGGTCGAGGAGAGGTGGAATCTTCGTATTTTCCCTCGGCGTAAACCACCGGTCTTCGGAGCCCAGAGGGCGGGGGACCAAGACTACTGTGATGCTCTGTGATGCTCTGTGGACAGAGGAAATGCCAAGAGAGACAGCGCAGCGCGACCCGTCGGTGCCAAGTGGAGCTTGAGCGCCATTTCTTTGATGGTGAAATCCTCTCTACCTCTCGTGCGCTTGTGGTTGATTGTCTTTGTCGCAAGTAAAAAAGGTCACAAGGTATACTACTGTATACCCTGATCTCGGCTTCTTCAGCGAGTGCCCCTCGGTAAACCCTCATCGGGTAAGATTAGGCATCCTATTGCGATTTCTATTTTGATTTCGGTTCTCTCGGCTCCAGATTGCTCTGTTGAAGATGCTCTGGTGGTCCTTAGAATGCCAAGTCTTTTCCTCTGCTTGTTGATGATGCCATTGGTATTGTTGTCATGCCCACTAACAAAGGAAGAGTCGGCACGGCACGGGTTGTCGGGCTCGGAGGACTTGTTCCTTGCAGGGCTGGCAGTGTTTTGTCAACCGGTCATCTGTCAAAAACAAAGCGTTGTTGTGACCTTGATGAGGCTGATGATTCTGCGAACCACTTTGAATCATCATTCAATTTTTTATACTATTCAAGATTGTGCTTGAGGTAGATGGTAGATGACTCGTCACAGGCTTTTTAGTCTAGGCCATAAAATGCTGTAAACAACAGAGCGTTCACCCTGTCACCACTCCTTGCCCAGACTTTGGATGGCATGTATGAATAGTTCGGCCTATGGTGCCCCATATCGAGAAGATAAGCGGGGCGCCACTTGACAAACCATGCTGGAATGTACAGGAGGCTAGAGAGACTAGCACCAACAATGCAGAATGATTGAGTGCGAAAGCGGAAGGTGAATACATCCAACAGCCCTCGTCCGCAAGACGTGCATGAAAAAGTTTCTGCATCGTGGTGGACTTCGTTGAAGGAGCATGAGCGCCAAAGAGTTAGGACGACCAGCAAGCAATGATATTGGTCTTGATCCAATTCGTCTATCCTAGAGTATCCAACATGCCGCATCATGTAGTAGTAACAACAATATTACATTGCACCCCTGCCATAGATTCCCTGACCACTACCCTTCTTCATCGATGGGGGTTAGAGACTTCCTCGAAGCGATCCCAGCCCATCTCACCCAAGTAGACCGACACAGTCGTCAGCCGACACACAAATGGCACCACCTCCCGAGACACCTGTTCAAAGCACACCATTGTGTTTTGTCAACGTCGTAACTCGGGTGTCTTGGACCCTGTCCGACATGACCCTTTTCTCTTGTTGACATAACATGCGCCGTGCCTTTGACTCTTGTTCTGGGCCCAGACCTCTAGATTGGCAAGGGTTCCTTCTCTCTTCTCTCATTACCGGCGCTGTATCGCAGTCTCCGCGCCTGGTTAATTCTCAACTCGAGCAAAACGCCAGTCAGAGAAATGATACAGCCGAGAAACTCCAAGACTAGCATCGCCATCATGAGCCCCGTACTGACCTCACTCTCAGAACAAAGCCTCTTGAACCCAGCTGGGATTGTCATTCCATCATCGAGATAAACGGGTAGGTGAAGCTGCTTGGCGTCGGCACTGAAACGGGCCGCACCATGTGAGAACTTGCAAGTCCACGACTGTAGAGAGTCTCGCTGGTGTGTCATGGTCGGATTTGTAAGAGCCAGGTTGAATGACAGGGCAAAAAGGCACAGAATAAGTCCAATCAAAGACGCAGCGGCAAAGAAAATATTGTACAAAAGTGTGCGGGAATGAGGCTGAACAAGAATGTCAGTCGGGCGTCCGGAGTCTTCAAGTGGTACAAAGAGAGACTCACAGTCGGAATGAAGGAAAAGACAACGTATCCCAAAGTGCCCGCGGTGACAATCGCAGCAGATACCAAGACTGCCAGAGCAGGTCGAAGGTCGACATTCAGTGGCCAGAGTGGAAGATGAAAGTCTGGTCCCAAGTGTGTCGAGTTGTATCTCTTGATGACATGGCCGGTGCAGGCCGTTACAGTGACGCCTATGGCGATGATCAAGACAGCCAGCAACAGCCGACTCCAACGAAGCAACTTTGCCCGTGTCAGGTAGGTAGATTCTTCAGCTGACGTGGCAGAATTGCGAGAGTACAGAGACGATGTCATCAAAGGAGAGGGGACTATTGCCAGTGCTGTGGTGTCAAAGGAGGGCTGCTTCTGTGCTCCAGAGAGTGTAAGAGAGTGATTGGAACGGTTTCCCGTCGAGGATCGGTCGGACGAGATTTGGGCCATGATGAAGTGCAAAATGATGAATCAACAAGCCAACACAGATGGATTGGAAAAGATTGAGAACTGCGAATCCAGCGCAACAAAAGGGGAACCCAGGATTCAAAGAATGGAAAGGGCGACTGAGATGAAGTGTTTTGGGAAGGAGCACGGCCAAGGAGAGTTTCTTATTGAATGGTCTCTTCATGGAGTATATCATTGCACAGCGCTTGGGATTTTACCTGATCGGCTTGGAGGAGCGGAAGACAAGCTGGAGCTGAGCGGATCTTGACGCTTGAGCTATTCAAAGTAACACTCTGAAGATTGGAGATGGTCTCAATCCTTCTCATAGACCGAATCAAATCCATGATGATGGCGGCAAATGCATTGTGGACAGCGGTTACAGCGAACCAAGCGTTGGATAGGAGGTCTCGAGGAACGAGGCCACCAGAGGTCGCTGTCAGCAATAATAGGATGGCGACCACCAACCTCCTTAGACGCTGGACCTGGGAGGAAGAAGGATAAGGATGCAGATGAGAGAACAACAGCGAGTCGTCACGGGGGGAAGGCCCGGAGTCCAAAAAGAGAAGTTGCGGGCGGCTGCAGCCTGGGCCTTGGCGGTATCAGCAGGCGTGATTGGGCAGGACCGCAGCTGGAGCGCCAGTGTGGAAGGCGGCAACCAGGGTTCGAAACACGACCCCAGGTCCAGTCCAACAAGAGAACAGAGTCCTTGATCCTGATGGGGGCGAGCATGGCTTCTCACGCCTCTGTTGGCATTTCACAGCACTCTGACTAGTCTCCTCGTAGAGACCTCGCTGTCTCTACTGTACCTATCTTTGGACAAGAACACGCCTCCCACCAGATTATGGATGGTTAAAAGTGGCTTTGGTTGCGATACTCGAGTGCAGGCCAACCTCGCTTGACGCAGTCATTGCTGTGCTGGCACCTCCCATTCTGCAAGGCTAAGCCAGACTCAGAATGGTGTGCCAGATAACCTGGAGCCCTTTCAGTCGCACTCATCAGGGATGCGGCGATCGATGTCTTGGTCGATGGGCATTGAGATCGAGTGGAAACATGTCTCTAGGTACCTGGGAATCGACATCCTGTCGTGCCTGTAGAGCGAGAGAACGGTTTGACAACACTCGATCAATCATGCAGCATCCCTCCAAGCTACATGGAACTTCTTCTACCTTGACTGCGGTATGAACATATCCGTAGATGTTCGACCCCCACTTGGCCACCAACACCCATGCTGACGAAACTAAGAGTCTTGTCTGACGACAGTAGCCGGATCCAAATGTCATGCCCGTGGAGCCTCCACCGGAGCCGTCACGGGCACCAGAGACCCTTACCAGGGCCATAAAGACCGGTTTGATTCTTGTCGACTGACCCTGTCAGACAGTCTTGTTGCATTAGGTCCAGAGGCCAAACTTATGGTTGCAGGAAGCCGCTGCAACAAAGCACTTCTGGACTGCAATCCAGCCCCGATCGCTTTTCCTTTGTTGGGATGACCAGCGCACGTCTGGGGACTTCTTTCCACTTTCACTCCACCTCCTTCAAAGACCTCGCACTAGCAAGCCACCAAGTTGTCTTTACAGACACGCTTATGATTGCGGCCTCTTTGCATACCTAGGGATCCTCGCCAACGAGGGCGATAGTCCCCACATGGTCTCACCTAGGCAGCACATGACTCCAGTCATATGCAGAACATAGTCGTCTGCTGGGCCTTCAATTCAACAAAACACTTCCGGAATCAGCAGGATACCACCCTCAATTGGGCTCGTCGGCAAATTCCTCATGTTTTCTGCAGGAGAGTGACCCACTTGCTCGAGCCTTGCCCCATGGACACGTGCGTTAAGTCGTTTAACGTCCACCCAAGCATCCCATAGTGAGTCTGTACAGGGAGGATCGGTTGCGGTCCCCATGGAGTTCTCACGTCGGATCGAAAATGCTTGCCGCCTTTTCCAAGGCCTGCACCTCTTCAGGGTCGACCCTTCTCCCGCCCACTACCGGGTCATCGCTTCCCATACCTTGTCCGTGTCGCTCCAGGTGGGCACGTGTACGCTGTTCAATATAACCTCGCCGATCTTGTCGAATTTCGTCCTTGGCCGAACTTGGCTCAATCTTTGCTCTGCTCGCGTGCAGGGCTGCCAACTTGGGCCGCAAGTCTGCCAGTAGGGACCGTAGGGCGGGCATCTGTGAGAGCACAAAGCTTGTATTGCTGGCAAGTGACTGGGATGCTTGCGTCGAAGTGTTGGTAAGAAAAGACAAGTTTGTGTGGTCAGTTCCTTCTGCGAGACCCTTCAACTGGCGAATGAGAATAGCATTTCGCTGATGCTCTTCTGAGAGGGCCCTGGACACTGTGCGTGATGCTGCCAACTTGCGCCGAAGCTGCTGGATATCCTCGGGCTTTGCGGCATCCTGCGCTGGGGGGTAGGAGACGTTCTGTCATCTTAGCAACAAGTCGAGGAAGTCAGGAATTAAACTTACCTCGTAATGAGCGAGGCGCACCCAATTGACGAGATCAGCCGGGACGGACAGAATGTTCCTCAGGACGTAGATTTCAAACTTGTCAAAGTTCTTGTCGATAGTGGAATTCAACAGTGTCTCCAACTTGTGTAGGCCTTCCTCAATCTCTTGTTTTGCCTCTGGGAATTCCTTCTCTTCTCTGCCTTGCTCGTTTGTGGTAATTGTGGCTTTGTAGCCAAGTCGTTCGGGCGGTGTCGAGGTCAACCCCGTTTCCAAGCTGCCCACCCCTTGGTATACCAGATCATTCACGGAATTGATGATGTCGTCGATGAGCGACTAAAGCGACGTTAGCGACTTGAATCACACTATTGACATGCGACAATTACCAAGGGTGTGTATTGGAGATGTTCGGTCAGCAATGCTGACGCGGTCTGTGACGCGTCTGTCATCGTGGGCTTTGCTCCTGGCCAGACAGATACAAGAGGTAACTATGATTCAAACGTCGGCCTTGTGGACCTCACATCGTCGTGTCTTCATCCTGGGGTCAATGTTAAGGTGCGACCGCCTCATTCAACCACGTGGGGTGTGTTGTGGCATCCAAATTGGCACTAGCCTCTGGACATCCCAATCAAGCCTAGCGTGTCATCTGGTCAGGCTGTCTGTCAGAATCTCGGCTGCAAATTCTGCAAATTACACCTTGTCTACAGCTTGTCTCCCACCGCCTCTCGCGTTTATTCCTCGTCATCTCTTCGCGTTCCACGATCAAAAGACGACATATAATCCACTCGCAAGGCTGACCCGTTGGCCTGCCCTTGACTCAACCATGGGTATGTGAACATCTATCACTGTCCACTATTTGTGCTTTGTTCTGCAGCATTGTTGTCTGGTCGCCACGACGCAGCTACTGACAATGTCATCGTCCCACAGGTGGTCCTGGTTCTGGGGGTTACAAGAACAAGCCGGGTGACACTGAGACCCATTCAGCATGGGACATCATTCCTCAAGATCCGGGTGCGCCCCAAATCAATGTCGGCACTCCTTTGACTCCTCACGCGGACCCCAACTAACAAGGTGGCCATAGAAACTAGCACAGGTGCGATGCAAATACTGTGGAAGGGAAATGGCGCAGCACACCTCGCGCCAGCGCCTCCATCTCCTAGGTTGTCAACCATACCTCGAAGCCATGAAAGAAGCTGGAGTTGAGACCAGCATCACGCGTCAAGCTGCAGACCCTCAATCCTTTTTCAGGAGCAATGAGTGGCCACACAAGTCGGCTGAAGCAAAGGCTCCCAAGGTCTTGAAGATGCAGGAGCACAGCACGGCCGTGCGCATTCAAGCGCTGGCCTTGGCCGAAGCCAGCATCTCTTCAGAGAGAATTCAAGAAATCACGGGCATGGATCCCAAAGTCCTGGCTGGCTTACGCAGGCTTGCTCGTGAACGTGGTTACGATCCCAGTATCTCCATGCAGCTGAAGGAGGAATATGTTCTAGACCCTCCCAATGCCAATCGTCCACGCGGTCGTCCCAAAAAGCGCAAGCCAGAAGATGATGTTGACCCAGCTCTGACCGGTATTCATGACTCGGCCCAAACCACTCCCCCATTTAGTCAGCGCGATAATCTCCCGCCTGGACAGTGGAACTTCATGGCTACACCGACTCATGGATATACGATGACTTAAGGATAGCCACTAGGGTTCAATCAGCGCCAGGACTGGTTCTGCCGCCCCACCCGAGAGATCCGGCAATCTTCACCCGGAACACTTTCCAAGAGGGGCTGATTAAAATCGTTGTCTGCGCAAGGTTAACAGGACTTTGACTTGGATTGGAGCATTGATTCTTTGAAGAGATTCAGAATACACGGATGGTTATTGGTATGCAGCGTTTATGTTGAAGGGGTTTCTTGGTGTCGTAGGAGTAGGTGGGAATTGATATGGAACATGTTACAGTATGTGGACGGTGTGTCTGATATGCAATATGCAACTTGCATCAGCATCAGTCACTACCATGATGGTGAATTCCAAGGCTCAAATCATCTGCAACAGGATACACATCTTCCGGGCCGGGCAGTGCTACTCTAGCTACCAACTACACGCATCTCCATGGCATGGCCAAGCTTCGGTGGGGATACTGGCAGCTTTATCTATGTATGAACGACTGCAATGTCGCGACAATCAGGTTTCTTGAAATCAAATTGCGACGAGTGATTGCGACAGAAGACTGTGGACCACTCTCGGAAAGGATCTCTGCCGTCGACACTTCCGACAATCCTCGTCCTCTGCTATATGACAAGGACTGAGCATGAAACTCGGAAAAGTGACTTTCCGTACTTTGCTGGCTTTGATCAATGTTGGGGCAAGGTCTCATGGGCTAAGAGATTTGAGGTGGTGGATCTATTGAGGGACCCCATCCTCCGAGGGCGAGATTGGGGTCTAACTCCAGCGGCAATCTAGATCGCACCAAGTCAACGTAATGGGCCGGAAGTGAATTAAGCGACACAAGGACGGTGCCGCGGGGCACATTTTGTCTTCGCCCACGAATTGACGGTGAAAGTGGACAAAGTAGAATGCGACGAACCTGGCAAGGCTGAGATGAATGTCTTACCAAGACCCGTCGAAACGTGCAAGGCTCCAGGGCGTAAATTCTCGCTTAATAATGCCAAGGCTGATAAACCCAACAAACGAGCCAAGAAGACATCTGAAAGGGAAGGAACTAGACGCTTTGAGGGCAGGCGCCTCCCTCCCACGAAACAGGAGATGCTTCAGATCGACTCCTCCAAACACAAGACAAAACATCTCAGCGAATGCCAACCACTGTTGACGTGCAACCTCAAACGGACCAAGGCCCAAGTCACACGCCTAATGTAGACGCCCATGGTGCTATTTTGCGCCTGGCTATGCCTTTTGTGTCCTTCTCCTGGCCTCTAACCACCCCCCAGACCCTGCCTATCTGAGACTGATCTCTAACGCTGGACATTGAAACTACTTTCCAACCCTACTCCGTACGGGGCCAGAAGCGACCAGGTGTCGAGACTCGATCAGTTCCAGCTTCACGGGAGATTCAGATCCATTTTCTTAGCCTCGGAGCAGAGATGAGTGATTGCTGCCCTTGTCAGGTATGCACCGCCGCCTCTTCTCGCCTACTTATGAAGCGGTTGCAGTCCCTCCATGGAAACCCTTTTTCTTTCTCCATTCCCATCACCGTCTTTTGTTGCATTGTTGCTTTGACCTCTTTCCGTTCCAGGTCTATTTCGTTCCTTCAGCTGCTTGACGCGCTGCAGTTTATTTCCTTGCGCCGGTCGCTCGTTGTCTTTCGCATCCATTACACCCTCATCTCAGGGAAGAAATCACTTTCGAAGAATTTCCAGATCAGCCATTCACAATGTCTCTCAGAACATTTTTGCTATCAACAATCCTCGCCTCTACGGCTATTGCTACCAGTCATGACTCATGGGGAGGCGACTCGTGGGGAGGTCAAGGAGGTGGTAGTCACGGCGGTTCCAAGGACTGGACTCCTTCCAGCGACAGCTACTCCTCCGGTGGCCAAGGATGGTCGACCTGGGAGAAGAAGCCCCCTGCTCCCGGTCCTCCAGTTGCTGCCCCCATCGCAACATGCCCAGTTGGCTGTATCCCAATTCCCACTGGTGCCCCCCCACCGCAACAGACCAAGCCTGGCGAGATCATTGTCCAGGTTGTTGCTGTTGGAGACAAGAATGCTAGCTTGAAGTACTTCCCCAACCAAGTGCATGCTCCCGTTGGCTCCGTTGTTCAATTCCAGTTCTTCCCCAAGGTAAGTTATCAGCCAAAATCGCGAGTGAGCAATTACTGATTTCTCGAACCAGAACCACACCATCACAGAGTCTAGCTTTGCCGACCCCTGCAAGCCTTTGGCCGCCGACCTGACCTCAGACATCCGACCTGGTATTCGATCTGGCTTCATCCCCGTCACTGGCTCTGAGCCCTTCACACCAGTCTACAATGTCCTCGTCAACGATACCAAGCCCATCTGGCTGTACTGTGGTCAAACCAACCATTGCCAACGTGGTATGGCTATGGTCATCAACCCTCCCAAGGACAGCCCCAACACCATCGAGAAGTATATTGAGAACGCCGGCAAGATCCCCTTGGTGGACCCCCCAGCGCCCCCTCCAGCTCCACCCGCGTCAACTGGCCCCCCATCGCCACCTCCCGGCCCTACTGGTCCTCCTAGCCCACCAGGACCTCCCCCTGCCGGAGAATCAGATTCAGACAACCCATTCGGAGCTCCCCCTGCAGCCTCGTCTGTCGCGGCTCCTCCAGTCCAGACACTAGGCTCAAGTACCGTTCCCATTGCACCCGCCACGTTCACCGGCGCTGGTTCGCAGTTGAACGCTCGCGACATGTCATTCGGAGCAGTGGTCGTTGGTGCCGTGGTGGCTTTGTTGTAATGGATTTGTTTCTGGGGACTGGGATGCTGAAGCAAAAACATCTTCTAGCCGTCTTAATGACCAATGTACAAAACGAAAGCAGTGGAAGTATTTTTTTGCGACGGGATTTCTAACTACGGGGAGAACCCGCCAACCCTCTTCCAGCGAAGAGATGGTGTTGGGAATCCACTTGCCTCGAAAGAAATTCAGCCCGCATAAGACTCCCTCGAACATGGGTGTTCCGAGGTTGAGTATAGTGTTCGAATGAAGGTCGTGATCAACTACGAGGGGGAAACGGGGAAGGAGTTGGGGAGGATTGGAAATTCTCTTCTTTTTTTCAAAGTACAGAAAAACTCATTTCTTCCCCAACATCCCAAAGTCTCGAGGGTATGAGACGATCCCACCGAAAGGACGCGACTGGTTTTTTGGTTGTACTCCTTTTTTTTATTCTTTTTTTTCTACAAAACCACAACACACACCACATTTTTGTTGGGTACAACGACATCACAAATAGATTATACCCCCTGAGAAATGATGCCGCGCTGTGTGGCGAGCCAGAAAAATGCATATTTGCATTTTGTGTGGCATATTATTACTATGGGATGAATAGAAACAAAACCAAACACATTCAAAATTATTATTTATTATTCTTGGTGGTGATTGTGTTTTTCCTTATTATAGTACTTGGGGTAGGTAGGTATATTCTCATGGGATGTGAAGTGTTCTAATAAGTAGACTTGGTATAGTGGGTGGTACTCAAAAACTACCTAAGGTACCTAACTCCGTAGGTACATACTTAGGCACGTCAAGTAGGGGGGGAGAGGTAGCACTTCCTGGCCTGTTGAAAGATTCTAATCCAAGTACATAAGTAGTAAATCATCATCTTTTCAGTATGAAGATACCTCACCACTTCCACTTCGACTCGAAACACTTGAACAGCAAGCACATGGTCAAATTCGAAAAAGAGATCAAGGTTGATGTCTGTACTGCTATGTGAATACCTAACTATCTGTTTGTCTCGTTATATCGACCGGCCAGTCAGTACCTGGCGTGTCACGAGAGTACACAGCAATACATCCACAACCCACCCTTTCATCCATGATGACAACACATTCTCCTTATTGACAGTGTCATCAAATATGAGTCTTTTGTCTCGTCACCACCCTACATTCCTCGCCCTTCCTCCAGTTATACTAGCCCCTGCTTTTACTGGTTTTGCTTCAATCGCTGATCAGGTTGTCCATCCTTGCGCAGTCCATCACCACCTTGATGGGCGGCGCCCTGAGGTGCAGAGCTGCCGCCACTACCACCACCACTGGAAGTACCACCGGTCTCACCGCCGGCCTTTCCTGCTTCATGAGGGTCGACTTTGCCCTGGGCGAATTGACCGGTGCCGACACGCTGGTCTGGTTGACCGTCCTTGCGGAGACCGTCGTGTTCTGATAAATTACTTAGCTTTCTGCCCAGGTGCGGAGAGGTAGGGAATCAAGTTAAGAAGAGGCTTACCAGTGGGCTTGTAGTCGGACATGTTGACGTGTGGTGATTGTGTCAAGGACTTGGGATTTGTGATGTTTTGA
This sequence comes from Exophiala mesophila, assembly GCF_000836275.1. Classification (NCBI taxonomy): domain Eukaryota; kingdom Fungi; phylum Ascomycota; class Eurotiomycetes; order Chaetothyriales; family Herpotrichiellaceae; genus Exophiala; species Exophiala mesophila. The sequence continues at coordinate 4,306,536 of NW_015622504.1, read as the reverse complement.
TGTTTCTGTTTTGCTTATGATCTTTGAGATGAAATGAGATGAGAAGGAGGAAATAGTGCTTGATGATGGGATGTGCAACGGGTTTATATAGACAATTCCTGTCCTCAGGAACGGCGTCAAAAGCACTATCGTCATCACTTGGGAAGGCCGTTGCTCAGAATCTCACCTGTACTGACTATTCCATCATCATCATGCTTCACTTCCGACCTGAAACTTCAGGCAACACGGGACAGTGGACCCAGTTGTCGGATTCGGTTGCGGGGGAATTCGGTTGCATGATTCATCATGATCAGCATCAATATCATATGGGGAAGGTTGCTTCTGAGATGTCGTTAGGGCCAACCTGGGCATATGGTGACTCAATGGTCTAAGAAGGCACTGTACCGGGTACAGCATTGGCCAAAGTCAGTAGTATGGGAGACAAGACGTTAGATCCAGCCAGTGTCTGGTTAAGGGGAATTCTGGTGGAGCCACCATCGATCGGGCTGATGCAGATGATGAACAATATCGTGTGTCAAGGTTCGGATGCAAGATGCTAGCTCCGATCTCGACGCATTTTCCACAAGCTGCGGAGAGCATACAAAAGAAGAGATTCAGGAACAGGGTTCGGATGTCAGGCCCGGTCATCGTTAAACAAATGTGAACGTCACGACCAGTCATGGCAAGACGTGATCAACCAAGGCCTCGTACCAGATTCCAAGCAGAAGACACCATCGCTCAGCATGGGTTGATGCACAATCAGTCGTTTCTTAAGCTGGCTCAAATGGCGTACACAGCAAAGCATGGCGATGGGGAGTCGAAGCCAATGAAATCATTGCTGACACTCAGACATGTTGGTCAACGCATACACGGTTCAATATGATGACATATCTTTGATCGCGTCGTGAACGCCATGTCACATGAGGAAAGGCCGTCTTGTGGAGTATGTCTTGAAGCCCAAGGGAAATACTCCCTTGCGCGATCGGTCTGATCAAGCTATCGTCGGGACAGTCTCCATCGTCATGAGGTGCATGGCTAGAGGTGCCAGTCCAGTCATGGAGACGCAAATGAGTAATCGTGCATGAGTTGGGACGGTGAAATCAAGTCAGGCTGCAGATTTTGAGCATCTTTTGTGGATGGAAGAGAAGGAAGGAGCAAGTCATGACGAGATGGAGTTGAGGAAAGTGATGTTGCCATATTGGGACTAGTGCATACCAGTATCCTGTGGCCGACTGGCTGGCTTCATGTCCGCTGTCTTTATTATGACCTCTGCTTATGGTTCGGTGATGGATCTCGAGGATTTTCAATAAAAAAACACACAGTTTGAATACTGTAAAAGGTGGAAAATGCCCATTCAATAGGCTAGCGGCCGTCACGGGTCTGTTATTAATCTTGCTACACGTGTTGTCATATCCATGGTACTGTCTGCTCGGTGTGGATTATGTCCCACCAGTGAGAGTACCGTGGAGCGCCCCCAATACTAAAGTTCACATTTCTAACCATCTGCATTCCTCACCCTTGAGAGAATGGTCTTTGCTGGTTAATTCCATGAATGAATGTCCTCCTCTTTCATTTTGGTATCCAAATCGCTCAAAAATATTCAAACATTGTCTGTTGTATCCGTACACATTTCCAGTTGGCAAAAACATGGCAATAGATTCTTTGGTCTGGTCCAATTGACCTAGTCATAATCCTGGGGGGCGAAATTAGCAAATGTGTAGCTCTTGGGAGTCTGATTTGGCAGTTGCTGGGCGACATGAGCATGTTCTCGTCGTTGGTTGGGGAATTCTTGGATATAGAATTCTGTTTTCTTGTGGTCATTCATGCCATCGATTGAAATGTCGGTCTTGTCCGAGGCCAAAACAAACTGTTGAAAGTTGGCTGGGAGACCATCGCCTTGATTGATGTACCCCATATACGACGATGAAGGAAATGCCGTGCCATCGGGCGAAGTCAAAGGAGCATCCGACCAACTACTGTTGGTCATAGGCCCCGCAGAGTATGGCGGCGTGTAGTCAGGAAATGACGCATACTGTGGTGGTGCAGACGCTGGAACAAACGCTGGCTGCGACGGCACACCGTGGTTGAGGAAATCGCTTGCCAACGGTGTGATGGGTGGGGATGCAGTGGTGATGTGGAGAGACTGTTGATACGAGTGTGGCATTTCGATGTTGTGAGCAAAGAATGGGTTCTTCTCCGGTTCATGCACACGACTGCCAGAAATGACACCGGGCGACAGCATAGGCTGAGGCAAATCTGCCAATGATTGTGCCGCCATCGCCTGCTGCGCCATCAATTGATGAAAGGCTTCATTCTCCGCGAATGTCGAAACACACATTGGAGACCTCTGCGCCGAGCTCGCCTTACGCACCCCTGCAAATCGAGAGTTGAGGCCATGGCCCGCAGATTTGACGTGTCTGACCGTATGAGGTGCCTGAGGCGTGGCAGTTCCGTGGCGGAATGTGGGTGACACCGACGTCATGGCCCCATATGATCGACTTCGCAGCGACGATGAAGTCAATGGCGCCGGCCGTGGTCGTTTTCTTCTCGCTGCAATGTCAAGGTTGCCGTTCTCGGGAGCACGAATGGTCTCTGATTGCCTCCTTGCCTTGACAATGTTGGGTGAACTGCTCGCCAAGGCAAAGTTTCCGAAGTTGTTGGACAGATCGTCCGTGGTGGATTGACGCCGCGAGCCGGGGTAGGATGGGCCTGTCAAGCCTGGAGATGGAAGAGCAGCAGACGGGTCAAAGCTGCCGGCAGCATTCTTGGGCGTGGCCAATGGCTCCTCCCAGTCCTCGGGAGTGACCACAAATGCGCTTGAGGAGTAATCGGTCGGAGCTTCTGGTTGTTCGACAGCCTGCTGTGAGGTGAAAGTATCTTGATCAAAGCCGAAATCGAATGAGGTGTCTTGTAAGGTGATTGGAGATGGATATGGTTCTCCGGCTGGCCGTTGCACCGCCCATGGCTCCCCCAAAGGATGCTGCGCGACTGAATTGGGCCGACTGGATCTGATTGGTAGGTTCATGGCAGTCGCCTGTAGTGGAAGTCCTGGAGGTGCCATACTCGGCTTGATCTGGCCTGGCTGTGGTTGTGTAGCCTGGGCGACCTTGGCCGAGTTAAGAGCGCGCTGAAGGGAGGCCCAACTGGCTTCCTTGGATGTGTCCCTCACTCTGGTGGGCGACGGTGAAGCATGTCGAGAAGACACTGAGCGTTTGCTGGGAGATGAAATCGACTTTGTCGGCGACGATGGGCCGGCCGAGGCAGGTTTGGACGAGGTTGACCCATTCGAGTCATTAGCCGTTCCACCGTTCTGTGCTTCGAATTCCTCCTGCTTCTTCTGCTGTTTGGCCTTGGCTCTACGATTTTGAAACCAGTTCTGGACAGCGTCAGTATGGGACAAACAAACAATCTATTGAGGTACTTACGGCGACTCGTGGCAAGGTGAGTTTGGTCTGAATCGCAAGCTGGCGTTTGACCTGGCTGTTGGGTTTGTGATTCGCCTGAAATTGAGACTCCAAAACCTCAACTTGTTCCTTGGTCAAACGAGGTCGTGTTGATATCTCCTCCATTTCTCCAAATTCATCCTGACCCATACCAGGATACATGAAATCGGCATACTCTGTTCCATAGCCAGGAAAGAATTCGTCCACGCCTTGCTGATGGCCGAGGACATATGGGGTGTAGTTCAAGTCATAATATTGCTGTTGTTGTTGAAGATGATGCGGAAACGCCAAATGGGTATCTTTGTAAGGATTTCTCGAAAATTGTTGTGTCGAATACAGAGCTTGCTGATACAGATCCTGCTCACTGAGGTCCATGTCGAACAAGAATGGTCAAGTTGTGCTCGTCTTATCCCACAGTCATGGCAAGGTGCCGCATCAGGCCTCTTGGGCCAGCAGGGTCGCAAACAGATGTGTCGAGACCAGGAAGTCTATGAGGGCCAGTACCAGGCAAGAACTTTCCAGGAACGAGGATACAGGGAACAACCGGCGAGGAGTAGCACGGTATTTGACGCCGCGGAAGTCGGGCGACACGGCGTGGTGGAGTCAAGGAAAGGTGAGGATAAGAGGTTTGTTGGACAGATGCTAATATAGCAGAGCGAGCGACCAAGATATCGTACAAGAGGATGAGGCGATTTGGGTCGCGAGTTGCCAGCAGGCCTGGGACAACGATGCAGTGTGTTTGAAGGGTGGTTGTTGTGGGAAAGTGGAGGAATGATAGTCGGAGGAAAAGGCCAGTAGTTTTGCTTGACCGAAGCAGGCTCTCTGATTCAAACAAGGCGGAGGAGTACCAAGAAGGAACAAGGTTCGGGGGAAATATGAGCGATGTTGTTGCCAACTCGTCGGTAGCCTGTCGTTGGTGGTCTGGAATAAAGGAAAGATGGCCGTGAACCGTGAATATTGGCCAGATGTGATGGTTCTAGAGAAAGAAACAAAGACGACCAGTAGAGTTTAGAATGTGATGTATGGACGACACGGAAACAGCTGGAGCAACAGTGGTGCACGTCCTTTGGTTTCCGATGCGAAGGTCATCAGTGCACCGCAAGCTTGTGGCGGCACCTGGAAAGAGGCTCGACGGGTTTGGCAGAGGGAGTGGAAGAGACTTGAACGGAGAGCGTCAGAAAGGCAGTGGATGTGGAGATATGAGGCGTCGAAGCGTTGAAGACAGGAGGATGATGAGTGGACAACAGCGTGTGGGTGGAGTCTGCCGGAGGAGGCGAGTCAAGCAAGCTAGGCGAGAAAGTGGATCAGGAACTAGGACAAGGGCCCTCGGCCAGGGTACACTGGCCAGGACCAGGAGGCTGACTCTGGAGATGAGGCAGAGAGTGCAGTCAGACCGTCACAATTGGCCACTCTGCTCTCGATGTCGACTGCGCTTGGAGGTTTGAGAGATCTCCTGCGGTCAAGGTGGGCAGAATTGAGAGCACAAGAGTCGGTGGGGACCTTTGCGTGATGGAGATAGAGGATGGAGGAGGACGAGGGAGTAGTGACGAGTCGAAATGAGGAGAGAGGTCTGTACTGTGGTACAGTAGCAGAGGGATGGGTGATGGGCGATGGGGTCGATCTTGGATGATCGATGAGCAATGGAAAATGTCAATTCTGGCCAAAAAAACAAAGTGTCAGAGTGGACCAGATCACCACCTTCTTTCTCTTTTGACTTTTGCTTCCCTGCGCGGAAGGAGGGAGGGACGGAGGGGAAATTCGGAGGCGCCCTCTTATCCCGCTGGCACTGGCACTGGCACTGGCACTGACGCCCGTGGCCACGTCCTCCAGACGATTGTCAAATCCATGTACGGAGTAATGCAAACCTCAAGCCAAACTCTAAGCTGAGGTCAAGTGGCCGAGCGAGACTCAACAGTTCGAGCGACTCGGAGTCGCGGATGAGGCGCTCGGTAGGCATGGGAGGGGATGGGGAGGGGAGGAGAGGGGGAGGCGACGAGGGTAGTCTGCGGGCCCTGTGGCCCTGCGGCCCTCAGGCGCTGGAGCCTCTTGCCTCTTGCCTGTGGCCTCAGGCTGGACCCAGGAACAAAATCAGGCTAACCTTGTAGTTTTGGGAGAAGGGCGATCGGTGATTGCACACTCTTGTCTTGGGCGCAAGCTTGGGTCACGATTCTTGGGCAAAGCTGATCGTAACAGCACGCACTACGCAGCACGCAGTACGCAGTACGAAGCACGCATACACACACACACCACCCAACCATGGCAACCCAAAAACACCAAGACATCCATGCAATCATGGACCCATGGTTAGGTATCCATACCCTGCTTGCATTTGACTCATTTGACTCATTTTAGCTACGTATCTCTTGACTCGAATCATTCTTCACGAGTACCCGACATACAAACAAGCGATGCATTACGGAGACATCCAGTCGCCTCACAGTGGATTCATGCTGCAGATTGTCCGGCTCGACGCATCAATTGGTTGTCTGCCTCAGGCGTCTTCACCTGGATTCGGCGCCAATGCAGGAACAGACACTTGTGTTCTTCTTTGCGGGCGCAACTTCAGTCTTGGCCGACTTTGAGTCGGAGTCCTTAGTTTAGCCCCAGCTGCCAGAGTAGGGACCTGCAGCAAGTGAGCAACTGTCCACCCACACACAAAGTCCGAGTTCGATGGAGGATCCCTGTCGGCTCAGGCTACCAGGGTCAATTCAACAGGCGAATCCACTTGTTGACTTCAGAGCCGTCCACCCGCCGCGACACCCACTCGGTTTTTACAGCTGAAAGCTCATTGTGGGCTTTCCATTCGTAGTCATGCCCTCGGACAGTACGTAGGGATCTAATACATCATTCATGTACGCAGCGCTGATTCCTGTGCCACAATAAAGCAAACAAAGGGGCAAATGGTGGCTGGGCCCAAGTCATGGATCGTCTTGTCGCTGGTCCTGTCCAGTTCCTGAGATGATGCGGGCGGATCGCGGAACCTGACCCCTTGAATGCCACTGATGGCTGTTGAGAGATGGACAATTCTTTGCCCCCGACCGGGGCCGGTGTGACGACCCAATCTCAAGGAAGTTATAGGGGCCCGGGGTCATGATTGGAGTGAAATACAGGGTAAATTGTGCCATCCCCAGCCTAAATCCAACCAGAATGACGTGCCTGGAGGCTTCGAGTTAGGCATGCTGGGGCATTCGGGCGCATGCAAGCTGCCGAAACTGTGCAGCTGTCTGTAGCGCCTAGAGCCCACTGTTTAGTGGTCCTTGACTCAAGAATTGCCGCCTACGCTGAACCATCTGGGTCAACCCAAGAGATCTCCAAGCATGCGTTGCACCTGAAATTGGAGCCACTGGGCTTGTTCACGTCGTGAACAAAGCGCGTTTCCATGCTTCCTTCTGTCGCCTCTGGCTCCCTTACACTCATGTCACGCAACCTGTGAACCGCCGGGATTTTGCGCCGGCCATGATTCCGCCTGCATCATCATCCATCTTTGAGCGCATCATGGCCTGGAGAATCCTCATATGCATGCCTCAAGCCCAACACACAGCCTGTCAAACTGCCCGATTCTCAAAGACTCTACCCTGTTGACGGACAGGAGTGTTGATCAGAAGCATTATTGGCAGGATGATACACAAAGCAATCTGGTACCTGCATCAGTGGCGACATACTGCACGGAGTACACGTCAGACACAGCTGAGTTCTCACCCCACTTGCCAAACCTGGGCAACGTTTTGGGGCCTGTATGGGCGTTTCTGCCTGCAGCGATATCCCTACCAGAGACCCGAGGGGCCCGAATCAAGCTGCTTCCTTATAGGCTACGCCCTCTCTATTGGCAACCCTGTTGCTGACCGTAATTGCCGCTGGCACTTCAATTTCACCTTGCCTGCCCCATGCGCAGAATCTCTCTCTGATGCCTACAGTAGTTGCCGCGGAGCCACTCAAATGTCTGATATACACGCCATGGAGGGTTCTGGCCCAAATGTCTACGGAGCAGAGCAGATTCTGGAGTTGCGGGCTCCCAACCCACTTCATAGAACTCGTCTCATGGGCTCCCCCATTTATTGATAGGTCCCCATTTCTCAAGTCAACCACTACTCCATAAGTGTACCTCGCATGGCTACTCGCCAAAGAGGGTTGGTTCATCCTTGCAGGACAAAAGAACACAGGCAATTTCCAATGCAGGCAGGTCAAACTCTAGTGCTGCTTCTCGTGACGAGTATCGTAAACACATGGCGTAGAGATCTTTCTGTGAACAGTCTCGCCGGACCCTGTAGGTTGTGGTCTGTAGCTTGCAGACCGGAGTCGTTCCGATATGGGTACCTTGGTGACCTTACCTCCCAAAGCCAGGCACTGTTAGGCCTTACTCCTAAGCACCCCGGCACTACTTACCTAGTACTTCCCACTTTTCATCCTCGCTTGAGGGCCCAAGACATCCTGAGATCTCGCCTGTCTCAACTTCTTGCCTCAACCACATGGAACTAGGCCTGATTGACTTGAACGCGATCGCAAACATGGAGGGAAAAATCCTCCGAGGCTCGCTTATCCCTAGCAGCACACCAACGGATACGACGACTCTCGTTTAGTGGTGGGTGATAGAGAGATGGGGCGGCATTTGTTGCGACTTGGAAGCTGCCGTTTCTAAGCCAAGCCTCTCACGGTAATCTGAGGGTCGGCAATTCAACAATCAACTACTAGGTACCTACCTAGGCACCTAGGTACGGAGTAGGTTTCTTCGTGTAGGAAGGGTGGCAATCTTCGAGTCCCAATCCCTTGGATTCAGTCCAGGGCCAAATCCTTAATTTCATGCCTCGATGTAGGGAGTAGTACAGATTACCATCGTACTCGAAATAATAATAGCAGTGACAAGTAAAGCCCAAACGTCACTCATTCGATGGCTTCTGGGCTAATTAATTTCCATGCAGCTATCCTTGATCCAATCATGTCGTGAAATTGAGCCTTTTCGACGATGCTTTCTCCTCTGCTTCAACTGTCTCATAACCCCCGGCCGAATTAGGCATGGGCACCCCCGCGTGCCTCCAAGAACGATGGTAGCCGATTCCTGATTGATCGGCTCCGGCAAGGTTGTTTCTCAAATCGTCCCCCATGCTCCTGTTCTGAGAGAGTTGCTCATGTCCAAGGTTTGAGAATCTGGACCCAAGGTGGAACCAAGACGCCCTCCATCGTATTTTGGGCTTTTGTGGAAGAAGTTCGGATGTATGTACGTACAGTCTTTTTGTTCTGTAGCGGGGCTTAGGGACCGCTCGAGACAACGGCCAGTCATCCAGTGTCTAACTGCAACTTTTTACAAAGCACTAACAACTTCACTAACAGCCTGACGTCTGGGCTCTTGTGCCTCTGGGTTCTGGATTCTGGATTCTGACCTATGACCTGGGGACCCGTTTGACTCCATTCATCGTCGCCGCACTGATACCTCTTCGGCCCACGCTTCTTCGCCGTCACGGCTTCGCTTTGACCACAACTTTACGTGTACGGAGTAGCCGGCCATCATCGCCTCCCCAACTGACGGATGACACCTCTTTGTTGCCCAGATGCTCCGCCAACTGGCGCTGTTGACCTGGTCCAGGTCCGCTTCGTCAACACGGTAGGTTTCCCCTTGACGTCCAGACCGACAGTACCGAGACAGATGCTTGCTTGCCACGTTGTACCATGGCCCTCTGCCCGCCCGTCACGGCCACCACATGCCGTTTCTGACTTGACCGTGGCTGCCTGCATTGCATGAACATGCTCGGTGACGCCAATCAGCCCGGACATGTCGCCGGATCGACGCAGGTACCACGGGCCTTGCAACAGGACGATCTGTGTGAGATCGATGTCGAGCAGGAGCCATTGATGCTCGCTGGTGCGACCCTGAAAATGATAGACTGCGAAGCAATGGTCTCTCGATGATCTTCAATCATGCTTGCGGGCAAGCGGCGGCGGGACGAGTCGTAAGCAGACCACAAAACCAAATCGGGGCGGATGTGGCTCTGTGGCTCTCAAAGGGTCATCTGATCTGCCCGTGCGGCTCTTTCCTGGCAGAAGGACCTGAATCGAAGATCATTACCCATTGGTTTCTATCTCGTCTACCCATCAACACCTTTTACGCCTGTGATGTGACCTGGTCTCGAGCACAGATGTCCGTCCATCAGTGCTCAAAGCTCAAGACGACCCCTTCGTCCCCCCATCCCATGTCATCATGATCTGACTAGAGCGTCCGTGACCTCGATCTGTATCACGCCGTCCTCAAACTTGGATAGGGCTACGCTGGTTAGGTCGCGCACGATCCAATCGGCTCCAGCGGCCTCGATTTGTTCGACTGAGTGGGTCGTGACCAGACCAACAACCTTGTAACCAGCAGCTTTGCCAGCACGGACACCCGATGGAGCATCTTCGAAAACGATCATGTGAGAGCTCTCAGGTAGGCCCAGTCGCTTACAGCCCAGGAGGTATGGGTCGGGGTGCGGTTTGCCTTTTTCAACGTCCTCGGCAACCACTACGGTTTGTGGATGCGCCAGCTTCAGCACTTCGATCCACCCGCCCAAGAGCGCCGACGTGGCCGAAGTGCATACTGCCCAAGGCAGTCTGGCCTCCTCCAAGCTCGCCAGTAGTTTACGAGCCCCAGGGATTTCCACGGCATCCCGGCCGAAGTCTTTGGGTATCAGACCTTCTTGATGGCTGATGTCTAGTGGGCGCATAGTTAGCCTCCTTGATAAGGGACACGCTTCCTCGTATTGGATGGTGTGATATGAGTGCAGAAGAAAGAAGATGTGTCCTTTCTCAGGCATGTGACGATGGCGATTCGCACCCCTCGGCTGGGGGCCAGCCTCAACCAACAGCCAGCACATTTCTACTCACATTCCCAATTCGCCTTTGACGGGTCGTAGATCTGAAATGTGTCGATGCTCCTCCTGCCGTGCGACGTTGCCAAGATGACGTCTGGATCGACACCCATCAAGGCTGCCTGTTTGTGCCAGTACTTGACAACTGCTTCTGTGCTATCGATGATGGTTCCTATCAGATTTGCGAAATGGAAATATTAGCTCTCTTATCAGGGTTTCACGACGTAGTGTCAGGCTCGGGGTCTGTCGTGGCAAGGGTGTATATACCGTCAAAGTCGAACAGCAGGCCATCTGCTGTGACCACCTGTGGTGGAGCGGAGAATGACGGAGCCTCGATTGAGCCCATTCTTTCCTCTGTCTGACTCTATGTGCAGAAAGTGATTCACGGAGGGACAACAGGAACTTGGAGAAATCAAGATGCAATCAAAGTACAGGCAGAAAAATCTATGTATATGTCGCTTGATGACTCCAGAGTGTAGAGGCTTGAGGTGAGGAAGTCAACATCTTTAAATTCAGTCGCCATCGCCGGGGACATTTCTGTTTTTGGAAGCCTGCCGTACCCTGTATTCCTTTACCCCAACCAAATATCTATCTCTCTAATGGCCATAGAGCGCGTCAAATGTTGCCACAATTAGCGAGATGAACATGGTCTTCACCGACATCTGCAACGGTTGTCCCTGGACAAACCGGAATGAGTCCTTTTTTGCCCTTATGTACGAAAGGTATTGCATCTCCTCCCTCTTCGACATGAATTTTGACTATGTGATCACGTGTTCAACCCCTCGGTCTCCAATTCTCCGACCAAAAATCTCTTGGCGCTGGACCCATGCATGAAACTTTTTTGTATGCAGAAAGACATTCACCAGCACCACCAAACATCTAATCCTTTCGCCATACGCCAGTGCAATTGCCACGAGCGAGGTCGTAGACATGGTCAAGCCTTGTAGGTATACACCAGTGGAGTCTATCCCGCCATATGTTTACTGATCTATCTGCAGTTTCAAAGTCGAAACGGACGCCCGTTCGACTTCGACATAAAATCGAGAAGGCCAGCGCCGCCAAACAGAGAAAGTCGCGCAAGGAGTCGAAAAAGGTTGGTCTCTTCTATCTAGGCGATTCAACGGATATAGGCTAATTCACGGGCCCATACAGAACCCTCAATGGAAATCCCGCCTAAAGAAGGACCCCGGTATTCCAAACCTATTTCCTTTCAAGGACAAACTCCTTCTAGAACTCGAGCAAAAGAAACAGCAAAAGGCAGAAAATGCCCAGAGATTGCGAGAAGCCGCCAAGGAGAAGAAGAATGGGAAAAAGAATGACTTGGCTGAGGAGGAAGATTTGGAAGATGACGACATGATGGACGAAGACGATGACCTTCTTGAAGAAGACATGGATGAAGACGACGACGACGAAGAAACAGGGGACTCGGCAAACCCCATGGCTGCTCTACTGGCCTCTGCACAAGCACGAGCGGCAGAGTACGATGGCGGAGCGCTTTCTGGAGACGTACACGACGAGGACGAAGAGCAAAATGGCGGGGCAGTACAAGTCTCCGAAACAGTTACAGCCGACCATCGAAACCCCGACTCGTCCCGGCGAGCATTTGACAAGATTTTCAAGCAAGTCCTGGACGCTGCAGATGTGGTGCTATACGTCCTGGACGCGCGAGACCCCGAGGGCACTCGGTCAAGAGAAGTAGAGCGACAGATTATGGCTGCCGAGGGAGGATCCAAGCGGCTGATTCTGGTGCTGAACAAGATTGATCTGGTACCACCTCCAGTTTTGAAAGGATGGCTTACACACTTGCGACGATATTTCCCTACGATACCTCTCCGTGCATCCACACCAGCATCCAATGCTCAGACATTTGATCACAAGCAGCTCACACTCAAGGCCACCTCAGAAACCCTCCTTCGCTCACTCAAATCCTACGCCGTCTCGAAACAACTGAAGCGCTCCATATCGGTTGGAGTCATTGGATATCCCAACGTCGGAAAGTCATCCGTCATCAATGCTTTGACATCACGGTTGAACAAGGGAACACAAAGCTTCGCCTGCCCAGTTGGCTCCGAAGCCGGCGTCACAACCAGCCTCCGAGAGGTCAAGATTGACAGCAAACTGAAGATTCTTGATTCTCCCGGAATTGTGTTTCCATCAACAGTGGATGGTCATGACAGGGAAAGCAAACTGCAAAAGAAAGCCGAGCACGAGGCGAGGCTGATCCTTCTCAACGCCCTACCACCTAGCCAGATGACCGACCCCATCCCCGCAATCAACCTTCTTCTAGCTCGACTATCTGTCTCAGAAGCATTGTTTGAGAAATTACTCGCCAACTACGGAGTGGTGGCCCTTGGTGAATTCAATGGAAGCGACAAAACCACCGATTTCCTTGTCCAAGTGGCGAGGAAACGTGGTAGGTTGGGCAAGGGTGGAGTGCCCAATTTGAACGCAGCAGCCATGACGGTGATCACAGACTGGCGAGATGGGAGAATCCAAGGCTGGGTTGAGCCACCAGTCCTCAAGGTCTCTAACGACACCGAGATGGTGGAGGGTGAGGACGTTGACAAGGAGCTTGGGACCGGTGCAGACCGAAAGGAAATCGTCAAAGAATGGGCTGCAGAATTCAAGCTTGAGGGACTTTGGGGTGATGACTCAAACGACAAAACAAACTCGGAGGCGATGCAAATAGAGTCATGATGATTTAATGAGGGCGGGGGCTGTTCAGTAAGGTGTTTGGAGTCGTGGATAAAATCTGTCAAACGATAGCAAAAAGACCATGCATAATTCAAACCTCGCATTGATACCGAGATGACCCTCTGACAGCAACAAAGAACAAATTCTAAACTTCTCAAGGTCCGTAGATGAGTATTGTTTACTTCATGATGTACTTGGCCATGTCTCCGTTCTGGGCGGCATGCGCTCCACTCGACATGTCGCAGGCGAGATTTATAGTATATCTTGACGGGCCGACGCGACCACGAGGTAATTAATTACTCGCGTTTTCTTTTCAATCACAGCATCACCCACTCCACCCTTCTGTCCTCTCCCATTTTATTCCCTGGGAACACTCCACCGTCTACGTGTATAACAGTCTACTCTGGATGCGCCCGTCATATACCTGCAGTCATCCATAATTTCCACTTGCTAGAAGCCCCCTCAGCAAACATCCCGCGTTCAAACCCACCAAAAGTCCACCAAGGACTTGTCCGGACCCAGATTATCAGGAGCCAGCTTTAGCGCGACTCACCTGCGACTCAAAAGAAAAGACTCAACAACACCGATATCTGATGGGAAACAGCCAAACGGGAAAATGGCACCACGCAAGAGCACGGCATCCAACCCAGCCACAGACGCCAATGGCGACGTATCAATGATTTCCAACGTCACAGCAGCTTCCAACGCCACTCAAGCACACTCCAAACCATCGAGACCTTCGAGTAGCGGAGGTGGCGGACAGGGACACGGAGACGGAGTAGGAATCGATGTAAGTCATGGCCATTCCCGCCCGCCGCGGAATCCCCCAACCCAGGACCACCCGAATACAAAGCCATAGAATACTGACCAAAACTGAACAGGATCTCCTTTTACCACGAACACTGATCCAACGCCTCGCACGTAGTGCACTTCCACCCAACACGTCGATCCAACGCGACGCAGTCCTCGCCATTTCCAAGTCCGCCACCGTCTTCATTTCCTACCTAGCCCACGCGGCCAACGAGCAATCGACGCGCAAGACACTAGCACCACAAGACGTGCTACAGGCGTTGAGAGAGCTGGAATTCGACAATGTCATGCAATTGGGGGCTGTGGGCAAGGACGGACGATTGGGCGGTCGTCTTGAGAGAGAACTGGCCGTCTACGAAGAAGTCTTGATGCAGAAGAGAAAAGGTGCCAAGGATCGAAAATCCAATAAAGCGAGAGAGGGAGCCGAGGAAGACGGTGAAAGGGGTGAGCCTAGTAGCAAGAAAGCCCGGCGCATGCAGACGACTGGAGATCAAGATGACGATAATCAAAATGAAGATGATGGTGATGAGCAGGATATGCTGGACTCGCAATTGAATGGAGATGGGATGGCGAGTGGTGGTGCAGGGAGGGTTAAAGGGATGAGGAAGAACAGGAAAACAAGTCGTACTGCTGAGTATGGGTCTTCGCCGGCTGCCAATACGAATGGGAAGGCGAAAGATGATGAGACGGAGTCGGACCATGAAGGTGGTCAGGATCAGGATGATGAGGATGATGAGGAGGAAGAGGAAGAGGAAGGTCAGGATAACGATGAGGATGATGACGAAAACGACGAAGATCAAGATGACGATAGTGACGACAATGACGGCAACGAAGGGGATGATGTCGATGACGAGTTGGAAGGCCGCGATCATAAAACGGGTCGAGCTGTTGGCTTGCAGCCGAACGGCAGGGCCGAGATTGACGGTAGCGACGACGATAGCGATTGATTTCGCCTCGTGGATTGACATGCCACAATACATTTTACCATTTATCGCCTCATGGGCCGGTGGCGGCGGTGGCGGTGGTCTCACTCTTGGGAAAATCGGAAGCATACTGGGACTCGGACTGGGGCAGGGACACATGTATCTTATGAGCTCTGGTTTGTATGATCTGTTGTGGTCAACTATGAGACCATGCGAAGGATATAGCCTCGCCTCGCCTCGCCTCATTCCTCTGTATAGCGTATGTACGTGTCAATGATATTAGACGGGTTTTGTTCAAATTTGATCATCTGGCTGGAAGAAATGTTTCATTTTGGAATATAAAATGGAAAGATGCTCGTGGGGGCATTGTTCGGTTACCTTATAATTTACTCTAGTTCCGTCGCACTACGATGCTGGATTATACATAAGACAAGTAAACGTCCATGTCTGAAGAACAAAGGTAATTTGATTATCGTGGTCTAGGACAGTCGAATGAATCGCTCAGCTTGAATCGAATGAAGGGACACTAATTTGAATAGGTCCAAAGAAGTTCTCAGCTCTCAATCGGTCTCCATATGGTCCTGACCACTACCTCCTTGGTTTTCTTTTTCAACAAATTCTTTGACACCGTCTAGAAATGCTTCGACAGCGTCACCACCTCCCAACGGCACTCCGCCACGTCGCATGTAGCCTCCATTGCGAACAGGAATGTTCAATGCTTCGCTGATGCTAGGCAGACCACCATCCCGAAGTGCAACAGTAAGACTTGATAGGCTTTGTGAAAGCTGGGGTGAACGCAGCACTCTTCGGAGAATATCTTTCTTCTGAGCAAGGCTCAGAGTTTGTTCGGCGGCCTGAACGGATGCTTGATCAATATTCAGATTTGCCAAGTCATCAGCCTCTTGCGCTAGGGTGACCAACGCCGGCGGTAGATATTGCAGTAGTTGATCCACCAGTTCTTCATCAGCAGAATCAATCCATGGTATGGTTGAGGGAGGAGTTAATAGGTCAGCAAGTGTGGTAAAGGTTCGTTCTTGATGTGCTCCTTGCCGACTCGCACCCTGTCCTGTTTGGCCGCCCATAGAATTGATAAAGTTCTGAACAATACTGCTGACGTCCATGTTGTCTGAAGCTCTGCGTTGGGTTAGACACAAATACCTAGGCAAGTAGAGACGGATGTATTACCTACGCTCGACCGCCATCGGCGCCACCTTCTCTTGACTGCTCCCCTTCTTCACGAACGTCTCCGCCTGTAGCATCTGGACCTGCACCACCTCCAGCATTCGATGGAGCACGATTTCTGTCATGGTTGGTGCCTTCAACATCCTCCATAGGCTCGTCATCATCGTCATCAGGAGAATTGTTATCATTGCGCGGTAGGTTGGCGATCTCTCCTTCGACATCTACCGATTCACCTTGCAATAAAGTGTTGACAATCTCTCCAAGTTTTAAGTCTCGTGCGCTAAAGAATGACGGATCTCCATGAGGGTGTTGACTCCTAGATTGCAGCCAAAACAGATGCCGCTGGGAGGAAGAGGAGAACTTGAGAGCGTAGATTCTGCCATTTGCTTTTTGATACGGGACAAATGTTCCATCTTGAGGAAGCATCAGGAGATCAAGTTCAGGTTGGTCGACAGGAGTTGAGCGCGGACGCCAACACAGATGGATCAAATCATCGTCTGCGTAGAGGTATAGGTAGCCGGGAGTCGGTAATGGTTTTACCTTGGGAGGTGTGGTGGATGTCTGCGTCACGTATCTGTTAGTCGGGCCACCTTGGAGGTTGCAATTAGCATCTTGTCAGTGTTGGTACTCACGTCCAAGTCACACAAGCCCGCCTTGAATGTCAAGATCGGGGCTACCTCCATGCTGAAATGACGCGAAGAGAAGGGGAAACAAACAAGAGTGATGGGTAGAACTGGCAAGCAATGAGGAAAACAAGGGCTAGTAAAGAAGTAACTGGGGACCCCAACAATGACACTAGTTGGCCTGCGTAAGAGGGTCGAAGCCTTGTCAACCTGTGGCACCCGCGGCGGTGGATGGAAGAAAGGCGTTGATGGGGGATTTGATGATGCAAACATGGCAAACATGGCAAACATTGGAAGGCCGGACACCACGTGAGTCGTGGAATAATATCTTGGCAATCTCCAATGACTCAATAGGTCAATTCCACGGTCGCCCTCCTTCCTTCAAAACCTGTGCCCGCACTTGAGTGGTGGACGATCTCGCGCCAAGCTTTGAATTTCGAGTGGACCGCACTTTCAACGCATATCTCCAGCAGCCTCTCGTTCCGCCGACACACACATTGATTACCGTCGACTGCGATACAACCGACCGAATTGCTCTGCTTCTTCCCATCGCAGGCACTTCACCTCGTCCTACTCTTCCAGTAACCGTTAACTCAGTTTCCTGGTCATACAGCAATCATGTCCGCGACAGAGGCCAACAAAGCCGTGGTGAAGAAGTTCGGCAAAGGCGAACGATCAGTGCCTCATTACAGCCAGAAGGCTTCCAAGTGGTATCCTAGCCACGACGTTGCGCAGGCCAAGAAGGTGAGTCGTTTTCTCTCTACGAGGTCGAGGTCGAGGTGTCTTCCTAGAAGGATTCCGAAGCGCATCAAGATCGACTCGTCAAAGATACCCTCAGATCAGGGTAGAGATGCTGACTCAATATTCCTCTCTAGTCACGCAAGACCATCCAGCCATCCAAGCCTAGGGCATCTCTGCAACCTGGCTCCGTTCTCATCCTCCTCGCCGGCCGTTTCCGCGGCAAGCGTGTCGTCCTTCTCCAGCACCTCAAGGATGGTGCCCTCCTAGTCACAGGTCCTTTCAAGATCAACGGAGTTCCCATCCGCAGAGTCAACTCCCGCTACGTGATTGCCACATCCACCAAAGTCGATGTCTCCGGCCTGGACAAGGCGACTCTCGAGAAGTTGGCCAAGCCCGAGTACTTTGCCCGAGAAAAGAAGAGCAAGAAGCAGAAGGGTGAGGAGGCATTCTTGAAGCAAGGAGAGACAGCAGAGGTAAGACACTTGATCGAGCGATACAAAAATGTCCTGGACAAGAATCTAACAACCTTGACCCCTACAGAAGAAGAAGCCCGCCTCAGAACGTGCCGCAGACCAGAAGACCATCGACAAGCCTCTACTATCTGCCATCAAGAACGAAGAATTCCTCGCCAGCTACTTGAAATCCAGCTTCTCTTTGAGACACGGACAGCGACCTCACGAGCTGAAGTTTTAGATTCCATAAATCCATCCATCCATCACCAACCCTAGAACAGGGAATCACCGATGGATTGAGGAGAGAACGGATGACAACCAAGATGTGTGGTTGAGGAACTGGCAAGGAGAGGAGAGGACAGTACAGGGGAAGGGGAGGGGAGGGGAGGTAGACGAAGGGCGTTTCGTTGTCGTTGCTGCTGCTGCTGCTGATGCTGATGCTGTTGTTGTTGTTTGCTTGCGCGGTGCATGATCCACCCGAGCATCTTATCTTGTTCGCGGGCCCTCCCTTGCGAGCAAGAAAATATGAGAGAAAGAAGAGAAACCAAGACACACAAGAAGCAAAACAATCTCACGAAGGAAACCAGAATAACGTACAGTACAGTCCCATCGGGTCATCACAGTAGGCACATGGACAGACCAGTGTGGAGAGAGAGACAGAGAAGACACACCATGGCCGAAGTGAACCAAAAGGGAATACTGGTTGCTGGACTCTGGGGTACTTAACGTGTGTATGTGTTGTGTTGTGTGAGAGAGACAAAGACAAACAACCCCAGACATCCATCCGTCCAATCTATTCATCACCAAAGTGATTTGGGATTTTTAATGATTGATTCTCCGAAAGCGAAACCGAAACCAAAGTCAACAAGTGATGTGTATTGGATCGACATCCTGAGTTTGATGTCTATAACCTCTCCTTCGTCTTGCTTCTTCAGGAGAGCCCCCTTCCTTGGGTCCCCTTTTTTCCAGCCTTATTAACTCAACAACCACAAAATAAGACTTATGAAACCTGAATCAAAAGGCTCGATCTTTGCCTCGTTCTTTGCCTCGCTCTTTGCTTGTTTGCTTGTTGAGCCTCGTTTCTTTTGCCCAGCGAGCTGTTCCGATGTCTTTTTGGGTTGACTTCTTCCACCCACGTGTTTTGCAAGAGCCTTCCATGACAATTGTGTACTCATTCTCCCAGTTCCACTCATAGTGAGATTCGCTGGCGAATACATACAAAAACCTGGCGCCATACTTTCAGAGGTACACTGTCGGGTTCCAACCGCTACTGTCACGTGGTTCTTGACCTCAACCTGTCGCCCGAGGTTGCAGAGTAGATATCTAAACAAATATTCAACTTACACACTTCCATCTGGGAATAGAAACACGAACACCACGTTCGCGAAACCAACCATACCAAGGAAAATATTCGATAATTCAGTGGAAAAACTCATTTCATTTACAATAGAATGAGAAATTGGTCGTATACATTCATTCAAAACATCGGAACCATTCTATCCGTCAAGTCATCAACTCTATTGCTCAACAGTACAACCAGATCAAATCGCTATCTAAGCAAACAAAAAGCCTCCCAATCAGTGACACTACCACCCTCGCCAGGTTGGTGATATAGTACACCATTCAAGTAGTAGCAGATCCGTATCGATATGTCCCACAGAGACCAAACACCCATCCAGCCTCCTTTGTAGTGGGAAATTGCATCATGTACACCTTCTCCTTACCGAGCGTCACTCCTCCAGTATGGGCAATGGTGTCGTCTTCTATCCACACCTTCACTGCGATACCAGTCTGCATGATTTTTTCAAAACAGCTTTCTCCAAGCACAGTATCAAGGAGTACCGTATCCTTTTGCTTGTTCTTGACAATGAGAATCCGTTTTTCGCGACCGTTTCCGTGCACTCGATGCGGAGTATTGCTTGAACTTGGTAACCTGGGCCCGCGATTCTGGCCGGGGAGACCAGCAGTCATTACGCTCGAAGGGGATCTTCCATGCTGTGGTGTGACTGGAGGTGATGGGTCAACCACGGTTCCGCCCCGATGAGGAGTCACATTGCGGCTTTCTTGTGGTTGGCCTGGCGCGGGCAAGACCGTCAATCTTGCCGCCCCAAGGTTTTCCCATTGTTGACCTTTCCTCACATATAATCGTATCTTCATCATATTAATCATGCCGCCTCCATTTGCTGCTGCTGCACTGGTAGAGGGAACGTTCGGACCATCTTTTCCAGGTACAAACCCGATTTGGCTGGGAACCGGGGTACTCGAGCCAGAGCCTGAGTTGGTACCACTGCTGGAAGAATAGATTGATCGAGGTCCCGCACTGCCTGCACTTCTGCGGACCACCGACGAACGATTCAAATTGAAGCCAGAGTTGGCACGGAATCTTTTGAGCGCCGAGAATGCATTGGTCATTGTTCCCGAGCTATCAACAGACTGATCCATGGATGCCATCGTTGGGGCTGATGATGCGCGGTAACTGTTTTTCCTTGCGTTGCCGAAACTGAACCAAGAACTCGACCTAGACCTTGCATGGCCGGCCTGCTTGACATTGAAGGAGACGGAAGGTTGACGTTTCGGACGGGCCATCTGTAGCTGGATGTATGTAAGATTATTACACCGGGCCCAGTTTATCATGCCGTAGAGTGCCTCGCACTCTTCCGGGTTTCGTGACCGAAACATGACATTATTCGTGGTGAGGATTTTGGAATTTGAGGTCGGCGGAGAGCGAATAGAGATATCTAGTGCAGTGCCCCTGCGGAGAGGCACAATTGGCGTCAGCTCAAAGGCGACAAGTGGCTGCTGCGCTATTGAGAAGCTCTTGGATTGGGAATCATCGGAATTCCCTTTCGCGGCCTTTGTTTGTGGTTCTGAGTGGGCAGCAGACATTTCGAAGGCTTCAATCAGACCTGGAGATACCACAATGGAGCATTCATCCGGGTGAATTTGTTCCCAAACGCCTCGGTCAGACCACGAACAGATCAAAGCAATTGCTTTATGTCTTTGACCAGATGATAGTGTCGATGAAGGTGGCGCTTTGCGGTATGGCCCTTGCGAAGCAGAGTCTGACGGAGCTATTGTTCGCGTGCCCGTGGAGGACGATGGAGGTGGCGGACGGCTGTGCTTTAACGATCGGTGGTCTACCCCCTTTATGGAAACCAAAGGCGTTGGGACATCGCCACGCTCCAATGTCATGTCGTCAGAGGTTTCCGAAGAGGATTCGCTCCCAGAATCCGAGTCGTAATTAGACGAGCTGTCAGAACTTGGAGAGGGTGCATATTCATGCTTGAGTGGAGATGATGTTCGACGTCTTGGTGGTTTGTCTGGAGTGCTTGGAGCCACCTTTGGCCCAAGGGCGAGCTTGTTGATGGACTTCTCATCCAGGGCTTTATCATCAGCTGGGGTACCGATAACCTCCCAGTTTGGTCCATTATCGGCGCGGGACTTGTGCTGTTGAGCAGAGCTGTGCGGAGGAGGCTGAGGCACTTCTTCCGTTTCGGGCTGTCGCCTTGATGCACGCCTTCCTGCCCGTTCCTGCTTGGAGCTTTGCTGAGGGCTGACTGTCGGCGGTTGGGTCACACTCAAGGGAGGAGAGTTTCCAACAAGGTTAGTAGTCGAAGAATTTGGCCTGAGTTTTGCAACCGTTGGAAGCTCTCGTGAAGGAGTAGATGATAATGTCCGATTGTAGCTCGGTCGCTCTGCTTTTGGAAGTGTCATCTCCTGGCTTGCTTCCACTTTCAATTGCTCAGGTCCACTAGTTGATTTGGATTCGGAAGCAACAGGTTTGGGCTCAGACGAGCGCCCTGGCGTTGAAGGCGTCCACTGTTCCTTAGGACTGATCTCCACTTTGTTCAGTTTAGTTTGGTCCTCGACACTCGTGCTCTTGACGAGTGGTACGGAGTATGGGCTGATTGGCTTGAAAGAAGGTATAGTTGAGGACGGTGCATTTCTGACGGGTGATTGTGGCGCCGGTTTCCTGGGTACTGACCGCGGCGAAGATGGAGAGCTCGATCTGCCAATTTGAGATGTTGGGACGTTGTTGCTCCGACCTGAGAGGACTGAAGATCCAAGCACTTGTGTTGAACCAACTGCGAGGGGTTTGACAGCAAGTGCTCCACCCAGATTCAGTCCTTGCAATAATCTTCCTGGGCGAGTGCTCTCAGGAGGCAATGAGCGCCGAGAGACCTCAGTTCGCTTGCCAATCACTGATGGCTCTCCTAGCGGAGTGTCGAAGTCGATGGATTTGTCAATATCCACCTCTTCCTCGAGTACTTGCACGGCTTCATGCGCCTGGAGAGCAGATGTTGTTAAGGATTGAGTCTTTTTCACGAAACTGGATGTTCGGTTGAGCCTTGGTGGCAGAGGGCTTGACCCAAGCATATTCATCCATTCTGTGACCGCTTCTGGATCGTCAGTGTTGAGGGCTAGCAATTCATGCCATTCTTCTCCAAGGCCCGCGCGACCCCGAATCATGATGACAAGGTCGATGCCTCCTTCACCTCTACGAGCAGAGATTGAGCTCCAATCGACTGGAGGGAAAAGTAGCCATTTGCCGCAGTTGTCGACCTCGCAGATCAGAACGTCTCCTCCTTCCGGTTTTCCGCGTGCATTGTCACGATAAATCAGCTCAATACCGCAGTCCAACCTCTGGCCGCTCTTATGATAGATGGTAAGGTTGAAGAAATCTCTTGCTTTGACCCTCCTTTCTTTGTTAACCACAACTCCGGTGATAGGGGCAAGCGTGCGCACGTCTCTGGCTCTCGTTGCGTCGATATAAGCTGCCGCCTCATCTTCTAATCGAGCTTGTTCTTCTTGGAATCGTCTTTTGGCCATCGCAGTAAGATCGGCATAAGTGGTCGCCACTTGCGTGGCCAGGGGGGTTCGGCACTCATCCCGGATATTGGCGAATGTTTTCCCCAGACCTTTGACTCTTACCAAGGGTCTCTTGAGCAGATAAGCGACATCCACCTTTTTCCCTTGGACATCGATAACATCGCCTGTCTCATCATGGGTCATGCCATTCTCCGTTGAAGGGGAATTTCCCCAAGGAGCAAGATTGACGACGACGTCTTGAAATCCTAGCCGCCAAGCAAGCAAGTAATCGTTGTAGGCCTTTTGTGCTGTCTGTGCCCATCTCAAGAGATTGTCGACATTTTCAAACGGTATACGTCCATGCAACGACTTGAGCCTTTCAAGGGCAATGCCCATCTCAATGATTGGTTTGGTGAAGCTTCCATCAGATTCGGCAGATTGTGAAGTAGTAAAGAGGCCTGCGGCTGCGGCTGCATCTGTCTTTGAAAGGATTGTCTGAAGAAGGACCGGGATTACGCCATCAACCAAAGTTCGCAGCTCTCGGCTGTATTTCTCCTCATCTGCGAGCAGACTAGCGAGGACTTCTTGTGCAGTGTGTGACGCTTTTGATCTGTGCGAATGCCGAATGCTTCTCGCTGAACGAATGCTCCTGCCTTTGGTTGGCATGGAGAGCACGGACATGAGATCTTCATGTGTAGTGAGTCTGCGTTTGAGTTGATGGGTTTCGGTTTGTCCCCCGTTAGATCCCTCTAAATTGCCGTTTTGATTTGGAAGGGTTTCGGTTTGTCCCCCGTTAGATCCCTCTAAATTGCCGTTTTGATTTGGAAGGGGCTCTGGTGGTGTACTCGACACAGGGTGATACTCGGTAAGAGAAAGTAAGCGGGCTGGGTCGTCAAGGGGCTGCTTGGCTTGACTCATGTTCTCTTCCAGTAGATCTGGCAATTGATTGTAAATTTTGGACAGCTGGGCGGCGTCAGACATGGAGACCTCTTTCGATCTCCGTAGCCTTGCGCCTCTCCGACGTAAACTGGAAGGCGATGGGCTGGCGTCGGCAAGATGAGATGGGCCAATGTCAGTTTGCTTTGGCGTGCAGGTGCCACTGCTCGATGGGGTCCTTCGCCTACTTGGACGAGATCTGGTCTGATCAAGGGATGGGCCCTCGACATCAGTCGGATTTTGAACGCTGTCCCAAATTTTATTGGGATCGACAGTCGGGGAGGGGTCTTTAGACGAACGTCTTCGCTCATGCCGTTTTTTAAGAGGCTGCGGTATGTCGACTGGTGGTAGGTCACCCTGAATATGAGAGTCAACGAACGGATCTGGTTGCTCGTCGAGCCAAGCTTCGATGCTTGGTAACCGGTTGTTGACCTGAGGTTCTTCAGACTTGATAAGGATTTCCTTTGTTTTGCCGAATAATGTGCCTCTCTTCGGCCGCGGCAGAAGGTCTGGTTGAGGAGCTGGACTCAGCTTCGCTAGGGTCTCAACGTACTTGCTAGGCCTTTGTGGAGTGCCATTGAAGTCTTCAGGTTGGATTGAAGTGTCTGATTTCACGTCGAAGTCATCAGAGTAAAACGAGGCAGACGCTAGCCGTCTGGCGAGGTCAAGGTCTGAATTACTTTCGCCGTCATGGTTTGACCATTGGCCGTCGTGTTGATGGTGAATATCGGGTTCGAGTGATGTGTGTAGGTCTGGCGGGCTGCCGATGTCGACTTCCCCAGGCATGACGCTGGAGAGATAAGGATTTGACATAGTATCTTTGTTGTCTCGTGCATTGACAATGCTGCTTGAAGCGTAGGTCGGATCCCAATTGCGCGGATAGGACTTCAACTTTGAGCGAGACGAGGAGAACCTGGAGACTTTTGCTTTCTGTTTTGCTTTCCAGTGGTCGTCGCTGACGATTCTCTTTCGGGGCGCACTTGTACTCCTCGCCTCTGACGCTGACGCAGTGTATCCAGTGTCTTCTCTTGATCTTGTTGCACTACGCCCGGTGCGCTCATTGCGGGCTACGGGCTCGACATGGGCAGACGCGGATGGAGTGGCGGAACAGAGGCTTATGGTGTCGGGGTCGAGTGCGTTGGCAGCACCTTGTGCCTGCCATTGACGAATGCGATCCTGAACCGAGATGGATGCAAGATTGCCGGTGGCTACATTGTGGCTTTTGAGAGAGTCTATTTTGTCGGGACGAGCTTTCCTTGTCGGTTTGCGATGAGGATCTAAGGCGAGATCAGTGCGCATCGAGGGTGGGGGTTCTGCGAGGGCAGAGAGATTTCGTTGTCGGGACTGGTATTCAAGAGCTTAGTGTTTTGATCTGCAGGTGGTGCGTGCTTGAGTCAGTATGGAGCATCCGAGATAGAGCCTGACGTGTCGGTGCTCGAATCTCTGACATGGAGGATGTTTATGCGGTGTAGAGGGTCGACTTGATGGGCAAGCATGCAAGTATGCGATGCAAGAAGTCTGTCGGGGGCCTTTTCCGGTCACTGTTAGATACGAGGAATGGCGAACTAGATGATCAGCTGCAGAAGATACTGGGGTGGGAGGTGACTGTTCCAGATACGAGTAGTGATATCGAAGTTGATGCAAGGCGGTGCTGGTTGGCGCATGTTGCACGGTTGTGGGATGTTGGCAACAATTGGTTCGTCACCGTCGTGGCTGCCATTGCACGGAGGATGCGGGTTCCTGCCAGGGCACATTTGCTTCAATCGTTGTTATGGCAACCGCTTTGCCAAGTCTCGGCCACGATTTTTGGACAGGCAGGTGCCACCTGTGACCTGTGGCAGCTGCAACTCGCCACAACTCACCTTATCCGGGGAGGGGCGCACTGGGGCGTGGGATTGCATGGATGACAAGTTAGCCGAGCAGGCCGATCACTGCGATCACTCATCTTGCATACAGGAACATTATTGATCCGTTTTCCGTCTGCAAATACTTCATGAGTTGTTTGAAGATCGTCCCCGGCTAAAAAGCGATCGTGACGCGGAATTGATGTGGTGGAAGCCAACGGTCTTTCAGAAGCCACAGACTTGTCGTAGGTACATTTTTTCTCTATCATAATGATACGACATCTCCCCTCGTTTGACAAACGCCAAGTACGGCATATGGTCCTGTCACAATGCACCCTCAGGTACATACCCAACTAATTGCTCTATGTAGGAATTCATCGCCGTATTTGGATTCCGCCCAGGCAAATGATGCTCTATTTGTTTGTTCTTTCAAGACCTATATCTCTGTCGCCTTCTCGCTCCCTTGGAATCAAAGTGTACACACTGTTGGTATTGCGAATTATGCATTCTTGATGTGGCCATTGGCCGTGGATTTTTGTGATACTCCATTGGTCTTGAGAGAGTTAGACATTCTCTCCAAAGCCTTGAACGCCTTGCCTGTCGTGCGGATGCTGTCATATAATAAAGCTAGGTTGGAGGTCAGTATGAGTAGGTATTGGTGGCGATATCACTCACAGCTGGGGATCACGATCCAGATAAAGTTCATGAAGAAAAAGTAGAACCAGAAGTAATACGCCTCAGGTCGACAGTAGCTAAGACTCTTGTGATAGTGGTCAAATAGACATGTCGCATAGTAGAGGACGTCGCCGTAGATCTGTCCCAGAGAGACAATGGCCTGCAAAGGATAGCGGTATCGGTGGGAGGTAATGATGAAGTAGACCATCACAAAGGACAGAGGTCCCCAGAATATCTTTCGCAAGTCAGTTGATGGTTCGCAGAAGTAGACTGCGGGTTACAGTACCGCAGTGATGGTTTCCATGCACAGAACGAATGGATCCGAAGTAAGATATCTTGAATCAGACAGAGCATACTCTTTCCACAACTGTCCAAATAGATCTTGGGCCGGGCCCATACGAGTATGATTGTACGAGAAGTAGCCCTCGAAGAAAAAGTGTATCATTCCACCTTCAATCAGTCAGCAGAGGTCTTTGTTCAGGTATGTTCTTCACCATATCTTACACAGAACGAACCAGAGCACCGCCAACTGATCCGAGGCCTTGAGATGAGGAGCAAACTTGGTTGCGCCATACCATGAGACAAGGAGAATGGAGCCAACCAAGGATGCAAAGCTTGTCAGTAGCTGGATCACATCCTTCTCATTTGCTAGATAGTTGACAATTTCCACTCCCAATGGATAGAAGGGGTGTACGGTGTGGTTGAGTGCCTCTGCCACAGGCTCTGCTGGGATTGGGGGGGGTTGGGCGCTTTTGAAAAAGTTCATGTTGGGAATGCCAAAAGGAGCGGCCGACTGAATCGAGAGGGGCGTCTATGTAAGTGTCGAGCAAGGGCGACAAGGTGTGAGAGAGGGATTAGGACAAGAGAGTCTGTCGGAAAGAGGGCGCACAAGGAGAGGGCGCAGAAGGGAAGGTCAAGGAGAGATGTATCTGCTGGAAAGGGTGTAAAAGTTCAAGGTGGAGTCGGCCAATCAATTCAATCAAATTAGTGCCAGTCTTGTCCGTCCATAAAGGAGCGTGGTGATCCAATAAGTGGTGAGGGTAGAGAAATGGACCGTTTGAAAGAAGGGTAGTGACGGAGGCTGGAGGATGGGCAATGGATATGAGCTGGCCAGAGACCCAAAAGCGAACCCAAAAGCGAACCACCGGGAAGCTTTTGTCAAAATCTCGACAAAACGTTTTGGGGCAAACTTCAAGTCTGGAGAAAATCGTACGATTCGGGGATGGGAAATCTGGATTACTGTGTTGGGTTAGGGTGGTTGGGCTAGGCCAGCCCAGGCCCAGTCGGGTGCTAGTAGGTACCAGAGTGACAATCAGTGACAATCATGAGAAGACGCATATGCCTATCATCGGTTAAGTACTCCGTCCCGTAGGGAGTGCCCTGGGGGTTAGGTACCTACCTCTTACCTACGAGGAATGTTTGGTTGGCTGACGCACCACCCCTCGCGCCCCTTGCCTATAGGGAGGTAGGTACCTAAAAGCTACTCAGAGTGGCATCGTTGACCGCCGGAGTTGACTCTTTGTCGGCCCCCGCGGATTCCGTCAAACAATGGATGCAAGAAGAGGCAACGCGTCCTATTTTCCCAACGACACGCACTTCAATGTACTTGGTCATCTTGTCGATGCAAGCAGTTGCATCCTCTGATGACCCCCAGCACCCAACACTGATAAGAGAGTTCTCATCCAGTCAAGACGCAGCCAGGAATGCCCAGACGCGTATACTTAAAGGGCTCCCAATCCAAGTCACCCACTCCCCCGCATCAACGCCGCTGATGAGACTGGGCACGAGCAGCCTGAGGTATGACACTGCCACACTCTGTGCACCCTCATGTACAGTCGCACAGTCCAACCAAGCTACCAAACACGGCGAGATATTATTGAGTAGCAGAGTGAGTGGATATCAACCTGGATTTCACCGGATAACTCGCACTTGGATGTCATTTTATGGAGGCCTGAGACCCTTTCACGTGGGGCTTTAGAGGTGTGAAATCTGCGGGGGATCAAAGGATCACTGGGACGCTATGATGTACGGTATACTTGGTTCCACATCCTGATTTGCCACGGACTTCTTCTCAGGTCGAATGGGAAAAGCACGTTGTGACAACTCGATGATCCCCAACCTATCGAGGATGTCTCGGACTAAATTCTTAGTTCTGAGCCCCAGCTTCAGTGGCCGGTGTTCCTGAGAAAAGTGGGTGATAGGAATGTGCCTTTCACAGCAATGTCGACATCTCAACCAAATAAAACCTTGACCTCAGCATTGTGGAGAAGTGTGTCCCCAGACCTGGACATCCATTCGTTCATCATCGTCAGGGCACATCCAACAGACCACCATCATTCGAGTTTTACATCTCCATCCGGGAAGCCATGACGAATTTGCTTTCCACAGCCAACATCTTGTCATGCTCGTCTCACTCAATCAGCTTCCTTACGACCCAGAAATGTCCAATAATAGAGACTTTATCCATGTCCAGTGTATCATTGTGCAAACCTCCTCGGTTGTCGTTATATACACTGCATCTCCCAAACTTTGATCACCCCAGGTTTGAAGGTTTTTTGGCACTCTTGACCGCAGAAGTCTATACACTTCCGCTTCTATCGTCGTGCAAACACCAAGGCTGCGTTGCATCGATCTGGCTGACCGAAAGGGGCTACATCGATCGAGTTTCGACCAGACTTGCGTCACTGAATTGCTACAGCCCTCTTGAGATCTCGGTGTCTGTCACTTGTTTGCAACTTGTAGCATTGTTGCGACAACGGGCAGGTGATCGATTCCCTCTACTTGAACATGGCCAACTCCAAACCCATCTTTTGTGCCACGCACCCACGTGCCTGTAGCACGGCATTTGAAAGGGTTCGCCTGAGCCACTTGTATCAGGAATACCCAAGCTAATCGCACGCCAGGTGTTTATGACCAGGAAAGATCTTACATGTGTCCACGAACCTTTCGGGGATGCATTTTACTATGGGTAGGTTCAAAGTTGAACATTCGCTCGACATTCAAGCTCTGACCCTTGTTAGCCCAGAAAGGGTCGGCAGTCGCTATGAAAAAGATGAAGAGGCCCGGAAAGCAACCGGCTTCACCAACTCTACCTACAAAACAATCTTCGATCGCTTGGATCGTGAAGGAGCAGATGTGCGTTCTGTTCCACGCCCCAGACCTAGAGACTCTGGGTTGGGCTCGTCGGCAAACAGTGCCTGGAGATCAACTACTGACACATTAAACAGGGGAGAAGACTTTTCATCAAGGACATGATTTGTTACCTGGTACCACCAGATTCGCAGCCACCAAAAATCGCGCCATCGTTGCATACCAAGAAACGGGGCATTGGTACCTCGAACGATACCAATGGAGTCCATTACGAGGGTCAACCACCCTTCCCCTTTGCAACTTATGCAGAGGATGGCAATCCCTCAATTATCCCTCGTGAGCTTCTGGAAAAGTTTCATTTCACCTTCCTCATCCGCGACCCTCATTCGAGCATTCCATCTTACTGGCGTTGCACAATTCCTCCTCTGGATGACGTCACCGGCTTCTACGAATTCTATCCCAATGAGGCTGGTTACGATGAACTCCGTCGCTTCTTCGACTTTGCCAAGGACACGGGATTGGTGGGCCCAAAAATCACTGGACAGCAGAATGGAATCCAGAATGGAACCAATGGAGAGACTGGAAAGGTCGACATATGTCTGGTCGATGCCGATGACCTCCTTGACGACCCTGAAAGCATCATAAAGCAGTACTCCGAGAGCGTTGGTCTTGAATACTCGCCACGGATGCTGAATTGGGACAATGATGAAGATCAAAAACGTGCTCACGATGCATTTGAGAAGTGGAAAGGTTTCCACGATGATGCGCTCAATTCCAAGGACCTCAAACCCCGAGCCCACGTATGTTTAACCAATGTCCTCCCCAGAATGATCACATGACTGACTGTTGTTAGAAGAAGGCGAAAAAGACCGAAGCTCAATGGGATGCCGAATGGGTCGAGAAGTATGGAGAGAAGGGAGCCAAGATCATCCGTGAGACGGTCGACAAGAATATGCCTGATTACCTGTACTTGAAGCAATTTGCATTGAAACCATGAGCGGCGAGGAGGAGGCCAGGCTGAGGCTCCTTGCAACCATCGTCAGTCTGTCACGGTTGGGCAGCGGCCCCACGCCCACATTGGTGTGGAATTTGCACTTTTAGTTTTGTCAAGAGTTGTTTCATCCATAGTCGTATGACAATCGTAACCCGTGATACGCAAGAGTGTCTGCCCAGTTCCATTTCCCTGTCATGCGTGACTTTGGTGGGGATTGAACGGCTCTGGCCGCTGCCATGATCACCTGAGAATGATGATCTCCAGGTAATGTGCCCTGATGTGTAGGCGTCTTGTGGCCTGGAGCTTGGACTCCCCGGTGGCCCCTCGGCCCCCTCGACCAACCTGGAGTAAGGTTTAGGCAAAGATATTCGGGGACCGTGCAGGCACCTTCTAGGCGAACCACGCCTATTGGAGCGGGTGCCAGTGGCTTCTCAATGGTTCAAGACCGTTCGCCTCACGCTAAGAAGTTTCTGGAATTATCGATGTCATTCTTCCAAGTCACGCATCACACCGTGAATCCCTCGTCGTTCTTCCTACTACAAGTACCCGAGTCACCCAGACGAAACTCTGATTTCAGTGCTTCTGAAGACAAAACAACACAAACATTCACATATTGAAAGTTCACTCGGTTTGAACAATGGCCTCATCTACTGGCCCGCAGTTCACCGATCGGAGTGCAAAAGCTCTGACCGATGCTGCTGCTCTTGCAGAACAATACGCCCACACCCAAATCCTCCCCGTCCATTTGGCAGTTGCACTGTTTGATCCTCCTCCAGACGAATCCAAAGATCAACAGACGACGGCCAATGCCTCACAACAACATGCCTCCGCTCCCCTCTTTAGACAGGTCGTCGAACGAGCCCACGGTGACCTCCAGTTACTCGACAGAGCCCTGAAAAAGGCCCTCGTCCGTCTACCTAGTCAAGACCCTCCTCCCGACCATGTCACCATGTCTCCACAACTCTCAAAGGTCATTCGATCTGCTCAAGAACTCCAAAAAACACAAAAGGACAGCTTTGTTGCCATCGATCACCTCATCACAGCCTTGGCTCAAGACCAAAAGATCATGGACTGCCTGAGAGAGGCTAACATCCCCAATACCAAACTCATCGACAGTGCCATTCAGCAAATCCGTGGCACAAAGAGGGTCGATACCAAGAATGCCGATTCGGAACAGGAGAACGAGAACCTCTCAAAGTTCACCATCGACATGACCCAGTTAGCAAGAGAAGGCAAACTGGACCCTGTCATTGGTCGAGAAGAAGAAATTCGGAGAGTTATTCGAATCCTGTCTCGAAGAACAAAGAACAATCCCGTCCTCATTGGTGAGCCCGGTGTCGGAAAGACCACTGTCATTGAAGGTCTTGCACAACGTATCATCAACGCTGATGTTCCGGCCAACCTCGCAGCGTGTAAGTTACTCTCGCTCGACGTGGGTTCTCTTGTGGCGGGAAGCAAATATCGTGGTGAATTTGAAGAGAGAATGAAGGGGGTTCTCAAGGAGATTGAAGCCTCACAAGAAATGATTGTCCTCTTTGTCGACGAAATCCACCTGCTCATGGGCGCTGGCGCTAGTGGCGAAGGAGGTATGGACGCTGCCAACCTTCTCAAGCCCATGCTTGCTCGTGGTCAACTGCACTGTATTGGTGCCACCACCCTCGCTGAGTATCGAAAGTACATTGAAAAAGATGCTGCTTTCGAGCGGCGATTTCAGCAAGTCTTGGTCAAGGAACCTACCGTCTCCGAAACCATCTCCATTCTTCGCGGCCTGAAAGAACGATATGAGGTCCATCACGGTGTGACGATCCTCGATGGTGCAATCGTGGCTGCAGCAACCCTAGCAGCCCGATATATCACTTCGCGAAGATTGCCGGATTCGGCAGTCGACTTGATCGACGAGGCGGCGGCCGATGTTCGGGTCATCCGAGAATCACAACCAGAAGTGCTGGACAATCTTGAACGACGGCTGAGACAGCTCGAGATTGAAATTCACGCTCTGACAAAAGAGACAGACCCTGCGTCAATTCAAAGACTCGAAGAGGCCAAGAGGGAGGCTGCAAATACAAAAGAAGAACTAGAACCCTTGAAGGAGCACTACGAGCGGGAAAAGGCCCGGTCAAGAGAGATCCAAGAAGCGAAGATGAAGCTGGAACAACTCAAGAACAAACGAGACGAAGCTGAGCGATCCAACGATCTTCAGACCGCTTCTGATTTGACGTACTTCGCCATCCCTGATGTCACCGCCAAAATCAAGGGCCTCGAGGCCGCACGAGCCCAAGCGGACGCCGAACAGCACGCACGAGCTGGAGCGCTTGGAGAAGCCTCACCGACGGATGCCGTCGGACCGGAACAAATCAACTCCATCGTGGCCAGACAAACCGGTATCCCAGTCACACGGTTACGAGCATCGGAAAGGGAAAAGATCCTCCACATGGAGCAACACCTGCAGCAGATTGTGGTTGGACAAAAGGAAGCTGTCAAGTCAGTATCCAATGCCATCAGGCTGACAAGATCTGGACTGGCAAATCCAAATCAACCACCAAGCTTCCTCTTCTGTGGTCCTTCAGGAACCGGTAAGACGTTGCTCACCAAAGCACTTGCCGAGTTCTTGTTCGACGACCCCAAGGCCATGATTCGGTTTGATATGTCTGAGTACCAAGAAAGACATTCCCTGTCAAGGATGATCGGAGCTCCTCCTGGATATGTCGGTCACGACGCCGGTGGTCAACTCACCGAGGCACTCCGCCGACGACCATTCTCCATTCTATTGTTTGATGAAGTAGAAAAGGCAGCGAAAGAAGTTTTGACTGTCATGCTTCAACTTATGGATGATGGCCGTATTACTGACGGTCAAGGCCGTGTCGTCGATGCAAAGAACTGCATTGTCGTCATGACAAGTAATCTGGGAGCCGAATATCTCGCACGAAACAACGCTCCTGACGGTAAAATTGACCCCGCGACCAAGGAACTGGTCATGAACGCACTTCGAAACTACTTCCTGCCCGAATTCCTGAACCGTATCAGCTCAATTGTCATCTTCAACAGGTTGACGCGGCGCGAAATTCGCAAGATTGTGGATGTGCGGCTACGGGAGATTCAAAAACGGCTGGAATCAAACGACAAGAAGATCACCATCGATGCTACGGACGAAGTCAAAGACTACCTTGGAGCCGCTGGCTACTCACCGGCATATGGCGCTCGTCCTTTGCAACGGTTGATCGAGAAGGAGATCCTCAATCGTTTGGCCGTGCTCATCCTCCGAGGAGCCATCAAAGATGGCGAGACTGCTCGTGTGGAATTGGATGATGGAAGAATTGTTGTACTTCCGAACCACACCGACAGTGACATGGACGATGACGAGGACATGATCGACGAGGATGATGCTATGCTCGAACTCGAGGATGCACCCAATGGAAACATGGATCTGTACGAGTAAGAGGCATCATACAGAGAAGGGCCAATATGGGTGGAAGAGTCCGGCGCAAAACGGAATGAAATGATGTATGAATTATTGATAACATGATTTCAAAAGAGGAATACGAGCTCAAGACGTAATGATTTCAAAATGATACATATCAGAATGTCGCTTTCCTCCAAGCTGGCGCGACGAGCGATTTTAGCTGGTGTTGCTTTGCTTTACTATGAGGATTTTTGGGGACAGTTACCAAAAACTAGAGACATTGTATTCACCTGCAGATAGAAATGGACAGAACCATTGCATATCACATTGAATAGAAATAAACAAAGAACTATTGAATACAACCTAAGCGTAACACTCGTATCTAATGTGACGTATTTTCAGAATTCGCTTTCTAAAGTGTCGGTGAGATGGTGAGATGTGGTGGATGTCCATGAGCTTCTCTACACGTCGCTTTCCAGCCAGGCTGCCTCGGGTTGCGCGGTGTTTGTGCCAAGAATAGGTCACATGACCATGTCCGCAGTTGCCTCTCCACGTACGTTGACTTGTGACTTGTCTACAGTGACTGGACATCAACCTCAGAGATCACCTCAACCACACCTTGCAACCCATCGTTGCGACTTGTAATTCCCTCCGAGAACTGGTCTTGACCCCTCCTTCTCGAAGCTCGACTACTCTACGACCGATTCGACCCAAACTTGACCCCCCCTAGCCGACCCATACCCTATTAGCAATCATGTCAACATTAGAGGATCTCGACGACATGGAGCGTGACGAAAAGGAGCAGAAGAAAGATGACAACGACGAGACAAAACCGTTGTTAGGAGACAGCAAGTCCAAAGATTCGGAGATGAAAGACGCAGAGGCGGACAAGAAAGACGAGGACGATGACCTTCTCGACTCAGACATCCTTCAATCCACGACCAGAGACATTGTTAATCGCAGGCGGTTATTGGAGAACGAGATGAAGATCCTCAAGAGCGAGTTCCAACGTCTAAAACATGAAGAGACGACCATGAAGGAAAAGATCAAGGATAATCTGGACAAGATTGAAAACAACCGGTAAGTTCTAGGGGTTGCCCCTCTCGATTGATGATGCCCCCAAATGCTCATGTGTCAATTCCAGACAATTACCTTACCTTGTCGGCAACGTTGTTGAACTTTTGGATTTGGACGTTGAGGCCGAAGCCGCAGAAGAGGGTGCGAACATCGATCTCGACGCCACCCGAGTCGGCAAATCTGCCGTCATCAAAACCAGCACCAGACAAACCATCTTCCTCCCTCTGATCGGTCTCGTCGATCATGAAAAGCTTAAGCCTGCCGACCTCATTGGCGTCAACAAAGATTCATACCTCGTTCTGGACACACTCCCGGCCGAATACGATTCAAGAGTCAAGGCAATGGAGGTGGATGAGAAGCCTACGGAGAGCTACAGTGATGTGGGAGGTCTCGACAAGCAGATTGACGAGCTGGTAGAGGCCGTGGTCTGGCCCATGAAAGAGGCAGAGCGCTTCAAGAAGATTGGAATCAAGGCTCCAAAAGGTAGACTGCGCTGACACTGTGTACTATCTGTGGATGTATTACTGACAAGGTTCCAGGCGCATTGATGTATGGCCCCCCTGGTACTGGCAAGACACTGTTAGCACGAGCTTGCGCTGCTCAGACCAACGCCACCTTCCTCAAGCTTGCCGGCCCTCAACTGGTGCAGATGTTCATTGGTGACGGAGCTAAATTGGTACGGGATTGTTTCGCTCTTGCCAAAGAAAAGGCCCCCTCAATCATTTTTATCGACGAGCTAGACGCTGTCGGAACCAAGCGTTTCGATTCTGAAAAGAGCGGTGACCGAGAAGTCCAGCGGACCATGTTGGAGCTTCTTAACCAACTTGACGGATTCGCTTCGGACGAGAGAATCAAGGTACTAGCAGCCACCAACCGAGTCGACGTTCTGGATCCCGCCTTGTTACGATCAGGCCGTCTGGACCGAAAGATTGAATTCCCTCTTCCGAATGAAGAATCCCGGGCACAGATTCTTAGAATCCACTCGAGAAAGATGGCCATCGAGGAAGCCAATATCAATTGGAACGAGTTGGCTCGAAGCACGGATGAGTTCGGTGGCGCCATGCTCAAGGCGGTCTGTGTGGAAGCAGGTCAGTATCCTTCCTGCGTGTCTCCTTGGATGGACTCTTGCTAACAAAACCGGTTGCAGGCATGATTGCTCTTCGCAAGGGCTTCTCTAAAATTACCCATGAACACTACGTGGACGCCATCGCAGAGGTGCAGGCCAAGAAGAAAGACACGTATGTTTCGTCCCTCGAAAGCTTACATGTTACCCCGTACTAACAAGTTTCAACAGGGTCAACTTCTATGCGTAGGGTGTGTTTTCAACTACTCACCCGTGCTGCAACCGTGCTCTGCCATATCGACGGAGCATGCCTGTATTTCTATAGCATTGCCAAAGGTCTCTCGCACTAGATAGAAGAATGGTATGTTGTGTGGGTTTCCTACCGGATGTGTCTTGTCTGGAGGAGGTACCACCACCTGCATCATCCTCGATCTTTTTCACATGTGTCTTGCTTGTCATTTTTGTCGATAACAACACCACTGGCCAAGTAGATTCTTGATATGAACAGCAAAAGGTAAGTTATATTGTCAAGGTGGCAGTCAGATGACTTCCCTCAGCCTTGTGGAAGGGATGATGCATTTAATTGGTTAGGAGACTGCCTTCCCCTGGTTGCACCTTCCCCACTCGCCAATCGACATTGGCACTTGCCAACTTCTTGAACATGGCATTCCAACTCTCCCATCATGACCAACATGACCACCGTGTCGCCTTGATCACATTGTTTCTTTCTGTCACGCATTCATCATGGCTATCTCTGGTCCATAATCGGTACCAAGGCCTTGGATCGGCATTCAGATACGTTGATTCCATCCAATGTGGACATTTCACTCTATGCCATGGCGGCAGATCTCCTCCATCCCATTTCACCAACTTGGTCAATTGTCACCATGAATCCCAACAACCGCCATGAGTTCCTATACTCCAGTCACCCTCCACAAATTGCTTCCCAGAAGCTCAAGCGAACCAGTGGCGTTTCCTTTGCCCTCCCTACAACCAGTACCCAATCATTGCCCTCTAATATCCCACACAAGCCTCTGAAATATACCTTTTATCGACAGGTACTGACAACACGAGCTGCAATCACCTGGACGAGGCTTCCAGCTACAATCTTGCACCGAGTTCTTGAATGGCTCAAAATCTCTCATCTCGACCACGAAAGTCGATCTTGCTCTACCTGCTATATGAGGGATCTTTCTGCTGTGCAAAGGTCTTGCAAGGCCTGGCACTCTGTGGCTCAACGCATACTATACTCCGACATTCAACTCGTCGGACCGGACGATGATTCAATGCTCCGCAGATGGAATCTTCCCAGGGCTGCAAGACTGGCACGCTTACGCTCAACTCTACGCGCGGATTCCCTCATTGCCACTTTGGTCACGTCCATCCATGTTTCTGATCCTCATATCCCCCTCTATACCTCAGGCGGAGATCCAAATCCCGACTATGATTCATTTTTGTGTGTTCTGGCTTCAGTCGTCATGGAGTGTCCCAACCTCGAGGCCCTCACTGGGTTTTACCCGTTCTACAACCATACCTTTGATCGCCTGACTCAGGCCCTGTCCACGAGGTCCAAGCTTAAACAACATGTTTGGGTGATTGCAGAAAACGACGACGTTACAGCTCGAAGCCAGACCCAGCTTCCTCCTGGTCTCCTGGATCACTACCAGGTCGACCAGTTTCTGCACTATCATGATCGTTGGACAAACTTAGAGACGCTGATGCTCTGTTCTCCTGCAAGTCTTGGGGTCGTCGAGCACCAGGTTCTAATCGATGTCCTGCACTGCTTGCCGTCGTTGGCTCATCTGGGTCTTTGCTCTTTGGATGGCGATGACTTTCATGATGCAACTCTCCTATCACTTCCGGCACTGAAATCTTTACGTCTTGAAGAATGCACTGGTGTCACAGAGGCGGGTCTCACTCGGTGGGCTGCGAGTCCTCGAGCCTTCCATTTGGAACGGCTAAGTCTGATGTATCAACAGATTGAAAATCTACTCAGCTTGTCCAAACTTTTGGCCAGTTTAGAATGCCTCACAAAACTGACGATAGTGCAGCCTGATACACTTTTATGTCTCAATTCACACGACCAACAAATCATTGTCCAACCAATTCTTTTCTCTAGATCTCTCAAATTCTTGCATTGGGATGTCTCCCGCCAAAAGGGTGCGGATAACTCTGCACGGAGCAGCTTCCAGAACCATCACTCTTTTCTGGAGGCTAACGATCATCTGGCATTGTCGATTCAGCACCAAGGATTCCCATCTCTTGCCCATTTACGAGTTCCTAGCGACATCAGACCATATGGACTCCTCCAATCGATTTGTCTTCCAACAGCGGTGTCCCTCGACGCCCGCTCACGGGATCAAGATGGCCTGGACCACTTCCACAAAAGTCCATATTCGAGATCTCTGCAGGTGGCGAGAGTACGTGCCCAAAGGATTGCTTTGACCACAAAACTGCAGGAACGACTTCCGTCAGTAGCCAGCACCAGGCTTTTAAACTCAACTACAACACTATGGCAAGATGCTTTACCCCTCCCCAACCCTGAGAAGCCTCCATCGCCGCCGCCTCGAAGTCCACTCCGACCACAACGAGCGCATGATAGAAACCACAATGATGTTGGCTCGATCCGGGGTGAGCACACAGAAGATCTCACACCGATCTGCAAGTTCCAGCGTCCACGCCTCTATCTCAAACCTGATGTTTCAGGAAGAGACCACAATGGCGGGTTGGTGGGCTGGGCTGAGCTTTTGGGTATCAGAGAAAAGGGAGAAGCCTTTGCGAAGACTCCAGATACCATCGCCTCTCCAAGTGGCACTGCCATGACCTCGCTTTCGGGACTCGATCTGGATGATTGCTCTGATGTGGAGAGTGATTACAACATTGGCACAACCTGCAGTGGCTGGTGGAACCGTCAACCAGGGAAGAGTTTTGATTCGGATGATACATCGACGGTGAGACGCATATTGACATCAAGTCCTCAGATATATCCGAGACTCAAGAGAAAAACAGTTCTTTCCGCCCCGAATTCCAAATCATCTTCCAGAATCGGTTTCACGTCGTCATCGGATGATCGAGTTGGGGCTTCAACAAGATTCTGGAATCATGTTCCAAGACCGAGAGGCGACCGTGGTGGAGATGTGCTCGCCGTAAACTTCTTTTGAGCGTTGAGGGCAAGTGGTGATGAGATGTTAATTTGCCGTCTGCCACTGGCCTCAGTTATGGTCACGAGGCAGCCTTTGATGATTCGATTCTCTCGAACTCGGCCAGGGTGTGTTCCAATACCTTCTTGGGGCCACCTTGGTCTCTCAATTTTTCCACATGTTCGTTTCCGATAACAACACTGGAATCATCCTGCACAAGATAGACACCACTTCCGATGTTTCCATTACTGCCACGCTGGACCATGGTTCCCTCACCGCTGACCCCATCGGCCAGCCTTCGAAATCGACCGTTGGTGGCAGCAAACAAGACCCTCTCACCAACTTCTTCGAGTGAGCGGCCAAATACTTTGAGAAACGACCGAGATGTATGGTTGTAGAGGAATCTCAACATGGCGGGACCTTCGAGAGCCTTCATCCCAGTGGCGACGCCTCCAGGGTAGAGATGGATAAAGACGATCTTGACATTGTCGGGCTGGGCGGCCAAAGCTTCAAAGGCCAAGGTATTGAGCGTTGCACTCGCACCAGCTGCAAAGACGGGACCATAAGACCGCTTAAAAGACAGGTCATCGAGGTCGAGAGTGCCTTCTTTGCCGGAAGCGAGAATCGAAATGACTCTAGGGGACGGGGAGGCGCGAAGCAGCGGCAACAAGGTAATGACGAAGCGCATCCGGGAATGGTACCGGATAGCGGTGATCTTGTCGAGGCCTTCGACCGTCCAATTTGGCCGAGTCGCGAAACTGAAATAGCCCTGCGACAAGAAAAGGAGGTCGACTCGTGAACCGGCCAACGATGCGATCTTCTGGGCTGTCGTCTGCGCCGACTTCACCAGGGTGAGGTCTCCAGTCAGTACAGGCACGATTTTGGCCTTTGGATTGAGCGCTTGTCCTTGTTGAATCTGTTGCTCCAACCCGGCCTCGGACCGCCCGACTAAGTAGATTGTCGGGGACGCTATATGTCGAAGTACGGCTTCGAAGGTCGACCTTCCTATCCCGCTTGTTCCGCCAACGAAGACGATCACTGGGCCATTGTTCTTCCCGTTGCCGTTACCGTTGCCATTAGTTCCGCCTCCTGCAATCGACAGACTGCTATTGTTCAGCCGAATGTCTGAATAAGTGACCATCATACTTGATGTATTGGTAGTTCTGCTTTGAAGTCGTGGTTTAGTGCTCTTGGTATGCTCTTGCTCTTGCTCTTGATCTGAACCAATCAATCCACTTAAGACTGAAGAAGGCAGTCGAAGAAAGAAGCAAGCAAGTCACAATAAAATAATTGAATCCCTATCCAACGCCAAAATGCATCTGTGTGGTGACTTGTTAAAAACCGCGCATAGACGCAAGCCCTGTTAGTAGCTAGCCGTGATACGCGCAACGGGCGTAATAGGCGAGTTAGGGAAGACAACCCTTAAATTATTAGCCAGGTTGTATTCTGGATGACTGTATCTGACCACATGGGATATATGTAGAGTGGTTAGTTAGCGAGGAAGATGTGAATATGAAGTTCTATGCATAGCAAGGACTAAGAATTCTTATTATTACTATTATTGCACAATCGATGCCCGTCTCTGAAGGGTCTAAACGAACCTGAACCTTTGCCTGTCAAACCCACAGGACAGGTGTGGGTGTGGGTGTGGAAGCGGAGGCGGAGGCGGTTACGGTTATGAACGGCATCACAAGACCACATCCAACCCCCTCTGGCTCTGGTACGGTGGAAATTGGACGCTGGTCTGGGTTGGGTTGGGTTGGGTTGGGCTGGGCTGGACTGGTGGTGGCACGAGGTGGTCACGGGTGTTGTTAGTCATGAGAATTACACGATAGGTGGGATTAAAATAAGAGGAGTCCATGGGCATGGGCATCGTCTGTCCGTTCCCGAGGAGGGGTTTAAAGTGTCAAAGGCCTCGAGGAGTACGGGGACAATGAATGACCTGTCAAACTTCCATTGTGATCTGGTCTGATCTGGTCTGATCTGGCCAGACTAAAATTGTGAGTTTTATGGAACGACATTCAACCTCGACCTTGACCTCGCATAAGGTACGCATACGCATGCATGCATGAAGATTATATAATTCAGTACCTTAACGAGCTCATTTTAATTAGGTTGTTGGGATGTGGGTTGTAGGTTATAGGCGGGAGGGTATAGCCGAAGATCGAGTGATATGGGTGATGATTGATGACTGAGCAGTAATCCAAGTAGCGAACTTACCACCTACATTACTCTATACATATACGACTATGGGCTATAGCCGGCCTGCAGGTAAGCTAGTCGATGGTTACACCGAGTTTACATCAGCATAAGCATTACATTGCATTGCATGTGAGGTCTAGAACAGAGATGTTCGATATGGATCTTGATATGGTCGTAAACGAACGACCTC
Source organism: Exophiala mesophila (assembly GCF_000836275.1). Classification (NCBI taxonomy): domain Eukaryota; kingdom Fungi; phylum Ascomycota; class Eurotiomycetes; order Chaetothyriales; family Herpotrichiellaceae; genus Exophiala; species Exophiala mesophila. The sequence continues at coordinate 4,265,436 of NW_015622504.1, read as the reverse complement.
GATTAGGATTTATCTCTTCTTTCTTGTCTGTGCTATAAATAAATACATCTGTACAAGGTACAGTACATGTACATGTACATGTACTCAATGCACGCGATCGATCAATCAATAAGACAAAATTAGTCTATAATAATGCGATTTCTCTACCCTGTCCCATATCTAATGGTCCTGTCTATACCAGATAAGATAGATGCCCAGATAAAACTCCACACCAATGCATATAAACCTCCCCTTCCTTTCCCAGACAAAACATAACATATATCAAAACAGACTCTGGGTGTTATATATGTTCTCGAGGGAATGGACGAATGAATCTTGAACTAGCAAGAAACAAACCAAACCCCCACAAACAGATAAAATTAAATAATAACCCCCCATTGTCATCATCGTTCTTTCATGACATTCATCATCTCACCACACCACCATCATCCTTCATCTCCACCTTTTCCGTGACCACAGTCCCCGAACCCTGCGCCGTCGAAGGTTGACTCACATCAGTCGTCTCCCCGGATTCAACACCCTTCTCTCGGATCGGTGATGCATCGGTGGGAGATTCCATCAGACTTCCTTCTTTGGTTGCCGAGGGAGAACCAGTTTCCTTCTTTCCTTTACCTCTGTTCTTAGGAACACGGCCTAGCCAGTAGAAGAAAACGGCGCCGCAGATATTGAAGACGATATACGCCCAAGTCAACCCCCAGTTTCGCCACATGTATTGAGGATGGGAGTTGACGGCGTTCAAGAAAGTGTTGGTCTCGCTGATTTGACAGTACGAGCAATCTTCCGTCGCGTTGGAGTTGAGGATATATCCGCCCATGGCCGAGACATACGGAGCGAGATACTCGCCGCAGGTTTGACCAGCCTCGGCAGGGTTGAAGTGGAGGTATTCATTCGCGGCGCAGATGACGTTGGTGTCGGCCACGGCCGTCGAGAGCATCCCGTCGATAATGTATGTGAACGGCGACAGGCGGTACATGAAAATCCAGAACCCGGGCATGTCATCCGGTGACACGAGAACACCGCAGAAGACTAAACAGAGCATGAAGCACAAGTTGGCAATGTTGCCTCCTTCTTCCGCGGTGTTGACTGCGGCGATGGCCATGTGTGCGAATGTCGATGTGAAGAGCAGGAAACTCAGAATATACAGGAACATCAATGCGCCGCGTTCGTGGACTGAATCGGTGGGTTCGGCGTTGACGTACAGTCCAATCGGATAGTACCAGCAGAGGAAGAGGAGGACGGCGCTAAAGGCTGCCCAGGGCAGTTCGACCAGGATGTTGCTGAGCATGAATGCCTTCCAGGAATATGTCTTGGAAGGACGCTCGCGAACCTCGTATAGCGATCTTTGAGTGACAAAGTGAGGCATCATTTGTTGGACCAATTGACCGAAAATAGTCATCAACATGAAAATACCAAACATTTGATTTTGAAGACCTTGTTGTGTGTTAAGGGCTTTGAAGAAGGAGAAGCCGATGAAGAGACCCTAAACGGACAGAGTTAGTTGAGAATGACCCCAAGAGAATAGAATATCATGGTAATGTAGACTTACCGAAAAGACGACCAAGCTGAGTTTGCTGTAGATGTACGAAGGAGTACGCCACCATTGTTGGGTGACACGTTTCAAGGTTTCATAGACCTGAAGCCAGAAAGGTGCTGCGAATTCCCGGTAACTTGACTTGTCTCCTCGGTTGGACGTAGCTCTTTCGAGTTTGCATCGGTCACGCTTCATTTGGTCGAGTTCTGCTTGGACGCTGTAGTATTCAGGCGAGTTTCTCCACGTATCGATCCAGTCAATGTCAGTGTGAGACCCTGGTGCCGCACCAATGACTTCCAACATCCATTCTGCAGGATTGGCTTCCGGAGGACATGGGTGGCCGCCGTTCCGCTCAAAGTAGCTGGTCAAAATATGAGATGATTCACCGACGGGTCCAAAGTACACGGTCTTACCCCCGCTGGCGAGGAACAGAAGACGGTCAAAGCGCTGGAAAAGCATGGCTGACGGTTGATGAATGGTGCAGAGGATAGCTTGGCCGTTATTCTTCAGCTTTTCGAGCAAATCCAGAATCGACCACGAGGTTTGCGAATCCAGACCAGAAGTAGGTTCGTCGAGGAAGAGCAAGAGTTGTGGCTTAGCGGCCAATTCGACACCAATAGTCAATCGCTTCCTCTGTTCAACGTTGAGACCTTCACCTGGCACACCAACAACGGCGTCGGCGTACTCTGTCATTTCGAGCAACTTGATGACTTCGTCGACATAGGCCAATTTCTCCTGTCGAGGAACATGAGCTGGTTGACGGAGGATGGCGCTGAAATTCATGGCTTCGCGGACTGTCGAGGTTTCCAAGTGGAGATCTTGCTGTTGAACGTAGCCTGTTTTTCTCTGGAAGGACTCGTCTCGTTGTCGTCCATCGACCAACATTTCTCCAGAAATGACACCCATTGTGACTCTGGTGGCTAGAACATCGAGGAGAGTAGTCTTGCCAGCGCCAGACACACCCATCAAGGCCGTTAGAGTACCTGGTTTGACCCAACCGTCGACATGGTCCAAAAGTCGTCGCTCACCTCCTTTGACTTTGATGTCATAGCAAACATCCTTCCACTGGAAGATGGCAGTCTGCTTTTGAATGATGCTGGAGATGGGCTGGAGATCCCGGCCATCGGCCTTGACGGCAGATCTTGTCACCCCGCTTTCGGCATCTTCAGGCGTGTCCTTGAGATGTGCAGGCTTGTGTCCACGACGGAACACGAGAACTTCACCCTTGGACTTCTTTGCAGACACAACCTCGGCCGACACGAGATAGGTGAAGAGGAAACCAACCATGAAGACGATAAGAATACCGAAATTCCTCCATCGATTGGAAGCATAGTACTGGTAGGTAGTGTTGATATAGTCGTCGCCATTGACAAAAGACTGACCGGGTTGAGCTCCAGTGGTGCCGCAAATACGCGACAACGCCGGGACATCAGTATAGTCAGGACCAGATGGTACAAACATAGTGCATTCGTAATTTTGACCACTGAATTCATTGATCATCAAGGCCTCGAAGCCATAGGCCACAGGGTCCAAGTAATTGATCCAGCGAGCCCAACCCAACATATAGTTGACAGGGATGGCGAAACCAGTGTAGATGACGATAGCCAGAATGAGAATTGAGGCAGGAGCAAGAGCCTGACTCAGAGATCTCGACACAGAGGCAATAGTTCTGAACAGCATACTCATGGCCAAAGTGAGGAAGAAGGAAATGAGCATAAAGAAAAAGAATGCTCCGGGTTCTCTCCTGAGGTTGGTCATGAAGTAGAGGGTGATGTTGAAGACGATAGTGTTGAGGACCTTGTACGGCATATCGGTCAACATGGAAGCAAATGCCTCGGCCGAAGGGTGGTAAAGAGCGTAACGTTGATGCTTTTCGACAATTGGTCGTTGGGCGTACAAAGTGAGAATCTCCAAAGCGCTGCTAAAGGCATTCATCAAGATGGCGAAGAACAAAAGACCGCCTCGGGCGAAAAAGGACCCTGTAGTCTTGGGGAGGTTGTAGAAGATGGAGCTTAGAATGAGAGCCATGATGGTGTTGGCAAACAGTTGGATAAAGGTGATACTTGGGTCGGCGAAGAGTCTTCGGAATCCACGCCAGAGGCAGAGTCGAACTTGCTGACCATAGGAGAGGGTATAGGGGGACTTGACTCTTTGTTGTTTGGCTTGTTGAAGACGTCTGGACTCCTTGAACTTCTCCAAGCCTTCTCCACCGATGGGATGTTGTTGGTCAAAGGCTTCAATATCCTTGAGGAGCTGTGCACGCTCAGGGCTGTCCTTCCAGGCTTGGGCGAACTCGTCTGGTGTGCGAGGTACCTTGTTCTCAAACCCCTCACGGACAATTCTCTCGTCGGGACTAGTCATGGAAGTCAAGAAATCTGCCGTGGTTTGGCGGTCTGGACAATGGAAGCCCATTCGAACGAAATAGTCCCGTGCCGCATCCTTGTGGCCAAAGTAGATCTGTCGACCTTCGTAGAGGACAATGGCCTTGTCAAAAGTGTCGTAGGCACTCTGAGGCGCTTGATAGATGGCAACGGCAGCGGTAGAGCTCAGGATGTTTGTTGATACACGTAGACTCTTGCAGAACTCAAGGGCGTTGGCGCTATCCAAGCCACGAGTACTGTTATCCCAACATTGCAGAGGGGACTGGTTGAGCATAGCCTCTGCAATACTAACACGCTTACGCTCGCCACCACTGACTCCTCTGATGAAATCGTTTCCAACTCGGGTATTGAAGGTGTGGCGAATGCCCAGAGTGGCCATGAGAACGTCTCTCATGTGTGCAGCGTACTTCTCCGTTGAGACACCACCTGGGAGAAACCTGGGAGCTCTGGCACGGGCTGCAAAATAAAGAGTTTCTGCAACAGTCAACTGAGGGAAGTGGACGTCCTGTTCAGCAGTATAGATGGCCTCGCCACGGAAGTGCTTGTGCATATCAGCATAGCTAATGCCTTGATAGTTGATATAAGAGTCCTTTTCGACGTTGAAGCCGTGGGTTTCACCGGCAATGGTCTTGAGGAAAGTGGAACAGCCAGAACCTGGAGGGCCAAGAACGATCAACATCTCACCAGGCAGAACAAGGCCATCGAAGTTGCGAAGAATGTCGATTCTTCGTTGACCTACGCCAGCCAAGCTACGGACGAGGCCGACGACTTGAAAAATGACATTGCCAACGGACTTTTGGTAATCGGTGGAGGCACCATAGCCATAGGCAGAGAGATTGCGGAAAGCAAAGCCCGCGGTTCTGGCAAGAAATCTTTCATTCTCGTTCTGGAGCTTAAACATAGCCTTGACCCAGGCGCTGGGTCGAAACGAATCGGAACTAGGATCAATGGCTGGGTCTGGCTCTGCTTGGAAGGGACTGTCGTTGATTGAGAAGGCTGAATTTCGAGAGAATTGTCTGGCCAAGTATTTGACTCTCTCAGCACCCTCATCTTCTGAACTGCTGGAGGAGTCTAGCTTGTCGCCCGAGGCGGAGACCTGGGAAGGGTCATCATTGGGAGACATTTGTGCATGGGCGGATGATCTAGATTTTGTTCGAAATGGATGATATGTCTCTTCGACCTGGCTTTCCCGGGTAGGAATATGTGGTTGAGTGCTGAAGCCAGCTGTTTCAGCGGTACGGTCACCGTTGCTGATGAAATTGCCCACCAGCGACATGTTGACAATGCTGTGGGTAAACAAAGGGGAAAACTTCGGGTAAAGAAAGAAGAAAAAGGAACTACTTGTCAGGACGAGACAAGAGCCATGCCCCTGATATAGGAATGTTGGGAGAAGGGAACGAATGAATGACGCGATATATGAGAAAGGTAAGTCAGGGCGTCAAGAGCAAGATAATAATGGATTGATTGATGGGAGCCTTGCAAGCAAAAGTGTCCGACGGAGACATAACGACAGTGGAGGAACAGGGGATTCACAAATGGGACCATTCATCACAAACCTAATTGGGAGTGGATTCGGATCAGAGACTGGGGGGGGTCCAAGCTGAAGAAGTGATCCGAATACGCATAGAACGGAAAAGGGTATATGGAAGAGCCGGAGTTTAGAGGGGAGTGAGTGGATGGCAGGCCAAGATTGAGGAAATGGAACGACGAGGTGCCATGAAGCGCCAGTCCTCAAAGCAAGATAGCCGCAATAGTGTACTCCGTAACGTGAAGTGAGTGGAAAGGAGAGAGTCTGAAGAATTGTGAATAACGGGCGTTGCCACTTTGGGATTTGTGCACGGGAGAAATAGGATTTTGTATCCGGAGAGGAAAACCATGTCTGACGATCACCTCGGAGCCGCCGTTGTCAATACCCGGTAGGTGGGAATACTAGGAGATTGCACAAAACAATGGTTAAAGATTTCGTCTGACGAATGATTTCCAAACCAGGGTCTCGCGCAAACCTCATTTATGCGAGACTCGGCATATACGCCAAGGCCGATCAACGTGCCTCCGCCACATGTTGGCGCTGGCCAAGCTCAAACAAGTGTCAAAGTCTTTGAGACGAAGAACACGGAAAGGACGAGAACCGGACGAACAGAGTTTTAGCAGTGTCATTTTTTTCATTCGGATATGACGATGTGTTGAACAAGACACGAGCCATCCACGACACCGCGAGTCATAAGCGAAAAAGATATGCGTTGACATGACACATACAAGTGTCGGTGCCTGAATCTACGGAGTAAGATATGATCGATGTGATCCATTCTAGAACGTTCTTGTTAGGAACCGTTAGGATCTTCAGGCAGGAATACTCGTACTCGTGTACGAAATACACACGGGGAGAGAAGGGATGCTTGGTGGAAATTAACGCAATACCGGTTCGCGGGGCCGCGAGTCTACCCGACAATTAGACCGACACTGGTTTCTTTTCAATCGTTGCAGTGTTTGTTCCAATGTGCTCGACTTACGTATTCGGATTGTTGTACCCGAGTACGATGTGAGATGATGGGTTGGGGTTCTGGGGTTCTATTTAGATGTTTCATCACAGGACTTGGTATAACAACATCAACCTGCTCCTTCAAAACACCTAATCCAACGCGTGATTCTGAAGAAAGCAATGTGAAAGTCAGGTGCAAGACACCAGACACCTTCTCCTTACCTGACCTCGAGACGATAACGGCACTCGGCATTTGATGAGTCGAATTGAGATGAGGTTGGTTGTTTGCAATAGGCCGACCTGGACTTTTGCAAATATTATAACAACATTAATGCCTCAGGCTCCTGATTCTCTGTCCTTTTGTTCTCGTTCAGTCTCGATCACGGGATTTGGCACGTGCTTTTGAATCTGGAACGATTTTGAGTCTGTCAAACGAAGAAGGCAAAGCACGACCTGGTGGGTGGTGCTTTCCTTTTCACCACCACCACGCAACCCAAAATAGAAGGATTGCCCCTTTAGGTAGAGAGGTGGGTACGGGTAATGACATTCCATATACGGACTACATACTTTGAGGCCGCGATGTTATGCATAAAGTGACGAGACTTCGACTTCAAAGCCAGGAAACTCGAAGGTACTCTATCCGAACATCAAACTCAACTCCAACGCTCCAATCTCCAGTCATGGTCGCTTTATCTCCGTGCATCTCTCAAGCTTTTGTTGTGTTGTGCTCGTATTTTATCCGAGCAGCACTACTTTTATACTACCCCTGACTCGGCACACATCGTTCTCCACTCTCAATTTGTTTGGTATACGTATGTACGGGTAGCCGTTGTTGCATTGTGCCGAGATGTTAGGCATCACAGTTTTTAAAATGATAAATAGGTATTATCTTGAAGGGGTCCATAAGTATATCCTGATAATAATGAGCATACTGCTTCGTCCGCCTTGTCAACCTTCTCGTCCGATTCATCTCCACTACTACATAATCCAATTGACCTGGTGTGTACTCCGTATGCCTGGTTCGCTTAAGGACCACGCTGGCGCTGACGACGCTTCACCCACATCCACACCCTTGCCCTCGTCTCTCATCCTGATGGTTCAATCACCAGATATCCAACCCTGTACGTACACGTTGGCTGACGATGAAACTATCCATAAAGCCCTTCGACGTCATTGAAACTGCTTATGCACAGGTAGACAACAATAACCTATCTCCATCTGTACGTTTCATTCTATCTTGGCATGTTCACTTTTCCCTGGTCCATCAATTTACAGTATCACAGGATCGAAAACCAAATCCATGGCCCTCTGACTCCCTCGTCATAACCACTCCTCGCCAACGCCAGAGCCATATGCAACTCCATCCTTGCAAGTCACTTCCCTGGCCTTCCTTCACTTCCTTTGAATTTTACGCACCACCTTTCCCAGCCCATCAAACAGCGGTCCCATCCCATATGTCCACTTCCTCACCCGAACCGTGTAGATAAACACGTATACCAACAGCCAGTTGGTAAAGACAAACACCAAAAAGATCCCAAAGTCTCGCCACTTCTCACTCGCCTGGATGTTCAGTGTCGCGAGATATTCGTCCCCAGTCCTAAAACCACAATAGGCGCACGTTCCATTCGTCAGAGCCTCCACATACCCTGTCGCCCCCCGAACAAAGTCGCCAGCGTATCCCTCGCACGACTCGCCTGCCGGAGCGTTAAAAAGCGTCATCTCCTCCGTCCTGCATTCGATGTCAAGCTTGTGCATCGTCGCTGCCAGCGAACCCCCTATCCAGTACGTGACCGGGTTCAGGTAATACACAAAATATCTCCAGAAAGCCGGCAGCTGCTCATATGACCTCACGATCCCATTGATCACAGACGTCACCACGAAGAAAAACGGCAAACAGTTGCTGATGATGGTGAAACTCGGTGCGAATGCACAGATCCACTGACCCCAGCTCGCCATGAAGAGATAGAAGAGCATCGTCATCAGGAACATGTATCCTGCCGTGCTACTGTCTCGAGGTAGGTTGGTCGGGTAGTACCACAGTAGCCAGTAGATGACCGACGACACCACCGCCATCGGAATTTCCGCCACAATCTGCGCTGTGCAAAACGCAACCCATCCATATATCCGACTTGGGTGCTCTCGAGATTCCCAGAGAGACCGATTCTGGTAGAACTTGGGCACCACCCCGTTGACGATCGTCGGAGGAATCAGCACAACCAAGAAAGGCGTGAACATCCGCGACTGCAAAGATGTGAAGCTGTTGTCGAGGTTGTAGAACGTAAAACCGTTGAATATGCCAATGATGACGCTGACAAACAGCTTCGAATACAGGTACGATGGGTCTCGCCAGTATTGTCGGAACGTCCGCTTCGTCAGCTCCAACGTCTGCAGGCCGACCGGTGCAGCGAATGCATGTTGGGCGCCAAACTCCTTCGACGGCCGGTCGACCCGAGTTTCTTTAATGCGTTGAATCTCCTGCATCATATCCGCATACTGTTCCGACGCAAGCCATTCTTTGTTCCAATTAACACGCTTGCCATCTTTTCCCTTGGATCCACCCTTGGCCGCAGTCTCGAGCAAGAACTCAGCAACGTTCTTTTGTGGCGGACACTGCGTCCCTCTCTTTGCAAAGTAGTCGACAATCACAGAACCATTATCACCCACCGGTCCAAAATAGAACGGGTTGCCGCCGGGGTTCAAGGCCAGAACCATATCAAACTGCTGGATCAGCATCGATGAAGGTTGATGAATTGTGCAGATGATTGCTTGTCCAGACTGTGAGAGCTTCTTTAGGAATCGAATAATCGAGAACGCCGACTGGGAATCCAAGCCACTCGTTGGTTCATCTAGGAACAGGAGCAGTTCCGGTCTCGCCGCCAATTCAACCCCAATCGTGAGTCGCTTCCTTTGTTCAACCCCTAGTGAGCCAACAATTGCGTCTTCGATATCCTTCAGCTCCAACAGATCAATAATCTGGTTCACGTAGTCCAGCTTCTCTTGCTTCGGGACCGACCGTTCTTGTCTCAGAATTGCCGAGAACTCCAAAGCTTCTCGAATCGTCGCCGTTTCATCGTGTAGATCCATCTGTTCGCAAAATCCAGTCCCTCTTTGAAACTCGATTCCGAGCGGCTTGCCATCCACTAGCATGTCTCCCGAGACAGTGCCCGTCGTCTGCCTTTGCGACAAAGTGTTGAGCAACGTGGTCTTCCCCGCCCCGCTCGCCCCCATCAGTGCGATCATCATCCCTGGCTTCACGTAACCGTTGACCCCATTCAGCAATTTCTTAGTTCCCCCTTGATACGGAACTTCATATCGCACATCCTCCCATGTGAAGATACTTTTACTTTCCACGAGATTGCTTCCTGGCGTGACTTTTTCATCATCCAATGCGTTCGAAGACGTCGCCGACGAAGGTGGAGATGTGACTGCTGCTGTCTCTTCGTCTGTCGGCTTCCTCTCGTTTTGTACCATCCGCTGAGTCTTTCCCGTCTTCTTGAACACAAGCGCACCCCCAGATTCGCCTGCGAACGAAAAGACTTCTGCTGCGACAGCAGTAATCAGTATGTACAGAACAGTAAACGCGATGATAACACCGAAATTACGCCAAAGGTGAGACCGTGAGTAGCCGAAATTGGAGCTCGAGTATACGTCACCGTCAATCAAGGGGCTTCCAAGAGTTGAACCTAGCACCGCGCAGCCTTGATATTGGGGTTCAACACCCGGGCCTTGAGGGACCAGATTCATCGGCGAGCACTCCATGGTCCTGCCAGAAAATTCATTGGTCACGACCGCTTCAAAGGCGTAGGATAGTGGATTGATGTAATATAACCAACCAAACCAGATCACCTCGCCCGTGAGAGTGCGTTTGGGGATGGGATACCCAACAAATATGACCAAGAGATTCAGAGCAATGCCGGAAAAGCGGACTGCATCGTCAATGGTAGGGCTCAATGCCGCGAACATGCGGTACAAGGCCGTGACAGATAGTGTACTGACGTAGACGAAAAGGAGATTGATGAAGAATTTCCCTGCTTGAACGTCGAGTTCAGAAAGGAAATATAGGATGATGGAGAAGAGTATGGACGACACTGCCAGTAATGGAAGGTCGAGAAGCACTCTGGCGATAACCACCGCACTGGGGCGATAGAATGCATAGTCATTGTGTCGGGATATGACCACTCGGCCGCTAACCGCCCTCATAAGTTCAGTCAATTGCAACCAGCCGAGGAAAAGAACGAGGAAGAAGAGAGCACCGGTTCGAGGGAAAGCGCCCTCGGTCCCCAGACTAGTGCCGTAGAAGAGTGAGCCCACGATCAGCCCGTTTGAGATGATGATGAAGAACTTGGTGTACAGACTGGTCTTATCACCCCAGAAAAGCCAGAATTCGCGAAGCGTACAGGCGAGGACTTGACGCCAGAAAGATACCGTGTGGCTGGATTGTGAGGAGATGAACTTGCTGTTGCTCTTTTGCTCTTCAACGGCCTGCTGAAATCTCCGAGTATTCTGGCAGTCAGTCAAGTGCAAATCTTGTTCGTAACGCTCGACCTCGGCTATCGTGTGTTTGTAGATGTCAGACTTGCGGAAAGCTGCCTCGAGTTCTTCCGCTGATTTTGGAGTGGATGCCTGCTTGCCGGGCAGAAATTGACGTTCGTTGACGTCCCCGATGGATGTCAGGAAGTCAGCTGTGGTCTGCCTGTCTGGGGCATGGAAGCCGAGGTCGATGAAGTACTGCCGTGCGAGATTGGCGGGCCCTTGATATATCATGCGACCTCCCTCAATCAGCAGAACCGTGTCCATGAGTTCATAAATTTCTTCTCCTGCTTGGTAGAGCGTAACAATGGTGGTTCTGTTGGAGATGTCGGTCATGAGCCGCAAGGATTTGGCATAGTCTAAAGCGGTAGAGGCATCAAGGCCTCTGGTGGAATTGTCCCAACAGACAACGGTGGACTTGGTCGCTAGAGTCTCGGCGATACCAACACGCTTGCGTTCGCCACCAGAAACGCCTCGAACATATTCATCGCCAACCAGAGTATTTGCAGTGTGGGAGATGCCAAACATCTTCAACAAAGCATGGATAATTATGGGAATGGTATCAGCATCATGCTTCTTGGTTTTGTTCATAAGGGCAAACCTTAATGTTTGCCAGACAGTCAAGGATGGAAGATGCTGATCGTCTTCCGGGTTGTAATTGACTTCACCTCGATAGCGTTTGAGCTGTTCCGCTGCTGGAATGCCACCATAAGTCACATCGCCTTCTACGGCAGCAAATGCTTCTCTCTTGTTGGCGATCACTTTCAAGAAAGTGGAGCAGCCTGATCCTGGTCTGCCAAGGACTAGCATCATCTCACCATCACGGACGTTCCCGGTGAAATCATGGATGAGATTTCGTAGAGGAGGGGATTTCCCGAGTTTGAGTCGGGGAAAGAAACGGCAAATGAGATGATAGAGATCAGGCCCAAACGTGCCGAGAACTGCCTGAGGAAGATTGCGGGTGAATGTGGGCTTCGCACCGACACCCTTGACCGTCAGGTTCTTGTAGATGACGCCGACCTTCTTAGCTGCATCCCCCTCCGCTGTTCGCTTCTCGAAATGGCCGTCTTTGAGGAACTCACCGATGTCGAGGTCTTTCTCTCCGGCGAGATCTGCATCGGGCTCGTGATCAGTGCCGGTGGTGGTGACGGTGTCGGCTGTTGACTCCCTGGTCCTGGTTCTCGTGATGGTAGGCTGTCTCCATCTCTTTGAGCCTGGTCTGGCATTAGACTCTCGGGTTACAGTGCGTTGCAAGCTCAGCTTAGTCAGTTCTTTCCGCACCTCGTCGAACTCGGCCATTGCAGTTGGTCGTGACACAGGCCCGCCCACATCACGCTCGCCCCAGGTTCCTGCCATATCCGCCGACTGGGCTTGAGCATTCAAGTCCTCGGAGGAAGAATCCGCAGGCGAGGGGAACTGGGAGGCCTCGGTAACAGGGGCCACATTGTGTAGATGGCTTATCTGGGCTGGCTCAAACGTTAACGATCCCATCCTAGTCGGTCTGGGTTGGGTTTGCACATACAATTCTCTGTTCTGTACCGCCGTTGGAACATTTCCCCCGAATGTTGATTGAACATGATGGTGATTCTGGGTGTTGCCCACCCTGATCTTTTTTTATTGTTAGTTTTTTAGAAGAAGTGGCTCGGGGAGTGGCTGGATGTTAGTTTGGCCAGAGCCAGGGAAAGGGAAGGAGGCTGGCTCTAGCTGTCAGGGAAGGAACGGGGCTTGTTTGGTTGGTGAGGCAGTAAATTCTTGGGCAACCACGTCTGGGCCAAGTGGGAAACCACGACCATGAGATAGGGAGGGAAGGAAAGAAGGAACAACTTATAACACCCAAGTGAGGATTGAGAGGCCCGTCCGACGGACGAAGAATTGCTTAGGAGGGAGGTATCAGTGGTCATTCGCGATATCAAGACAAGCAAATGGGCAAGCAAATGAGACAGGGACGTTGAGGACTGAATGCGGTAATCCAGATTGAGAAGAGCAACCGACTGGATGTACGCATGGATTTCTAATCGTTGACACGGGCGGAGGCGTCAAGCATCACGGTCGAAATTGCTTCAACTGCCAATTGAAAAGCAGTTCTATCATCCGATGGTCCGTCCAGTCCAGCCTTGGTAAACACGTGGAAATTCCATGGCCCTGACCAAGTAAATCAGGAGGCTGTGGCATTTTGGGTGAAAAGAAAAATGCTGGTTGAATCTCAACATTTGTGAGATAGCCCGTCAATAGCCCGTCATTGCTACGTCAGCAATCGACCAATAAAGTGGAACATGGAACCAAGGAACTAAGAGTTGGAGATGATTTAAAACCTTTGACATTCCACGCTCTGAATGTCTTCCGTCGGCCTTGCCAAGCAATGGAACCTGATGCCGTAATTTTCATTCACTCAGATCATTCATCACCAGGCCTATCTAGATAGTCATTTGGGCATTTGCGCAGGCCAGCTCCAGTTAATCGTGAAGTATGATGACAACAACGACAAGATGAATGTACAGTGGATTGTTAACCCCGGCGTTCAATAATAAAAATTTGTTCCCGCAATCGCCATCGCCAAGTCATGATCGGGGTTTGTCACACTTCCACAACTGGTGGAGTGAGTACGCTCGGCCCATGCTTACTTTATGTAACTAAACCTACTGCAGGTCTGGAGGCCTCCAACCATTGGCTTCAGCGGCCAGAATGTCCGAACTCCGAAGGTTTCGCTTGAAGATGACCCTGCTGCCCTGATAGATTAACTACACGCACCCTCTGGATATCATGGAAAATGTCCGACGAAAAAAGTCCACCGGATCACCCAAAAATGTCTCGCAATAAGGCCACCATCCTCAGATCCAGCATGGGGATCGTCTTGCGAGTGTCTTGGTACAGTGGGATCAAAGTAACAAGCTTTGGATCTATGTGGGTAGTAGTGGGAACATCAAGTAGCCATCGACATGCAACAGGCTACAATGACTCACTGGCTGCGGCTGATCCCCCGATGTGTTCAAGATAAGGTAGCTTCGGAGTATATTGATGTTCCGAACCTCCGTTATCTCCTTGTGTCGTACTCACTGCCTGAACCACCCATCTGACCAATCCATCTACCACACATCTGACATGGCAGCGTGGCTGGTTGTGTCGCTCAGGTCGTGTTTGTTCTAATACTGCCATATTCACGTTCATGTAAGTCGTCAGGAGTCGCCTCGAAACACCAGTCTACCCATAAGGACAAATACCCGCATTCCCATCAGATGCCGTCTTACTCTCACAACCACACGATCACCGCCGCACCCAGCCCTACCAACGCTGTCGTCATGCCTAAGATTCCGTACCCATGTACACTCGGGCTTGGTCCAAGTGCTCGTGGGGCAGAACCTTCAGAGGTCGCCGAACTGCTGTTCTCCTGAGTGCTGGAAGGTCGAGAGGTGCCTGAGGAGCCTGAGGGGACAACTAAGGACTCGTAAGTACTACTGGGCTGCCCGGCGGATGATTCTGCCACAATGCTGCCCGGCGGAGCAGACCATGACGAAACCTCGGTGGTCATACCTGCTGAGACGGCTCCCGACGCCATCGTTGGAAGAGGAGCATATCCGTCAATCACCCATCCTCCCGCCGTTGAAGTTGGACAAGATGGTGGAGATGTTGAAACTGTTGCTGCATAGTCCGACAACCGCACGCCCGTGGGATTGACGTCTTTCCATTGCTGCTGAAGGTTGCCAAAATCTGGCTGGAGAGGCGTGGGCACACCTTGCCGGGTGAATCTGCGTCGTGTTAGCTCCACAAGGCTCAACGTGCGCACTTTTGAGTTGGATTGTACCCCTGAATAACTCTGTCGCCATCTTGCACCGATGGATCCAATGGAGGTCCGTATGATACGACACCATAGTGGTTCAACTCTTCAATCCACTCATAGATCATGGCCCCTGACCAGGTGCTCACCATGGGTTCGGAAAAGATTGCCGCCTGGTCATTGAAAGTGCGTGGTGGCACCGTGTTGCAGCCGTCCTCGGAAAAGAAGATGGGCACTGGATAGTTCTCCGCCTCCTCCTGCAGTGCAAAGTAGCCTGATGTGTTGTAGTTCTGAGATTGGCCGCACCACTCGTAGCTGTTCAGTGCGTAAAAATCGAGGCGCTCGGTCACGTTAGGACGGCACACCAGATAATACTGAAGCATTGGCCGAAGGACCGCGGTGTCTGTGGCAGAGTATCCGATCGGAATCTTTCGATAACCTTGTTCGGCAATGTGCGCTTTGAGGTCAACAGCTGCGGTCAAGAGATACGGAGCAGCATCTTGATCGTCCACTAATCATCAAAGTCAGTCGTCTGCTGGTCGCCGTACTTAGTCTGGTTCACTGACAAATATTAAGCACCTCGTTGCCTATAAAGAACCCTGCTGTATTTGGGTATTGTTGGAACGCGTCCACCACTTCACGATAGCTTTTTGATTTATCTTGAGTCCATGACGCTTCGGTTCCCTATCTTCATTAGTCTCCTTCAAGTTTGCTGAAGCTCATATCTCGTACCATTCGAACGTAGGTATGGAAGCTGTCGGCATCCACAAAGAGATAGATACCAGCATCGGCAAAGGCAGCCATACATCCGTCATGGTTATCCGCTGCATTGACATGGTAAACCCGGATCGCGTTTGCACCCAATTCTTTCATCAGTGCCGCATCCAACTGGCACTGCGTTGTGTTGACGAGGGGATCATCTTCGATCAGCTGGTACGCGATACCTGGAAAAGACCATGTTAGTCACTACGCTTGAATATTTTGGTGCTCCGTGGTTTACCCTTGACGAAAAATTGATTCCCATCGCTTGTAAAGAACTTTGATCCAACCACAGAGATCGTGGGAAGGGCCTGGATGGTGACATACAGTGTCGAAAAGAGTAGAAGGATCAATGGGGAGATGGCACCCATGATCAAAGTCTTGATCGAGCTCAGAGATCAAAAGTCGTACCGATATGGCTAGCTTGGCCGAAATAATCTGGGAGGGAGCAAGACGTTCTGGAGGAATAACCTGCCTGTGCCGTGAAAAGAGAGGTTTTGTGGGAATAAGTAGCACTTATGACTGATACCCATGCGGTGACTGTTGACGGAGAGATGACTCAAATTTGAAACCACAAGGTGAACGGTGAAAGCGGTTCACGGCTTGTGTCTGTACATGCAACAGGACAATGAAGACGGTGGCAAGTGAATGTCGCTAAGGGAAGAGTGACTGCCTCACCTTGGGATGGTGAGTAACGACTGCTGTTGGGAAATCTGCGTCCAAAGAGGCAAGCACGAAAACAAAAGCCAGGCGCGTCGAATGCAACGAAAGGAAGGGACTACCACAGTCAGTGCAGTTGCACGCTCAACAGTCAACAGTCAACAGTCAACGACAGGGTGTGACGAAAGGAGATGAAGAACAGAGACCAAGGCAACATTATTGTCAATGGAACAGAGACGGGACGGAGGAGGTGTGACGATCGCAAAATGACCAACTCGTCAAGCTCCATGCACGGCGATAACCCAAGGCAGGGAGGTCACTTCGCTTCTGAAATGAGGTGCGACATGGATGGAGAGAACGGGCGGGCGGTAACAGAAACGGAAGGCAGCGAGGTGCTATCGCTCCGAATCGATCCCATTGCCACTCCAATCAGGCGTGTACAGCCCTGGAGAATCATGCATGGAAATGGGTCGGTCGACTAAGAAAACAGGATTCTTTCAGGTCGATGGTCTACAAAAGTCAAAAAAGGATGATCGATGACGATGACGGTGAGGAGACATGGGATTTTGGGTGGGCAGATACCATTGTATGCGGGATGCAGGCTTGGTAATAATGGGCATCCTGTGAAGAAGATCAACCACCAATGATATAATGATAAGGGTGAAAGATGGTGCTTAATGGCGCCCTCAGCCCAATCTTCAGGCCTATGCGTGTAATAAGTAGAGTTACGGTTAAGAAGTCCACCCAGTCAAGTTATGGCGGGACGGGCATTGCCCCTACTGTACTCTCTATGCGGAATGGCTGCCCAAGGACTTCAGCGAGGCCAAAATTTTCCTATTGGTATTTGATGGTGTGAGGTCCATTGGCATGAGGACCGCCCAGGCTTAACCAGGCTTGACATGCCCGGGCCCAACTGCGCGAAGCTTACCCAACCACCAAAAAGAGCTTGACTCCAACGTCAACTACCGACCATCATTATGTTTCGAATTGCAGCAAGTTTCAGAATTCACCTATCTAGGGCAATGCAAGGTCGCCCGCTCTACCTATGCGGGAGTTATCTGGCACACGCTTCAAAGAGCAGTGTCAATACTGGTAGCATTATAGTATCCGGGGTATATCATCTCTCGTCATGTACTGATTCCAATTCCGCTTTGAATTTCATCCTCCAACGCCTTGCTGATGATTGCATTTTTTGACCAAGATCCCAGCTCCCATCTCTGGTGACATGTAATGTCAAAATTAAACAATAGATCTTCTGATGACAAACACTCCCACCTCGATCTCCACATCGCCTGCTGGCTCTCGGCTGGACCTGATTCCTTCCACCACCTCTCTCGCTAGCATGGTCGGAGTTACCTCGACTCTGGCCGCCCGTGTAGGCATTCGACCACCAGCCTTGTGATAATCCACTAGATTCTGACGCAGCCGGGGTTGTTCTTGTTCCAAAAACCATTCCTTCCACACGGCGCGTTCGAGTACAACACCTGCCGTTTCGGCATGCACTAGGTCATATCGTGTGTGTAGACCTCGCGCAGGCGCACGCTGCCCAAGTGTCCGGCACATTGCTTGGACCGCTGTTTCGAGTTCGTCAAAGGATTTCATGTTGTCCAAAGAAGCCAGGCGACCAAGGCTTGAAGCAACGTGGGAAAATAAATCGTTGAGAATAATGAATTGGCGGAGGAATGGTTCGATGACTGGACCTACGTATTTGTTGGCAAAAGTCATGGCCCCAGCTTTGGTGGGGTAAACCAACAGTAGACTCCCATTGTTCGCTGAGAGCTCCAGCAGTCGGTCGGAAAGGTATGATTTCCTACTAAGGCTGAAGAAGTCATCCACCTCTTGGGGCGTGGTCGGAGGGATGTAGCGTTCGAGAGTGGTGATATGAATGGAACTGGGTGCGGCAATGATGCTCGTTGGACGCTGAGATAGGACCCCGCTCGACTGTGTCAAGCTGTGGTATGCAGGAACAACGGCTGCATGGGTGAAAATGGTTTGATTCTGGAAATAGTCGTCACTGGTATAGGTGGTGCTGGGGGTGGCTGGGGGTGAGGCAGGTACCTCATCCATACTGATGACTTGCGACACGGCGTGGGTGATGGTGATGTAAGGCGAGAGTGCAAACTGGGCTTGAACAAGCTCTACAACCTTCTCAAAGGTTGGCTTACTTGCTGTGTGTTTGGCTTGGGACGGAAGTGCCTGAACGACCATTTGAATTTGTCCTTGGGCGAAGGAGTCGTTGATGTGAGAAACTAATTGTCACGTCAGTGCTGACTACAGTAACCTTTAGATTGTGCTCACCTAGATGGTTAGAAGCCCGGCCAAGCCAGTTCCCAAGACCATTGTCATCCGTTGGGAGTGATGCGGGGAGCGGCATTTGGATTTCTGACGGTCGTGAACTTGGAGACGGTCGGAATTGGCTCTGGGTTTGACTGTCATGAGTGTGACTATCGGCCGCCGTTCTGAACCTCGACTCTGTCTTTGGGACTGTACCCCAATCGAAGGAGTCTACGTCTTCGGGCGGAGTGAGTAGAGGTGGTCGACAGCCATAGTATGGGGCGAGGGAAGAGCTCTCGCGAGAGGCAAGCGGCCAAGACAGGGTTTGAGAGCATCGAGACATGTCTGGATATCTCTGATGAGACGTAGAGGGGGATGCAAGACTGTCAAAAGTCCCCGCCCGCGCCAATTCTGCATGTCCAGTGAGGCGGCCATCCAAATACCTTCGAGGCGGGGATGCCCACTCAACAGGGCGAAAGGCAGGTAGCCTCATAGTTGGCCGCCTCTTAATCATCTCCTGATACTCGGCCATCTCTTTCTCGTCTATGTTCTCGTGGCAAGTGGCGGTTTCGTGGGTGGGAACGGCCTCACACCATGGATCGGAACCTTTCATGATTGTAGCCTGATTCCAACCTCTTGGACCTTCAAAAACGCCATCCCCAAACTGATCCTCGAGCAGAACGGGTTCTGCGCTCACTGATTTAGAGGGTAACTCGTCCACTGGCGATGAGATGGGTACTTCCTGGACTTGGACCACAACGGGCTGCTGTTTTGGTACGAAGGACTCGATTTCCAATGAGAAAGCCTGAGAGCTCATTGGAGTCGTCCCGCTGGACAAGTCTTTGGCTGTAGTTAAATGCCTTTTTTCGGGGTGGGTGGGTTAAGGTTCAGTTGAAGAGGTCATGGGTGAAGGATTGGGAGTAGGCCAAATGTCGCGGGGTCGAGAGCACGAGCCGACTTTGAGTCTGTTGTGCACCTACTCGCAGATGGTGGTGGGCTGCAAGCTGGCTTTGCGGTCGTGGACAAGCGGTTGCAATGAGGAAGACCAGGCGGAATAGAGCAGCGACCATGAAAATAAAGAACTAAGCTGGAAGAGTTAGAGGGTCGAGTCGCACAAGGAGCGTGGACAAGATGTGCCGAACGGATGGAATAAGAGCGAGAGTGTGAGGAGAATGGATGAATGGATGAATGGATGATCGGCAAGAGATGTGGAATTGAGAGTTCGCCAGAGATGTTTCACAATGGCTTAGACAAGAGATGAGAGGGAATAAAAGATCCGTGCACAACTGGCAGCAAAAAGCCCAGACTCTGTTGGTACGTGGGCATCTGTGTGTGTGAGGGTGAGGGTGAGGGCGAGGGCGAGAGTATATGCAGAAGGCATGGATGGCCAGCTGTAGAACGGGGTAGGCAAAGACGAGTGTCGGAGTGGGCTTGGTGGCTACGAGGCTAGGGACTGGATTGTGTTCTTGACATGCAGAACATCGAAGCGGATCGACGGTGTGGACAATAGCAAGATGCAAGACTGTTGGCCTTTGAGAGGTTTGCTGGATGTTTCGAGCATAGTAAAGAAGATTTGGCGCGTTCTAGACTCTGATAGATCGTACAAAGCCACAGGGAACTGGCGCTGGGGCAAGCAGAGATCCACTTTAGCTGTGCTGGGGCCAACAGGGGCCAAGTGGTCTCCTCGGTCGCCTGTGCCGGCCCCTCGAGCCCCTCGGGCCCCACGGGCGACTTGTTATGCCTGAAACTCTGAGTTTCCGCAGAGTCCCACCAGGCACCAGCTACCAGCTACCAGCTACCGTCCTACTTAGGTCCTAGGTACCTAGGCGACTGCACACTTGCCTCTAGCCAGGCATCCAGAATTCTGCAGGCAGACACGACAGGGCAAACCTGCACGCTGCTTGACTCGTTATTGACGAGTCCAAAGATGCTCAGTAAGCAGAGTACTACTCACTGAAACAAACAATCAACAGATACGCCCTGCTCTGAACCACTTTTCTCTGCATACCCAATTTGTCTGGGTGCAGATTTGGGATACGAGGAGCTTAGCGCATTGGAGTCGTACACGTCTATTGTTAACCTAAAAATAATGGCACCGACTTTGGAGGTTAGAGCTATGGCAATACGGAGTACTTTTTTGGTCAAACTGGCCTTGAGGACCCTGAGCACGCACATGTGACATGGGTTATGCAAGCCCCCCGAAGCATGATCCAAGGCTTCTGTGGCGCCCAAGGCGCCCAAACTGTACCAACCACAAGCCCCCATTTCACCGTTAGAAAACCATCTCTTTCAACGGGAGGCACAACACACTCGAGGTACCCAGCGTCGCTTAGGATGTCGCTGGTTCTCAAAAACTATGGTTCCAAGGGCATTAGGGCCATGATTTTTTGACCAACTTACGGAGTATGTACTCAATATTAACAAATAATTCCCTACTGGATACGAGATTGGCTTGGCTAGCCAATTGGCCGAACCAACTACGGAGTATGTAATCAGTACAATCAACCGGGTGATCTGTGCTTTTGACCTGCTGGCAATGTAGAAATAGACAACACAATCAAGGAAAGGCTGAAATCCCTCACTTGCAGGATGCGTACTAATAATTAGACATGTGTTGTATGGTTTCAACAGAGAGACTCCTGGGGCCAGAGTTGATCTTTAGACTGACAATTTGCTTGGGCGTCGACTTTCACCGTTTTTTCAGCTGCAATGGAAACTGCAAGATGATTGATGCGGGAAGATCGATGAGGAGGGCGGCGTACGTGGGTACGTACCTGGGAAGGCACTCTCCCACTGAAGATTATGTACGTACATTGCACTTACCTAAAAAACTCTTTATTTGCATTCTTGCGCTGCCTTGCGAGGTCAAGCCTCGGACATTATTGTAAAGACGTCTACCGAGCAGTTGGCTCAATAGTGCCAGTGCGCCACAGTATGTACTCCGTAAACAAGACGATTTATATAGTTTTTGAAGCGATTTAATATTTGCTGCGTATCTTGGCTCATTAGTTTTAGTAGGTATTTTTGCTTGTTCAAACAAAATGGCAACAGCGGCACTGTTGCGGAATTTCTCTTGGAGCCCAAGTCCCTCTCACCTTACGTGATACATGTATACAACATACATATGTACATCCTCAAACCCCAGTCCTACTGTGAATAGAATGCCTGGACCTCGGCAACAAAAAGTAGAACAAATTGTTTGCATGAGTACCGATGCTGCCCCATAGCTTTATTTCTCCGTAGTAATGTCATCTCAGCAATAGTCAGGTGTAAGCTACCTTATAGAGGGATTTTATGATTACACAGCGTCTACTTTAGAGCGGTGAGCCACGAGGCTGTCAATAGAATCCTGAGACCCCTTCTTGAAACCGGCTTCCGCCTAGCTCTCCTGTCAATATGCATGACATTCGCCGTGTTGAATCGCTTGCCTTCATCCTATGTCATACCACGAATATTTGTCCAATTAGATAAGCACCTCTTCCATAACCAACCCTCAAACTGACTCCTCGTGCAGCTTGATGCGGTCGTGGTAATATGCACGTGACCGTATGCCTCGGCACTCTTTATGTGCTAGCCTATTTCAGAACTGCACAATCCTCCTTCCTAGACGAGCGTTGAAGTTTAACCACATACGCGATATCAAGCGATGAGCCCATGATACACATCGAGATACGCCTCGTTGGGATGTGAATTGCTCTCCCTCATTAGACAGTGGACACAACAAACATGTTCTGCATCGACCCACCTACAATCGATCAAGGCTCAGCACTTTGTGCCAATCTGAAATCTTGATCAGAGGCTAAGATTATTGGCTCCCAGGGCATGTGCTCTCAAGCAACACACGAGTGTGACGAGTACATATTTATATATCTTCGACAGTCGCAAGGCAATCCCAGACTGTGATCAAGCTTTCGTCGGAATTTTTAGGCTATTTAACTTTGAAGCGGTGGTGCATCATTTGTTCCCGTAGAAGAGCTACGGTCTCGCCTGTTGTTTAAAACTGACCAGGTGACCCTGTCCCCCACAGTGAGATATCTACATAAAATGTAACTGCTCAAACTCGATGGTAATCCTGTATCTCATAGCCAAGGCACGAGACACCGTCAATGGAACAATGGATTGGCTCGGGCTTATGAACGCGTTCGTGGCGTTATATCATTATCAGCATCATCATTGTGCCTGCATACCAAGAGTTGGTGCATCCCACAGAGCAGGGATGACGTCCCCTGCTCTGCTTCCTTCGGGCGGCTCCCAGGTTAGAGAAAGTAACCAATATCGATCCCTAATGGCATCTCTATAAGATAATTGGTCGGTTCCTTGATCTGAGATACTGTTGCTGACTGGTCTAATAAGCATACCTTCGACTGTAGTTACATTTGCCCATCGTTTCCCTTTGGCTTTTGACTGTCCCGGGTTCTGTTCAGGATGTATGGAGTATAAAGTTGGGACGACACCGGGATCGGGTGTGATCATGAATGCCCCCCCTGGTCAGCTCATCCCACCCGCTCGTGCCCGCTCCTCGTGGCACTCGCCGCTAGTCCTTTAACGCCCAGGATCCGGCAGGCTTGGGGCCGGATGCGAGAAGCCAGAAGTTGTCTCCGAGTCTTGGGGAGCCCACTACAGGGCTGGACTGAGTGCCACTCATGCATTGCGCGCTGATTGCGTACCGTCAACGTAACAATAGATAAAGCCACGAGGTGCACTTGATAAGAACACTTGGTAATGCGTTGTTGGCGCAAAACATGCGGGTTCTATCCTCTAGCACTGAATAAGAAACAGCGTGCCTAGGGAGAGCAACGTTGCCCTCAGCCTTTGCCAGGCATGCAAGGCCGCCGAGCCTGCTACAACAGACGAATCGCAACCGTGGAGGTGGCCGATCCCCCTGACCATGTGCCTGTCTATCGCCCTGGAGCATTTTCTTTTTGCAGGGCAGGGCCACCATCACGGTCCATGGCAAAGGATTCCGCGTCCAGCAAGCGAGCTTGCTTTTAGACACAGTCTCAATGACCCTTGAGCAAAGTGCTGACTCGGCAGATTATGAGTTTCCGGATGACACGAGCGAGCAGACTTGCCAGAGCAATATTTTTGAGGAGCGGCCAATCATGTACAACAGTACTATGTGAAGCCTAGGGTTTCACGAGTCGCCCACCTGTCACATCGATCCGTACTTCCTCAAAATATGTTGGCCCTGGAGAACAAATGCCTGTACATATGCAAACCAGGTCGATCTTTTATAACTTTTGTGTCTCCTGATCAAACTCTGCGTAGGTGGCACCCCCCAGCCTATGCATACATCCGAGAAATCCCTGGTCGGTACGCCTGGGCTTGGGACTTCGGCAGAGGAATCATTTTAGGCCGTCCAGTTTGCATGTAGAGTCGACTTCAATTGGCTCTTAATCGGCGAGATAAGAGCAGGATAGACTTCTTAGTCCCAAACATGGTCAGCACACTTATCTCACACCCCCACCTTCAATCACAACCACACCTTCTTGGGCCTGGTTGTGAGCATACCCTAGCACACTGTACCACCAAGGAGTGAGTCTTTGTGTGCTCGTGTCGACGTCTATTCTTTTGTCGCCTTTCGTGCGATCCCGCTGTTCTCTCAACGAATGTTAGAATTGCCCATCCACTTGTTTGTCTCATTGGACGTGGATCCGGGGTTTGATCTTGGAAATTAGCCATATTAGTCGCCATGCTCGCAGCATCTCACCCCAGACTCCTTCCACCTAAATATGCTTGTGACCCGCATCCCCCGTCCCATCTGGGATGCTTTCCTCTCGACCCTGAAATGACAAAGGCCCCAGTCTTCATCTGTCCGACTCTCACCCCGACATGCTGTTCTACGTCGATGGGGAATAGGCCATGAAATCAACAATGACAACTTCGTCAGTGTCTTGGTGGACGGATGAGCGTGTTCAAGAGACAGTAACATCTGCTTACGTCCACTCCCACCTCCGACCCAGTGAACAAGAATTGCTGCAACGACCCCTATACTTTGGAGGAGACCTCACCGATGACACCTATCTGGACTGGATCTTGACCCGGGCTAAGCGATTTTTCCTGGTCCTCGTTGCCACCAATGTCCCTGATCAGATCTTCGGTATCATAGACGACTCTTATGATGATGAAGACTTGCCAGTCGTGGAAAGTGCTGTCCCAGAGCTCCGACTCAGTTATGAACCGGATCGTGCCTTGGATAAACGCTTCTACAAGAATCAATTCCGCTATTTGACTAGAGTTGTAGGGGAAGGTGAACATATTCGTTATGCTGATGAGGAAACGGTCCCTGTGGTGCCTCTGAGCCTGAAGTCCTTGGTTTTCCCAAAGGGACACGATGCGACTGATCGGGTTCGCTTGCCTCTTGAGTCGTCAAAGGTCGTTCTCCGGCGACGGATCGTTCTCGACAAGGACCTCACTGAAGATGACGTCCTCGCAGAAATTGCTTCAAGTCGAAAGCTTTGCCACGAACATGTCACCTCCGTTTTCGGATCCTACCTGCAGCAAGGAGTCCTCAACGTCCTGTCACTTCCTGCAGCTGAATGGAACTTGAAAAGCTTTCTCGTCGACCCGCCAAAGTCGTTCAATATCCTTCCCAAATCCGTGCGACATGGTCATCTCATCAATTGGCCTCACTGTCTGGCCAGCGCCTTGGCGTGGCTACACGACAATGGTGAATATCATGGAGCTATACGGCCTTCCAACATCCAGATCGATGACACCTTCCGCATATCACTCGGCATGTTAGACGGCGATGGTGTCTTGCGTGATACCGTTCGGTCTGATGAGATTGAGCCTTATCAATACGCACCCCCGGAGAGGTGGAAGAGGGCCATTACAATCCAGAACACTGGCTCTGTGGCTGTATCATTACCGTCAGGAGGCCGATCTGCCCGTAAGTTACGCACTGGCACATCTGGAGATGGCAGAAGTGTTTCGAGTAGCCGGCCAGGATCTACCGCTACGTTTCGCTATGAGCCTACATCTCGAGGCAAACACGCTAGACTGAGGCTAAGCGCAGCAATCGGCCCTGACAGGCTCCCTAGTCATCAGCCACGCGAGCGCAATGTCAGGTCGGCTGCTGACAACAAGTCAATATCAACACAAGGGACCGCTCGAGCCAAACCGTCGAAACCCGCTTCAATCATCTCATCGACAAGCTCAAGTGGCCGGAAGACGGGCAGTTCAAATCGAAGCAATCCTGTGTTTGCTTCTGCATTTGAAGGGCGGAGTGCTGTCGTCCAGACCTGGCAATCGGTCGAGGATGACATGTTTTCCTCGGATGTTTTCTCCCTTGGCGCCGTGATTTTGGACATCTTGACCATACTTTGCAAGCGCAGCTATAGTTCCTTTTCGCGACATCGGGCTTCAAAGAATCGAAATGCTGGTAGAGGAGGTGGCTTGGCCGACGCAAGCTTCCACGCCAACCTTGGCCAGGTCTTCCTCTGGGCGCAAACCCTTCAGAATGATGCAGAGAAGAAAGCGAAAAAAGAAGGCAATCAAACTTTACATGCTGTCGGTCCCATCATCCAGCTGACACTGCAATGCTTGGAACGAGACCCCTTTGCGCGATTGACAAGCGAAGGTCTAGAGGCAAAGTTGGCCAGTCACATCAGGCAGTTTGCTGATTCGACGCTTCTTCATTGTGCAGCTGAGAAACCTCGGCCTCCAGAGACCTCGACTCCAAAATTACGAGCAACCGCTTCATCGAGTCGATTGCTCAATGATGGTGTGAAATCTCCATCCGCAGTAGATGGGCCATCTTTAAGCAGAGAGCGTAGACAGGCTCAACAGCAGCTAATTCTCCCGGACGCCGACATTCTTCGTGCCCCAATCAACACGCCTTCTTTGCACAGGACTATCTCCATCAGCACCACTCCTGGAACTATGTCTGCCAGTTCTTTGGCATCTTTCAATTTCGATGGACTTTCTGACACGGTGGTGGGAGAAAGCCCACGATCCCGTGAGCCATCTCGAAGGGGCGGGCTTCGAAAGCATTACCATGCAGGTCAATTGGACGCGTCGACGAGGCCAGACACGGACAACCAGGACCAGCCTGCGATGCGCTGGAACATGATGCACAAGAATGATAGCGAGGTTGACCCGCGTCTGTCTTTTGGAGAATCAGTCGACCACGGCGCCTTCACTTATATTAATTACAGCACAAGTGCGTCAGAATCAGAAGAAGGGGCGAAATATTTCCCACGACCACCAACAACACCAACACATCCGCCAACAAAGGCACCAGACAGGGCACTACCGCCAGTTCCGGCAGTGCCTCCCCGTCTGAAAACCAGCCGATCGAAGCCGATCATGAGAACACAACAGCAACCTTTGATTGACCTCGAGTTACTCAGACAATTGTCCAATGTGGCAGTTGGCGGACATCCTGTACGCACCGACAGCCTTTCTCATGCCACGACTAGCGCTACTGAACTCGATGAAAGTGATGACGAGGATTATCAAGATCTTTTAGAGCACGCGAGGCAATATCAAGCCGCCAAAGCAGCTCGAGACCTTGCGAGGAGGCAGAAGCATGAGCTAAATGCATCCGGCAGGGCCAGATATTAACGGTGATGAGGCATTTACTACCGAGGTCTCTTTTGTGAACTCCAACAGTGTGATGCTTTGAAGGTCACGCATTAGGAAGTGCTACTAGCTAGGAATGCATAGGACGAAATATGTTGACAAGGTTATGCCTCATGAGCATGGCGAGGGAATATAGTTGTTTACCATATAGTGTTTGCGGAAGTGATATTCCCGACAAAATCTTTTCATAATCCCTGCGCCAGCCTAGAGCGTTTCTTGTACGACAAAAGGAGGCAATTAATGCATACCCCGGTCTCCTTCAGGCGTAGGAGGCTTGAGCCAGCACCACGCTTCCAGTCCGTCCCTGTCTCTTGATTCGTCTCTGAAAATACGCTGTCAGTAGTGCTTCTCACTTCACCGTAGATATCAGCCCGCTGGCCTAAGTGCTCCGATGTAGTCCCCAAGCCTTGGCATGTCCATATCTAAGCCAATCAGTATCGGGTTGACTTCGCATCATATCAACGATACGCCATCTTGTTGTGCTCTATATAGAGGAACCCTCCTCTATCACTTCGACAGTGCTACAAGTTGTATCCTCCTAGATATCCCTCGGAGACTATCTCATATTCACTTCCGGGGATCTCAGCCAGATACGCGGGAATACTTGAAAGATAAGCCCTCAGCGGCCTCGACGGCATTGCCTCGTCCGTCGTCAAGCATGATGGACTCAAATCATGAGCTTTGACACTCGCCGTAGACATGCCAAACCCTCAAAAGAGAACCAGAGAATTCAAGCCAAAGACCAAGACATTTACAGGGTACGTCCGTTCGCCCTTTGACTCTCTTTACTTTGAAGGATTGATCTGACGGACACACTCCAGATGTTGGACCTGCCGTGGTCGCAAGGTCAAATGTGATGCTAGCCGCCCTAAGTGCCTGCGATGCAAGAAGTCCAATCTCCCATGTGAAGGCTATGACTTGAAGTTGTACTGGGTTACCGATGAGGATACTGTTGCGCCTTCCGCTATCAAGCGGCAGGCGATGACATTGGAGGGTATGTACGGGCATTCATGCACCTGCAAACGTCTCTCATCCTTGTCAACATCAATGTGCTGATACTCATTTCAAAGGCCTTCGACTCTGGCCGTTTCAACTTGATGAAGTTGACAAGCAGCTTGCGGATATCGACAGCTATGAAGCTCAGAACCTGCCCTTCATATCGTTCAGAAGAGGCGGTTTCACCGTTTTCCCAACAAACCTCCATCAACTGACAGACGCGACTCCTGAATATCCAGATTCCAATGTGGACTACTCCACGATAGGCCCGTTCGCCAGCACAACTTCCGACATCGACACGCTGGCTTCTCCTTCCATCTTTGACGCTGATATCGACTCGGTTTCGGGTGTTCCAGACACTGAGGATATTACAACCATTGCAAGATCCTCTGTTGTGGCATCCCCAACAGCATTCTCTCTGAGCCTAGCCATATTCCAAGATCCACTGATTGATCGACTGATGAAAAACTATGTAGAAAACATTGCTAACGTCCTGCCGCCACTTCCTCATCCAGAGAGCCCCTATGCTTCCATATATGTCCCGAACGCCATGGTTGGAGCAGCAAATCTGATTTTTGGTTTCGGAGCTCCAGTCTCTGATCTTCCCGCCAGTAATGTTGCCGTCTTCTATGCCTTACTGGCAAGCTCGGCATTTCAGATTCGAGGGCCGGATTCGTCCGGGGATTCCACCTTTGATGTGATAGCTCGATCTTTTCGCGCCAAGGCCTTCGCATCCCTACAAAAAGCTTTCAACGAGCCAGCCACTTCCACGGAGAATCACACCCTCGCGAGCACGTCAGAAGTTGCCATATCCCATTTTGAGACCATCATCTCGGCCATGCTGGCGTTTCAATCGATGGATGTAAGTCGTCACTAAGAATGTCATGTCGCCTTGTCGTTAACTTGATCTGTAGGTCATGGAGGGTTCGATGAGCGAATACTGGATACACTTGGAAGGTGTTGCTCGGCTGGGGAAACAACTGCGGGCTGAAGGAAGAGCCTCTCCGCTTCTGGATCGCCTCATTACGAATTCCTCATTTCTCTCCACTCTTGCAAACACAACTTCCTTGGATCTGCCTCAGATACCATGGTCTGAAGATGAGGACATCGATAACATGGATCTCGACTATCAATACTCGAGCGCTGGACACGGTCTCGAAGTCACATATGGCATCACACCAACCCTTGCTCATCTCATGCGCCTGATGGTTCTGAGGGCCCAGAATATCTCATACTATGCGTCAAACGCGATCCCACTTCCCTTGGCTCTGGTCTCCGCTTGCAGGAAACTCTCTGATGCGCTGGATCAATGGTCGTTAGAATCGGAGTTGCTGTCGTTTCTGTTTCCCTCAGAGTCGGACACTCTCGAGTCCAGTATTCCATTTCAACTGGCGAAGAACCATGTCCTCGCTTTCGCATACAGCTTGCGCGTGTACTATCACACACGCATCCTGCCATGCTCCCAATCAGAGATGGCACAGTATGTGCAACTTGTCGCGCAGCAATTAATAGTCCTGGAAGATATTAAAGCGGGGGCAGGTTATGACACCAATTTTGCGGCCACAATTACCTGGCCTGGCTTCATCGCTTCTTGTGAAGCAGAAAGTGGCGATGCGCGTGAGGTTTGGTACCGTTGGTGGAACCGGATGCTCAAGCACCGGATAGGCAACATTACCTCACTTTGGGAAGTTGTTCAGCAGGCTTGGGCTTTGAAAGACGATGAGGGTTCGACTGAGGTGCCGGGTTGGATGCCAGTCTTGCGCCGCACAGGGAGGAGAATCCTCGCCATATGAATATGTCGATGGTTCTCAAAACCCATCATGAGCTTTTCTGGAGGTCGAAATGCAACTCAACCTAGGATGAAGTGACACCTAGACCGGACAGCGCTCCAGGGTTGATCTTTCGGACATAGCGCTTCCGGTATGAGAGCTCTATTGGCAGTGGTATGTGGTCGAGATGTCCCGACAACTCACTCATTGTGCCAAAACTGTATGGGGCAGCCCCCAAAAGACAAAATCATGATGGTCAATGCTTAGGCCTCAACGCAATCCGCAGCCGATTCTTGCACCTAGCCCCAGCTTGCTCATTGGGGGCACCTCAAAACGGTCGCCGTTAATACGCAAGACATTCTCTGTTACCTTGATCAAATGCATGGATTCCCTAGCATTCTCGATGTTGTCAGCAACGACCAGTGCATTGTATGTACGAATAAAACACACGGCTCTCTGCGTATGGGGAGAGAAATTACCCCATCTGTTGGGTTGAGAAGCCTGTCCATCCCCTTTCCAGAGCATCGGGGTGGAAAGCTAGGTTAGAAAGAGCGGCCTGAGCCAGCGTCGATACAAGTAGCGCTGCTGCCACTTGTTCACCACAACGTAGAATAAGGAAGGACATGGCGTTGAGGAAAGTTCTGATTTTGATTGATGTTACCGACCTAGGAACGCCACCTTCACCGACTCACTCGGGCAATTTGGGACGACCCAACGAAGAGTGCCAAATGCCGAGAGTCGGGATCGAATATCCTTCTAGGATCATATCCCTCTCTAGGCCGCGCTTAATTACATGCACATGTAAGCTGTGCAACTTGAGATGAGATGTGATCAGATAGTGGACAAATCCGAGGCGAAAATCGGTAGCAGTCAGCGAGATCTACGACGCCGGCGTTCAAAAGGCCACGAGGGCCGGGGCGACCGGGGACCCAGGGCCCAGTTTCGGTAAGGAACGTCGGGCCGTCTGAGAACAACGAGATGAGACCTCGGTGATAGGGTCATGAAAGTGTCCCTATCGGTCTCGAAATCGAAGATGCCATGGATGCGTTTAGGGAACTTACAGTGAAGTTGGAACGCCTGCTCTACCCACGAAATCAGACCCAGTGAATCAGAGCGAAGTCTATCGGGACCTACAATTCGAACAACCGTCGATTTTGGCATTGACGTGAGAGAGAGATAAGCAAGGTTTGTATACTTTGAGTCCGAGCTAAGCTACTCCACCGACGCACCATGGTGCCGCCTAGACTGCTTGATCCCCGCAAAGCCTTCTGGACAAGGCCTAGTCTATATGATGAAGACGCCTGGACAGCCTGAATCTTCCTTTAATCCATCTTGGCCAAGACGGGCTTATCTCTAGTCTGTCGCCATCAGGTGGTATACTCCGTCATGTCTGTCCACTCTTGAACCCATTCTATGGCGAATGGATGAGGGATCATCTCCTAAAGCCTATAGGCTATTGGCAAGTCGATACCAGTCCAAGAACTTCAACGGCGTCTTATCATTGCAAGGAATATCCGATACACCACTAGTCGACTTCAGAAGATGCTTCGTGACTGGATGACTGAGACCGGGGCTATGCAATTACTCTGCCTCCCTTTTCCTTTATCGGTCAATCGCAGCTCAACGTGGTCGTTGCATGGCAGGAGACAGCGAGACCTTACGAACCGGTCTCTGATAGCAATGGTCGATAACCGACATGATTCAATCTGCTGCCGAACCTCGAGCCTGGCAATATACTGTAAAGGCTGACCAGGCTTTCGCATTCCCCTGCATATATCTATGGGCTCTCAACCCTCTTCAGATGCCATTTCTCCTCCTGCTCGTGGTCCTAAGTTGATATCTACCCACTGGATACTTATAACATACCAACACTGGTGTCCTCCAGGCGAACCGCCATCAGAATGGACGTCAAATCGGCCCAAGACGTGAGCCCCGACCGAATTGGTACGTCGGCGTCGGACACACCATCCGAGACTATGCATGGGGATGTTTTCGAACGCCGTCTATCGCAAGCACAATGGGACAAATATCGACAGACCAAACGTGGCCTCTCACCACGACATGTCCAATTGATGCAGATCGGCGGATCCATTGGAACTGGTCTATTTGTCGGAATCGGAGGCAGTCTCAAGCGTGCAGGCCCACTGTCGTTGTTTCTAGGCTACCTTTTCTGGGGACTCTTATTCATCTGGCCATGTAACTTGTGCGTGGCAGAGATGGCGGCCTGGCTACCTGTACGAGGAACCATCTTTGAACTTGCCTCTCGCTACGTGGATCCAGCGTTGGGGTTCGCGATGGGATGGACATATTTCTTCGCCACGGCAATGCTTGTGTGCACGGAATATGCCGCCGTGGCTGCCGTCGTCCAATACTGGAACACAGACATCAACGCTGCTGTCTGGGTTGCCTTGTGCCTGGTCACATGTACTTTTCTCAATCTTGTCGCTGTCAGGTGAGGAACTCAAGCCCTTTCCCACGTGATAGATGTGCTTGTGTGTGGTACTATTACTAACCTGTACGTACAGGTGGTACGGTGAATCCGAGTTCGTCATGGCGTCGACTAAAATACTCTTGCTCATGGGCCTGATCCTCCTCACCTTCATCACCATGGTTGGCGGGAATCCTCGTCGCGACGCATATGGCTTCCGATACTGGAAGAACGGTCTCGCGATGCACCCGTACTACAGCGCGGATCCGAACACGGGTCGATTTCTCGGCTGGTGGAGTGTCATTCGATATGCCGCCTTCACCATTGCGGGCCCGGATTTGATCGCACTCGCGGCCGGCGAGATCCAGAATCCTCGACGAACGATCCCTCGGGTGGCCAAATTGGTTTTCTACCGACTAGTGGGTTTCTATGTGGTCGGAGTTCTCTGTGTGGGCATCATCTGCTCTTCTCGCGACGAACGACTGATGTCAGCCATCGACAACGGCGACGTTGGCGCCGCAGCGTCACCATGGGTGATTGGGATTCAAAATCTCGGTATCGAGGGCCTCCCAGGATTCATCAACGCCCTGATCCTCCTATCTGGCTGGTCATGCGGCAACGCCTATCTGTACTCGTCCAGCCGAACACTATATTCCCTTGCCCGTGACGGTCAAGCACCCAAGTTCTTCATGAAGTGTACCAAGGCCGGAATCCCCATCTACTGCGTCTTGACCGTTTCGCTTATCTCATGTATCACGTTTCTGGTAGCCTCGGACTCGGCAATCACGGTGTTTTACTGGTTCGTGTCTTTGACCACCATTGCTTTCATCCTCACATACACCAGTTTCATGATCACCTTTATTGGCTGGTTCAACGCTTGCAAGGCACAGGGTTTGAATCGCGACACCTTACCATACAAATCCCCATATGCACCTTACACGGTTTACTTTGCTATTTTCCTTGGCTGGGTGGTCATGATCTTCATTGGATTCGACGTCTTTGTCCCCTGGTCGACCGAGGGATTCATCACCTCGTACTTTGGACTGGCGTACGCCCTGGTGGTGTTTACATTTTGGAAGGTGTACAAGAAAACAAAGTTTGTCAGTTCCAAGACGGCTGATTTGTACAGCGGAAAGGCAGAGATTGATGAAGAATGTAAGCATTGGGAGGATGGCGGCTTGATTGAGAATGAGAGACGACGATTAGCTCAGATGAATGTTATCCATAGGACGTGGGAGAAGATGTGGTGAGGATCAGGATCGATTGGAATGGTAACGATATCGATATCGACATGGACTTTGACATTGTCTTTTTAATAGGAGAAATATGTTTTGTATCCGTTGTATGGATCCTTGAATGATGATATCAATGATCTCGTCTCATCTCAGAATGAATATATATAGATATCCACTATCAAAGAAACTAGTCGGCGGTTGGTCAGTCATCTCTGCAGAGACAAGAAGACGACATATCAAACAATTCGAATGACGAAAAAGATAGGAATGAGAAGGTGTCACTCACGTGCGTGCAGTGCATGGACACATAGGTGTACGGCGTGCCGTTACATACCTCGCTACGGTGGGTCAACATCGTGACACCATCCTATCATCCCCAGGACGAGGGAAGTGGAGAGATAGAGATAGAGATAGAGATAGCCAAATTCCTACCCCAGCCTAATAGTGTGGTGGGCGGTGAGCAATAATTGGGGTCGAGTACTGGTGACAGCAGCGTGGCTGTGTGGCAAGGAATTGCAGCAAGTAGCAGGATCAACACGCAATGCCATGCATCTCTCTATTGTACATACCGGACTTTTTATTTTTTGGTTGCATTTTTTTCATGCATGGGGTGCTATGACAGGATCTGGAGACGAAGGCGGAGGCGGTGAAGATGAGGGAATGTGACAATGTGCCAGAGTATGTACTCCGTCGAGTAGTAGAGAGGTAGTGCAGTACAAGTGCGGTGCAGTGGAGCTCGGCATTTGGGTCAATCAAACGGCCAGGCGAGTCTACATACTGGGCTTGAAGGGTGAGTGGGACTTATTGGGACTTATTATTGGCATGGATCACGTTATGTATCGGTTGCTGTTAGGGGAGCTATCTATCATCGTGTACAGGGAGGGTGTTGGTAGATGGGCAACATAATCTCCTATTGCTGGATGTGGTCAAAAGAAGAGAAATATACAGGAGTCAACGTGGGTTGGGTGATGCACGAACACGATGATCAAGATAGGCAGGAGAGAGCAAGAGCAAAGGCGACTCAAGAATGAGACAATCGTCACAAGACTACCTATCAAGGTAGTACCTAAGGTACCTAAGTGAGGTACGCGAAGTCCAAGGATCCAAGAGCAAGACGATTGATTATTAAGTGCAGGACTGAAGAATCGTGGCTCACTTGACGCAACAAAGTCAAAAAAGGGAGTAAAGAATTCTAATATTGATTGGTCCATTCATCTCTGATATAATGGAATGCTTTTTGAACATGCTTTGGATGATCATAAAACCGTATTTCGGTACTGCTACATACACACTGCGTGGACACCTGTTTCCAGTACCGTCTATAAGGTAACGAGCTCAGTAGTCTATTCCCGAAGCTGTCAATTGCATTTCATGTCGCTGTCGACATGAGAGCATGTGTTGGAAGATTGGAGAGATGGGGAGATGGTTCAGCCGGTGCAGGATCGACTGTGGTATAAAGGAGATTGATGGTGAAGATGAGGTTGAAATGAGAAAGTGGAGAGGTTCTGCGCAAAATCATGTGATCTGTTGGGTATCGATAACGATAAGGACGATAAGAAGTGCGCAACAAAAAAAGTTGGCGGAAAGGCGATGTCGGTGGTTTTGGTTTGGTTTTAGAAGCCCGTGAACAAGTCGTCCAACTCATCAATGTCCATCTGCTCGGGGCTTTTGAGAGCCCATGAAGACTCGATTATGTCCAGTTCTTCCAGTTGTAGACTGAGATTAGGTTTGGACAGATGGGATGACAAGTCGGGCTTGGCATGAATCATCGGGCTGCTGCCTAAGACTTTCTGCTCTGGGACATGGATGTGAGAGTTGGTATGGCCGAAGAGCTCGAGACCCAGTTCTCTGTCGCGTTTCTGACTCACTTCCGGAGTCTCTTCGACCAGCTCCACGGAGCGAAGTTTCTCATCAATCTCGACTGATTCTTGGACGGTGGGACTTCGTA
This sequence comes from Exophiala mesophila, assembly GCF_000836275.1. NCBI lineage: Eukaryota > Fungi > Ascomycota > Eurotiomycetes > Chaetothyriales > Herpotrichiellaceae > Exophiala > Exophiala mesophila. Next base: position 4,230,088 of record NW_015622504.1, on the reverse strand, counting down.
GGCTCATGCCACGGGCGCGAACTGCAGTTGCCGTTTCAGTAAAGCCTCGTTCGTCGGCCTCCAAGGGCGGGCTAGGGGCACGATTGGGCCGAGAGCGGATGTCCGGTGTGCCATCAGGATTCAGACTGCTTCTGGCGCTAAAGTGCTGACCAGGTGTTGGGGGCTGCATGGGATCCTCTTGGTCGAGCTCGGGAGAGTAGAGCTCAACCTCTGGACTGGGAGATAGGCGAGCTCTGTGTCTTTGTTCCAGGTCCGAGTCATCACCCAGACTATGGTCGGAAATACTAGGAGTCAGATTTTTGGCGGATATGAGAGAAGGAGGGAGGATATCATCGGAGGACTGGGGTAGGGGTAGTCGGGGCTGAGTGGTCAGGAAAAAGAAGACCTTCCTCGGGTGGACCGGTATGAGTTCCTTGGCCAAGGGGCATGGTGACAAAGCAGTCCATGGTCGCTTCAGGTATAGACTGAGACGGGAGGAAAGTAGTGCAGCTGGGTTGGCAGAACTGTTAAGACGGTTAGCACAAGAAAGGAGATGTTTCGCGGGGTGGTCGTACTGAGCAATGCTGTCATTGGACAGAGCAAGTATGGCTGCCAAATCTCGAATGAGGTGAGGTCGGTTGCCTGTCTTCTCTAGCTGCTCAATGACCCCAATAACAATGTCATCGTTAATGCCCTCAATGTCGACTTTTCGGAACTGAGGCATGGTTTTTGGTGAAGGAGGAGGGGTTTGTTCTGCGGCGCCTCTCGTCATGGCGAGGGTCGAGCTGGGAACTTCTTCCAGTGCAGGAGAGCCGACTTTGGAACGAGGAGAGGAGACAGGTGAGAGCGGCTCATCGCCATCATGGGAGCGCTTTAACTTTTTGGTGGGAGGTAGTACATCCGAGTCTGCATTGGTGAGAGTCTTGAAGGTTGGGCGATGGACGCGAGATGAGTTAGGTAGATGAATGCCGAGTGAAGGCAGAGAGAGTGATTTCCGTCGAGTATTGTAAGGCATTTTGCAATAGGCACATGGGTCGACTGAGGGGCGGTGGTGATGTGAGGGATATAGTATGGAGAGGGGAGTTATATTTCGGTGTTGATGTGTCGACTATGAGAGTGGTTGAGGATGACGATGACTAGAAAGGGAAGTGAGGTGTTGGTGAAGGAGTACTTGGTACTTGGAGGATGGGATGATGGTATACGTTGGTGGTGGTGGTGATGATGAGTGCAGGCAGGCTCCGGTCAGGGAGAGAGTTGCAGGCCCAAAAAAGATATGGAGGATGCGAAAGGGAATGGGTGAGTGTGACAGGTTTGGGAAGAACGGCGCAGGCGTGATTGGACGTCAAGGGCAGCTGGAATGCGGCAAAGAGTAAAGTCGTTATGCAATGCAATGCAAGGTGCCGATGCGTGGAGCAATAGGAGGGTCAGGACGGGACCAGGGTAGTAGGCAGCGTTTGCCTCCTTGCGTCTCAAGATGTCGCGGTTACTGCTGAATGGTTTTTGAGCCAAACGGCGGTAAGCAGGAGTGAAAATGGCTGCAGATCCGGGGTGAATGGATGAATGGATAGGTGGATGGTGGATGAATTGTCTGAGAGTGGTTGGGAATGTCTTTGTAAAGGCGTTGCGATGATGGTTTGTTATGTTTGAAGATTGACAACCCAACGTCGGGGCCAGGCAATGGCAGGTTGAGGCAGGGCAAAGAAAGGCGGAAGAGGAGTTGTCCAATCGAGGTAGAGAGTTTGACAGAGGAGCACGGGCGGCTGCGCTATAGCTGTGCTTTGGAGATTGATGTGATGGTGAATTCGCGGTGCACAGGGAAATGTACACGGCGAATCTGGAGAAAAGAGAATCGTGGAATTAAATCTACAGCGAAGATGAAAGACGCCGCAAAAAGTATGTCAAGCTACAAAATCTCTCGAGGAGGCGGAAACACAGCCAAGGCAACACTTGACTTGAGAAGTTGTAGGATAACAACCTCAAGAATCTAGGTGGCCAAGGGACTTGAAGGTTTAAGCTACAAAGGTGGATAATGTAGGAACGACGACGTAAGTCAACACGTACTAAAATAATTAGGTAGGAAAGCCCAAATTCGGATCCCCGCTTCAAAGCGCTACAAAGAAAAATGAGAGAAAAATTTCGAGGTGGGAGGATGGAATTACAGATGTGGGCGGGCATGGCGGGCAGGCGGCGAAGACTGTCATGTGCAGAAACCTTGGTCAGTCACCCACGGACTCTACGGAGTACAGGGTTGAGGGTCTGAGCCCCAGAAAGGGTCTCTGCCAGTTGAATCAGTGAGTCAGGGAGTCAATGACTGCCTAGTAGGGGCTGTTAGGCGAGTAGGCGAGGAGCCGAAGGAGCCTAGGGGGCCTCTGGCACTGTCTGGATAGGCACGATGGCACGGTAGGTCGACGGGTGTCCGTGGGCTGTAACATGCCGCATGCTCCAGGCCTTTAGTCGTCTGGCCACTGCTCAATAATAATTCTCAACCAGTTTAACAATACTAGTGCGCTTGCAAGCGCAATACTTGACCTTTAGGCGGCGAGGGGGTGCCATAGCCAGTTAAAATGCGCCGGTTGCGGGCATTGCGGGTCTCACGGATGCCAATCCAATTGTGCCCATAGGTGGATTTTCTTAGCTCCCTACTACCTTCGGGCAGGCCCCACCTTAGGAATCTTCTTTTGGAACGGTAACCGAGTCATAGTCGTGATAATCAGGCATCATGGAGTTGGTTCGTTGGTGAATAATCCTTGCCCATGCAACGTTGACTTGTCTCCACTGTCATCGACTCACAGTCCATCGCCAGTCGCCTGGGGGTAAAGAGATCCGAGGAGAGGTGCCTGAGCCATACGGAGTAGATTATGGTGTTATGCGACTGCGATTTATGGACGATTGGATGATGGAGAAGATAATCATGGTACGTAGGTCCATTCGCACCTGGGTATTGAACGAACCAGTGGTCAGGTCCTATGTGGTGCTGACAATGCCATATGCTGCTGTGGCTCCTCGACTTCACATGGAAATTATCTTGTGTTTGTTTTCTCTAGCTGTACCTGGATACAACATCATGTAGGTACCTTTTGCTCCGCGCTTTTGGGGTCAAGCCACCCATTGTGACGGCGCGGAATGCGGAATGCGGATGCAGCTGCTAGACAACCAGAGTTTCGCTTCCAGGTTCTGACACTTGACACAAGGAATGCCTACTCCGTAGGTAGACTTTACGCCAATTGATCGGTTTCCCCAGCTAGCCATGTTGTGGTACTGTGATGGTGTGTCTTTCACAACCTGTTTAGCTTCGGCCTGCAGCATTGGTGCTTCTCCCGCGATGACTTGGGCTGCCTGACACACTGGCATCGGGGGCTATCTTTGGTGGTAGGAGCATGCCTATGCGCCTGAGAGGGTGATGGTGACAAGTTGGAAACCCTAAACCCTTCCAATGTCAGATCGCGCCGTTTCCCAACTAGGGACTCGGCACACCCAGATGTTGCTCCAATGCCAACCCCAATTTCTTGTCTTTCTTTGATCAACAGGACCATTCAAAATGGTGATCGACAGTCACCACTGCTTGGCTGTGTACTGACTTCTTGTTATGGCAATGCTCTGTGCGTCGTGTTCTCTTTATCAGTCCGGTCTTCCTACTTGTAGAATGAGATCCAGCGCGATCTGGTGCACGAGCAGGGCAGCGAAGTTGGGACTTGCAGTTGATCGAATGTTTGTATCAGTTTATGCACGTGATGCGATCGATCATTACTACTATAGACACGGCAAGTGCAGTGGTGGTGGGTATAGCAACTTCCTTCCGCTTTGAACACACAACGTGTCGATCATGATCCTCTCAACAATGACGATAATGACGATATCCTGTAGACACGAATACTTCCAAGATGCACCATACTCATATGCGTACTCGGTACGCATGCTTGAAAATGTTCCTAACCACTGCGTAGCGCAGGGGGTGGCTCAATGGTTCTCCCACCCCAATGCACCATCCTTGTCTGTGCCTCCCAATCGCCCCTCGGCCCCGTTTAAGTGCCCCGCTATTCTTGCTCCGCTCTCGAAAAATTTATTTTCTCTCTCGAATGTCGATAGAGAGACATACAAACAGGATACTGGCACAGAAGTCTCCTGACATGTTAACCATGCTGATATGGTACATGAGGACATGGCACGTGTGTTCATTCATGTCTCGATCTATGATTGTTCCTATCGTCGTTCAATGCTCGCTTGGAAATGTACTCCGTATCTCCTGTCAGCCCACCATTACATTTACCATGATCATGATGTGCCAACTTCTCGTTCTCACTCAGCCGCCTAGGGAATCTAGTGACGCCCCACGCTTAAATTCGTATGCAACATGACATATCTGGTATTGGCACTCGTGTATGCGTAGGGACAATTTTTCCAGAGCACTCCGTATGCGCTTCCTTGTTCGTGCTTGTTGTACTGTATCTCGATCATCCTCCACAGGCAAGCTTCTTGGGTACGGTCCTGTTCCTGCGGCTCGTTGGCTTCCTTGCGGCTCACAATCCCGTCTCCAAACTCTACATGTACCAAGTCGCCCCTGTTCGAACCGATGTTACATGTCGACGAATAATTGACGAATCGCTGACGTGACCTGCAGCAACCATCTACCATTTATTCATCACCATGATCCAAAGCCGAGAAACCTTCTCTTGCAGCTGCTGTGATTAACTTTACTAAAATACCATGACAGGCTGACTGGAGATGCCCATGCAAAGCATATCTATCACGTGACTTACATCCTCATACCCTCCCTCCACCCTCTCCCCCTCTCCCCGTCTCAACGCGATCTCTATCCCACCCTGTCTCGGGCGAAGACAGCCCGGGCGATGCATGCATCTTGCTGTCGATATCGCCACCTACCGCCTGTCACCTCCCATGCGATCGAGGGGTAATGGGTGTGTCACTGGCCGATGCCGCGGATATGCCTGCCGCATACGCATATTGACATCCGCTTCCCTAGGTAAAGGCCAGCCAGCCCGCCAGCCTATCGTCCCGTATAGCTCGCTTCCGTGACAACAAGCTTCATAATAAAGTCAAGGTTTTGCCCTCTCCCGTGCACATCGAGACGAGGAAATCGAAGTAGGTAATGAAATGTTTATTGTCAACCTTGATCATGTCGCTGTCGCAATGCACGTCGTATTGTGCTTGTTACAACATGATATCCACGAGTATCAACCAACCAACCAACCAACCAATCTGATGTCATTGCTGGGCTCACGGCTCGATTGACGTGTGTCTCCAGTGGTCCCCCGACAGACGGCCGAGGGGCTGATGCGTACATGCATTGACGTACAGTCGGTAGATCGGGACCTGGTCTGGAACTTCGGATGCATCATCCATCTGGAGGTCAAGGTGTCAGGTTGTGGGTGTCAGTGTGTCACCCATGGTCTTGTTGATTTGCTCGCTACTACAGTGTATCTCTTGTATCTTGTCTTGCATTGCTGCACATGTTGCGACACCTCTATCCACATACCTTCATGAGAGGGTCCTCTTCCCCTCTCCTCATCTATCTCTGCTCCTCCCCTTCGTTGATCTGAGCTTATCCCCGGCGAATCGCCATCTCCCTTGTATCTCAATAGATCGAAAATTGATCCTGCTTCTCAATTGCTATCTCTCAGACTATTACGCTGCCATGCTTTCTGGCAGAATGATCAACAGAACACTTACCCCACTGGTCCAATTCATTCATCTACTTCCATCCAGGTTTGTCCTATACTGGATATTCCAGCCCCATCAGGTAACTGCATTTGCTCTGGTGTGTTCTTGAAACAGACGTAACGAAGCTTTAATCTCGTTAGCACTTTCTGTTACTTCAACTCCGACTCCAAAAGCGGTTCTCCTTCTCTATCTCTATACCAATGGCAAGTCTATGACCCCACTCTATCAAAAGGTCATGGTTCTTGGAAAGTTGGAGCTAGTCCGCAAAATGATGGAATGAATGTCATTGTATTGACTCGTACTGCCAGGTGAACCGTGTTGCGCTCAACCGCAACGAGTGGACTGGACTTTGCCGACACACAGACAGGTGGATAATTGAACCGGTGGGGGGTTTACTCGCACACACGAGAGATGGAGAGATGGTGTGTACCAAGTCATGCTATTGTGTTTCCTGATGTAAGGGCGCATAGGCGAGGGCAACTAACTCCACATATCAATATTGCATCACGGCGACATTACGGTAGATGCGAAGTCGCAAATCTATCAAATTCTCCGAACTTTGGTTCGAACGGCATTCGTATCTCCCCTAGGGATCGATACGTTCCGAGTTGTTATCCCTAGAGACCCTCTTGCTGCTTTGGCCCCATCTGCCCCCGAGATCATGCAGCCTTGCCTCATGAACTCCAGTTCCTACACGAGCAACGACAAGTGATGAGATCTGGTGGTTGATCTTATATTCTATATAAAGTTATCTATGGTTACATGGTAGATTTGGTTTAGCCGTAATCGGCGCAAAGCCGTTCACGAAGCGACATTCTCGTCAGGAGCCTTTGGCCTTTTTGGCCTCAAGACGATCTCGTACATGGTACCAAACTGGTAACGACGCATCTTCTCCACGACCAGGCCACTGTCGCGCACGACCTGTTCAATATCTTTGTTGAACCAGCATCCATACCTGTCTGCATGTCCCTTGGCCATGCTGTCCATCAGCCGGTTGATCCAGTTGTACCTGGAACGCCCGTGTTCAAGGAGAAGGATCCGTCCGCCATTGTCGACACCGGGGTCGAATCGTTGATCTCCCTGGAAATCGACCTCGCCATAGTCTGACGAGTCGGTAGATTCCTTGTCCTCTGACAAAGAAGGTGCATCGTCCTCTGGCTTGGGCTTGAACCTTGCCGATGCCTCACCAGGCTGTCGGGCAAGTTCACCCATCCTCTGCAGGAACCCTACCGGGTTGGCCATGCTGCAAATGCCCATGGTCTGGACAATAGTGTCAAAGCCTCCTTGGGGCCGTTGGATCGTCTTGGGGTCGCCAGCATCACCGACCACAAAGTCCACTTTGCCCTTAAACTTAGGACCACCTGATTCTTGCATCATTGCATCGTACTTCTTTTGCGCCTGGTACACCATGATCTCTGACTGATCATTAAATACCAGACTGGTGATCCTGTCCTTGGCGGGCATGCGTCGCGGTTTGTAGTCGTACCATTTCAAGTTTCTCCCAGTCCCGCAACTGACCTCGAGGACATTGCCATGGGCCTGCTCACAAAGCTTTGCTCTTTTCTTGTGTAGTCGCATCATCTTCTCCGACAGTTCCACCTCATCGTCAAAGTCTCGACCTAGATCGTTCCAACGAGACGAGACATCGGCGTTTTGCTCGAGATCAAGCGTTTCATCGAGCTTGACTGCTCGTTTGTAGGATGCATATACGAGGCCAAGGTAGAGTGCAAAGGCAATACTGAACAGACTCCCGCCCCATAGGTATACCTTGAAATGTTTCTGACGGTGTCTGCGTGTCCGTTCGTCGAGGTCGGAGGTTATCGCTGACTCTTCTGAAAGTTCGTCTGGATACTGACGAGAGGTTTGGGCTGTGCGCGGAACGGAATCCCGGCTGCTTTGAATCGAGGTGAGTTTTGGAGGAGGTGGAGGACGTCTGGCCTTTGTCGACGCATGCCGGGCATTGTGGTAAGAGATATTGACGTGGTGGCTAGCTCTGAATGCCCTCGTACTCGAACTCTGGAAATGGAAGTCAAATGCAGAGAGCTCGGCCTTGAGCTTGCGAGTAGATGTACCAGCACGCCTGGAAGTGAGTGAATAGGCAAGGTGCGGTATTCTCGTGCACGAGAGGTTGTTCATGATGGGAGAAAGACTCGGGTCAAAATACGGACATGGTCAAATACGGACAGATCTTCAGGAATAGACCTTGTCCTACAGAAGAGTATGGTGCTGCATCGGCGCTGACTGCGATCGCATCTCGTCGTGCTCTTGAATATCTTCCTGATGATTTTCTGCTTTATTGATGCTGCACCGAAGTTTTGCCGTAAGCAGGAGGCTATCGACACGTGACTTTGATCACGGCCCGGTCATCTCCTCGTCTCGTCCTTCCATCTCCAAGATCCTTTCGTCGGCAACCTTTCTTGGAGTTGCGAATCATAAAGATCCTGCCAGGCGACAAGACGCGGAGCCGGTGGAGACGGAGAACGACGTCAAGCCAGCACTCGTGTCGCCTTGGGGTTGCATTTGTATACTACCTGCGCACAATGCGATGCATCATGCCACACCACACCTATATACCTAAGGACTGGGACTGCAGTCTTTGGCAAAGGTAAACAGGAAGTACACTCTGCGCAATAGCTGTTCCCCATCATGTCTTCTACTACTTCTCCCGTACCTAAACAGATCCTCATCATTGGAGCGGGGGAGTTTGGCCTGTCCACCGCACTCTCCCTCCTTTCCAATCCCACCTATAAATCCTCACTCATCACAATTGTCGAGTCCTCTCCCTCTCTTCCCAATCCCTTTGGCTCATCCGTCGATGCCAGTCGCATCGTCCGTGCCGACTATGCTTCCCGTCCATACTCCAAACTCGCCCTCCAGGCTCAGATATTGTGGCACGACAAGAGTCCGGACGGATGGGGTGGTGAAGAGAGATACCACGAGCCAGGATTTGTCTTGACCGAAGACAAAGGCGCAGGGGGTTATTTGGGAGAATCTCTGGCTAACGTTAGATCTTTGGCAAAGGAAAACGCAGAATTTGGCTCAGATCTGAACAAGATCAAAGTGTTGAATGGACAGGATGACATCCGGGCTGCGACAGGCTATGATGGCGTGAGCGGTGATAGTGGTTATGCCAACTTCAACTCGGGATGGGCCAATGCCGAATTTGTCGTATCATATGCGCTGAAGAAAATCAAGCAACACCCTGCAAGTGACCGAGTCACCATTCGCCCTGACGTCCACATTGACCATTTACTTTTCTCCAACGACAATGTCATCGGTGCAGAAACCAGAAGTGGGGAGCAGATCACGGCTGATTTGACAGTAATAGCTGCTGGCGCATGGAGTCCTGCCTTGATCAACCTGCAAGGAAGATGTCTCGCCACCGGTCAGGCACTTGCCTACTATGACCTCACCTCGGAAGAACAAAAAGCCATGGAGCATCGGCCGACAATCATGAACATGAGTCGCGGTACTTTCATAATTCCTCCACGAGCGCAGGAGTTGAAAATCGCCAGGCATGGATATGGGTATAGAAGCATGGTGAAAATCCCGATGAAGAAGATCGATCCGTTGTCAGACCAAGATGGAGAAGTCGAAATCAGTTTGCCACAAACGGCCATTCCGATCCCTCTTGAAGCAGAAGAAATGCTGCATGCAGAACTAGCAGCACTTGTCCCCCATATGAAAGATCGACCTCTGAAAAAGAGCCGAATCTGTTGGTATTGTGACACGTAGGTCTCATCAATTCAAGGATCAAATCACGATCCTTCCAAAGACTCTGCAGGCACTGACAAACATGTATAGGCCATCTGGAAACTTTCTCATTACATACCATCCAACATATAAAAATCTCTTCATCGCGACAGGCGGTTCAGGTCACGGATTCAAGTTCTTCCCAGTCATAGGCGACAAGATTGTAGCCGCGATCGAAGGAACACTGGACCCCGAACTGAAGCAGATATGGCGTTGGAGGAGTGATGACGAGTTGAGAAAGGAAATTGGAGGAGAACTACATGAATTTTCTGGCTGCGACGATGGGAGTCGGTCAGGACGGAGAGGGATGATCCTAGAGGAAGAACTCAAAAGGACCAGGTAGACAATCACGGCAGAAAGACACACCAGAGAGATTATGACTCGTCCATACATAGTACTTAGACAACATGATTCATGATTGATTAGATTTCATTACTGATTCTGGCATCTTCCTTGTTCAGACACGATGACCTATGACCTGTGACATGCAGTCCAAGTTGACAAGACTCCCAAGGCTGACATCCCCATGTACCATCCAACCACTGACATGCAGTCAAGATTGCGAAACGTCTCTCACAAGGTCAAGAATCTGGTGGAGACAGATCATTCAATGTGACACGACAGGACTTGAG